>NC_141695.1:1398445973-1399068097 GCF_964263255.1 Lissotriton vulgaris
TGTGGCCATCGCCTCCGTCCACCAAGTCCCTGGTCATTACCTACCCTGTTGCTGCTGTGTCCAGTCATGTTTAGCAGTGTCCGGGCCCCCAACTCCTGCCACCATCTCCCCACTGATGACTGTGGACACCATTTCCTCCATCTCGTCCAGCTCCTTCTGTGGCACTGGGATCCCACCTCCAGTCTGCAATGCTGCCTTCTGGTTGTTTAAGTTTTTCTGCTTGGTTTTGCGCTTGACATCATTCCAGCACCTCTTGACCTCTTCCATTGTTCTCTTCAGCACTCCAACTGGATTCACCTTGTCCACGATGGTCTGCCATATTCCATTTTTAGTTGCCAGTGACACAGTGGAGGTGACGAACAGTAGTTGATGGTGTTCTATCACCTCCATTATCAGGATCCTGTTTTCCTGCGGACTGAACCGCTTCTCCCTACTCTTCTTCTCCTTGCCGTTACCTAACTCGGAGGTCCCAGGCTGGTCCCCTGGGGGGCTTGTGGGGTTCTGGTTTTCCTCTGCACTTGCTCTGGCTGACTCCATTGTGCTTCGCTGTTGTTTGGCTTTTGTATATATTTTTTTCCCCAACTTTTATAGTGCATTTTCCCGCATGTCGCGTGGGGATTGCAGGCCTGTGGCTGGTTTTAGCTGATTTTTGTCTCGCGATTTGCACCATCGCCGCTTTTTTCACGTTGATTTTAACGCGTTCATTTGATACGTTGTGGTGGGTCTATCGCATGGTGCCGAGGTGTTGTGAATACCATGTTAACAAGGTGTTCTTTTCCCGCAATAGACTGCAATGTGAAGAGTTGCGTTAAGCTACTTTTGCGGTAGTTATCACAAGTTCTTGAGAATAGTCCCCGTGTCTTAATGATCAGGTTATCCTGATGTGCTTCAGTGCAGGCAGAGTCGAACCATCCCTTTTTAGTAAGTCCTACCATGCTCAGGTGGTAGGTCAAAAATGATTTTATAAAGCTGGAGATATTATTAAATTCTTTTACTAGACAATTTGGCAGAATAATATCCTGGAGACAATAATCAATTCTCCATGATTCTTTTGAACTGTTTTTTGTAGCATGGTAGCATTTAATTCTTACTCTGGCCTATTTGCATTGATGTTATTTGCTATGGTACATACATCCCACCGCTTGCCCCAAAAGTGCAGTGATAATGAGGTCAGATTATGGTCACTTAGGGCCACCGTGTTTATAGTGGGTGTATCACACAAGGCATTAGCTGCCACGGATATCAGGACTAGGTCAATTGTAGTGGCTGATGACCTCCCAATAAAAGTTGGAATTCATTCTCCATTAATATCAGAACCACACAGTAGGAGTTGTACGTCATATTTGGCAACAATGAAGTTTAGGGCTTCGCCATACTCATTATGACTGAAGTGGTCACTCCCTCTCCTGGTCAGAATGGCCACATGCCTGGGTATTAGATAATGTACAGGCCTGGATATTAGAATCTCCTGCTCATAATAATTTAAAGTTAATATTTATAATACTTAAAAATGATTCCAGACAGTGGTCAAGGGCCGTTATGACCCTATTACGGGGATGATCAAAAATGTTATTATAAAAGTTAATGAAAACCAGAGCATTCTCACCCTCTTTCTTCAGCTACAGTATTAGAAAAAGTGGATCCTGATTAGATATTTGTTTTTACAATTACAGGGATTTTGTTAGGGATAAGGTTTAGGAGCCCTCCTTTTGCCCGTCCAACATGTGTGGATATTGATTCTGAGAGGTATGATGAGTACCCTTCGACATAAACCGGTTTAGTCCATCAAGTATTCTGCAAACATAGAATATCACATTCAGATATAGTATTAATCCAATCAATGTTCCCTATTTTGTTAGTAGGCCCATTCACATTCCATGTAGCAAACCTGAATTTTCCTTTCCCATCATCATTATGTGGGCTTGTATTTACAACCACACCTAATGCTGTACTGGGAGTGGTCAAAAAACACAAGGGTGGCTGGGCCCAAGGGGAAGGGGGGTAGGCAGGGCCACACAATATGAAAATAGAAATGTTTGCCTATGCCTCCAAACTACTTCAAGTACACACTAGTTCACGTACCAGTAAACCACAACTTGTTAGTTTACAAAAAACAATTTATGTTTTCAATTTTTTTGCTCAGTTTACAGAAGAAAAATTCGCAAAGGACAGAACTAAGACCACTATCAACCTCATGTCTTAGCCATATGTACTTTCAAAACACTTAATACAAATGTGCAATAAACCAAATATGTGGTGAACAATTAAAACAACAGTGACTTTTTGACGTAAAAAACATTACCATAAATACATGGACCACAAAACCTTATACATTTGTGAAACAGGGATTTATACAAACAATTAGGAACACGGGGAGACAATAGAACACAACGTTTTCAACAGTTGGACTCCCACGGCCTGGACAAGAGCTAATCAATTAAATTACAGGAGCATTGCCCATTTCTGCAGCAAGTGACAATGGCCAACTGGCCAAACAAGAAAAAAGGGGGGGTGCCGACGCGTTTCGAATCCTGATTAACGACTTGCAGAATTCTCGTCAGGGCAGTCTGAATCTAGTCCATGGGAACTTGTGTGTATCCTGCCCACAGTCAGTTCTGTTTTAGTGGAAAATGTCGTCTAGGCTTGCTGGCCTACGCTGCGTTATTTCTGGAAGCTTAGCCACATCTTCGCCACATGGGGTGAAGTTCTTCTATTTTTTTAAACACCGATCCGCGGTGACCTCAGTGGGGGTTCCGATAAAGCGACCGCGTATCTCCGCACAGAAAGCAGTTTGTTAAGTATTTGGACACCGATCCGCGGTGGCCTCAATGGGGGTTCCGATTATCTCCACACAGAGGGCAGTTTAGTAATTTTCGCAATATGTTTAGAAAGCCTCCGAACAATGTACTGGCTCCACCACGACAAACCAAGGGTTGTACGCGGTCGCTTTATCGGAACCCCCACTGAGGTCACCGCGGATCGGTGTTTAAAAAAATAGAAGAACTTCACCCCATGTGGCGAAGATGTGGCTAAGCTTCCAGAAATAACGCAGCGTAGGCCAGCAAGCCTAGACGACATTTTCCACTAAAACAGAACTGACTGTGGGCAGGATACACACAAGTTCCCATGGACTAGATTCAGACTGCCCTGACGAGAATTCTGCAAGTCGTTAATCAGGATTCGAAACGCGTCGGCACCCCCCCTTTTTTCTTGTTTGGCCAGTTGGCCATTGTCACTTGTTGCAGAAATGGGCAATGCTCCTGTAATTTAATTGATTAGCTCTTGTCCAGGCCGTGGGAGTCCAACTGTTGAAAACGTTGTGTTCTATTGTCTCCCCGTGTTCCTAATTGTTTGTATAAATCCCTGTTTCACAAATGTATAAGGTTTTGTGGTCCATGTATTTATGGTAATGTTTTTTACGTCAAAAAGTCACTGTTGTTTTAATTGTTCACCACATATTTGGTTTATTGCACATTTGTATTAAGTGTTTTGAAAGTACATATGGCTAAGACATGAGGTTGATAGTGGTCTTAGTTCTGTCCTTTGCGAATTTTTCTTCTGTAAACTGAGCAAAAAAATTGAAAACATAAATTGTTTTTTGTAAACTAACAAGTTGTGGTTTACTGGTACGTGAACTAGTGTGTACTTGAAGTAGTTTGGAGGCATAGGCAAACATTTCTATTTTCGTACTGGGAGTGGGGCAGGTCTCCTGGTTGGTATTAGTATAATCTGACTTGTGTGTACCCTTCCAACACGCAATAGCTAGTTCAGGAATGCATTTACTGTCATTGATGTACATATTACACTCCGGTACCTTGGATACCTCCACATTGCAGGGTTTCCCAGAGTCATCTGGACTATGGTCTATACGACTAAGTCAGTCATTGTCTTCAATAGTGGTCAGTACATGGTATCTGTTTGACAAGAACTGATCATTCGGGTGTGAATGACATGGGTAGAGTGGTCTTGGTAACAGAAAAAACCAAGTGGGAAAACTGCCACATTTCGCCCAACCTGTGGTAATGATGCTACCTTTCCATGGATTTCACCTACTATGCTAGGGTTTCTAAAATTACCAACAGTACAATCCCCCTCAAAGACTTTTATTTGTGAGCCAATCCACCTCAATCTTGGTGTAAATGAGATTTGGTGTGTGTTATCTGGTAAAAACAAATGTTTAGAGCTATGCCAGTGGACCACTTTGTTCTTTAGGCATTCTGCAGACTCTCAATCACCTAATTTCAAAGGGGATCATTAACCAAGACTGCCACATACAGGGGGCGAGTTGATAGATACTAGCTCTTGAGGGTGATCCTGATTAATAGATGTATATTTATCAATTTGAGCAACAGCACTTGGGGTTACAGTAGATGACTGCATGGGCATCATACTAGTAAGCCCTGTCAGTTGATTGGTCCTCAGATTCAATGAGATTTGACCAGATACTAGGCTCATACCGGGTTGCTCGCCCGTCCCCCCAGTCCCCTCAGGCATCTTATCATTAGATAGTACCTTCTTATCCCCTACTTAATGTATACTGGGTAGATAGGAAATGACTGATTCAATTTCGCACTCCAGGTTGGCCAATTTCTTTTTAAGGGGTAGTAACAGTTAATTTACGGTAACTTTCAATTTTTTCCATAAAGATGTCCAGAAGAGGTTTTTCATATCAATGCAGTGATCAAAAGGCCCCTGGAGGCCTTGGGTGGGCTCATTTATAGGCATAAGCATAGTACTCAGGATCTTCCTCTTCCGTTTTGCCGCTGGCGAAAGGGGATCGGTGATTAACATTGAGTGTAGCTGATGTTGTAGTAGCATAGGTACTACTCCTTCTTGAGTGTTTGATGATTGACTTCCAGTCTGTTCTTTACTCATACACTCCTGACCCTGCCACTAGACACCCCTTTAGCTTGTTAATCTGCAGGTGAGACCAGACTACCTTACAGAGTTAAACCTGGTGCACTCAGAGATAAGCAACACCCAGGCACGCTCTGATGTATACAATGACACACCCAGGGACACTCCAATGCATACACTGACACACCCAGGCAAACATCAATTCAGACAATGACACAACCAGGCTTACATAAAGCAGACACTGGCACACCAAACCAAACACTAATGCATCTAATAGCACACGTAGGCACACACTGATGCATACACTGATACCCCCAGGCATACATCAATACACCCAGGCATACACTAATACAGAAACTCACACACCCAGGCATACACCAAAGCAGACATTCACACACCCAGTCAAATACTAAGGCATCTAAGAACACACCCATGCATACACTGATGCATACACTGACACACACAGGCATACAGTGATGCACGCACTGTCACACCCAGACATACACCAATGCAGACACTCACAAACCCAGGCATACACCAAATCACACACTGACACACCCAGCCAAACACTAATGCATCCAATAACACACCCGGCATACACTGATTCACACACTGATACACCCACTCTCTCACCGATACAGTCACTGACACGTTAAACACATAGAGTTAGCTCTTTTTTTGACCAGATGGTGGTTCTACAGAGAACTGGTTTTTTTGTATATGAGTTTTTTAACCCGTGTTTTCCTATTTTTCTTCTTTTTTATTTTTTGAACAAAACGTGAACAGGGTAGTAAAAAGGGTAAGGATGGGGAAATGTGAAGAGGCAACTGGCTTCAGTCTTCAAGAAACATTGTGTGGTCACTGGCAGCAAAAGGGGAAACAGCTAACATCTATGCTCCTTCACTATCCATGAATGCACCCACAGAAGACATTTCTACAGTGACAAGCACGTGGATTTTCACACAGTGAATAACCATGTTATTCGATTCTTTGCAGGCAGCTGGTATGGATGATGGTTTTTCCAAGCCTGCTGTAGAGGGTGAATGTCCTGCTGCACCTGATTTCCCTCACAGCATCCGGTTGTAGACCCTTTAATGAATTGTTTTTAGGTGCTTCCACATGGAACTTGTCCCATGTGAATACGTCTTTGCAGTGTCTCTGGATAACTGCTTGCCGCAAATATTGAACTGCACATATTTTGTTGTTACCTTTCTTTTCCTCAGAAGGTATAGTAAAGTGCTTCCAGACATTACTATCTTTTCTGTGAGGAGGTTGTGGATGTGCTTCCTGCATAGAAGATGAAGCTTCAGCCATTCTGTAAAAGCAGAGCACCACTGGTTCTCAATCATCCTTCTAGAGACTTCACTTGTAAACTGTTTTTGAGTGTTGTTTTCCATGTACATAGGTGGGATCCTCACATATCCAATCAAAAGACAAGGCTTGGGTGTGGTTTTGAGCAAATTCCCAAATCTGCTACATAGATTTGTCAAATCTCAAAACTTGCTGAAAACCAGATACGTAAATATGTTCACACTGATGTCAATAATGAAAATGGAGGGGTATACATGTTTGAAATAATTTATAAAATGTGCAACAAATCTGAGGATTTAAACTCGCACATTCATTCCATTCACGTCATTGGGATTAAAAACCATAATGAAATAGTTTGTTTATGTTTACAGACCCACAAAGGTACCACTGTACTCCCAAAAATATTTTTTTAAAGCAACATTTGTTTATTTACATTAAAACAACTTACTATACTTAACATTAATTACATAAGTGATTTTTATATTTCTAAATCTACATAAAGTATATTTATAGAAAAGAAGGTCTAAAGTTAAAGAAACCTAAATAAAAAAATCCAAATAAATTGTAACACAATTACTATTAAAAATTAAGCCTGTAAATTAACTAAAAAAACAAAACATTATACTTTAGAAATGGAATTTGAAAAGACTTTGAAATTCACTGGAACAAAACAAATGTTACAGGGACCTTATAGTAAGGCTCAAAATTTCAAACACAGAAAATCATAGAAATTAAGCCGCTATAGTTTTTTTTCATGGAGTTTTATATAATGTGAACTTGACCCGGTTTCAGGTATCAGAGCACTTTACGTAGCACCAGTTGCGTTACCTAAGGACACACATTCATTTTTATAAGGACATAGGGAGATTAAGTGATTTGCCCAGAATCACAGGATGTTCAGAGTCATTGCAGAGACTAGACCCCGGGTCCCCAGATTTAAGGGCGACCGCCCTAGCCATTAGGCCAACTCCTCTCCCCTTAGTTACCTGAGCTAACTATAACCCACGCCCCCACAATGCACTGCTTATGACCTAACATATTACATCACTTATGACATGGTCTGTGATCTCACTGATAACTTTACTGATGACATCTCAAATGTCATCACTGATGATAGTACTGATTATATCATCCACAGAATCACTCACTCACTAAATCAGACCCACAAAACTCCTCACGCACCTATATAACCAGTCACGAACACATTCAAACACTCCCACACCTACTCACAGATCTATACAACCACTCACACACCCAGTCACACATCCATACAACCACTCACACAGCCACTCACACACCCAGGAAACCACTCACAAACCCATTCACAGACCCATACAGCCACTCACATACCTACTGCAAGACCAATACCGCCACTCACACACTCACTGACAGATCCATACAACCACTCACACACCACTCATACACCCATGAAGGCACTCAAACACTCACTCACACACTGATACAGTTGGACAGCCACTGAGAGGATCAATCTTAGAAATAGTATCACTCAGTAGTATAGAAAGAATAGTAATTTAACTTATACAGTAGCTCAGTATCTATCTTTAAGTCTCAGAAATGTTTACAAAACACTTGCACTCACTGGATGATGTAATCAGTAATGTCATTTGAGATGTCATCAGTGATATCATCATTAGTGTCTCTGACCATGTCATGAGAGGTGTAATATGTGTGGGAAAGGGGGAGATCCAGTCACTCCTTACACCAGGAATCGAGAGGGAGGACAGGTGAGTATATCATACCTTAGATGTGATAATAGTTTACATTTCCTATGTACAAAGACCCAGATGTGATGGAGTGCTGTTGGTCCCGTTGTTTTCTTTTGATAGCTTGGTTATTAACTGCATCCAATTTGCATTGAACTATATTCCTGAAATTATCTATAAGGTACGGAAGAGCATGAGAGATGCCGGATGGGCGCACAGATGAACAACAACATTGAGCTAGGGCAAGACGTACACACTGTCATCACAATGGTCATATGGGTGTGACTTATATAAAGTCTAAGACTGTTGCCATACATGAAACTTATAATACCATGTACAATTACCTGATATGTGAAACTGGCATTGACTAAAGCCTATCATATATGTACATTATACATGATGATATCTATCGCACCTGCAGCTGATAACAGATCCCTACCTCATAGAGGTACATTGTTACTTTAATTAAAAAATGCAAATAAAGATACATATTAAAAAATTGAGTGGTGTAATATGTAAGGTCATAAGCAGTGCATTGCAGAGGCATAAGTTATCATTAGCTCAGGTAACTATTACTGCTGGATTTCTGTGATTTGAGCATGTTTAATCTGAGCCTAACAATAATGCCCTCGTAACTTTAGGATTGTATTTTTAATTCTATCTCCTAATTAAAAGGTCCCTGTAACCTTTGTTTTTTTCAGTGATATATAGATATATAAACATATTACCTACTGGAACTCAGGTAAGTATGGTTAGGACCTGGTTTCCATAGGAAAAGCATATTTGTTTTCCTAAATCCAGTTTGCTACTCACTTCAGCTGCTGTTTGGACAGTTTTGGGGTGATTTGTCAAGTGCGGGCCAAGAAAAACAGGGGGTGGGGTCCAAAAACATGTTTTCTCGATGCAATTTGCCTCAGGGATTTTGAAGACGACTACAGCCCGAACCAATGAATGGAATTAAACCAAATGTGGCAAAAAGCTAGATCTTGGTCCAGAAAGAGTGCTGTTTGTAATTTGGCATAAATCTGTTCAGTAGTTTTGGAGTTATTAGAGAAAACTGATTTAAGTATATCTCGGGGCTCGAAGCCACCCTGGCTATGACAATTCTCATGAGGAGATCTGATTGGCTGCCACCACTGAATCCAGGAAGTGGTGGAAACCAACTTTGGACTCAGAACTCAGCCCGAGTCCCAAATAGGTGCAAAAAAATAGAAGGCAGGACAGAAATACCCTGACTCCCTAAGCCTGGGGTGGGTCCCACTTGTTTTCCCAAGTAACTACAACTCGTGCTCTAAGGTAACTATAACTCTTGCCCTCTCCATGCACTGCTAAATGCCCCACATATTATTTCACTCATAACATCTTCTACAACATCACTGATGATATCACTGCAACATTTGCTGTAAAATTATTGATGACAAAACTGTGCATGGGGGGGCGCAAGTTATAGTAACCTTGGGGCACAGGTTATACTTACTTGAGATAACTGTAGGTATAAGTGCCGAATTTCTATTGTTTGGTGTGTGTAAAATCAGAACCTAATTATAACTTCCCTGTAACTTTAGATTTTTTAGTAAATTTCAAAGGTTTTTTCATTCTATTACCTAACGTTAACGTCCCTATAACCTTTGTTTTTTTCAATGAAATTATGTTTTTATTGTTTATGTTTTATTAATGCTGCTAATATATTTTGTTATTTCAGTTAGAATATCTATATAGTCCTTGGTAGTGCGCTCTCGTCTACAAGGGGTGCTGGTGTCTAGGGTAAACCGGCCCTTGTGTATGAATTTCAAGCCAAAAATATCCATAAGGATTCATCGCACACTAGGAGATTTGTTTCTCATTCTTTAAACACTTTATTTGCAAACGTGCAAATTTCGCCCATTACCACCACCAACGCATTTCAACCTCCACGGGTCTTGTTCACGATCAACACCGTGAACAAGACCCGGGGAGGTTGAAATGAGTTGGTGGTGGTAATGGGTGAAATTTGCACGTTTGCAAATATATGTTTTTAATGCTACTTTCTAACTATAATGTCTCTGTTACCTTTGTTTTTTTCAGTGAATCTATCTATCTATCTATCTATCTATCTATCTATCTATCTATCTATCTATCTATCTATCTATCTATCTATCTATCTATCTATCATCAAATTTACCTGAAAAAAACCTTCAAGGACTGAACATGACTCCTCAAGTTGGTTTAACAAAGCTTACTCCTTATCGAATAGACAGTTACATAAAGCCCTTGTAGCTAAATTAAGAGATGCCAAAGCAGTTGCAAAATCATGTAGGAAGTGGAAAGCAATTGAAAGCAGGTGTATAGAGATCTCCACCAAAAAGTGGGAGAATCTAGTCACTGCAGAGCCCTCAAAAAACGCAAAAGCTTTTTGGGACACTGAAACCCATATCATGATGTCTAGAAGCCATGTTTCCTTAGTAAGCATCCATATCCCTAGTAAATCTTGGTGGCACATTTTTCTCAAATGTATTCTCCCTTAATTCTCAGCATACCTAAACAGGTGCCAGTGTTCTCACATAATCATCAGTTGTATATATATATATATTTATATATCAATCTCTTTGAATAAGGTCCTGGAGGCAATTCAGCAGAGTCACAGTGGGAAAGCACCTAGGTCCGATGGCGTCCTCATAAACGTGGTTACATGCAATCCTGACCTATGGGCACCCCTGTTGTCTAATGTCTTTAACAGTTTAGATAATTCCCATCTACCAAGGTCTGGGTCCTCATCAATAATGATCCCTTTCTTTAAAAAAAGGTGATCAATCAAACCCACAATGCTATTGCTCAATTTCCATAATAAAGAGATGTAGAAGCAGCTCGTTATTTCATTATTCAAGACATACAGCAACAGCTTCGGTCAGCGTTAAGGCCATCTCAACTGTCCTTCCAACTGCCACTTGGAATGTTGGAAAATACCAAGATAGAAAGAGGGGAGGAGGTAAGTAGGTCAAAGAATGGAACACCACAAAGGCAAGAAATGGGAAGGAAAAACATGGCTTCCACACTTCTCCCTACTATAATAATGAAATACATCACAATTAAAATTAACTAGAGCATGGCAATGCTGGAGACTGCATAAGGAAATCAATAGAAACAATACAGGAAGAAATCATATGGTAGCTAAATTTGTAAAACATTTATTCAAAAATGTCGTCTTTGTGCCACATAGGAATAGCATGGGCCCTAATATTCCTGGGAGTACAGCTATGATACAGTTCCTCATCAGACAAATCACATGGAGTCACACTGTCCAAAAATGTATGACCTCATTTTAATCTGTCCATTCTCCATGTTCAATTATCTTCTAGGACAACAACGTTTTTTAACCTCAACTATTTTTTATGGTTTGGAGAACTTGGAGCCTCCCTTCTGCCGTGTAACAGGAGGTTTGACCAAAAACACATCCCCCACCTTTCAGTTAACCTTCTTGGTGCCATGTTTGAAGTCATATCTTTTCCAGTACACTTCTTGAAGCTGCTTCGCATGTTTACAGCAAAAAAACACAACAGACGGTGGACTACCCTTCCTGCACCTCTATACCAGTTTCATATTTTATTATTGTCCTGTGCCACAAACCCAGACACCAACCACCATGTGGTGTCACTGTTTTCCAGATCCTTAAGCAAGTGGTGTGCGCAGGAATGCAAGAAATGTCCAGGAATTTGCTCTGAAGTTATTCAAAGTTTCGTTATTGATCAAATATCATAAACGGTTCACAGAAAAACAAAGGATTTCAGCCAACGCGTTTCCTTCTCATAGAGAACTTCATCAGGGCTTCTCAGGATAATATCCTTCTTGAAGGAGAGAACAAATAAGTTCTCATGGGCTGTAAGTACAGAAATATCATGTACACCAAACAGAAACTTGATTGAACAGTGGTGATTTCTTAAAAACAGTACGTTTCCAACTGTAATTGCGTTCCCAGGGTTTATAAAGAGATTCAAAAGAGTTTGTTCCAACAGTCAAACTGTAACAGTTCTAAGTTTGACGAGAAAATTGTATAACGGTCACTGTCCAAGCTCCTTTAAAATGACATCAAATAACGCTCTATGTGTATGAGAACAACAATTCCCAGCATCCACCTGTGTATTGTACTGGAAAAGACGCCTTCCAAATATCATTCAGGAGAGTTTGGTTATGCGAAACCTATTATCAGATGTACTGAACACGCATAAGGATCTCGCGGTTGGAAGGCTCACAATTGGAAGGCGTCTCTTCCAGTACAACACACAGGTGGATACTGGGACTTGTCATTCTCAAACACATAGAGCGTTAATTGATGTCATTTTGAAGGAGCTTGCTTCGCATGTTTATTCATTTTCTTTCGGTTTATCCATTTGGGTTCACCTCCTCCAAGACACTTCGGTTTCATTTTAGTTCCTACCCTTGAGTGCCAAACAAGGTGACACTTGGGTGATTGAATTAGGTGTAGTGTGATAAAACCAGAGCATATTTTGACGCCCTGAAATATGCGCTAATTGTAAACACTCTTAAATCATTTGGTTGACACGTTCTACTAAACCATTTGCCCTTGGAAAGTATTAAGTGATCTTAAGATGTTGTATAGACATCTTCTTCAAGAACTCACACATTTCCTCCGAAGTGAACTGAATGTCATTATCTAAAGGAGACTGTAGTTATTGATTCTTTACCTTTATAATTACACCCAGGTGTCAGACTGGATCCAGGGATTTTTTTCTTTTGCAGTCCCCCCTGTGCATCAGTAGGTGGTGTTGGTCGACTCCACATCTGTCGTCGGCATCGTGTTTGCCAGGATGATGTTGCGGTGTCTATTTAGACGCCATCCCTGTGCGCTGACATCAGTTCTTTCTTCTTTGCGCCAGCCTAGCGCTGATCCGGTGAGAGCTTGTCCCCTAGTCACTTTTTGACTAACCTGTTTTGACTTTTTGTCGACGTCTTTTTGAGTCTTCGACTCCTGGGGTACGAGGGATGTCACTTTGT
The DNA here is from genome assembly GCF_964263255.1 of Lissotriton vulgaris. Taxonomy (NCBI): domain Eukaryota; kingdom Metazoa; phylum Chordata; class Amphibia; order Caudata; family Salamandridae; genus Lissotriton; species Lissotriton vulgaris. Next base: position 1,398,458,855 of record NC_141695.1, read on the forward strand.
CAAACCGGATTCAAGCCTTGTGACTCTTGTCACAAGCTGTCCATCACAGATCCGCGCCTCGTTTGCCTCTGGTGCCTTGTACGCAACCATGACCTGAAGTTGTGCTCCGACTGTCGGGCCATGAACCCTAAGTCTTTGCGGGTGTGGTCCTTAAAGCTTTTGGAGGCCCAGCAGTCAGCTCATATTTCTTGAGGTCCTGGTCGAGAGGAAGGTTTTGGGACCGGTTGCGGAGTCACCATCACCAGACTTCTTCCAAGTCTTCACACTCCTTGGGTAAGTCGAAGCACAAGAAGAAGGCAAAGAAAAACCATCGCTCTTCGCTTTCACCTCGTCCGTTGGCCAATGCGACACGGCACCCAGAGCATGGAGTCTGCTTCTGGGACGGCTCAGCACTTCCCTTCTTTTCCTCGGAGCCGGAGCGTCCCATGCCTAGCTTCGATCCTTCTATGAAGCGCTTCACAGCATCTTTGGGCAGCCCGACTCTGCAGGCGCACCATTGGGCCCTGTGGACTTGGCTCTGGGGGCTCTGGGCCTTCGATGCAGGAGACTCCAGTGCCTCACAGTACCTTCCCCAGCATGATTCCAGTGACAATATGACAACATCATTTGTGCCCCCGACCGGCGTCAACCCCAGCCTCACCCCTGACTTGGACATGGCTCCAGACCGACGTCGATCGACATCGGTACCGGCGCCGGAAGGTACTTTCATACCTCTGTTCATTCCTGGTGATCCTTTCCACCCTGAGTGGCACCCAGAGGATGGGGAGGAAGACTGGGAGGGGTCTTTGGACCCTTTGGCTGACCAGCTTGAAGAACCGAACTGGCGAGAGGAACTGGGTGATAACAGTGGTTTGGATACCTTGGCATGCTCTCCCCACTCTACCTTGGCTATGGAGGAGTGAGCTTCATACGCAGGTGTTTCAGCCGGTAGCAGCCTCTCTGGATCCTCTTGTGCCTTTTAATGAAGACCTCAGCAATGTCCTACTGGCACTTGGTCCAAGCCCAGCAGAGGTGCTCCTGTGGACAGGATGATTGCCCAACGCCACTGCCCAGCCCCGGGTGACCCACTCTTCCTCTCCCAACACAGACCCCCAAGAGCTAGGTGGGTCAAACCTCATTCTCTGGAGGCGCATTCCCTACTGCTCCCCCAGCTAGGGAATCCAAGAAACTGGACCATCTTGGGAAGAGGATGTTTTCTTCCGCCAGCATAGCACTGCGGTGGGTGAACACAGCTTGCCTCTTGGGCCGCTATACCAATGCAGTGTGGGATACGGTTGCGCAAGTGTAACCACAGTGCCTGGAGGAGGCCCAGGCCATTCTCACCCATGCAGTGGCAGAGGGCAGAGATGCAGCTAAGTTCACCATTAGATGTGGGCTGGATACCGTTGACACTCTGGACAGAACAAATTCCATGGCAGTAGCGCTGAGATGCTACACCTGGCTGAGGACGTCTGGTTTCTCTGGTGATGTCCAATCCCCCTTACTGGACATGCCCTTTGATGCCCGTCGCCTTTTTGGTGACAAGGCAGACTCAGCACTCGAGTGCTTCAAGGATTCTAGGGCTGCGGCCAAATCCTTGGGCCTTACAGCAACCTCTCGCCCCATGAAGTCTGCTTTTAACCCCTTTTATCGCTACAGAAGGGGTGCCTCACCACGTTTAACTCAGTCGAGCCATGGGCCATTAAAGCTACCCAGCTTTTGCGTGCCCGCAGACGTGGATCCCAATGACGTAGGTCTGTGGGCCAGCGGGAAGGCCAGTCCACCCACACCCCTCCTGCAGCAGCCTCCAAGCCCTCGTAGTCTGACCTTTCAGGGCCACCAGAGGCCAGGGGGCGGCAGGATTCGCCATCACCTCCCCCACTGGCAAAAATGACATCAGACCGGTGGGTTTTGCAGATAGTCCAAAGGGGCTACTCCCTTCCCTTCAAGACTACCCCTGCCTGCATGCCACCATCCTTCCATTGCATGTTGGAGGATCACTTGGCTTTTCTCCACCAGGAAGTTGCAGCTCTCTTGGCCAAGGGAGCTATCAAAGGGGTCCCGGTGCCAGAAGTAGGTTGTGGTCCTGGTTGTGATTCCCACTACTTTCTGGTACCCAAGAAGGGCAAAGGCCTGTGTCCTATCTTAGACCTCAGGGACCTCAACTGCTTCCTCTGGAAGGAGGAGTTCAAGATGCTCATGTTGGTTCGGGTCCTGTCCGCCCTCAACCCCAGAGACTGGATGGTAGCGTTGGACTTGCAGGACACATTCTTCCAAATTCCTGTCTTGCCAGCCCACAGGTGTTACCTACAGTTCACGGTAGGCCACGAGCATTTTCAAATCACCGTACTCCCCTTTGGCCTTACCAGTGCCCCTCGGGCGTTCACAAAAGTGATGACTGTGGTCGCAGCTCATCTGCGCAGATCAGGGATTCCAGTCTTTCCCTAGTTCGACGACTAGCTGTTGAAGTCGGAATCACCCCAGGCTGCTGTCTCCCACGTCCAGACTACGGCCGACCTCCTGCACTCACAGGGGTTCACTATCAATGTGTCGAAGGCACACCTGACTCCCTCTGAGAAGTTCCTTTTCACTGCAGCAGTTCTGGATACAGGGCAGTTTCTGGCTTTTCCTCCCGAGCAGCGAGTCCGGGAAATTAGGGCTATGATACCGATATTTCAGCCTCTATCCCGGATTTCGATGATAATGACCCTGAGGCTGCTGGGTCTCATGACCTCCTGCATCCTGCTGATGGATCATGCCACATGGCGTTTGCGGCCTCTGCAGTGGGACCTGAAGTTCCAGTGGGCGCAGCATTAGCGGAATCTTTCTGACTACGTTCATATCTCGGAAGGGACTACGCAACAATTGCAGTGGTGGCTAACGAGCTATTCATCACCAAAGAGAACACGCAATGTCAGCAATTCTGTTCATTGGAATTTGCAAGGCGGCCCTTGCCTGGCGACGCTTTTTGCAATGAGTGGAACTGTGGCCTCCTGTACGCCTTTCCGCCTGTACAACTTCTGCCCAGAGTGCTGAAGAAGATCAAGCATGACTGGGCCCAAGTCATTCTTGTGGCTCTGGACTCGGCACGAAGAGTCTGGTACCCAGAGCTCTTGAGCATGGCCATTAATCCTTCGTTCAGACTGCCTCTTCGGGAGGATCTTATGTCGCAGCAGCAGGTGATGCCCTCCACCCTAACCTGTCGAACCTCCACCTCCTTGCATGGAGATGGAGCAGCGAGAGTTGACAGCTTTTGACCTTCCTCCACTAAGATGGTATATGCCTGCAGATGGAACAAGTTTGTGGCATGGTGCACAATAAAAATTGTGGATCCCCTTTCTGCCCCTCTTTGAGAGGTTCTCTTGTATATACGTTCTTTGGTCCAGCAGGGCTCTGCCCTGGGCACTCTTAAAGGCTACCTTTCAGCTATATCTGCCTTTCTTTGCCTTCCTGATCAGCATTCTCTTTTCAAGTCCTCTATTGTAAATAGATTTCTAAAGGGCCTTACTCCCCATATTCCTCCTTCTCTATTCATAATGCACCAGTGGGATTTGAACCTGGTCTTAACCTATCTTATGTGCACTCCCTTCGAGCCTCTTCACAACTGTCTTCTCAGGCTCCTCACTCTGAAGACAGCTTTGCTTGTTTCCATCACCTTTGCTCTCAGGGTGGGTGAGCTGCAGGCTTTGTCTTCAAAACTTCCTTTTTGTGCTGTTCATCCGGAAAAAGTAGTCCTTCAAATAAGGCCCTATTTTCTTCCCAAAGTAGTTACCTCTTTTCATATAGGGCAGACCATCACTTTGCACACCTTCTTCCCACCTCCACAACCTTCCGAGGAGGAGGATGGATTCCACCGTCTGGACCCAAAATATGCATTGTCTTTCTATCTCGACTGCACAAAAGATTTCCAGGTGGACGATCAACTCTTTGTTGGATATGTGGGGGCTAAGAAAGGTCGGGCTGTACAGAAACGCTGCATCTCTTGATGGGTTGTCCTATGCAATAAATCTGCTACTCCTTGGCAAAGAAGTAAGCCCCAGTCGGACTGCGTGCCCACTCCACTAGGGCGACAGCAGCTACTCCTGCCTTGGGTCTTGGAGTCCTACTCCTCGACATCTGTCAGGCGGCCATGTGGGCATCTCTGGACATGTTCACCAAACATTATTGCCTGGATAGCCAAGTCCGGAGAGACGGCTACTTTGGCCGCTCTATTCTCCAGAACTTTCTGGTGTGAACCTGGCTCGGAAACCCTCCTCCGGGGTTGGCATTGTTAAGGTATCTATCCTAAAGGTAAGGAATCTATAACTACAGTCTCTTTCAGATGAACAGGTTACTTACCTTCTGTAACGATGTATCTGTAAGTGACATATGCAGTTATAGATTCCTTACCGCCTCACCATCCTCCCCATTCTGCAAAGTGACTTCTAGGGTTAGGGACTCCGTTCCAGGGCCCAAGTTATATGCAACAGTGGTCAGCGTGTTGCATGGTTCTGTACTTCTGGCGTGGAAAGGTGTGTCAGAATTGACATCAGCGCGCAGGGACGGTATCTAAATAGACATTTCAATGTCCTCCCAGCTAACATGAAGACGACAACGATGCGGAGTTGACTGACACCACCTACAAACTCACAAGGGTACTGCTAAAGAAAAAAGCTCCGGCGCAAGTCTGACGCCTGGGGATACTTCTAAAGGTAAGGTATCTATAACTACATATGTCTCTTACGGATACATCGTTACCGAAGGTAAGTAACTTGTTCAAGTGTTACAGTGGTGCTGGCACCCCTTCTGTCATAAATTTATCAGGGATAGAGAATTTAATTTATTTTTTCCCACTACACTGGTCAGAATGATAATTTAATAGAACTAGCATACATTTTCCTGCCCACATGGAGATTTTCAAATCAATCAATCATTTGGGGGGTGGCTTTGGCGGCAAAGAAGATGTCCGCCTTCATGTGAGGCTCCGCGGTGGTGTCAAAGGATGGAATGCCTCCAGAAAGCACCACCTGTTGTTTGGCCTCCATATTGTCAACGAGTGGAGATGAGGTCTCAACGTACATTTTGCGAGGTCTGGAAACGTTCAGAGTGATTTTTTTTCCTCTCCCCTGCGGGCGCATATCCTCGTCAGGTTTTAGCGGCAGCCATTTTGAGTATTTAAAGCTAGGTCGCCTCAGGAGCTCCTCAGCTCATTTACCTATATAAACGCCTCAAATCGACGCTATAATTACAACCTTTTGGTTTCATCTTTAAAATCTAAATGCTCCTTGCTTACCTTTAAGAAGGTTTTCTGAACTAAGTGGATTTCTTTATTCGATGACTCACAATGAATTTTCTTTTTCAAAAACCTGTAGCAGTACATGTTGTTCCGTCTAATTTATCCACAAGGGTAGTACACGGTTTATGGCAAAATTACGATCTACCCGTAGTGACATTAAAACCCATGATCCTACTCCATTGGCAGATTACAGACCTTTCAGCATCTACAAGACACCACGGAGGACTTAGAATCTGGGCTCTCTTCTTCCTCTGTCACGGGGTGCGCCACCCAACACCTCTCGAAATGTGCCTAAACCAGCATCTAAATTACCCTCTGCTTCTGCATCTACATTTGGTAAGAAGGACCCACCTTTTCCTACCAGCTCTCCATCAACAATATCTATAGAGTTAATCCTTAAAGAATTGCATGCTCTGAAACTTTACATGCCAGAAACAAATGTTCGCCTCCAAAGTCTTGAGGATAATTGGTCACATACGTAACAATAAGTTATTCACTTGGAAAATTGAGTAGACTCTGTTAAAGCCATTATCAACCAAGTGCCTTCTATGTATATGTAGATTTCACACCTAAAACAACAAGTGGAAAATCTTGAAAACCGCAATAGGCATAACAATCTACACATTTTGAGTAGTTAACGCTAGGTCGCCTCAGGAGCTCCTCAGCTCATTTACCTATATAAACGCCTCAATGCGACGCTATAATTACAACTTTTTGGTTTCATCTTTAAAATCTAAATGCTCCTTGCTTGCTTTTATGAAGGTTTTCTGAACTAAGTGGTTTTCTTTATTCGATGACTCACAATGAATTTTCTTTTTCAAAAACCTATAGCAGTACATGTTGTTCTGTTTAATTTATCCACAAGGGTACTACACGGTTTATGGCAAAATTACGATCTACGCGTAGTGGCATTAAAACCCCTGATCCTACTCCATTGGCAGATTACAGACCTTTCAGCATTCTACAAGACACCACGGAGGACTTAGAGTCTGGGCTCTCTTCTTCCTCTGTCACGGGGTGCGCCACCCAACACCTCTCGAAATGTGCCTAAACCAGCATCTAAATTACCCTCTGCTTCTGCATCTACATTTGGTAAGTGGGTTAAGAAGGACCCACCTTCTCCTACCAGCTCTCCATCAACAATATCTATAGAGTTAATCCTTAAAGAATTGCGTGCTCTGAAACTTTACATGCCAGAAGCAAATGTTCGCCTCCAAAGTCTTGAGGATAATTGGTCACATACGTAACAATAAGTTATTCACTTGGAAAATCGAGTAGACTCTGTTCAAGCCATTATCAACCAAGTGCCTTCTATGCATATGTAGATTTCGCACCTAAAACAACAAGCGGAAAATCTTGAAAACCGCAATAGGCATAAGAATATACACATTTATGGCCTTGTGGAGGGGCTTGAAGGCTTTAAGTTGCCAGCTTTCTTTCAAACTTTTCTGAATCTCCACCATTGAATATCCAATGAGCACACTGTTTAGGACATAGCCCACAAGCTTTTTACCTCTCAACTAAACCAAGAGGTATTATTTTATATTTCTTGGAGTATACTGATTTACTTAAGGTCTCACAAGCTGCCAAACTTAAAGGAAAAATGTATTGGCAAGGTTCTACTCTTTTCTTTGCGCGAGATTATGCTAAAGCAACAGCGGATCGACAAAAGAAGTTTCTGGACATGAGACCTGCTCTTCGAAGTTCGAACGCCAGATATGGTTTGTTTCATTCGCGCCTCTTCAAAGTGACTTATAAAAATAAAACCACTAACTATGAGGATCCTGTTCTTTTACTGCAGTTATTGGATACCTGTAAAAAAGAAGAAGACAGGGAAATTGCCCATTCATCTATGATTTAATTGTTTAGTTAAAGTTGTTTTTTTATTCATTCCTCTTATTTTTTCGTGTTTTACAATTGCTCTTTTATATTCCTATATAACGCTTTCTCTTACTGTCAGGTATGGTTTCCATGGTTCCATGATATATAATTTTCACTCAGCCTGGATGATGTCTCCCTTTCCTGTCTTCATCCTGGATGTTCCAGGTTGGCTGCGCCGTCTTCCTTATGTGGCTCCACCACCCTGTGTTCATTGTATGTCCTTTTGTTTTTTGTTTACTCTCTTTCTGTCCTGTTCCTCTCTGGTTTATTTTCTCTTATCTTTTCAGTTATAAGCTACATTTTCATTTCTTCCTCTTTCCCTCTTTCTTTCCAACACCCTACGGTGGTATGAAAGGTGCTATAAAACAAATGAAATACTCGTGAGAGAGGGGATATAGAGAGATGAGAGACATTGTTTGAGGGTGCAAGTGAGGGAATCTTTGAGATCCCCAAAAAGATTGTTGCATCCTGGTGCACTGTAAGGTCATCATTTACTGTGTTTTAAAAGCTAATACAATTGAATATATACTGAAAAATATGCTGAAGAATGCACCATTTTTGCCATTTGTTCCTAATGTTTCTTGGGGGAGAACCCCCAAAACCTCCTTGTAGTGGTCAGGATCGCTGGATATGCACCCTACGGGGGGATGGTCTGACAATTTGCCAGGACTGCTCTGGGTTCTCAGTCCAGCCCTGCTTGGCAGATATGTGGTGTTGTAAGAGGAACATAATCACACATTAGATTGCAAATATGAAACAAATGAACCAAAAAGTAAAATTAAACCACTTACTGGAACTGCCATGCTGTGTCTCCTGGCAATGTGGAAAAATGCTTCATTCTACAAAAGTGCAGGTCACAAGCCAGAAAGAAAGCTAGGGTCCAGCAAAAATGGGAGGTAGGCAGAAGTACACCAAAATCCACAGCCTGCAGGCCAAGCAGACTGTGCGTGGTGGAGGCTGGAAGCCTCAAAATGTGTTGATAAGCAACTAGATCCCCCTCTCGCCCTCTGTTGAACAAATTACACTGGTTGCCTATTCGCCAGAGGGTGAAATTCAAGATATGCTGTACAATTCATAAATGCCTGTCTGGTGCTGGTTCTAAGTACCTATCAGAAATTTTTAGACCTTACGAGCCATGTCCTTCTCTGCGTTCTCAGACCCAATCTTTGCTCCAAGTACCACAGATTAAAAAGGAAAGACAGGGAGGCCGAGCTCTTTCTTATAGAGGCCCTACCCTCTGGAACTCCCTGCCTCTCACCCTTAGGCAAAATCCCAATTTGGCCACCTTTAGGAAATGCTTAAAGACTCATTTGTTCCTGACCATGTAGATATATTTTCCCTGCCTGATGGTTTTTTATTTGGATATAGCTTTGGTAAGAACACAAGTGCGGAGATACCCCTTCTGGGTTCGAATTCCTGCGCTATATAAGCAAATAAAATAAATAAATAAATAAAACTTAGCAGTTCCGACAAGATGCCACATTTACATGTTTCAATGTTGCTCTGTGTCCAGCTGCCTTCAGAAGCTGCTCGTATAAAAGAGAGAGGAATGCTCCTCCATTCCTGTGGCTTCATTTGCAGCCTCTGAAGCTAGGCGTCCCAAAGGAAGTGCTAAGGGTCACAAGTCGCAAGGGGCAAGCCGACCCCTAAATGAGGTAAATGATATTTCACTTTTCCATTTTGTAAATTTTAGGTACTTGTAGAGAAGATTATTTACATCTGCTGTTAAAAAAGATGAACATCTGGCAGTTTAGAGCAGCATTCATTATCTCCAACAGTTGCTCGATATGGATTTCTGTCATCGAATGGGGTCGTTTTTGAAGTTAGCTGTTCGCTTTAGAAGTAGAATGCACTTTGATTGATATTTTGGGGAATATAGAGTATGAATTTTTAATGGTTGCATCAATTTCTTATGCCAGCTTTACATGATATGAATTTCAAAAGGGATGTATTGCTGTTTTATTGCCCAGATTTAATTGTTGGACTGGATGAAGTTTTAATACTTAACTATATTTTTATTGAGGTGCTTTTATCAATGCTTTCATCATCCGACTAAAGATAGTATGATTTGATTTGATACATGTGAGTAAATATACATTGGTACATTTCCCATTATGAATATGCTTTAAAGTGCTGTTTAACACCACCTACAACTGTAAAATCTACAGACAGGAAGTGTAGAGTGAAAGATCTCTTTTTTTTTTTTTTTTTAAATATTTTTATTGATATGCAAGATGACAAAATAAAACAGAAGGCAACAAGAATTCATATACGAGTTCATCCATTTGTAGAATATAAACAAAAGGCTTAAGAGTCATACAAATTAATAGAGTTATAACAATATAGAATTCTCAATCTAGCAGGGTGCCCCAAATTCTGTTAAACTTAGTCAGTGAGCGTATTCCCCTGAGATTTGCTAAGGCTAGCTCCATAGCGTGTATTTCTGTTACTAAGGTCCACCATTTCCAGACCGTCGGTGGTTCTGGGTCAATCCAGGCCCTAGCCAGAGTTAATTTTGCACATGAAAAAAGTATAGTGATTAAAGATGATTGTGGGGATAAAAAGGTGTTGAGGTCTAGTAGGACCGAAGCAGCCGTAGTGGTGGAATATGAAATATTTTTTAGTCTCAGTACCCTCAATATGTCGCCCCAAAAGTTCTTTAGTTTGGGGCAAGAGTACAAGATATGAGCTAAATTAGCTGCTTCCAGCGAACATTTGGGGCATTTGGTACGGCTACTGAAGGAGGGGTCTGATGACCATTTGGTAATTCTTTCTGGTGTGTAATATAGCATGCATGTCGTTCTGTATTGTTGTAGCCGAAGGCTGGATGATCGTACAAGATTGTTTATATTAGTAAGAGAGTGCTCTATCTGGTTAGGAGTAATATTTAGGTTTAGCTGGGTACTCCATTTCGCTGCCAGTTTGTCGCTGTCGTTGGTTCTAAAGAGGCTGAGTATTTTATAAGATTCGCTGATAACTGATTTATTCTTATTTGAGTAGAGGCAGGTCCAGATATCGCAATCAGAAATATTTTGTATCTTTTTATAGTTGATCAGATAGTCATGGATTTGCATATATTTGAACCTTGAAGATTCCGGTAAATCGTATAGCTGCTTAAGTGTATTGAATTCTAGCAACCCCTGCGAGCCGTACAGATCCTCCAGCGTCTTAATCCCAAAAGAAGCCCAGCTATTAGTGATAGGATCTGTAAAGATAGCCGGGAGACCTGGGTTGCCCCACAACGGAAGTTTTGAGTGATAAAAATTTGTTTTGCAATGTTTTAATATATTATTCCAAATCCTGACAATGTCTCTAGCAGTCTTGAACTTTACCCTTTTGTAGTAGTTCGGGTCATTGATTCTGAACAGAAAGAATGAGGAGTCTTGTTTCAGCATAAAAGAATGAAAAAAAAGGGGAGTTCTATCTCCGTGTAGTACTGAGCGTATACGAGTAAAAAATGAGGACCAAAAATATAGTTTAAAGTCTGGGACATTCAGCCCTCCTTTGTTTAGATTATTTTTCATTGTTTTTAATGACCTTCTGGCCCTTTTGTAGCCCCATATAAAACTGCTCAGAAGCCCGTCTAGATGCTGAAAGAATGTATTGTTAAGTGACAGCGGAATGGAACGGAATAGGTATAAAAATTTTGGCAGAACTTTCATTTTGATAAGATTAATTCTACTAATCATATTTAAGGGCAGTTTGTTCCATTTTTTCAAAACAAGAGTAGTTTTTTTGATCAAGTCGTTATAGTTTATATTGTTAATGTTTTGTAGTCTGGCTGTTAGTTTAACCCCAAGATATGTGGCCTCTTTGCAGATCCCAGGTATAGGGACAGATGGGGAGTAATTCGATATGACTTGCGTCTTCTGAACATTAAGCTTGTAGCCTGACACCTTCCCAAATTTCTCGGCCTCGAGGTATATTCCTTTTAGTGCTTTCGCAATGTCCATGGTATATACGGCAATGTCATCAGCGTAGGCTGTCATTTTCAGCTCCTGTGAGTTGAAATTAAATGGGATAATCAAATTTTGAAGGTGGAGTGCACGTAAAAAAGGTTCAAGTGAAAGGGCAAATAAAAGAGGTGAGAGAGGACAACCTTGCCGGGTCCCGCGCATTATAGGGAACTCTGATGAGGTCAGGCCCCCGTAGCTAATGCAAGCAGTGGGTTTGTCATAAAGTGCTTTTATACCCTTCAGAAAGTTTCCCCCAAGACCCATTTTAGATAGTGCTCGCCAGAGATAAGTCCACCCCACTCGGTCGAAAGCCTTTTCGGCGTCTAATAATATCATGCCGAGTGGAATGGACTTAACCTCCGCGATATCGAACGCTGTGATTGCCATGTTTACATGCGCGGTTGTATCTCGCCCTAAAATGAAGCCATGTTGTTGTTGATTGACGATTTTGGGCATAAAAGGGGCTAGTCTATTAGCCATGATCTTAGCGAATATTTTCGCATCAGTGTTGATCAGAGAGATGGGTCGGTATGACCCTCTCTCTTCCTTATTTTTCCCTTTTTTTAAGAAAAAAACTATTTTTGTCCTGTTCCAGGATTTAGGAGCCGTTCCGTTTGGTCCAATCGATTGCATTACTTCCAATAATAGCTGTTCTAATTCTTGGCCGCAAGTTTTATAGAGTTCCAGAGGTATTGTGTCCTCTCCTGCCGCTTTCCCTGTTGGTAACGAGTTAATAGCCTGTTGTAGTTCATTCAGTGATATGGCATTAGAGAGTACATCCAGGCCTAATGGGTTCCCTGTACTCACTGGATGTTCTTCTACATATTCCTCAATTGATTCTATATCGGAAGGATTTTCTGGGGTATATAGGTTTCTGTAGTACTCAGCGAATTGATTAAGTATATCTTGTGGCTGATTATATATTTTGTTCCCTTGTCCTCGGATTTTAGAAATTAAGGTATCTGCTCTATCTTCTGCTACTTTATATGCTAAGACTTTGCCAATTTTGTCCCCACCCTCATATTGGGCTATTTTGAATTTTTGGATCCTAGTGCTGTTTTTCCTAATAAGGTTAGATTTTATATCAGTTTTCAATGTGCTAAGTTTTAGGTTGATTTCCATTACTGCTGCGGGGTTATGTTGTAATGCATTAACAAGTGAATCTTCCGATTTGGTTATACTATTTAGTAGTGTAAGCTTGTGCTGCTTCTGTTCTGCATTTTGCCTGATGACATAGGCTTGAGTGAGCCCTCTGATACTTGCCTTACAAGAGTCCCATACCATGCAGCACCCGGTTGAATTTCTATTAATTGTTATGTATTCATTGAGATGATTTTTAAGCTGTTTCACATAATTTGGATCAGAGAGCAGGTGTCTTGGAAAAGAGAAAGGCCTAGGTGGTGTCCGCGTGCTTTGTGTATCGAATGTTATTATGAGTGCGTTATGATCAGATGTTATCCGGGGACAGAGAATCATGGAACCCGCCTGTAATAATTTATCGCTAGTTAGAGCCAGATCTATTCTAGTGCACGTCTTGTGGGGCGCAGAGTAGTATGTGAAGCCAGGTACAGATGGATACAAATATCTCCAAGCGTCTTTAATATTGTGTGTCCGACATATATCTTTTATGGAAGACCTGGTCTTGTGCATCCTTTGATGAGCATTCGGTTTGGTAGTATCTATTTTGTAGTCCAGAATACAGTTAAAATCCCCCATTATTATGAATTCCCCCTCCCAGCCCAAAAGTTTTACATTTAGTTGGTCAAAATGTTTTGGGTCATCTGAATTTGGGCCGTAGACTACGCATAAAACATACTTAGTGTTAGCGTGATTGATTTGCGCTATGGCCCATCTGCCATCCTTGTCATGAGCGGTTTGGAGTACCTCTACCCTGAGTCGTTTGTCCTTAAGAATGACAACTCCTCTTGTAGAATTCCCAAAAGTGGAACAAACCAAAACTTCATATCCCAGTTGATTTAGGATTTTCCTGTCTTTCCATACGATATGGGTTTCTGATAATAAACAAAAATGAGGGTTATGTAGTTTCAGTTCCTCTGATACTAAGGATCTTTTGCTTTTGCTATTGAGTCCTGCCACGTTCCAAGCTAAACATCTAATTAGATGCATTTAACTGTCTGGTGGAATAATGCGCCCTCTTCAAATAACCAAATAATAAGGCTAAAGCTAGTTCTCTTAAGCCTCTACAACATATAGTAATGCCACAAAAAAACCATGAGTTGCGAATTTTATCAATTAGTTCCCACTTGTCATCCTGCACACAAATTTTGTTATATTCCCCCCCCCCCTGGCTCCCCTAGCCCCATCTTGCGGAGATGTTGTCCCTCCCCCCTCCCCCCCCCTTGGTTCTCGCCCCGGCCGGGGAAGAACCACCCCCCAGTGAATGCTGCCGTTAGTAAGGCAGCGTGTGTGGTGACGCAACCTGTGTCACTCTCACCCCCCCCCTCCAAAAAGCAGAGATCATTAAACATGCACAAGTCTTTTTCCTTTCCTTTCGATTTTTCTCATTTTCTCATTTTCTCATTTTCTCATTTTCTCCCCCTCTAATTTCGTGAGTTTGTAGAGTTGTGCCCCCCATACTCCCATTAGATAATTTGTTCTGACATCAGTCTTTACTTATTTACTTCTGGTGTTAAATTGTTTCTGGATCTAGCTCTGGCTAGATATGATGCTGGAGAGATAATTCTCTGCTTCCTTAACATCATTAAAGAAATGGGTTCGCCCATTTCTTATAACCTTTAGACGAGCAGGTTCTTGGAGGAAAACTTGCCCACCATGGGCCTTGATTGGATCCATCAGTTTGCGAAACTGCCACCTCTTGTCCATGGTGTCCCTACTGAGATCGGAGCGTGCGAAAAGCGAGAATTCTCCTACAGCTACTGGGGAGTTGGGGCGGGCTCTCTGCCAGACCGCTTGTCGTAGAAGGAAATTGCCGAAGTAAATTAGGAATGGGCGTGGAAATTGGTTCTCTCTGTTCTTCTGGAACAGAGGTAAGCGGTGGGCCCTTTGGATTTGTGAGTCCCAGTCCCAGTCTGACAGGTCCGGGAAAGCCTTCTGGAGGACCCCTACGATGTAGGCTCTAGGGTCTGTGCCCTCTGATCTCTCCGGAATTCCAAAAAGTCTTAGGTTGGAGCGCCTTTGACGATTCTCCAAATCCTCAACTTTTAGCTGTAGTACCTTCAGTTGATCATCGTGTTTTTCCACTGATTTTATCATTTTGGTGTTTGTCTCCTCCACCTGTACCACCCGTTCCTGTAGCTCGATGGTATCTTGAGAGATCCCCCCAATTTTAGCCGTGAGATCTTGTAAGACAGATTGCGTCTTGTTATTATCTTCTCTCAGTTGGAGAAAATATTCTTGTGCTTCCGCCCGCTGATTGCTCAGTTGTTTGCTCAAAACCGTCAATATTTCATCTAAGGAGGGAGGAGTATCAGTTTCTGCATTTCTTGTAGCTGTTGTAGGAGAAGCAATGGCAGGGCCCAGGGGTGTCACCGTTGAGGAGGAGGGGCTTGTTGTTGCCGGGGAGGACGGTTGGATGGCTGATGGTGAGATATTGGCTTCGTCCGATAATGTCAGCTCCAAGCTGTAGGATGACCCGTTAGCTTGCTCTTGAGGTTGTAGCCCGTCCGACTTATCCCCTAAAGGCATGATATCTGGGCTGATCAGTATACTTTTCTCCGGGGAGGTCGTGACTGGTAGAGGGTCGGTAGGGCTCCCACCTGATAGCCTCAGTGTCATGTTTTTAACCAAACCCTTTGCTACAATCCAGTTTCTAAGCGGGCTTTTTTCTAAGATATGCTTCTTCAGAGCGGGGTTGCTGCTAGTCTTTTGTTTGAGTCGTTTGGAGATAGCACCTGCTTTGCTACTTTTCTTTGTTTTTGGTTTCCCCTTGATTTTGTTCTGTGAAGCGCACCCCCCTGTTAGTAGATCTGCTGACCTATCATCCTCTATCTCTGATTCGACCTCACAGTCCTCGTAGGAGTCCAGCTCGGCATCAGCTGGGAGCAGCATATTTGCTATATTCTCATTTGACCCCCCGGGCTTGTTACCTACATCTTCAGGTATCACCTCTAGGTTGCTTGCGATGAGATCAATTGAGGTCGATTTGGGTAGATGGGGTGGTGGCTCTGGCAGCATCTGTGGAGCTTTACCCCTATTGAGGTCTAGCGCTTCTGGTGTCATAGTGCTCGCACGCAAGAGGTCAGGATCAGCACCTTGATTACTTAGAGTCAAGTGTTGTGAGGCAGACCCTTCTACCACCCCCCCTGCTTTTGCCTGTGTTTTTGTCCCGGTTTTGTCCGTTTTGGATACTGAACCCTTAATCTGTAGCACATTAGATGGAATTGAGGACTTTGTTACCTGTTTGGCTGTACCCGTTGAGGATTTCACTTCTGCTGCTGAAATCAGGACTGCAGAAGCCGAGACTGTAGCAGGGGGGTCGCTATTTTCTGTCAGAGCGCCGTCGGGGTGGATCTCAAGGGGTTGTAGAGAGGTTTGTAGAGAGGTGGCGGCTGCCGTCGGGACCGCCGCTGGTGAGACGGAGAGCGTAGCAGCTGTGGAAGAAGTGGCGGCTGAAAGCGAGGTAATTACTGCTGCAGCTGCCGCCGTAGTCGTAGCCGTCATCGCCTGCTTGCTGTTTCGTGTCTGGCGTGACGGCATCTGCGAAGGATTCTTTGGGGTCATCCTCTGGGTCCCACGCACTCCGGTAGTCGCTCCGGCAGTCGCACGCCGGTTGACGAAGAGGCCAGAACAGCTGAGCCCGGAGTTACCGATCCGTGCACCAAACAGCTGTCGTAGCAGCCAGGCAGCCTCGAGGAGCAGAAGCATCAGTTGATTCAGACAGAGAGAGCCGCCGTAGTAGACCTGCTCTGTGACCTCGATGAAATTACAGCTTTCGTTTCAGTATTCTTTCTGCGGGGGTTCTAGGAGGTAGTGAGGAGCGGAGCACACAGGTAGGTCAGCCGGCACGGATCCTCACTCCGCCATTTTGGATCCCCTACAATACCTATGGGTCAATGTGCATTTTCTAAAACAGAGTGAAAGATCTCTAGCAGTGAGATAAAGAGACAGGAAGCGCACAGAGGTGAAATAAATAGGCAAGGGGTGAAAATAAAACTAGGTAATTTAGGTAATCTGCCATCCTGGCATTCAGCAGGGCCAGTAGCAGGCTCCTAATTAAATCTTTGAGCCCAGGTACTAATTTCTTTACAAGCTAAGCAAGCACTGGTGGCACCTTTTAGGCAGAGTCAGAGGTCTCGGAATCGAGCGGCTCTTACCCTTCCTCATGAATGGGGCAATGCTGTTGTCCACAATAATCGGATGCACCCCATCATAGTTAGCTTTGGAGTTGGTCTTCATCTGTTCAAAGGAGGTGTGATGCACGGTCTTCTCCAGAAGCTCTGTGCTCAGGTCCTTGCCCAGGAACTTTGCTATCTTACAGACTTCACGTCTGGGATCCTGTAGGTGAAAATGATTGTTTAACAGTTATTGCATAGAAGGGTGGATTAAATACAGCAAGACAAAAGAGGGAGGCATGAGCTGAATCAAGGACTTAGAGATGGATTGGATGGACGGATGCATGGAAAACACAACATGATCTGAAAAGGAAATGGGTTGGTCCCTAAATCAATTAATGGACACAGAGGAACAAAGCGATATTGACAGATAGGTCGAAGTACTGTGCTACATTGTAGATTCAGAATGCAGATGTGTAACTTTACTCCTCACATACAACCAACAATGACAACTTCAAACATATAAACTGAATTACATAAATAAATACTCGTCCCTCCACACAAATAAGATTGAGTTGTTCTGAATCCAACATAAAAGGGAATCCCACTGAGATCGATAAGTGATGCCTATAACTGTTCGTAATGCTGACACAAACTCGTTTACCCCTCTTCATTTTCGAAAACAACAGAAAACCACGCTGTTTGTCCAGCTTTTTTGCCAGCATTTCAAACATCATACAATGCCAGGATTCCCCTTGTGGGGTCACTCTTAAAGCATTCCAAAATCATATCCTATCCTACCTTACCCTACCCTACCCTACTCTATTCTATTTCAGAAAATAAATATTCTAGTTGCTGTGCCATATTTATTCTGGAGAGTGGAGTGGCTTGATGAGATGATTGAACTCGGGAGTTTTCTGTTATAGTCAAAAAACTATTTACAGGGCCATCTGAAGCAGGGGCAGAAGAGGTATTATTCCCAAAGCTTCTTTCTCGTTCTGCAGCATTTATTTATAGATTTTTTAGAAGCCTAGGTCTTGGCTACAAAGAGGTTTACCTCTCTGTTGGTAGGCATATTCTGTCTTATAATTTACATACACTTGGAGTGGGCTTTGGACGAGCACATGGCTCATAATTGGAGAACTTTGTTGCCTGTATTAGGTCTTTATCTGCTCTTGATTTGATGACTTCCCTCCCTATTCTTGTGTGTTGCGTCCACAGCATTTTGGTCCCACAGTGCTTTGATTGTTTTTTTTTTCTTTCTCCTTCTGGGATTGCATGTGTTTCCTTGATCCTCTTGACATCCTTGCCCCACCGCTCCCTCTTTCTGCTATCCCCCAAATACCCCTGTTGCTCCCCATTCTTCCTTACATGCACTCATACCCACACGTTTACCACTTAGTAACCCACCCAAGCACTGTTGCTCCTGTTGCTGCATTTGTCCGTCCCCCTCATGCTTACTTTCTATATTGAAGCCTGCCCGAGACTCACTCATCGGTTGTGTTTCTCTCCCACTCCTCCTCTTTGCCACTCCTTGTTTTTATGAATAGGTTTTATTGTCATTTATTTAAGAGCACCGCCAGCTGCAAAATGCTATTGGCAGCTCAGCGCAACTGCCACTTTTGCAAAACTCGCATTTGTTTATGCTTTTAACTTATCACCCTAAAAATACCAAAATGTCTGTCGGTGTGTCACAACCATGCAAGCTGACATTTTAGAGCAGGCAAGTGGAAGATTAAAAAAACAAAAAGTTTGGTGAATGTATTTTCCCCACCGACCTATATTGAAGCAGAGGCAATCAGCCTGAATTGGGCCTATTGGTATGTATGATGACAATCCGCATTTCATTTTTGGAAGTTTAATAACACGCACAAACAAAAACAGAGTTCTAAAATAAGTTTTTGTTTGTGTTATGTAAAACTGCCAAAAATAAAATGGCAAGACCTGTCACATGCCCTAAACTCCCCCTCAAAGAATTAAGGGCAAAGCATAATCCTTTGATGTCAGAGGTAATTATTTGAGGGAGAGTTTGGAGCGTGTGGGACAGGCATCAGCATTTTGTTTTTGGCAGTTTTACAGAAAAATCCTCCCAGGGATTATTACTGGGTTCCATTTTTTTTCTTTTATCTATCAGGAGCACGGAGAAAGCGATATAGCAAGCAGAGAGAGTGTGGCAGAAATGTGCACTGGTCTGAAGGAGCAGGTTTCTGGCAGTGCATTCTCCAATTCCCGGATAACCCGTCCCTGTTGGCTGATACCCACTGAGGAATACTTGTATGGAGTGAGTGGGCAGGCAAATTAATTCCTTTCCTGACTCCTCACCCCTGGGCCCGCCCAATTCCACTTTTAAACCAATACCGTTAGGGTGGGCTCAGAATACGTTGACAACTACCGGGGACAGAGGGATCATTTCAAAGCTCAAGCTGCTTTGTTGGCAGCAGATCATGATCCAGCAATCCGAATCAGGTTTCTGCATGCATGAATTGGAAGGCAGGAGCCTAGCCATGAAATTAATAGTTTCCCGCTTGAAGCGGGAGGATTGGCAAGTATGGTCAACCTATGTGCACCCATGTCATAGACTGACAATAACCTACAGTGACTTCACAGGCTAACAGCAATAGTACTGGGTAGGAAAACTATTAGGCTCACTTTAAATGGATGCATATCTTTCTTCCTGTCTCATGCAAGAGGAGTTGGTATCCTTTTTAGGTTTCGCCTGACGAACAGCTGCGCAGCAGCGTTTCTCGCAAGCAAAATCTTTTGTTAGAACAGTATGGCCTTAGTTCCGCCTCTCTCTTCCATTGGCTAGCTCCATAAATGGAGGCTAGCCATTGGAAGAGAGATCTGTCCGTCATTCACCGAGGCGATTCGTGGGCGTTCCGGCGATTTTTTCCCTCTCCACCCTTTTGAAAAACGTCATGCGGCGGTGGGCGGATGTTTTTTTTTTTTCCCCGTGTTGTTTTGGTCATTTTCGAAGTGCCTTTATCCGGAGTGGTCTGCGAGATCTAAGTTGCCAGGAAGTTGTTTTTATTTCTGATCAGGTAAGCAGCATTTTGTTTATAATTTTGTTTTCCCTTTGTACGTGTACCCCGTTTCATGTTGTCTCCCTGTTTGTTTTACGTTTTTGCACGTTTTGTTGCTGTTCCACGGTATATTTTTACGTTTTTGTGTGTCTAGAATCCCGTTCCCGCCCCCCCTCCCGCTGTCCGTGAGCCTGTTCCCGCCCCCCCTCCCACTGTCCGTGTGCCCATCCCCGCCCCCCCTCCCACTGTCCGTGAGCCCGTCCCCCCTCCCTCTAATGCACCAGAGGCCTGTGGCTGAAGAGCGTTGAACTAAAACATGAATAGGCAGCAAGGAGGTCGGGCTTCATCTCAGGGGCCCAGATGAACATACTGCGAGGGACACGCCAAGCCCCATGCAGCATCACCTTCCCATTCACACTGTGCAAGTACGATTTGCAATTTGGAACCAGAATGGCCACATTGAGAGCATGCCCCCCTCTACTTGGAACTTGTAAGGCCAGTGATCAAAGTCGCAGGAAATAGAAAGCGGTGCATTTCGGTCGATTCCTGTTCCATAACGGCAGTTTCAGAACGCGCCCCTTTGTTTGTGGCATTATACCCTTCACCTGTGGCAATGGCGGCACGTCCAAAATAGAGACCCGATCCGGACTTCTGCTGTCGCTTGGGGGCTGGCGTTCTTACTTTTGTACCTCTGTGAAATCGTGCACGCAACCAGAGCCCACTTCAAATACTCATAATGCGGATGTGTGAGTCTCCAGTTCCCTTTTCCTAAGTTCATTTAGGATATGGGATACACAGCAAAGGACAGGCGGGGTCATACCGCTTCACCTCCCAGATGCTGCAACAGGGTGAGTGTGTACATACGGACAACCCCGAACCAACCAATGAGTTTTGGAAAGACAGGACTTCACCATTACATGTAAATCTCACGATGATTATATGATGCTGAAGACTTATTGTTATTCTGTTCCTGTGTCAACCTTCAAAAGCATCCCAAACGCGCACCTTAACAGTCTGAGTATTTGCCCTCCCTAAGCAAATGATCCAAGTAGAGCATTGTTTACAGACTTTGCTTTGCCCCTACCGAGCACTGTTTACAGACTTTAGTCTGCCCGTACTAAGCACATGCTGCAAACAGAGCAGTGGCCACCGTCTTCCCTCATTAAGCACACGGTGCAAATAAAGCAGTGTTTACAGTCTTTCCTCTGCCCTTACTGAGCTTTGTTTACATACTCCCTCACTAAACACACGATACAAATAGTGCATAATTTACATTATTTTTGTATGTCTGCTTCTAATGAGGAAAAGACACAAATAGTGGAGTGTTTAAACTTCATTTGTGTCTGCTCCCACTAAACACATGATGTTTACTGTATGCCTAAATGCCATTGCTAAGCTCGATGCAGATAATGCAAAGTTTACATTCTTTTTGTGGAACGTATTCCACAAAGTATTTATAAGCATATTAACTAGTACTCCTGTAGTTCTGAATCCCAAATCGAAATAATTAATGAAGAGCTTGGGAGAGCCCTATCTTTGACTACGCCTTTATGGAGCTGAGGCTCTGTGTGTGTGGCTCTGTGTGTGTTTGTGGCTCTGTGTGTGTGTGTGGCTCTCTGTGTGTGAGTGTGTGTGGGGGGGGCTCTGTTGGTGTGTGTGGGTCTGTGTGGGTCTGTGTGTGTCTGTGAGGGTCAGTGTGTGTGTGTGGGTCCGTGTATTTTTGTGTGGCATTTGCCAGAGATTAAACTATTGGCATTGTAAATGACAATGCCATTTATTTATCTGTTTTCAAAAACCAACACATAAATACAAACTTTGTTATTTACAATGCCAATAGTTCAAACTTTTCAAAAGGCGAAACCATTGCATTCTAAATGCTTGTTGTAAAAATAGTGGAAGCCCATCGTCCACCCACAGATACCCTCCACTTGTACCCTTCTCAGGAGTAACATTAACACCTTTTACTTTCCACTGACATAACAATATAGGCAGAGATTTTTAATCGCACGTTTTAGGTAAAATATTGCACATTTGTAGTTGCCTTGGCAAAGATTAGCTTTTGGAAGGCGTTCCCGCCTTGTCCATATGATCGTCGCTCTATGGAGCGGATATATGATGTTACAACGCGTACTGTTACAACGCATACCGTTACAACGCGGATTTTACAACGCGAATACTACTACAACGCATGTTTTTACAACGAGTACTATTACAACGCAAAATAGTACTTCAATAGGAAAAATACCATTACAACGCAACATATAAGAACGTGTACCATTACAACACATATATATATAAAAAAAAATTCTATGTAAAAAAAAACCTGTCACGGGATGCAGGGAAAATAGGGGTTTTGGGTGGGTAAGTGTATTAAAAAACGGCATGAAAATCTACCATTTAATTACGATTACCAATTAATTTTTTATTAAATAATTACTCGAGTATTTTTTAAAATAATATAAAAATATATATTTATTATTTCTTTTGTAAAATAAAACCTGGCACGGGATGCAGGGAAAATAGGGGTTTTGGGTGGGTAAGTGTATTAAAAAACGGCATGAAAAACTACCATATTATAAAGAATAACAATTAATTATTTATTAAATAATTACTCGAGTATTAATTTTAAATATTATTTAATAAATTATTACTCGAGTATTTTTAATAATTATATATAAATATATATTTATTATTCTCTTTGTCAAATATAACCTAGCACGGGATGCAGGGAAAATAGGGGTTTTGGGTGGGTAAGTGTATTAAAAAACGGCATGAAAAACTACCATATTATTACGATTACCAATTATTTATTTATTAAATTATTACTCGAATAATAAAATTAATACTCGAGTACTTACATTAATATTTCGATTAGTAAAAATGATAACATTTTACTTAATTCCTTTCTTTTAAACTAAAATATACACATTCTTATTATTATACACGATATATAACTTTTCGGATTAAACAAACATATATATAGGATTCATGGACGCCATTTTGAGAAGGTATCACAATATTGAGTCCTACTATTATTTCAATGAATTATTACCACAACACAATAGCCAAAATGGATGCCAAAACGGCAAACATAACGGAATATAAACGTCTTATAATTGATTTTTAATTTATATGTTCTCAGAGAAATAAATGTAAAATTAAAAACGATTTCCATCGCATATTTTTACAAATAATTTTGTGATACTACACCAAACTTATAAATAGTAGTGAGACACCATTTTGAAATTAGTTGATCCTCAACTACCCGAGAGAGCAGACGTGAGATCCCACTCTGTGACCTTTTCACCCTGTCATCCCAGTGAAAGTTACTGATCATAATAATAATACGAATACCAACGATTTACAAGTAAGTAACGTCTACTGAAAACGTTAACTGAATAAATATTAGTCATGTTAAATAAATATGTACTAAAATAATATTAACTATATTTCTTATTTGAAATATATTTAAATATAGGGGAAATATTACTGGGAATAAATAAAGATAAACGAACAATAATTACATGTTTTAAAAATACGTCCAATGTAAATTAACACATAAAATTAAAATGAATAATTTTCAGAGGAAAACGTCATTTTAATATAATACAATAGCAATAATATTTTCTTTATTTATTAAATTTCTCTTAGAATTCAATTCAGAACGGTTAAAAACGAGAATATTTCATTCATTTTGGAAACCGACCCGTTTTTGAAAGTTAAAATAAGGTACATCATCATTATGCAAAAAATTCATTTATTATTTATTATATGTAAAAGGTCGCATTACGAATAAACTTTACATATTTTTTTTCTGACAGAGATATTACATCTAAATTATATCTCGAATCATAACTTGCCCCAAAAACATTTTCGACATCGATTTAAAAGGTAAAAAAAATATTTTATATGAAACTAAACACTGCAATTTAAAGGCAAAAAATAAATCAGTTAACACGGAATAAAATAATAATTTTTTTTTTTAAATATTTCAGAAAAAAACACCAATCCAAGAAAAAAATAAATCCTACTGCAAGTGGAAGAACACATTTCTGCTATTCAGAAATCCAAACCGAAAAGTAAGTGAAAAACAGTTTTCGAAATACATGTATGAATACAGCATAAACACTAAAGAATGCTAGATAATGTAAAAGTACTTATACATATACCAACTCTAACTAATTGCAGCGATGAAAAAAGTATAGGATAGTGTACAAGTCTAAATTGCTATTCAAACTCCAGGAAAGTGCTGCAGTAGAAAAACTACAGCATACTCTAAATATGTAAATTACTATTCCAACTGCTGGTAAGTGCTGCACAAAAGAAAGTGCAGGATAGTCTAGAGATGAAAATTACTATTCCCACTCCAGTAAACTGCAACAGTAGGGAAAGAGCTGGATACTTTAGAGGTGTAAATTACTATTCCAACTCCAGTTAAGTGCAACAGTAGGGAAAGCGCAGGATAGTCTAGAGGTGTAAATTACTATTCCAACTCCAGTTAAGTGCAACAGTAGGGAAAGTGCAGGATAGTCTAGAGGTGTAAATTACTATTCACACTCCAGGTAAGTGTAACAGTATATAAATTGCAGGATATTAATGAAACATAAGAAATAATAATCTTACTACTTGAAAGTGCAGGTGTAGTGAAAGTGCAGGAGACACTAGAGGTGAAATTTACTATCCCAAATGCATGTAAATGCAGCAATGGAGAAAACACTGGAAAATCCACAGTACTAAATTGCGTTTCCGACTCTAAATAAGTGCTGCAGTAAATAAAGTGCAGAGAAAGTGCTAAAGTATGCCTCATTTCCATATCTCATACATGTAAAGAAAACATTTAAATCACTCTCCTCAGAATTTATAAATGACACATTTTTAAACATACTTTTCTTTTTTAAGGACTCAATCTCACAAGAAGTAGAACAACATCAAAGAAAACCAACTACAAGTGCCAGAACTCATTTTTGCCAAGCAAAGATCCAAAACTAACAGTAAGTGAAAAACAGTTTTCATTATACATATATGAATCAAGCATAAACACTAAAGAATACTACATAGTATAAATGTTCAGATACATATTTCAACTCTATGTAAGCACAGCACTGAATAAAGTTTTGGAAAATGTACAAGTGTAAATTGCTATTCAAACTCCCAGTAATTGCTGAAGTACATAAACTGCAGCATAGTTTAGAAGTGAAAATTAGTATTCCAACTCCTGGTAAGTGCTACAGTAGGGAAAGTGCAGGATACTCTAGAGTTGACATTTACTATCCCAAATCCATGTAAATGCAGCAATACACAAAAGACTGGATAATCCACTGGACTAAATTGCGTTTCCAACTCAAAATAAGTGCTGCAGTAAATAAACAGGAGATAAAGTGCTAAAGTATGCCTCATTTCTATATCTCATGCATGTAAATAAAACATTAAAATCACTCTCTTCATAAATTATATCTCACACATTTTTAAAGATACTTTTCTTTTTTAAGGACAAAATTTCACAAGAAGTAGAACAACATCAAAGCAAACCAACTGCAAGTGCCAAAAGTCATTTCTGCAAATCAAAGATCCAAAACTAACAGTAAGTGAAAAACAGTTTTTATTATACATATATGAATGAAGCATAAACACTAAAGAATACCACATAGTATAAATGAGCAGATACATATTTCAACTCTAGGTAAGCGCAGCACTTAAAAAAGTTTTGAAAAATGTACAAGTGTAAATTACTATTCAAACTACCAGTAAGTGCTGCAGTACATAAAGTGCAGCATAGTCTAGAAGTGAAAATTACTATTCCAACTCCTGGTAAGTGCTGCAGTATAGAAAGTGCAGGATAGTCAAGAGGCCTAAATTATTATTCCAACTCCAGTTAAGTGCAACAGTAGGGAAAGTGCTAGATAGTTAAGAGACATGTAAATTACTATTCCCACTCCAGGTAAGTGCTGCAGTCGAAAAAGTGCAGAATAGTCTAGAGGTGTAAATTACTATTCCCACTCCAGGTAAGTGCAACAGTAGGGAAAGTGGTGGATATTAAATAAACATATCAAATAATAATCTTACTCCTTGAAAGTGCAGTTGTAGGGAAAGAGCAGGATACTCTAGAGGTGTAAATTACTATTCCAACTCCTGGTAAGTGCTACAGTAGGCAAAGTGCAGGATACTCTAGAAGTGTAAATTACTATTCCAACTCCTAGTAAGTGCAACAGTATGAAAAGTGCAGGATACTCTAGAAGTGTACATTTCTATTCCAACTCCTGGTAAGTGCTACAGTAGGGAAAGTGCAGGATACTCTAGAGGAGTAAATTACTATTCCAACTCCTGGTAAGTGCAACAGTAGGGAAAGTGCAGGATAGTCAAGAAGCCTAAATTACTATTCCAACTCCAGTTAAGTGCAACAGTAGGGAAAGTGCAGGATAGTCAAGAGGCCTAAATTACTATTCCAACTCCAGTTAAGTCCAACAGTAGGGAAAGTGCTGGATAGTTAAGATGACATGTAAAATACTATTTCCACTCCTGCTAAGTGCTGCAGTTAAAAAATTGCAGGATAGTCTAGAGGTGTGAATTACTATTCCCACTCCAGGTAAGTGCAACAGTAGGGAAAGTGCAGAAAACTCTAGAGTTGAAATTTACTATCTGAAATGCATGTAAATGCAGCAATAGACAAAAGACTATATAATCCACAGTACTAAATTGCGTTTCCGACTCTAAATAAGTGCTGCTGTAAATAAAGTGCAGAGAAAGTGCTAAAGTATGCCTCATTTCCATATCTCATACATGTAAAGAAAACATTTAAATCACTCTCCTCAGAAATTATAAATGACACATTTTTAAACATACTTTTCTTTTTTAAGGACTCAATCTCACAAGAAGTAGAACAACATCAAAGAAAACCAACTACAAGTGCCAGAACTCATTTCTGCCAAGCAAAGATCCAAAACTAACAGTAAGTGAAAAACAGTTTTCATTATACATATATGAATGAAGCATAAACACTAAAGAATACTACATAGTGTAAAGGAACAGATACATATTTGAACTCTAGGTAAGTGCAGCACTGAATAAAGTTTATAAAATGTACAAGTGTAAATTGCTATTGAAACTCCCGGTAAGTGCTGCGGTACATAAAGTGCAGCATATTCTAGAGGTGTAAATTACTATTCCAACTCCTGGTAAGTGATGCAGTAGGGAAAGTGCAGGATACTCTAAATGTGTAAATTACTATTCTAACTCCAGTTAAGTGCAACAGTAGGGAAAGTGCTGGATAGTTAAGAGACATGTAAAATACTATTCCCACTCCTGGTAAGTGCTGCAGTCGAAAAAGTGCAGGATAGTCTAGAGGTGTAAATTACTATTCCCACTCCAGGTAAGTGCAACAGTAAGGAAAGTGCTGGATATTATTTAAACACATCAAATAATAATCTAACTCCTTGAAAGTGCTGCTGAAGGGAAAATGCACGATACTCTAGAGGTGTAAATTACTATTCCAACTCCTGGTAAGTGCAACAGTAGGGAAAGTGCAGGATACTCTAGAGGTGTAAATTACTATTCCAACTCCTGGTAAGTGCTACAGTAGGGAAAGTGCAGGATACTCTAGAGGTGTAAATTACTATTCCAACTCCTGGTAAGTGCAACAGTAGGAAAAATTCAGGATACTCTAGAGGTGTAAATTACTATTCCAACTCCTGGTAAGTGCAACAGTAGGGAAAGTGCAGGATACTCTAAAAGTGTAAATTACTATTCCAACTCCTGGTAAGTGCTACAGTAGGGAAAGTGCAGGATAGTCAAGAGGCCTAAATTACTATTCCAACTCCTGGTAAGTGCTACAGTAGGGAAAGTGCAGGATACTCTAGAGGTGTAAATTACAATTCCAACTCCTGGTAAGTGCTACAGTAGGGAAAGTGCAGGATAGTCAAGAGCCCTAAATTACTATTCCAACTCCTGGTAAGTGCAACAGTAGGGAAAGTGCTGGATAGTTAAGAGACATGTAAAATACTTTTCCAACTCCAGTTAAGTGCAACAGTAGGGAAAGTGCAGGATAGTCAAGAGGCCTAAATTACTATTCCAACTCCAGTTAAGTGCAACAGTAGGGAAAGTGCTGGATAGTTAAGAGACATGTAAAATACTATTCCTACTCCTACTAAGTGCTGCAGTCGAAAAAGTGCAGGATAGTCTAGAGGTGTAAATTTCTATTCCCACTCCAGGTAAGTGCAACAGTAGAGAAAGTGCAGGATAGTCTAGAGGCGAAAATTACTATTCCAACTCCAGTTAAGTGCAACAGTAGAAAAAGTGCTGGATAGTTAAGAAACATGTAAAATACTATTCCCACTCCTGCTAAGTGCTGCAGTCGAAAAAGTGCAGGATAGTCTAGAGGTCTTAATTACTATTCTAACTCCAGTAAAGTGCAACAATATGGAAAGTGCTGGAAAGTTAAGAAACATGTAAAATGTACTGGATAATATAGAAATAAACAATAATCAAAGTAATGCAAAATGAAAACTGCATACAAATGTTTATTTAAAATTTTTATATTCTAAATATTAAAACATTTATTCTTTCTTTTCAGAAAATGTCTTCACAACAAACTGCAAAATATATTCCATCCAGAAAAGGAAAACAATTACTAACTCATGCAGGTTACATTTATTGTAAGGATAGGTTAAGTAATCCACGGATTCATTGGAGATGCGTGCAATACCATACAACTCGTTGCAGCGGCAGAGCGGTTACGGTCAATGATATTATTGTAAGAACAACTGACCATAACCACTCTGCCTCTGCAATGGAAGTTGATGTTAGAGAGACTGTAAATGAAATGAAAGCTATTGCAAGCACCTCCAATGAATCCACAGGATCTATTTTGAGACAGGTTGCACAACATGTCCCTACTCATATTGCTAGTAATATTCCAAACATTCATAATTTGCGAAGAATTATACAACGACAAAAGCAGGCAAGTAATACTCAAATAAACACACCACATACCTTTTCTGATATCAATATTCCTCCTGAACTTACTATTTCTTTTTCTAATGAACCTTTCCTCCTGCATGATAACGAAAACCCTCTTAAGCGCATAATAATTTTTAGTACTCCACGCAACCTTGTTAAGCTTGAAGCAAGTGAAATTTGGATGATGGATGGGACGTTTAAAAGCACGCCCCATCCATTCAGCCAAATTTATACTATTCATGCAAAAATTAATAATAGTGTAATACCCCTAGTATATAGTTTGCTGCCTGATAAGACTTCAGCAACTAACACAGAATTTTTAACTGTGATTAAGTCCAAAACAAACCAAAGTCCTAGGAAAATAATTATCGATTTTGAATTGAGTATGATCAATGTGATCACCAAACTGTACACGGATACCCAAATTCAAGGGTGTTTTTTCCACTTTTCCCAGGCATTCTGGCGTAAATTACAGAAAACACCCTTAGTTACTGAATACTCAACGGACAGCAAACTACAAGTCGAATTAAAAAAATTAACAGCTCTTTGTTTTGTCCCTCCCGAAAGTGTAGACGAGTACTACACTGCCATTACAGAATCAGATTATTATTTAACAAACGAAGATAAATTGGCACCCATTTTAAATTATATGGAAGACACATGGATTGGACACCTAGGCAGATCGGGTCGCAGGAGGAAGCCACGTTTCCATGTGGAGTGGTGGAACTGTTATTCGAGTTGCCTAGAGGGAGAGGCAAAAACAAATAATGCCATTGAGGGATGGCATAACTCCTTCAATCATGTAATTGGTAAACCCCACCCTAATTTCTATTCATTTCTGGAAACTTTGAAGAAGGAGCAAAGTTTCCAAGAAATGAGACTTTCACAAACTCTCACAGGTAGTCTAAACTCACGGATTACTCAAAGAACTAAGGAAATGTCTGAACGACTATTGGCACTATTACAACAATTTTCGTTGTGTGTGGCTTTAGATTACCTTGAGAATCTTGCTAACATCCTATCTTTCTAAACTATTATTTACATTACTTTCCTGCTTTTACCAAAATTAAAAAAATTTCTAATTTGAATTTGTCAAAAACATTTTTCCTAAAACATTTTTTAATATTTAATGTTGGGTCACTATTTTTTCCATGTATTTAATTTTTTAGCATTCTTTTTTAAATAAATCCCTTACATGAGGTTTTTTTTTATTTTGAATAAAATAAGCCTTTCGAAAAAATAGCAGAAAAAAAATGTCCAACATTCATGTTTGGACTGCTTTATTAAATAATAGCAAATTACTGTGCAAAAAAAATAAAAGCATTTTCAATATTTTCCTAAACTCTTCTATCAAAACCACACCATAAAATGAATGATTAAAATATATATGTAATCAAAATATTGATATTTCCATGTTTCTACATTAAGTGCTAATTCTTAAAACATTTGACCAAACATTGAAAAATTCATATATGAATTTACTTTGTTCTCTTCAGAAAGTGAAAAACAATCTGGCCTTGTCATTTTTATAATTCAATGTAACCTCATTTGCTAAAATCAAATTTCTCTACTCCTGCTAAAACAAGAAACACAGGCTTCAACTTAATTTAAGAAAAACAAGAAACATCAATTCTGCCTTTAAGTCTAATTAAGCAGAATAAACAAAGTCTCCAAAACTTTTGCTTTAATATTTTCAAACGAAACACAAAGCAAAACGTTTTCCCAAATTTATAAATTAAAACTAAAATGTAACCAATATAACCAATCACACCATCACTTATTCGCAAATAATTCCAAGATTTGAATCTTCAGCAAATACATATTTGTTTTCTAAAAGCACGAATAAAACATTGGAAATATCACTATTAACATTCGTATAATATTTTAGCAACAATTCTTAGCAACTAACTTTCTCAAACTCAATATTTCCAAACTGTAATATCACTCGAAAATGCATTTTAATACTTTGCATACATAAATACATTTTTTTATATATGTTATACTTTTCAAAACACTTTTTCATCATTTAATGCTACTAATTCAACTAATTCATACTTTAATGTAATTACCGATCTTCCCCATGCCCACCGACCCAACATCGGCATATTCTAATAATACGAGTAGCGACATGTTGTTTAAATGACTTTTTTTTTATTTCGAGCAACCTCTACTTAACATATCCTTACAATAAATGTTAATCTTTTATTATTTTACATTATTATTTATTATTAAATTGTTTTCCTACCTGATCGTAGATCAGCGTCCTGCTGCTTCCTGCTGCTTCCTGCTCCGGTACTCCACAAAATGGCCGATGACGCTCGCGTATACGTAATGACGTCAGGATATGCTGCAACAATAAACAAAGGACTACTGTACATTTTAATATAATACTATTTTTGAATAAAAAGTATTTGTATATATGATTACATGTATATTTATAAATTTTCAAAAATATACATAAAATGTCTAAAAAATAGATGTTTATTTTAATATATTTTTTATTTAATAAAAACATATTTTTACTTAAAAAAAATGTCTCTACGTTTTTATTTATTTAATACAATGTATCTTATCTTTTATAATTTCATGTAAAAAATGTACTTCCTTATTTTACCTGTTTTCTTCTTTCTTTTCCGCTTTTTTCCTCCTCTTTCCTTTCGTTTCCTTTGCTTTAATTCCGGACCGCTTTACATATCTGAATGTATCATGAAAATAAATGAAGGACAAATGTGTCCATAGAAAACAATGGTAAAGCGTGGGAACGGAAACATTACTATAAGTATATCACAAACAAAATCAATTAATTATTT
The DNA here is from genome assembly GCF_964263255.1 of Lissotriton vulgaris. Taxonomy (NCBI): domain Eukaryota; kingdom Metazoa; phylum Chordata; class Amphibia; order Caudata; family Salamandridae; genus Lissotriton; species Lissotriton vulgaris. The sequence continues at coordinate 1,398,489,983 of NC_141695.1, forward strand.
TTTTGTTTAAAAAACTTAATACTTAATAAAGTCTAAATTTCAAAAACATTTTTTTTAATTAAATTAAATTAAATAAAAACGTACACTTTTAGTAATATATTTTTTAAGTAATAAATTAGACTATAATATTCATATATTCATATATAATCATATATAATATTCAAAATATTTTAAAAAGTAATATTTTTAAAATATTTTACAAAATACATAACTAAATTTAATAAACATACATGAAATTTATAAATAAAACATACATTAAACCAAATAAATAAATTAATAATATTTTTGTAAAATTGTAAAATACCCAAATTTACACTCAAAGTAATCTTTTATATACTTTTTTAAATTAAACTCCACTAAATAAAATTAAGTAATTTTTATCAAGAAATTATTCAATAATTATACTATATTTAAATTAATTAATTAATTTAAATTAATACTCTAATATCCTAATTAAAAGACAATATAATTTGAAATGCTTTAAAATTAATATTTATTATATCTTATAATAATTAAATATTTATTACCCAAATTTTAACAATACTTCATATTTATTTATAATCATAATTATTACTTATTATACATACATACATATTTATGTCACATTTCATTTATTTAAATCATAAATTATTTAATACTTAAATACCCAAATTAATACTCATATTCCTAAAATAAACAATATAATGGATCAATAATTTTCCTTTGTTTAATTCATTATTTAATAAATACTTTACTATTCACATTAAATTAACATTAGAAATTTTAAAGTATACATTACTATATTTATACTCATTTACCATATATAATAATAATAATACTAAAACAAATATTAATTTTCAATTAACATATAAATTAATAATAATAAAACAAATATAATTTTTTAAAAATCAACAAACATATTAAATTAATAATACTAAAACAAATATAATTTTTTAAAAATCAATACAAATATTACTAAAATCTAAATTATTTTTAAATAAAAAATTAAATTTAAATACATATATATATATATATATATATGCGTTGTAACAGTACCTGCGTTGTAACAGTACCTGCGTTGTAACAGTATAAGTTGTAAATGTATGCGTTGTAACAGTACCTGCGTTGTAAAAGATGCGTTGTAACAGTACTGCGTTGTAAAAAATGCGTTGTAACAGGTGTATACCCTATGGAGCGCACACTTCCTTTTATGTTTTTTCTGCCCAATTTACAAGGTAGCTAAAAATCATATTTTAGCTCGCCCGCTAAGAACTCTTAAGTTTCTTCAATGTAGATCTGCTTTCTTTTTTTGCAACAACAGTCTGCGGAATTTACTTGCTCAGTAGTGATCAACTTTATTTAGCAGCCAATCAAAATCAGGAAATATTTGAGTAGGTTGCATCTATCGCTTTTTAATTATTTCTCTATATATGACGAGATGCATGACGCATTATGATTGATTTATACTCAAACATTTTAATTTTTATTCAGTTGTTATATAAGTTTTTTGAGGGTGAATAAAGAATGTTGACTGACGTACAAAGGAGACTCAGAATAAAACTGGTTTGCCTGCAAGCATAAAATCAATGCTGGGCTATGAAGGTCCATTTCAGCCTTGGCAATCCTAAAAGAGGTTGCTTTATACAGTTTGTAGAACACATTGGGCCAATAAGTACATTAAGTGTGATAGCCCCAGAGTTGTTAGAGTTGGGTTTGGATCATACATGGGTCACAAGCTGCTATTTTTTGTATCTTTCTTTTAAAATGTGTTTAATACTTTCGGGACAGTCCAAAGATCTAACTGAGTCCTGTTCGTTTTACGAGGATGATTTGGCAAGGCCTAGGGCTAGAGGGAAGGGATGAGAAGGAGGACATTGTTTATACTAATGCAGAGAGCACACCAGAGACGATTGTGGTACCAGCAGCTAAGGACAAATAAAGATATTGTTTACTACACGAATGACTATAAAACCATCATCACTTGTAGCACAATCACTTGTGCTACTGAAACCTTTAACCGTGGGAGATGCACTGTGAAATATTAGAATTCGATGGTCCACCATGTGTCAGAAGGAGAGGAAAGCATGTTGAGAACTTTCTGAACCATCTGTCCATTTTCTTACAACATTCTCCAGAGGTGGTGTGCCACTGACGGCCCAAGCCAAGCTCGAGCCAGAGGTCCGGCTCTAGCTCAGCTCCAGGTCTTACTTGACTCTAGAGCCCAAAACAAGAAGAGCCTTCCATGCTCAGATGGGCTGATGGGGAAAATGCCATTGAGTGCTGTCAATAAGATGTATTCCAGAGCCCATCCATGATCAGCACATCAACCGCGAGTCCTAGGGAGTCAAAAATGTAAAAAGCCTGATCAGCCCAGCTGAATCCCTCTTTGTTTAACTGAGTTGTGCACTTTATCTGTGTCTTAGTGAAGACCTTTCACTCCTTGGTGAGAGAGGGAAACAACTTTTTTGTTAATACCTACAATGCCATTAATGAAGGGTTGGTCCTCTCTGTTTAGAAACGTCTGCTTACTACCTTGGACGCTACGCTGAAAGCACTTTACTTATAATCTAATAAATTTGATCTGCAAATCCCCCAACTGGAGATCTTAGCAAAGTATACTACAGCAACTGGTTTCCATCTGGAGAGACAGAGTAACTTTATACAACAATTGAATGGTGAGTTAGTCAAGAGTTGTGAGTCACTTACTCAAGCATTTATATGCTCTCCAATTTTAGATGAGTTAAGAACCTTGCAGCCTATACTGATTTCCTTCGTGGATGAGGTGAAAACTCTAAAATTGCCTATCTCAGTTCAGACTGGTGCCATCTAAGCACCAGCTCAACAAAATGTTCAGCTTGGCAAATGACAAGTAGCTCAACAAATGAAGTCTACGGACTGTCACAATCCATTTGACTTAATTTCCCATGATTTCATCAAGTATGTTAATTAGGTCCCACTCCCAAAAATTCAAATTCAAAAAACCTGATAGCTCTGATCACATTATTACCGCAAGTGTGGTTTCCGCAACAAGAAAGAGTTAGAGCTTTAATGTTGCAGAGGAGAGAAGCCATTTTCCCCTCCGCCTAGGATATGCTGCATTCACAGCTTCCTTCAATGGAGAGGCAAATGTAGGGTGTTACTTCTGGTGGCACAGAAGGAAAGTGTTTGGACCAAGTTCACTAGGACAGTATTACTTTGTATTGTAATAGCAAATATATGGTGCTTACTACAGCTGACAAGGTGTTGAAACACTTTACGCTTTTTACGTCGTGGTCTACATTTTCAAGCAGAGCTTTAGCAACATAAAGTTGACATTTGAGATAGCAGGCATTTTAGGACGCAAAATAGTGGAAATAAACATAATTTTTCATGCATGACATGGTGCAATATTAGGTACTTTTTGTAGGAAGGTGGAATCTGACTACATGGTTGCCCCCACTTTTTTCCTGGTGTTTTGATGGTTTTTGACTTAGTTTGGCTGGGATCCTGCTATTCAGGACCCCAGCCTATCTGATTTCCTTTCTAAATTGATTACATGTACTTTAGGTACACTCCAGTCTGGTTACTGGGGTACCCTTGTAAGTCCCTAGTATATGGTACACTAGGTACTAAGAGCATAGGTACCCCAGAGGCCTACCAGGGGCTGCAGCATGTATTATGCCACCCCTGGGAAGCTTTCCAAAATGACACCACACAAATGCTACTGCAGCCTAGGTAAGGTGATGCATGCACCCCTTACTAAGATATAGGTTAACTATATCTACCTTAAACCACTACACAGAGAAACCTATCAGTCACCCCAGTGGCAGGCTTTATCAATCCTGAAGGCAGGGTGCTTGGTTTTGTGTGAGAGGGTGCCCATGCATGAGCTGGGCCCCTCTGCAGCTTTAGGAGCCTTTTCTCTGAGGCTGTTCTGTGATGCAGCAGACCATATACTCTTAAGTGGATTATAACCTTGCGGTAAATGCTAACTTTGGAATAGCTGCATGAAAACATGTTGTGTTTGGTGTCAAACACTTTGGAATCCTACCCCCCAACCCCCTCCCCAGCCAGTCCTGGGGGTGGGGGTAGAATTCCACCCTTCTAGAGGTAGAGACATGTACACACCAGTATACCCGGTACCTGTTTAAAAGAGCCCTGGCATCACAAAATGGATGCTGCAGCCACAGACACAAGTCTGACTTCCTGCAGCTGACCAGAACTCTGGCAGGGGAGGCCTGGACAATAGGATTTCTGTCACAGGGAGGTGTTACCACCTCCCAGACAGGCTTTAGTGTATTGGGGCTAGGTGGGTGCACTCTGAGAGTGCTTTAAAGTCTACACTGGGGGCACATGTGGTGTCCCTGTGCATAGTCCAGTTCAAACCGGTTGCAGGGGCTACCAGCCCCTGCTCTGGTGCAAAACTGGACAAAGGAAATGGGTGTAGCCACCCCTCTTTCCAGACCCTCCCATGGGTGGGTCCCCAGAGTATGTCCAACCCCTTTCTTTAGTATAAGTAAGGAAACCCTGGCAACAGGACTTTAGATTACACATGGACGAAACTCTGAAACAGAATCCTGGAACTTTGACGCTCTACTAAAAACTAGAGGATGGAAGAATCTCCCTTGGGGTCAAGGAGTGACTCCCCTGCTTGGCAGGCACCAATGAAGCATTTGCCAGTCTACATTTCCGAAGCTCCCGCCGGCCTCCGAAGTATTTGCAACAAAGGAAGAGGATTTCCAGACTTCTCAGAGGCCAACCCAAGTCCCTAGCAAAGCTGAGACCTGCAGCCCTCGTGAGTGATGTGGAACCAGAACTCCTGGACACCGTGCATATTTGCTAGTGCATGAAATACTCAACATCTCCTGAAGTTGAGCTTTGGGTTACTTGGAGCCTAAGCCCCAAGCACTATCTGCACTGAAGATTATGGGCCTACACTCCATGAGTGTTCCATGAGCCTGCTTCTTGCATTTCTACTCAAAGCTCCTTTGCGATCCCTGGTCCATCAACTGGTGGGTCCCTGTGAAGGCAACTTTGATTTTCCATGGACTTCCCCGATTGCTCCAGATATGCCCTGGGTCCCCACTGAGTGGTGAGTCCCTCAGACCTTGTTGGTCTGAACGGAAGCATTTCTTTTATTCCTGTGTGGGTTGCTGTTGCCGAGGCTTGTTGGGTCCAATCCGGGCACCGCCACAGCAGCACTCGACATCCTTTGTGGGACAGCTTGAATTCAGCACCTGGTCATCATTGATGCCTCCTGGTCCTCGTGGCTGATGAGTCAAGCTTCACCTATTTTACCTGAAATCACCGACATCTGTGGACATTTGACTATCGTGCCACTGGTCACTGGCTAATGACCCAGACTCTGTCCTTTCTGCTTTCAGGTTATTCTCATCTTTGATCCAGGCTTGGATCACCCCGGACACTTTCCACTTCTTCGGCAGCAGCACTTTGCAGCAGATCGCCATTGAAAACTACGACGATTCCCGACACCAAAAGACACCTATGCACCCGGCTTCCCTGGGTGAGGTAACTCGAGTACTCCGGTGCTCCGGTGGGTGTTGACTCCAGAACCCCTTAAGTCTAAAGGGGTTTGCTCAAAGTCCTCCTCTAAGTGTCCCTTTTCTTTAAATTTCCAACTCCGACTTTCCCTATTGAAGTTAATGGTGATTTGCGGCTGTGTTTAGACACTGCACGCGTCCTCTGTGGGTCCCCTGTGTCACTACCTTGGGTGGTTCCTTGTGGCCCCAGCACTTCTACATGCTCTAGGCCTTGTGTCTAGTCAAGTTGTGGTTCTTATATATCACTTTCTTAATATATGGTTTGGTACACCCCTAGGGTTTACCTATGTACTTTTGCCACTAGCCTCATAAAGAGACTAGTGGGATGTGTTTAGAATAAATACATATATTTTATATATATTCCTGGTGTGGTTGGCCTTTCATTTGGTCATTCACGAGATTATAGACTGGTAAAACAAACTGCTTTACATTCCTCCAACTTAGCCTGAAGGCTGCTATCCACAGCTACCACTAGGATAGCTTTCTATAAAGGTTGTCTTTAACCTAACATCAATAAGGGTTGTTTGGACTGGTTCAAGGTGCCCACTAGAATAGTAGACAGCATATGCCAGGCCAACTTCTCCCATTGGTGTGCAGCGTGTGGGATTCCAGCTTGCCATTGTTTGCCCAGATAATCTAAAGTGATTGACTAACTGAAAACCACTAAAGGTACCAGAGGTACATATAATACAAGCTTAAAATACAGTAAGTTCTACTGAACTTAGAGTTGTGTGTCAAAAGCTTAGCACAGTTTTTCTACAACTCAAGAGAGTTTAGTAGGCCACACTAGAGTAGGTAGGTGTATACACCACACTAGTAATTTCTTTAAAGCCAGGAACCAGTAGGTCCCTGCCAGATGTCAGTACTATACTGACATCCACGTATGACACATTTCCATTCTTGGAATTAAGGGCATTGTGTACTATGAGGAAACTGAAGACAGGTAAAAGTGCCAACACCCAACTCCTCAAGGAGGTACTACTGTTAGATGATCTTAGAAAGGCTTCGGAGCCTGAAGGGTCAGGCAGTGGGGATGATGCAGCAGATGAGGAAAGGCCCAAGGTCGAAGCAGACCAGGACCAGGACTCTGATGCTGGCCAGGAAGGTGACAATGACCTTGACCTGGACAATGCAGCTCCTCTTGTCAATGAGGATGAAGGCCAGGAAGGCCCTCTCTTTGTTATCCCAGGAAGAGTTGAAGGTATACCTAGAAGGCCCAGGTCTTCTTCTGTGGAGTCTGACCATTCTAACGTATCTATAGGGACCTCTAATCTCTTCTCATAGGAGGGACTCCACCCAGGAGAAGAGAGAAAAGCAGATGAGGCTTGAGGAACACCAGCTGAGAATTAAAAGACAGCAGGTAGCCTTAGAAAGGGAATCCCTAAAGTTTGAAAAAGCTAGAAAAAAGATGGGACTAGAGTCCCATGGTGGCAGCAACTTCCCTTGTGGTATAGAGAGATCTCATGACCATAGGAATTTAAACAAGATTGTCCCTCCCTACCAGAGTGGAGATGATATCCACAAATGGATAACTGCACTGGAAAGGGTCTATAAAGATCAGAAGTTCCCCCAGGAGCAGTGGGCAGCAATCTTGTGGCTCTCCTTTGCAGACAAAAGTAGAGGTAAGCTCCTCACTGTTAGAGAAGAGGATGCTGATAATTATACACTCCTGAAGAGTGTCCTGATTAAAGGGTTTGGCCTAACCACTGAACAATACAGGATAAAGTTCAGAGATACCCAAAAGGCTCAGGCTCAGGACTGGGTTGACTTTTTAGATTGTGCTACCAAGGATCCAGAAGGTTGGATACATGGCAGTAAGGTGTGTGATTTCATAGGATTGTACAACTTAATTATGAGGGCGCAGATCCTTAGTAACTGTCAAAACCAGCTTTTACACCAGTACCTGGTGGACTCTGATCTGACCTCTCCATAAGAATTGGGAAAGAAGGCAGACAAATGGATCAGAACCAGGGTAAGGCCTAAGTCTCAAGGTGGTGACCAGAAGAAAGATTCTACCAAGTCCCAAGAGAAAGGTGGGGATAAATTAAAAGACAAGTCCCCTTGGGCCCCAGAAACCCACTTCTGGGGGTGGGTCTCAAACGCCTTCCTCTCCTGAAAAGAAACCATATTGCCATGTTTGTAAAAATCATGGCCACTGGCAAACTGATCCCAGTTGCCCCAGGATTGGCAATAGAGAACAAATTCCTCCAACTAACACTACCACTCCTCCTAGTACTACTAGTAGTAATCCCCCAGGCAGTAGTGTTGCACCCAAAAAGTTAGGTGCATTCTCATGGGGAACAGAGGTCGGCCCTAGTTAGACAAGTCCCCCTCAAAAGCCTCCTTAATCTGTGATGGAACAAATGGCTCATTGTATTTTCCTCAAGGTATTGTGCCAGGAATTATCGCAAATCATCATTTGTGAGAACATAAGAGCTTAAATCGATCACGAGACTGTCGCATTGCTTGATCCCGCTGTCTCTTGGGGTACCTTCTTCCCGCTCCGTAGGTCCATCGTTGGTTGTCATGTTGGTCCCCAGTGTTTCCCATGGTTCCCGTAGTCACATGACCGTGATCGGCTGGTCACGTGGGCGGAAAGACTTCTAAACAAATATGGCTTTGACTAACAAGACTGTGCCTCCCCAGACAGCGCAGAAGGACACTGGGAGACACTGACGGTTAGGTAAGGTCTACTTTTCACAAACTATACGGATGTTGGGGTGATGAAAGAAAGATCGTTTTAAATCTTGCACATACCATCGTGGACATACGCAGCGTGACATACACGCTGCCTAACAAGCTTATCGCGCCATTGAAAACTTTATTGACACATTTGATGTGGGCAATCCTGATTATAACCACGGTAATCTTTGAATAGATGCAATTACGATCATTCCTGGCACAATACCTTGAGTAAAATACAACAAGCCATTTGTTCCTCGCTACTTATAATGAGCATCAGTCGCATGATTAGTGAGGCCAAATTGTGATCACTGTTTACATCTAACAAACCTATTGATTATATCGATCCTTGTGGGCTCCACATGTTCGAGCCCTCACATAGTGTCCTGCTTATAAACTTACTGTTTCCAGAGACATAGAGCTTATATTTAAGAATACAACCTGTACAAGTCTAACTGATAATATATTGAATGTTTTTACATTGTGAGTGGCTAATAAGTATGCAGTAGTACAATTTTAATACGCATACTTTCTACGGACAACCTTTACATGATTTTCTAATGTTGTTGACATCACTGTATTGTCTTTTGTCTTAAATTATGTTTATCTTGTCTTTTGTGTTTCTCCTTGTTTTCTGTCTTTGACACTACGCTACAACAGTGTTGTGGTGGATTACGTAACCTGGAATTTGCAGGTGATACTATTTTTATTCTCACTACATAGCAGTAGCAACCACTTTGGTCCTGAAGAAAGCAGTGGCATAACTGCCGCAAATACTGAAACATGTCGACCCCTATTGCCAACAGATATTATGTTAAATCTGTTTTTTCACATATTTTTCAGATTTGGAAGAGCTGAGAGAAAATATTAAAATCGGGCTTCTACTCAGTTCTATCCAATTTTAATTAATTTTCACATACACTTTTGCACTGCTTACTCAGTTGCCATCTACATTAATTTAATCCCTGCACCACCCATTTGTTAACACACTACTCAATGGTCATGTCACAGCCCTGATAATATCTTAGGCTGTGGACATTCCCTCCTGGGTAAGGAGAACCCATATGATGTTAAAAAAGGCGTTACAGAACGGCTACTAATGGGAAAAATTTCATCCATACCCTTGAGTTTTTGCCCACGTATATTTTGTCACACACATTTGCACACTTGGGTTTTCCACCTGTATTAGTAACTAACATTTTTGTCGTGCCTTGGACAGTTTTCATAGTTGAGTTCCACTTTTGTTTGACCCCTAGATATTGTTTGTTGTTAGTGCTATTCATTGGGGCATGTATCTAGATACGGGTCATTATTCTTGCCCTTGGACCCTCTTTCTAATTGTTGTGTTTTATGCCTGAAAGAATGGCCCATTCTCCTCCACAAGAGAGCACAAGGGATGAAGAACAGTCTTCTTCCATCCAGACTATAAGTGAGGTCAGCCTCCTCAGGGAACTGATCCTACCCCTAGTGAAGGAACTGCCCCAGGGGTCGTCAGGCCTGTCCTGCTAACACCTCTGATGGCAGGGGACCCTTCCCAGTCTGGAGCAGGTATCCTGCCCTTCTCTACCCTGCTTCAGTTAGCCAGGGCTGCAGAGGTCAGGGAGGTCAGTGGAACCCATAGGGCTCCCTGTCCAGAGGTACCCCTATCAACAGATTAGGGGCACCCAGTCTAGTAGCCCTAGCCAGGTGAAAATTCCTCTAGCCCCTGAGGGATCCCTAATGACATTGAATAGGGACCACCGCCAGACGGACTTTGTTGGGCAAAGGCAAACCTGAGATCCAGCGTTTCCAAACCTACCATGTCCCTCCAGTGTTCCAACCAAAGGAGCCAATCCCAAGCTATAGGCAGCCAAAGGGTTACCCTTAGAGCAAGATGCAACTCATGGAAAGGAAGGCCTCCATGGTGACCAGTGATCTGAGGAAGCTGAGACCAACTTTATTAGGGCCTCACTTACCTACTCAGACACCTCACCAGCCTGGTACTTAATCAAAACACACTACAGGTAGTAATTTACCATGGTAGAGACCCTCTCATACCCTTAGGGTGAGGGATGCGTAGGGTGCCATAACACAGGGGGTAACCATGCTATTTCAGGTACTTCCTTATATGGCCACTTTGCCAATAATGGCACACCTGGACAAGCTTAGCCTCATCTCCTTTCATTGGTGGGGGTTATATAGGAAGGTGGAATCTGACTCCATGGTTGCCCCCACTTTTATTCCTGGTGTTTTGATGGTTTTTGACTTAATTTGGCTGTGATCCTGCTATTCAGGACCCCAGCCTATCTGTTTTCCTCTCTAAATTGATTACATGTACTTTAGGTACACTCCAGTTTGGTTATTGGGGCACCCTTGTGAGCCCCTAGTATAAGATAGACTAGGTTTATAAGGGTATAGGTACCCCAGAGGCCTACCAGAGACTGCAGCATGTATTATGCCACCATGGGAATCCTTCCAAAACGACACAACAACACTGCTACTGCAGACTGGGTAAGGTGGTGAATGCACCTCTTACTAAGATATAGGTTACTTATATTTACCTTAAATCACTGCATATAGAAACCTATCAGTCACGCTCTATGGCAGGCCTTATCAATCCTGACGGCAGGGTGCTTAGTTTTGTGTGAGAGGGTGCTCATGCATGAGCTGGGCCCTTCTGCAGCTTTGGGAGCCTATTCTCTGAGGCTGTTATGTGATGCAGCCAGACGATATACTCTTAAGTGCATTATAACCTTGCAGTAAATGCTAATTTTGGAATGGCTGCATGGAAACATGTTAGTTTGGTGTCAAACACTTTGGAATCCTACCCCTTCTAGAGGGAGAGACATGTACACACTGGTATACCCGATGCCAGTTTGAAAGAGCACTGGCATCACAAAATGGATGCTGCAGTCACAGACACAAGTCTGGCCTCCTGCTGCTGACCGAAACTCCGGCAGGGGAGGCCTGGACAATAGGTTTCCTGTCACAGGGAGGTGTAACCACCTGCCAGACAGGCTTTAGTGTATTGGAGCTGGGTGGGTGCACTCCGGGAGTGCTTTGAAATCTACCCTGGGGGCATATTTGGTGTCCCTGTGCATAGTCCAGTTCAAACCAGTGTGATACTGGACAAAGGAAATGGGTGTAGCCACCCCTCATTCCAGACCCTCCCATAGGTGGGTCCCTAGAGTATGTCCAACCCCTTTCTTTAGAATAGGTAAGGTACCTCTGGCAACAGGACTTTAGATTACACCTGGAGGAAACTCTGAAACTGAATCCTGGAACTTCGACGCTCTGCTAAAGACTAGAGGATGGAAGAAACTCCCTTGGGGTCAAAGAGTTACTCCCCTGCTTGGCAGGCACCAACAAAGCATCTTGCCAGTCTGCATTTCTGAAGCTCTCGCCAGACTCCAAAGTATTTGCAACATAGGAAGATGATTTCCAGACTTCTCAGAGGCCGACACGAGTCCCCAGCAAAGCTGAAACCCGCAGCCCTTGTGAGTGAAGTGGAACCAGAACTCCTGGACACATGCACATTTGCTAGTGCATTGACTTCTCAACATCCCCTGAAGTTGTGCTTTGGGTTACTTATAGCTCCAGCCCCGAGCACCATCTGCACCAAGGATTGTGGGCCTACACTCCACGAGTGTTCCGTGAGCCCACTTCTTGCATTTCCGTTCAAGGCTCGTTCAGGATCCCTGGTCTGTCGAATGGTGGGTCCCTGTGAAGGCAACTCTGATTTTCCTTGGACTTCCCTGGTTGCTCCAGATGTGTACTGACTCCCCACCAAGTGGTGAGTCCCTCAGACCTTGCTGGTCTGCACCAAAGCATTTCTTTGATTCCTGCATGGGTTGCTGTTGCCAAGGCTTCTTGGTTCTCATCTGGGCACCGACACTACAACACTCGACATCCTTTGTGGGATAGCTCAAATCCAACTCCTGCTCATTGTCGATGCCTCCTGGCCCTTGTGGCTGAAGAGTCAAGCTTCACCTCTTTCACCTGAAATCACCCGACATTTGTGGGCATCCGACTATCGGGCCCCTGGAGATGATACATCACCTTGCATTCTTTTGTGAACCCCTTTCTATCAGTATTCATACCTCACACATGTCATTCAGGTTCGCCTACATAGCACCTAACGAGTTGTTCCCCTTTTTTACACACCTTCTGTAAACCTAATTGTGTATGTAATTTATGTTTTCGATACTGTACAAATGTCTACCATTGCAATGCAATATGTAACCACTATGTGACCTTGACTTCCGAGCCATACACAGACTAAATGTGTACTTCAATCTTCATTATCGCATTTCCAACAAATTCTTTACTGTATGGATTATATGTAACCGCCTCGGATTCTTCCAATTGTATTTACCCCCAGTAATTGTTTCCTTAATTAGTTGCTTGTTTAAATGGTATAATTGGCCAAATTGTACACAATATTATTTTTTGTTGATCTTCCTCTATCGTTGGTGACCCAGATGCTAGAAATTACCCCCAGTACGTGTTATCCATTATGTTCTGTTTAATTACATCCTGGGGTATATTGTACGCAAAATTGCCTTCTGTGTCGTTAGCCCTATTGCTGAATTTTACCCTTGTAGTCTTTCCTCCAAATGCTATACCATGTAGTCTTTCCTTTCCGTGTCTTTATTACTCCTGATGCGCTCTAGTCTCCCTCCCTACACAGCGCACCACGTGAATTCTTCGCGTATTTCCTCCTCCCCGAACAGCCTGCCCACACTTAGCCTGAGGGAAGCCGGCTACCTATATTGACTCCTGCCGCATAGAGCCTGACTGACACCGGCTCTATATCCTATTTCAGCAGCTACCCATTGAATAAGTATGGGGCTAGGATCCCTTGACAGTCCTACTCCATGCTCACACTCTCTCGCTCTACGGACCCCGCCGCACTCGTTCTTCCCTTCCCGCGCAGCCCCCACATCCATTGAGCCTTTGCCAATACTCCCCCGCTCCCCGGACCCCGCTGTACCCGCTCTTCCCCACCAACCCCGCCCCCTGCATCCAATAAGCCATTGTCCCGACCAGATTCACGCACTGCCCCTTCCCATTATACCTCGCAGTATTTTGGTATCATTCACACCGCATCCGCGGACGCCGGGCCATTGCCCGATTTGGGCCCTCCCCCACCAGCACCCATCCGCCCTCCTGTTATTTATTGCTCCATTCAACACCACATTCGCGGCCGCCGTGCCAGCCAGCCTGTTCCCGGCACCTACTCACATTCCTGGGATGGGCCCTCACCCACCTTACATGCCGCTAACCTTACAGTGTTTTGATAGGTGCAGCATGCTAAAGGCAAGGCTTCTACCCTGTACTACACCCCCTCCCCCACCTGCTCTGCCCATCCCACCCCCAAGGCACACCGCACAGAGCCCCTCTCTGCCGTACCTGCATTCCGCTAAATCCTCCATCCCGGTCCCTCTTAGCAGTGCAACCACCCCCCCTCCCCCAGCCAGATCACGTTCCCGGTCTGACTGGACCGTTTTCCTTCAGGCCTCCAGTACAGCAGCCTTAGACTCGTCAGAGACACGCCATTTGAACGTGTCTCCATCTCCCATTCCTTTTTCCTCCCTCCGCTTTTTTCCTTCTCTTCTTCCCCCCTTTTTTCTTCTCTCCGCTCCACCCACTCTCCCCTCTCTTTTTTCCACTTTCCCCTTTTCCTTCCCCTGCCCTACCACCTGCCTTCTCCTCTCTTCCCCTATTCTCCCCCCTTTTTTGTTCCTTCCCCTGTCTTTCCCCCCTCCCCATGCCCAACAACACCCCTTCTTACTCAGATCCCTCCATTTCCTTTAGACCCAGCCCTGGTGCGCTTAGGTTCCCCTGAGAACTGACGCCCCTCCACCCCAGACTGTTGATGGTGTGGTCCCAGACGTAAGTGGTCCACATGGCAAGACCATTAGCGCTTTTCTCACTTCTCCTTGAGTCTAGATATGCGGTATTGTCTGCGGCGCCTTCCTCTTCTATCCCCTTTGACTCATTTCTCCACCCTCTACTCCTTGTTCTTTCGCCTTGGTCCACTCCTGAGTGCTCAATTGGAATGGAATGGAATGGAATATGTTTTTGTAAAGCGCGATAGCTACCCGCAGGCGTCCTAGCCCTATAGCTGAATACAGTTGGGTGAGGCGGGTCGAGGTTATTTGCTGAAGAAAAAGGTTTTTCATTTTTTTCGGAAGAGCAGGATGTTCGGTTCTGAGCGGATAGATAGTGGAAGGGAGTTCCAAAGCCTTGCCGCATTTGTTGAGAACATTCTACCTCCACTTCTTTCTCTTTTGTACCTGGGAATGATGACTTGGAAGGCAAGGGTCGACCTCAGCTGCCTGTTGGGGTGGTATGGAGTGATCAGGATGTGATTAAGGATTGCCCCTTTCCTCCAGTAGGCACGGTGGGTGATGCACATGCTTTTAAAGTTGACTCTATCTTTTACTGGCAGCCAGTGAAGTGCTCTTAGTTCAGTTTTCACTGATTGCCTGCGGGGAATGCGCAAGAGGGTACGAGCAGCGCAGTTTTGAATAACCTGCAGTTTTTTCAGGGTGGATTCGGGGGTTCCTAGGTATAGGGCATTTCCGAAGTCAAGCCGGGAGAGGGTTAGACCCTGGACCATGATCTGTCTGGCCTTGAAAGGGAGGAGTGGTAGGATCTTTCGTATGAGTCTGATAATGCTCATGCAGTGGCTGCTAGTTTCGTTGCCTGGTGACCGAAGGTTTGTGCACTGTCCAGCCAAATGCCCAGGCTCTTGATGGTATCCCTGGGAGGGGGGGCTGGGCCTAGTGTTGGCGGCCACAGAGATTCAATGGATTTTTGGGGAGAGTTGCCCAGAACCATTAGCTCAGTTTTGTCGCCGTTGAGCTTTAGGTAAGACTGGCTCATCCAGGTGCATACTGCTTCCATACAGTTTTTGAGATCGCTGGAGTAAGAGGAGGGATGAGTCAGGGTAACCACCAGTTGCGTGTCGTCGGCGTAGGACACGACTTGCACGCCGAAAGGGCGTATTATTTCTGCGAAGGGGAGCATGTAAATGTTAAATAGTGTGGGGCTCAGGGACGAGCCCTGAGGAACCCCACAACTGAGAGGTTTGCTGGGTGAGATGGTATTGCCCTTGCAGACTCTGAAGGAGCGGTCAGAAAGAAAGGAATGGAGCCAGGTTGCTGCAGTGGATATTATCCCTAGCTCTGACATTCTGTGACGTAAGATGTCATGATTCACAGTGTCGAAGGCGGCACTGAAGTCCAATAAAATAATGGCCGCAGTGCCACCCTCATCCACAATCTTTCTACACCTTCTATTACTGCTAATAGCGCTGTTTCAGTTCCGTGCATGGGGCGGAACCCCGTCTGTGAGGTGTCCAGGGAACTGTTTACTTCCAGGAATTCAGTGAGGCATTGATTGACATATTTTTCCGCGATTTTTGTTATCCACGGTAGCAGAGAGATCGGACGGTAGTTTCCCGGGTTCATCTGATCTAGGTTTGGATTCTTCAGGAGGGCCTTAACTGTAGCTTGTTTCCATTTTGGGGGACAAGCCCTGTTGAGAGAGAGTTATTGATCAGATTCTGGATGATTGGGAGAATGGTAGGCGTAATTGTTCTTAGAAAGCGAGCTGGGGCTGGGTCGCTGGGGGATCCAGACTTTACCTGTAATATTATGGTTTCTAGACTGGCAGGCTCCAGAGGTGGAAAGGTTTCCAGGAGGGTAGGAGGGGTGGGTCTGGTGTGCTGCTGTTCTGGGAGGGGGTGAGGGGGAGGGCGGAAGGAGGAATAGATTGTGGCTATTTTGTTGTAAATATAGTCAGCCTGTTCATTGCAACGGGTTTGAGCGGTCAGAGGATCTGGTGGTTTGTCAGGGAGTTTAAGCAGGTTTTTAGCAATCTGGTAAATCTCCTTGGGTTTGGATGCTGCTTCATTAATCTTATTTTTGAAGTAACTGGCTTGAGCTTTTTTTATATCGGTTTTATAGGATTTTATAGATGCCCGATATTCAGTTTTACTGGTGAGGGAGTAGTCGAGGTGCCATTTCCGTTCCAGTCTCTTGCATTCTCTCTTGAGAATGCGCAGGTCCTGTGAGTACCAAGGGGCATTTTTTGGTCTCTGTTTGGATGGAAAGTCCTTGAGTGGGATAATAAGGTCTAGCGAGGTGGTAATCCAGTTATTAAAGTTGCTGACAATCGGATCAGGGTTATACTGTGGGGCGGAGGATTTCAGTGGGAAGGTCCACAGGTTGGTGTTAAGTTGTGACCACTTGCGGACTCTTCTTGGGGCGGAGGGAGGTGAGGGGCGAGATCCTAATGGTGCCCAAGTGAATGGGATCAAAAGGTGGTCCGTCCATGGAAGGGTGATGGGTGGACTAACTGTAAGATGGGTGCAGTTACCGAAGATAGGATCCAGAAGGTGACCTTTTTCATGAGTGGGTTGCAGTACTAGCTAGGAGATATCTAATGCCAGTAAGTTATTGCGTAGCTCGGTGGCTGCCGAGTCTAGAGGGTCGTCCAGGTGCACATTTAAGTCACCTAATAAGGTGTAATTAGGTGAGGAGCAGATACCATTGGCTACCTCTGGGGCAAGCTGGTTTATAAAGTTGGTCGGAGTGCCAGGTGGTCGATAAATAAGGGTTCCCGAGAATGTGCAGGTGGGGGAGAAGTCCAGCGAGAAGGTTAGATGTTCGCAGCTCGGTAGGTTGGTTGGGGAGGAGCAGCAGGTGTAACAATTTTTGTAAATATTAGCTATGCCGCCTCCTTTTCCTAAAGAGCGATCAGCTCGGAGTATATGGTATTCAGCAGGGAGAGCTTGAATGACGTCGGGGCCGGAGTCAGTTTTGAGCCAGGTTTCCGTAAGGAATATGGCATCGGGATCTTTGTCTGAAATCAACAGGGATAATTCAGTGGCATGTTTGGGGAGGGATCTGCAATTAAGCAGGAACATGCGAAACAATGGAGGGTGTGTGGGAGGGTGACTTAGGAACCTGCAGTGTGGGCAGTTGAAGTGTTGGGAGGTGGGGTCCCAGGACATGAGGCAGAGATCATTAGTGTGGCCTCGTAGTTGATGTAGAGTTTTGGAGGAGTAACATATGGGCGAGTTTTGACCTGCGATTGTGGCCCCTGGTCCCGGTCGGTCGCGGACGGGCGCAGACGGGCTTGCCTTTGGCGCGCCTTCGGCGCCCCGCCGGCGCCGCCGCTGCGCCCGTCCGCTGCGCCTCCTGGGAGGGGGAATCATTTTGTAGTAGCTGGGCCTCGGGGTGGGAGGGGCCTGTCAAGGTGATCGGGTTCCTCACCCAAGATGGCGGGCCCGGAAGTTCGTGATGCGGCAGGAGAGCCGAAGGCTCTGTCAATTTCTCGAGGGGGGGGCAGGAACCGCTCTGACTCAGCGGCGGCCTAAATCGTGAGTTTAAGACCAAGATATGGCTATTTTTAGTGGAGTGCAATTTTAAAATAGGCTTTCCTAAGTGCGCATTTAAAACAAAATACTGCTTTTCAACTCAAGCATCAAGGTTGTTAGGAAGAGTTAGAACGCTGTCCCGGCTTCCGCCTCAGGACCACAACATACACCACACACACTCGTAGTCAGTGGGAGATGGTGCTTTTGCTGTTTCTTTTGTAGTAGCTGGGCCTCGGGGTGGGAGGGGCCTGTCAAGGTGATCGGGTTCCTCACCCAAGATGGCGGGCCCGGAAGTTCGTGATGCGGCAGGAGAGCCGAAGGCTCTGTCAATTTCTCGAGGGGGGGGCAGGAACCGCTCTGACTCAGCGGCGGCCTAAATCGTGAGTATAAGTCCAAGATATGGCTATTTTTAGTGGAGTGCAATTTTAAAATAGGCTTTCCTAAGTGCGCATTTAAAACAAAATACTGCTTTTCAACTCAAGCATCAAGGTTGTTAGGAAGAGTTAGAACGCTGTCCCGGCTTCCGCCTCAGGACCACAACATACACCACACACACCCTTTATCCAGAGCACTGCGATATAAATCAATGTAGCCTGGTCCTGATGATGGCCTAACATTCCTACAGGCCGAAAAGCTGTTGACTTCACAGCAAAATTCCCGGTGCTCCCCTCATGGATACCTACACAAATTACTTGTATATTACACTTTCATTGATTGTTTGGATATCCTGAATCTGCAGAATTTTAAGTTCACTTATTCGCCGTTGCGCCCTCCACAGTCGCTGTACATACCACTTCACGTTGTCACTTGCACCGTCACAATCCTTCACGAGCACTTGTGTACAGTATCCAAAAGGTTACATGGCATTTAATCATGTAACGCAGCACAACGTTTCTGTTTGCTCATATGGAATTGAATATGTCAAATATGTGAATATACCTTTTTTGTTTGCAAAATGTTTGGTTTCTTCCCTTTTTTTCCCCTTTCTGGATTTATCCTTCAGTAACTATTGGTACTAATTTTATTATCCATCTATTGACACCCCATTGAGACACTGTTGTATGTTACAGAAAAGGCAAAAAAGGCAGTTTTGGATCGAAGGCCTTACATGGGGGCACATGTAGTGTCCCTTTGTATTTGCACCCCAACATCCTGCACAGTGTGGCATGTATGCCACACCATGCAAGAAGGTGCAGTCGGCGATCTGACTGTGGTGGTCTGCATTATAGGCTCTTCTATGAGCCTTGCGGGCGGCAGCAGTCAGACAGCTGCAAAACCACCAGCCAGACCAGTATTTAACTCCTGATGTGGCGGGCAGCCACACCATGAGTTTGCCAGTCCAGTAGCGGACAGTGGAGGACCGCCGCCAGTGTAGGACGGCCAAACTCATATTCAGGCCGGAAAAAAGTTTTTAAAGGGTTGGCCAGTTGACAGCTATTGTAATGAAGCAGCACTCAAGAAAGTCACAAGAAACCCCCCCCCCCCCCCACACGGCCGCACCGCTGTCACCTGCTCGGACCTCAGCTGCCTACGGTTAAACCATTGCTTCAGCAAGGACAGCCGATCAAAAGGTATCTGGGTCATCCACAGTTCCTCAGAAATCAACAGAAATAGAAGAAACAATGTACTTGATTCAGATAGTTCACTTAGCTGGCTTGCAGGGGAATGTCAACAACAAATCATACCAGCGTCTCAATCACTGGTGAATTGTGTCCCACCAATAACAGGGCAAATCCACAGGCTTAAATGCAAATTTGACTGCACAATCAAGGAATTTGTAGAGCGCACTACTCACCTGTGAGGGTCTCAAGGCGATGCGGGGGGGGGGGGTGCTGCTACTGCTCAAAAAGTCAGGTCTTGAGTAGCCTCCTGAAGGTTAGTACGTCTTGGGTCTGCCGTAGGAGAATGGGGTGGGTGTTCCAGGTCTTGGCGGCGAGGCAGGAGAACGATTGCTCTACGGATGCGGGGGACAGTAGCTAGTGTGCGGTCGGCGGAGCAGAGCTGGCGGTTCAGGGTGTAGAAGGTGAGTCGTCTGTTGAAGTATGCTGGTCCAGTATCGTGGTGTGCCTTGTGTGCGTGGGTGAGGAGCTTGAAGGTGATTCTCTTGTTGATGGGCAGCCAGTGCAGGTCTCTCAGGTGGGGTGAGATGTGTCTGTGTCGAGGGATGCCAAGGATCAAGAGGGCGGAGGCATTCTGTATGCGTTGCAGTCGTTTCAGCAGTTTGGCCGGGGCTCCCATGTAGAGGGCATTTCCGTAGTCCAGCCTCCTGCTGACGAGGGCCTGGGTGATCGTTCTTTTTGTGTCGGTGGGAATCCACCTGTAGATCTTGCAGAGCATGCAGAGGGTGTTGAAGCAGGAGGATGAGATAGCGTTGACTTGCTTGGTCATGGAGAGTGTTGAGTCAAGGATGAACCCCAAGTTGTGTGCGTGGTCGGTGGGTATCAGTGCGGCTCCCAGGGTGGTGGGCCACCAGGAGTCGTCCCAGGCGGAGGGGGTGAAGCCGATGATGAGGACCTCCGTCTTGTCCGAGTTCAGCTTCAGACGGCTGTTATTCATCCATTCGGTAACAGCTCTCATTCCTTCGTGGAGGTTGGTTTTGGCGGGGAGGGGGTCCTTGGTGAGGGAGACGATCAATTGTGTGTTGTCGGCGTAGGAGATGATGTTAAGGTTGTGCAGTCTGGTGACGTGGGCGAGCGGGGTGAGCAGGGCCATGTAGATGTTGAACAGCGTTGGGCTGAGGGATGATCCTTGGGGTACGCCGCAGATGATCTTGGAGGCTTTGGATCGGAAAGAGGAGAGGCGGATGCTCTGCCAGAGAGGAAGTAGATGGTCCAGTCCAGTGCTTTGTCTCGGATTCCTGCATCGTGGGGGCGTGTGCGTAGGGTGTGGTGGCAGACCGTGTCGAAGTCGGCTGATAGGTCCAGGAGGATGAGGGCCGCAGTCTCGCCGTTGTCCAGCAAGGCCCTGATGTCATCGGTGGCGACGAGGAAGACTGTTTCGGTGCTTTAATTGCTGCGGAACCCGGAGTGGGATGGGTCCAGGATGTTCTGCTCTTTGAGTTAGCAGGTCAGCTGTTTGTTGACGGTTTTCTCGATGACCTTCGCCGGGAACGGGAGCAAGGAGATGGGCCGGAAATTCTTGAGGTCCCTTGGGTCTGCCTTGGGTTTCTTGAGGTGATGGTGTTGGCGCATGGCATTCTTGTGGGCTGCGTGGTTCTCTGATGTCTGTTCATGGTGCCATTTTTTCTGTAGTTTCTGGCAGGTTTGTTTGGAGGTCTGGAGGTCCGCGGAGAACCAGCTGGCATTCTTGTTGGTGCGTTTGTTGGAAGGTTTTTTGATCGGGCGAGGGTGTTGGCGCAGTCGTCGATCCAACGCCTGAGGTTGCTGGCGGCAGAGTCGGTGGGGTCAGTGGGTGGGCTTCGGAAGGTGTTGAGCTTGTCTTCAGTAAGTTTGCTACAGCTGCGGCGGGGATCTGTTGGGTGTGGTGGTTCGTGGTGGGTTTCTGTAAGGTGAAGTGGATGCAGCGATGGTCGGTCCAGTGGAGTTCGGTGGTGTGGCTGAAGGAGACGTGGGAGCTTGCGGAGAAGATGAGGTCAATCATGTGGCCGGCAGAGTGGGTGGGCATTGTGACAAGCTGTCTGAGACCGAGGTTGGCGAGGTTGTCGATCAGGGTGGTGGAGTTGGTGTTGTTGTTCTCGAGGTGGAAGTTCAGGTCTCCGAGGAGGATGTAGACTGTGGAGGCGAGGGCGTGCGTGCTGACTAAGTCAGCGAACGAGTCGCTGAACTGAGGTCGGGGTCCGGGGGTTCTGTAGATCAGAGTTCCTCTGAGGGTGATGTTGGGATCAGTGTAGATCTGGAAGTGCAGGTGTTTGGCGGTGCTGAGGGTGTAGTCGGAGTTGGTTGAGACCTTGAGGGTGGTCTTGTGGATGATGGCGATTCCACCTCCTACTCCGTTGGTGTGGTGTCTGCTGGTGAACTTGTATCTTGATCTGGGATGGCTATGGTGATGTCAGGTGCCAAGGAGTTGTTCATCCAGGTCTCTATCAGGAAGGTGATGTCCGGGGATGATGTGTTGAGCAGGTCCCAGAGTTCGACGGCGTGTTTACATGCGGAGCGGGTGTTCAGGAGTATGCATCTGAGGTGGTTGCGTCCTGTCCTGGTGGGTGGATTGGTGGATCGAATGCTGGCGAAGCTGCAGTTCCGGCAGGAAAAGGGTCCTTTTGGTGCACTTTGGGTGGCCAGGAAGCAGGTGTGTGATCGTCCGGTGTTGAGTGCGTGGAGGGTGCAGGCATCGTAGCGGAGACGGGAGTCATGGCCTTCGTGGGGGCCAGGGGTTCTGGCACTGGGCGCGGTCCAGGCACGGACAGGAGCAGACGGGATTGCCTTAGGTGCGCCAGTGGCGCAGCCGCCATAAGAAGGGGAGGTGGAGGGAGGAGCAGCTGGGAGGTGGGAGCAGACATATGGGAGTTGGAGGGTGGGCTGCAGGAGACGCAGTGGCTGGAGAAAGGGAACAGCGAAGGGTACAGAAGGGAAAGCAAAGGGCACAGAACTAATACAAGGGGAATGAAAAGGAAGAAAACGAACACAGTAAAGACAATTCAAAACCAAAATACAGTGCAAAACAGCAAAGCAAATCTATGGCCTACCACTGGCCACCAGGGATGAGGCGCAGGTGGTAGCCTGCGGGTGGAGGAGGGCCTCGACACGAGATAGCAGTGGCAGCTGGGACTCAAGGGCACGATACACAGGTGGTGCTGTGCGGCATGGGGAGCAACCTGCCTAGTGATGTAAGCTCTCTGGCAGCAAAAATCACTTCCAAAGCAATGTTGTATCTACACATGATGCCAATCAGCAAGCCTCAGCTCCTCGTGAGAAACCCGTCAATGAGCATCTTATAAATACAAAAGCAGAATGTGAAGAGTCAATATAACCATAGAGTGCTATAGTTGTCCTCCTCCACCATCTCATGGACCCAAAAGAAAGTATCTCTTTCCCATGATGGCCAACAAGACCATAGTGACAAAAAGTTGGTATTCAAGTAAACAAAATGGAAATTACATTCCTCACCCACCCAGAACTTACTTACTTCAAGCATATACTAATAAGTGGTCCAAAATGCACACTGGTGAATGTACCGCCTGTGACTACAAGGAAGAGACCGAGTTACATGTCTTGCTCCTCTGCCCTGCCTATGCACTACCGCGCTGGCTTGTTCAAATATGTAAGAATTTAGGTTTAATACGCTGTGTGGAAGCATCCTGAGTAGTAGTATCGCCGTATCTCGCTGTTTTCATTCTATGTGGCATATATGGTGGGCTTTTCTAAAACAGTATCTGCACCGGTACTGTATTAGTTTTCCTGGTGCATTTTTATATTCATCTATTTTATTCTGGTTTTATCTTGGTATTTTTTAACTATTTTTATAGTAGTAAATTTCAGCAATTTTTTTCTTTTTTAACAGATGAATGTATACACTGCACCACAAACCGGCACAGGTCTCTGAACACATTTGAAAGCTACATTTTATTATGGCCATAAATAGCCTGTTTGTCAATTCTGCCAACTTTGTAATGTGAAGCTATTCTCTGGTCGTGTAGCATATGATGAAACTGTATATATTTTATTGTGTTTTTCTTTGATATGTACTTTTATGGTCTTCCTGGCCGAAATAAAGTTATTGAATGAAATGAATGGATAACGGAAGGGGAATATCTGCCCCACTTTCTCTGGAACAGCCGAACACCAGAATATGTATGGTTTTTAGACACTTTTTTTCATTGCATAGACTGCTTTCACGCTGACCACAAATAAAAGGAACTGTAGGAATTTTAAATTATCTTCCTACTGGTTAGGATGGACAATGGTAGCTTGCATAGTTTCATATCTGCAGTGCTCGCATTGAGCAGGAACCAGTCAGATTCCAGTTTCTGAACCTGTTCTCATGCCAAAATTGGGTTCACAGTCTGTGTGCTGCGAAATGCACTTTCATATGTTCAGTGCACCATTTACCATTAGGGTGGCTACCTCACTCCATGTAATGATAGACACTGTATACACTACTGGGTTTCGATAAAGCAGCCTAATGTATTCTGGGTATTGTAGTCTTAGTTTGCTCTAATTGAACGAATAAGACAAACACAATCTAATAGCAAGGATGTTGAGGATTGGAAATAATGCTAGCGAGGACATGGAGTGAGGTGTTTGCTCTATTTAACATCCTTCACTGCAATTTGCCGCTTGAGTTAGCTGAGTGCTCTGAGGTAATTTTCCCCCAACAACATGCCTGGATTTAGATGACTCACTTCAAGTACAATCAGTAATTGCTTTTGCCAGTGTCCTTCATGAAGTTGCAGAAGTAAAGAAGAGCACTGCTGAACATTGAAACTTTCTCCCTCACGTCTCACCCGCCCATTGGGTAAACACAGATAAACTCTGTGGGCCTCATTTACATGTTTTTGGCACAGGGCAGTTCAGTAGTCACTTTGCTATGCTGCCCTTTGTGAAAAGGAAAGGGCTGCAATGCATTATATGATATAAGGCGCATTATTGTCCTTTCCAACTGTGCTGGTGCATTTTTGGCTGCCTTGTGCCAATGCAGGCACACTTGCACCATGGTGCAAGGGTGTCTGCATTGTAGCTATGATTGGTTTTGTGCAGGAATGGTCACCTTGCTGCACAAAAAATATAAATGGAGACGTTTTCCTCCTTCTTTGTGTGATGCAGAATTCCTCTTTAACGAGGAGTAAGGCGATGCAGCAACTTGTGCTGCTTTGCCTTACAGTGTTACACCATATCTATGAGACCATGAAAAGCCATGCAAAGTGACTTTGCGTGGCCTCGTAGAAAAGGGTCTACACTCTGTACCAAAAGGGTTGCCTGGGCGTTGCAATACATTTGTAAATAAGCCGCTGAATGCCACTACACAATGTAATGCTGAGATAGAGAAAGATACTGTATTTTTCACATGTAGGTCTATGTAGATATAGCTATAATATGTGTAAAGTTTTCAAGCTAAAAACATTTTTAAGATACACAATGCAAGCTAAATTGTATTAGCCAAGTAATAATTAGGCAATGCCCTCCAAGGGGAAGGGCCCTCACTGGTAATTATAGATTAGGATGGAGTAGGAAGGCCCATGGCAAAGCAGAGGACCCTAGTTTATAATAACTATGGGGCATATTTATGAGAGCCTTGCATCATGTTTGCACCATGCAAATTGGTACAAGAATGACGCAAGGCTCTGATTCAGATTTATAAAGTCACGCAAAGCCACATTTTGTTGGTTTGAATGGCCTCATAAACATAAAAATAAGGAAACGCAGGGCAAATGTCTGTGTCGATTTACACTGCACATGGCAGACGTTCCATGGGCATTCCTGTTGGTGTTCCCACACAACTTCCAAGGGTTATGACACATTTGCAGATTTAAAAGGACTTGTAAACATGGGAATGCGTCAAAATCGTACACTTTCCCAGGCCAGGCATAACAAGGATTTCTCCTTGTTTTTCCCTCTTTCTATGTGTGCTGCAGAGAAGGACGAAAAAAGCACCTGTGGATTGTTTTTGTGCAAGAAGGTGCCCCTTCCTGCACAAAAACAATCCTGCATGCAGCGCAGGCACCCTTGCATGACGGTGCAATGGTGACTGCATTGGCATTAGGCTGTCAAAACAGCACAGGGGGAAAGGACAGAAATCCATCTATATTGGATAAATACAGTGTATTGCTGCCCTTTCACTTTGATGTAGAGCTGCGCTGCAATGTGACTTGCTGTGCTGCCCTATGTCAAATCCCCATAAATGAGTCCTTATGTTTTGAATGCCCTGCCACATGGATAATATTGCTTTTTTAAATCAAATCCCTACATTTTGGTTGAAATCCAGATATTTTTATTTATGAGGTTTGTTTTATCTGGGTACTATATAAATGGAAGTTTACACGAATGATAACTGTTGCATTATTCTTGGTGATAGAGAACCGTTTCTCTCACTGAGAAATAGGGGATTTCTATATCAAAGCAGTCAAGTGGATGAAAGAGTCATAAAAAAGATGTCTAGCAACTGATAATAGATTTTACTCATGAATTAATTTATTGATTGGAGGTACTACACTGAGTAAAATTGGGGTGAATATCAAGCCTTGTTCACAAACTTTAAATATATTTGGCTAGCCAAAGAAAGACAAAGGCTATTTTGGGGCCTCCGATAGTTCTTAAACTTGTAACAGCACGGAAAAGGACAATTTGCATTTGCTCACATATGGAATGCCTTAATATCCATTTAAAAGACTGCCTGTTCTTCATTTTGTTATTAAAAGCAATGCCTGACCCTGTGGCTTGTAAATTTAAAGTCCTCAGGCTATGAAATTGATTTTGAAAACCTCATGAGCCTTTCAAAGTGGGAAGCTTTCTAGGTTGACTGGGAAAAAAACAAGGAAAGTTTCAGCAATCTCTTGCAGCAGAAAACGAATTTCCCGCTGCAGCCGCTCAGCAGACCTCCATCTCTTCGTAAAGGACCTGTGGGCAGAGTGTCTACCCTCGTACTCATTCCCATTGCCTTTGCAACCCTGCCACCATCAAGGACACCCAGCTGCTCTACTTCTTTAATGCCCCGCTTGCTTCCCCCATCCTCGCATTATGTATAGGATGTATATGTATGTGGAGCGGCTGGGGCAAGTTTCCTCTACATTTCCTGCTGCACAATATCCTGCCCACTAGAAATCCTGCACCGCCAGGAAATCCGGTGTTTAGATGGACCAGGTGGATTTAGCTATTCCTTAGATAGAGTTAGCTGAACTCATGAAACTTTGGATTGCCACAACAAACTCAATTTTTCTGGAAATGCTGAACTAAGCACAAATAGTAAAACTTTTTCACACACCCTATTTTCTTGCAGAGATTTACAACTCAACAACATATGGTCAATTATCTCAGAAGTAGTTTAAACAAGAATTATGCTTCTTCTTGGTTTGGTATGAATACAGCCCCTATTGAAGTTCAACCAACATTGAGACAACTAATGGGTCTAAGTCCCATTGTAGGCCACCGTAAATGTGGCACTTGTGTATGCTGCGAACTCACTGTGGAAGGTTCACTTTTCCAACACAAAGGAATCTCATGGAAACACGACTCATTTAGCAACTGCAAGTCAAAATGCATCATCTATGGAGTATTATGTCCATGTGGGCTTCTGTACATTGGAAAAACTAATCAGGAAATCCGCCAAAGAATTTCCCAACCCAAATCTAAAATCAAGAATAAAGTGGAAACAGCACCACTTGTGAACCATTGGACCAGATTAAAACACCAAATAAGTGACCTCAAAAGGACAGTCATTTCCAAAGTTGAAAAAGACCCACGTTGGCAGTTCAAACCAGTTGCTGGGGCACTCTTCCCCAGCTCTGGCGTGAAACTGGACAAAGGGGAAGGGGTGTAACCACCCCCTCCCCAGGTCCTCCCATAGGTGGGACCATAGAGTTAGTCCAACCCCTAATCTTGCTATATGAATAGGAGCACAGGGGGGGCGTGGCTTAGCACGCGAAGCGAATGAACGCCTGTGGGTAGAGCTCCGTGCCGATCTCCCCTTCCCGGCGCTTTTATCCGGGATTATCCTCGACGAAGCCAGCCGAAAACCACTGGCGACTGCTCCGGTAGTCCCGACGCGGTGCCTGTCCGACTTTGGCGCTGATCGGACTCACAACACTGCACCAGGGAATGCTGGCCGCCCGCGGCCGCGAACATAGCCCCTAATCCCGGCGCGAGCCCAGGAAACACCGGGGATCCGGACGAGGCGGAAGGCCCGAAAACGCGGTCTACTTCCAATCCATGCGGCCTGTATGCCGGTGTGCCGAAGATCGCCCATTACCGAAGCCAAGGCAGCACCGGGGAGAAACGACCACGCCAGCTCGACCGGAACCCTCCTACAATACCAGAAGAGTGCTGACGAGCGGACCCTGAGGCTAGAGGCAGCAGATAGGACTGGACACGACCCCCCTGCGACAGGTAGCGCATGGACCCGCCGCACAGCGGGCAACAGAGGTGAGCGGTCCAGCCTTGGACTCCTGGGGGCCCAACAGACAGCAGCGGCAGGGACACACAGCGCGGCAACCACCGGCAAGCGGCGGCGGGCGTGTGGGCCGCAGAATACTGCAAGTGCAACCCTGGTCACCAGTAGCGCCGACACGGCACCAAACACCCGCATCTGCACGCAGAGCCCTAACCCCCCACGGCGATAAAACCCCTAGCCTGCAGGCGACAAAAACACCAGAAACACGCAGTGGGAGCGGCGACACCCAGGCACATTGGACCAGACCGAGGGACGCGGCGGCCAACGCCGCCCACAGCCGCGAGCATTGCCTCCAGCCCAGGCGTAAACGCAGGAAACGCTGGGGATCCAGACGGGCCGGAAGGCCCAAAAACGCAGCCCACACCAATCCCACACAACTCACGCGCCAGTGCGCCAGAGACCACCCGCAACGTACGGTGATGGGACACTGAGGAGGAATGAAAACACCGACACGGCCGGAAACCCTACGCAACCACCGGAGCTGATTGAAGGACGCGCCCCGAGGCTGGGAACGGCCACTGGGCCTGAGTGCAACTCCCCTGCGACGAACATCGCGTAGACCTACAGGCACGGAGAAGGGGAAAGGTGAATGACTGGGCTCTAAGCACCTGGGGAACTGATAGACAGCGGAGGCTGGGTCGTATAATGAGACAGCTGCCAGCAGGTAGCGGTGGACATTCGGACTACACCACGCCGGCGCAGCCCATACCACCCATGAAAGCACACGGAGCCTGAGCCCCTTAACGCAAACAAACTTGTACACTGCCGGAAAAACCCCGGAGACACGCCGCGAGTTCAGCGACACCCAGGCACACTGAGCTGCATCGGGGAGAGCGACGTCCAAGGCTGCCTGCTTCTTGGGGGGGAACAAGTGCCACGCAATCACCACACAAGCAGGGCCTGTCGAAAGCAACTGCCAGGTTCCCACCAGAAGCTGACAACCCACAATCACGCACTCACCGCCGGCCAGACTGGATAGGACCAAGCCGTGCCTGGAAAGACACACTACACCCCCCACGACCAGGAGCACCTGTGTAGAGAGACACGATACGAAGCGCGATACTAACGGCCGACCCGACAAGAGAACACCTGGGAGCGAGCCGGCGGGAACATCTACCCGACCCGGCCCCCAGCATTTGACGCCGCGAGCCTGGGCGCGCACCCCGCTAATTGACTGCAACACCTGGCCTACCCACTCAACATCCCCCCAACACGGACCTCTACAAGAAAAGCGAGCACTACCTCAGACACCGATGTCTGGCGGGACCAGGGCACGGACCGGCACTGGGGGCGCAATGACTAAAGGCAGAATGGAGAAACCCGGCAAAACCACGGACCAGGACCAAACAGCAGCAAAACTCGACACCATGCTTGCAGCCATGGAGCGCCTGGAAGAATCAATTCAGCTCACACGCACCTCCCTGGCCACCAAGATCGACAGTGTGGCCATAGATCTCACGCACCTCCGCGCAGACCACAAAAAACTTGCTGAACGCACCACATCACTGGAGGGAACTGTGAAGGAGCTCCAGCCCCAAGCCAATCAGACACATACCCACATACAGGACTTGCTGAATCGGGTGGAGTTCCTAGAGGACAGAGCCGAGGATGAGGAAGGCAGAGCACGAAGAAATAACGTACGCCTGGTCGGTGTTCCGGAGAAATGGGAAGGGAGAAAACCGGAGGAACACATGGAAAGATGGCTGACGTCCATCTTGCCTGAGGGCTCACTCTCGCCCCATTTCGTGGTGGAACGCGCCCATAGAGTCCCGACTAAACACCTGGCGACAGGCTCCAATCCAAGACCCATGCTCCTCCGCATACTGAATTACAGAGACAGAGACTCCATACTGAGAGAAGCGCGCAAACTGGACGATGTGAGAATCGATAACACCAAGGTAATGTTCTTCCCGGACTACACCATACAAGTACAGAGGCAGAGACAATCCTTCTTAGCGGCGAAAAGACGTCTACGCCAGCAGGGCCTACAGTACTCCCTGCTATTCCCAGCAAAACTAAGAGTGATAGCCGGAGAGAGAACCCACTTCTTTACAGATCCAGACGAGGTGGAGGCATGGCTAGATAGCGGCACAGACTCAGCCCCCAGGACGCCAGCGGACCGCACAAGCGGACGCCAATTCGGAGGGAACAGAAGACGACGTCGCCCCAGGCAACGGACGCAGGGCCACGCGAACAGGCCACAGAAGACGCCTCCCCCTGCGGACGCTGCACAGCAAGAAAAGCAAGAAGCCCTCCGACTTGTACGGGAACTCAGTCACTCCCCAGCGCCGAGCGAACCAACTGGCAGCGGTACTCAGGACCCCCCAAGCGACGACGAAGCCCTATACGGAATATCGGACTCCCCGGTGACGGATCCTGGACCGGACGTCACCCCCCAAACATCAGAGTACACTAGCTAACTGGCTCCTGGAGCAAATCCGCCGTGAATCCCTCACAAGCACTAGAAAGACCACCCGCGAGGAGATCGCAGATCCAGACTGAATAAAACTGGCTCGGCGAGATCCCTGGAATGCTGTGAACTATAAACTGCCCTGATGATGCTCCAGCAGACACTGAACACCTGATCCCCTACTCATACGGCCACCTGTCCTGCCGCAAGCTGGTCAAGACACGTAAAGTATGGCACTCAATGTTTATTTTGTATCCATGACTTTTAGATTTAAAAAATGGCTTAGGCTTCCATACACCCCCCGGGAAGGGGAGCGACCCCTTATATGATGACTCTGAAAATACTTAATCAGCTGCAACTGCTAGCACTGCACAGCTGCCCCCAGAACTGAACTAAACTTTGTTACTCTCCTCGAGAGCATGGACGGGAGCACGTTTGCCCACCGACCTTTTGGTATTTCGCATGTTTGTGTTGTTCATTGGCTAACTGTTTTATTGGCCATGTTAATCATCTATTCTCCCCCTTTACAATGTTGCAGTGGCGTGTGGGACGGACAACATTCCTTACGAACAGTGGGCGGGGTAGGGGTGGGGCGGGGTGGCCGCTCTGGAGGGACCGTTAATGTATCGCAATGTCTGTGATCAATATATGCACATGGAATGTGAGAGGGATGCACACGCCATCTAGACGGTATCAAATATATTCATACCTCAAGCGCCACCAAGTGCAGGTTGCCCTCTTACAGGAGACGCACCTCTGTGAAACAGAAGTCACCACCTTACGCCGTAGATGGAGAGGTCACCTTTACGCCACACATCACTCCTCCTATGCTAGGGGGGCGCTGGTGTGGATACGCCCGGGCACCCCATGGGTAGCAGTGGACACCTTGGTGGACCCCGGGGGGAGGCATGTAGCAGTTAAAGGCAGGATAGACGGGAACCCAATAGTGTTAGCCTCGATCTATGCACCCAACACAGGGATACAGGATTTCCTAACACAACTGTCCAGCGCCCTGGCGCCCTGGCACGGCATACAGTGGATATTGGGCGGGGACTATAACTGTACCCTGGACCCTTCCCTGGATCGCTCCCGTCCCCCACTACCCAATTCCCCAGCTCATCACGCAGCGCGAGCCCTCCTGGACTGGTCCACACAATGGGACCTACAGGATGCGTGGCGCAGCCACAACCCAGACACCAGGGCCTACTCCTTCCACTCGGGGGCGCACGACCTACATGTACGCCTGGATAGATACATGGTATCTAGAGACCTACTACCGGCGATCAGAGACACGCAATACATGGGCTGCACACATTCCGACCATAACCCACACCTCATGACAATCGCCTGGGAACAGCCGAGACCGCCAATCCCCACCTGGAGACTACAACCAGACCTCTTACTTGACGGCACATTCAAAACATCGATAGGGGCGCAAACAGCACAGCACTTTGATGATAACAACGGCACCACTTCCACACCCCAACTAGAGTGGGACGCGTTCAAAGTAATACTGAGGGGGCTATGCCTCGGCACCCAGGCACACACCCGACGACAGCTGGAAACGGACCTGAAACAGCTGGAAAGGGATCTGCTACAAAAAGAACAAGAGGCGACGGGAGGGGATAACACAGGGCTACTTGAGGCGAGGGCGGAACACGACAGGCTAATGGGCAGGCTGAAACAGGTCAACTTCATTGCGCACTCGGCACGTACACACCGATACGGTGACAAACCAGGCAAATTACTGGCCTGGCTGATACGACGGGAAGACCGTTCTGCCCCAGTGACGGCCATAAGCCCTACCGCAGACACAATGGTGGACACCCAGGCGGGCATACATGCTGCCTTCGTGACACATTATAAGACTCTGTACCGGTCGCAAATGGGCAACCCACAACCAGACATCCAAGCATACCTAGAGGAAATCACGCTCCCTGTCCCGACCGACAACCAACGAGACGATCTCGGATCGCTGTTGGTGGCAGAAGAGCTACGCGATGCCATATTTGCCCTCTCTAATGGAAAAACTCCTGGCCCAGACGGGCTGCCTGCAGAATATTACAAAGCATATTCAGACATCCTCATCCCTGAACTGCTCAGAACGTATTCGGCAGCCCTAGACAGCTCATCCCTACCAGCGTCCATGAACGAAGCAATATTGGTATCACTTCTCAAACCAGGCAGGGTAGAGACACTCCTCGGGTCATACAGACCGCTAGCCCTACTCAACACGGACTACAAGATCCTGGCATCAACACTGGCCCGCAGGCTGGCGGCCCTGGTACCAACCCTAGTGCACAAGGACCAAAATGGGTTTGTTCCAACAAGATGCACCTCCCAAAATATACGGAGGCTGTTCCGAGTACAATAGTATGCAGTCCAGGCGTGGCCAAGATCGGGTTGCCTGGTGCTGGACCTGGAGAAGGCGTTCGACTCTGTCGAATGGCCCTATCTGCTGGCAGTGCTGCGTAAGTTTGACCTGGGGGATGACTTCATAGAACTGGTAGGATTGCTGTATGGGAAACCTGAGGTAAGAGTACGCACTGGGAAACTAATATCCGAGCCCATCAATGTCAGGCGAGGCACCAGGCAAGGCTGCCCACTTTCCCCATTATTATTTTCGCTGGCGATCGAACCCCTGGCTGAACGTCTACGCACCAGTGGCACACAATGGGGCATCCCGCTAGCAGATGGCACGCACGTCGTGTCATTATATGCGGACGATCTACTTTTGTACATCAAAGACCTAGATAATGTGCCGACGGAACTGTCGGACATTTTCCGCACGTTCAAATTGATGTCAGGCCTCAAAGTCAACTGGGCCACGTCGGGGGCATACTCGTTCACTCCTGAGGCCCTGGACCCTGTACTCTACATCAATAATGAACGGCTACCATGGTATCAAACAACGTTCAAATACCTGGGTATACACATATATAGGACCCCCCCAGACATATTGGACGGCAATCTGACACGGGCCATAACATCTGTCAGAACACAGATCGCCTTCTGGAAAACCCTCCCCATTAATGTGCCAAGTAGAGTGACCTTAACGAAAATGATAGTACTCCCCAGGCTCCTGTACTATTTTGCAAACATCCCACTGTACATCCCTGTCCGCATATTCAGAGAACTGGAGTCCATGCTCAGAGATCTGATCTGGAACACAGGCAGGCCGAGAGTAGCACTGACGAAACTATACAACCCGGTCACCGAAGGCGGCATGGCAGTCCCAAACCTGGAGCTATATTATCTAGCAGCACAGGTGCAATGGGCGGTGGCCTGGATCTCGGGCAGGAACCTTGAAGAAACGGCTACAGCCATGGACATCCTCTCCCCACTGCAGGTACATAATCTATTCCACCCGCTGACAAGCCCTAGGAAACACTCGCAACTACATGTTGCTGTGGCCGCGAAATGCTATGACAGATGCTTACGTCTCACTAGAACCACCACACCATACGCGCCAGCGTTACCACTCCTGGGTACCCCCAGGGCCACGTCAGTTATGACAGAAGCGGCACTGGAACAGTGGACACGCGCAGGCATAGAAACAATGGCAGATTTGTACGCAGATGGCGCTCTGCTCTCCTTCGAGACGCTGACTGCTGGCACGGGGCTACCTGCGGGACAATTCCTGCAACATGCCTCAATACTGCGGACATTCATGCAGAAATGGGGGAATATCGCTGACGAACTGCCCACGCACCAGCTAGTTCAGTACATGCACATGATGGGCAACGGGACACATGTGGTACACTGGCTGACCCAGGCGCTGCTTTCGCACACACAAACCACATTGCAACCTCTACGAGATAAATGGGCGGCAGACAGAGGGAAGGCATGGATAGACAAGGAGTGGGCGGTGATACTTTCAGGCCCCCGCAACATTCCCCGTAATGCACGCTTCAAACAGATCCAATTTTATGTCCTGCACCGCGCATATCTATCCCCGGACAAGATAAACTCATATTTCCCGGGCACAGCGGCCAAATACCCGAGATGTGGCACGGAGGGAGCAGACCTCCTGCATATGCTGTGGCGATGTCCCCGGATTCAAACGTACTGGCAATCGACACTAACACTGCTGAAACACTGTACGGCGATGCCGGTCCCATTCTCATGGGAGGCATGCCTGCTGGGTCTCTTCCATAGGACCAAACTTAACAGGGTGCCTTCCCGCTTCTGGGATCTTGGCCTCATCACGGCAAAAAGACTCATCACAAAGCACTGGAAACGGGCGGCACCACCTGCGTTGGAACACTGGCACGCTTCACTAGATAACTGGGCGAAAGCGGAGAGTATATCCCTACATAATGAGGAGACGGCGGGACTACGTAAATACCCCATAGCGGCGCTCTGGGATGACATGATCCGCTCCTTCCATAGCGGACTCCAGACGTCAGAAACTCCAGAGAGACAGACCTCCCCGGGCGGGGGACACAGGGATGGCTGCCACACTCCAGACGCTCCAGACAATAGACCTGACGCCCACACACCTGATGCTTAGACCCCCCCTCTTCCCTCCACCCGCCCCGCCAACACGCCAAAGCTGTCGCTACCCTCACGCATTGCCACCATAGTTCCTGAACTTACAGGCGCAGATACGACCCGTCCGAAGCACTACCACTGGACCCCCCCTCTCCTTCCGTGCCTATCCCCCCCCGCTACAGACCACGCTGCCCACCACATCACACGCCACATGACCCCAAGTTCGATATCCTTCCCCCCTTACGTTTTTACTGCCCTGCTCACTTAACAAGCTACAACAACGGAGACAGCATGCTTACGAAATGTTTAAATTTTGACTTTATCTGTGCACTGCTGCAATGTACTTTGTGATCCGCTCCATGATCCATGTATGCATTTCTTTAACTATTGAACCTTACTACATCAAGACTCTGTATGACATATGCTTGTTTTTTTTCCCTTTGCACTGAATAAAAGATATATTTAAAAAAAAAAAATGAATAGGAGCACAGTCATTGAGACTTTAGATTACCCTGGACGAAACTCTGATACATAAATCTTGGACCTTTGACATTCCACATCGACTGGAAGACGGAAGATATCTCTCTTGTGGTCAAGGAGTGACCACCCAGTTCAAACAATCAACAAAAGCGTCTTTGCTGGTCTGCATTTTTGAGGCTCTTGCCGGATCCCAAAGAATCTGCAACAGATGACATGGACTTCTAGACTTCTCGGACGCTGACCTGCGCTCCCAGGAAAGCTGAGACCTGTGGCCAACACGAGAGACGTGGAACCGGAGCTCCTGGACATCCTGCATTTTTGCAACTGCACCTACTTCCCGAGGTATCCCGAAGTTGTGCATTGGAGTATTTAAAGCCCCTGCCCGAGCACCTTTTTTGCACCAAAGCTCAGAGGCCTACACTCCACGAGTGTCCCATGTGCCCGGTTTGTGCATTTCCGCTCGATGCCCCTTTGCAGGTATTATTCTGTTTGGTAGCGAGCCCCCACAAAGGGCCATCTTTGATTTCTTGAGCCTCTCTTGTCAATCAATCAATCAGCAAATTTGTAGAGCGCGCTACTCACCCGCTAGGGTCTGAAGGTGCTAGGGGGGGTGGGGGGGAGTCGCTACTGCTCGAACAGCCAGGTCTTGAGTTGCTTTCTGAAGGAGAGATGGTCCTGGGTCATCCAAAGGTGTGTGGGGAGGGAGTTCCAAGTCTTGGCTGCCAGGTAGGAGAAGGATCTTCCTCCGGCGGTGGATTTGCGGATACGTGGGACGGAGGCGAGGGTGAGGCTGGCGGATCGGAGCTGGCGGGTGGGTGTGTAGAATGTGAGGCGGCTGTTGAGGTATTTCGGGCCCATGTCGTGGAGAGCCTTGTGTGCGTGGGTGAGGAGTCTGAACGTTATCCTCTTAGTGACGGGGAGGCAGTGCAGGTCTTTCAGATGGGCAGAGATGTGGCTGTGGCGAGGGATGTCGAGGACGAGTCGTGCGGAGGCGTTCTGTATTCGCTGGAGTCTTTTCTAGAGTTTGGCTGTGGTTCCAGCGTAGAGGGTGTTCCCGTAGTCCAGATGGCTGGTGACGAGGGCCTGGGTGACTGTCTTCCTGGTTTCGATGGGGATCCACCAGAAGATCTTTCGGAGCATGCGCAGGGTGTTGAAGCAGGAAGACGAAAATGGCGTTGACTTGCTCGGTCATCGTGAGACTTGCTTGGTCACCATGACCATCGTGGTTGCTCCAGACA
This sequence comes from Lissotriton vulgaris, assembly GCF_964263255.1. NCBI lineage: Eukaryota > Metazoa > Chordata > Amphibia > Caudata > Salamandridae > Lissotriton > Lissotriton vulgaris. The sequence goes on from NC_141695.1 coordinate 1,398,526,238, forward strand.
TGCTCTCACTTCTCTCCAAAAGAGGAGTCCCTCAGACCTTGCAAGTCTGCTCGGAAGCCAATCTAGACATCTTGTGTGGGTTGCTGTTGCCAAGGCTTGTTTGATCCAATCCAGATTCTGACGCTGCAGCACTCGACATCCTTTATGGGACAGCTTTAATCCAGCTCCTGGTCATCATCAACACCTCCTGGTCCTCGTGGCTGAAGAGTCAAGCTTCACCTCTTTCACCTGAAATCACCCGACATCGGCTGGCATCTTCTCCTCGCCATCCCGGTCACTGGCTAGCGACCCAGACTCTGTCCCCTCTGCTTTCAGGTTCTTCACATTTCCAATCCACCCTTGGATCAACCCGGACACTTTCTCTCTGGTCGCCTGCAGCATTTCTTCGCAGTTCTCCATTGGAATCGACAAAGAAACCCAACATCAAAAGAGACCTATGCACCCGGCTTCTGTGGGTGAGGTAGCTCGAGAACTCCAGTGCTCCCGTGGGTATTGACTCTCGAAGTGTCTAAGTCTAAAAGGGTTCTATCGTAGTTCACCTCTAGGTGCCCTTAATCTTTAAAATTGTAACTTGTTCGTTCTCTATAGAAAGTCAATGGTGATCCGCTGCTGTGTTTTGACACTGCACGAGTCCCCCGTGACCCTCCTGCATCCTAACCTTCAGTGGTTCCAGGTATCCCCAGCATTTTTACTGGCCCTAGGCCTGCTTTCTAACTCTCACGTGGTTCTTATACCACTATTTTACTATATGGTTTGTCAGACCCCTAGGGCATAACGTATACTGTGCAACTTATCGTATGCTATTTAAGTTCCTTGTATTGTACTTTTACCTCTGGCCTCATAAAGAGACCAGAGAGGTTGTGTTTAGATTAAATACATATATATTTGATATATACCTTGTGTGGTGAGCTTTCATTTGGTCCTTCAAGAGATTATAATTGGTAAAACAACTTGCTTAACTCGCCTCTAAGTCTTAGCCTGAAGGCTGCTCTCCACAGCTACCACTAGGATAGCTTTCTATAAGGTTGACTTCACAACCTACCATCAATAAGGGTCGTTTGGAATGGTGCAAGGTGCCCACTAGAATAGTGGACATTATATACTAGACCAACTTCTCACAGCTTGCACATGTGGGGCTGAAAGAGGAAGACTCTGTTTTCTCCAGGCGTGATAGGGTGCACCTTTCGCGGTTGGGGAATGCGTACTATATGATGGAACTGCAGGATGCTGTTAGCAAATTGTGGAACAAATCCCTCAGGTGCCACAGAGCGGAGTAAGGGATGGCGAAAGGTGCATGTGAGCTTTGGGGGGAGGTAACCGCCCTGTGGCCGTTCCCTGGTTGGTGGTACTTTGGAGGGGTGGTGAGTCATAGACGGGAGAATCCGTCCCTGGGGGGAATGGTGTGCAGGTGACTGATGGAGGGTTGTGTGGGATGCAATGAGCAACGGAGGAAATTCAAGGGAGGATGTTTGAGGACAAGTGAAGAAGAGAATCAGGATATGGAAGGAGGTCAAAGAGTGAAAGGGGAGGACTGAAACAGAGGAATTGTGTTACAAAAGGAAATATTTCGTTCCAGGAAGAAGAACAGCAGAATCCAGAAGGTAAATAAGACAGGGCTTTATTTCACAAGTGAAATGCCATCATGGTCCATAACTGAATGCCACTAAACCGTCAATTCCCTACACATAACTCACTTGATCTCCATTCGAATCACAACACTCACGCGGGACACATAGTCTACATTCATACAGCACGCGAATAACAACACACAACACTCACACTTTCAAACCACAACATAACAGGCATGTTGTTTGTAGATGACACACGTGCGGTCACGCGCGTCATTCCAAACAATAACATACCAAACACCTCCCTCCTTTTCTTTTTTTTTTTTTTTAAGTAAGAACAAAATCTCTGAACCTATTCGGAGCCCTGCGACTCCTTGAGTTTCTCAATAATTCTTGTGTAGCAGAATTACAAGAATTACCTGAAACAACAGTAGATTCAGACAACCCCAAACCACCAGTAGTGACATCCAAAAACACATTAGATGAATCATCCTCAGAAATGTGTCTGCTGTTATTAAATTTTGAAACTCTACTAAAATGCCAAACACTTCCATCCAGTACTCTTACAGCATTCCTAAATACCTCAACTACCTCAATTGGGTCAGACCATTTTGCCAACCCCTTATGTACAAAACTTCCCTTTTTTAATCTCACAGAATCCCCTACCTGAATAGGAACACAACTTCTTGTCCCCTTTTTTGACAAGTCATTCTTCATTTTCTCCTTATAAGCATCAACTTTCTTGCTAATTTCTCTAAAATCAACTTCCGCAAAATCAATGCGACCACTATCCTTGTTCTTTAACCACCAAGGAACAAGATTGGTACTAGGTTTTCGCCCTCTCAACAACTCAAAAGGAGACAACAAAGTAACCGCCTTAGGAGCAGTTCTGTATGATAATAACATGGACTGTATCGCCTTATTCCAGCATAAACCACCCTTAACAGCCAACTGAATAGCTTCCTTGACTACTCTATTAAATCTTTCTATCTGGCCATTGGCCTCTGGGTGAAATACAGCTATTCTTTTGTGAGAAATGCCACACCTACTAAAATAACTTTCCATTTGCTTACTAACAAACTGTGGTCCGTTGTCTGTTACTACTTCTTGAGGGATACCCTCTCTACAAAAAATGTCATCCATGAATTGTATAATAGCATCACTAGTAACTTCCCTAACCATTTTTATTTCCGGCCATTTTGAAAAGTAATCTATCAACACTATGCCAAAAGAATACTGTTGTGGCAGCACACTAAACGGTCCAATAATGGCAATACCAAGTTTGTTCCAAGGTGATGTAGGTAACTCCACAGGTTGTGGCACACTGGGCAAGGCCTTTGCTGTTTTATCACTATTGGCACATAATCCACATAATCTCACTTGTTGTTCTACAAAATAATCAATGCCAGGCCACCAAAAATTGTTTTTCAATCGCCTCCTGGTGATTGATATATCAAAATGCCCTTCATGAGCTAAATCAAGAAATGTCTTCCTGAGACCAAAAGGTGGAATAAATTTGTCACCTCTTAATAAAATACCATTTTCTATGGCAAGTTCATCTTTAATTTTATGATAACTCATTAAACCACCAGTGAAATCTCCTCCTTCTGGACAACCCTTCAATATATATTCTTTCACCTCTTTAAGTTCTAAATCCTTGTCCATGTCTTCAGTCCATGATTCCTCTTGTACCACAGAATTCTCTCCAAATACCAGATTAACATCACTAAAAACATGTGCAACTTCACACTCATCTTTATCAACCGCATCAGATTCTTTACACGCCAAAGGAAGTCTTGACATGCAATCTGCATGAACATTAGATTTTCCAGGAATGTATTCTAAGGAATACTGAAAATTTTGTAACCTAGAAGAAAGTCTTGCTAACCTTGATGAAAGTGTACGCGCCCACCAGGTGACAATATGTGCATCAAAGGCTTGTGATCTGATTTAATAATGAACTTTGTTCCCCACAGAAAAGGTCGAAAATGTTCCGCTCCCCAAACACACGCTAAAAGTTCCCTTTCAATTACTGAGTAATGTCGTTCCAACTCTCTTAATGTCCTTGAAGCATACGCCACAATCCATTCTTTGCCCCATTCCTCCTGAATCAACACAGCACCCAATCCACAATTACTCGCATCAACCATTACAATACATTTCTTTCCAATCACAAATGGTTTAAGACAAGGTGCTCTAATTATCATCGACTTTACTGCATTGAAAGTTGCTGTCATAGAATCTGCCCACTCAAACTTAGCATTTTTCTTCAAAAGCATTCTAAACAGTTCAATCACAGTTGCATAGTTTTGAATAAACTTAGCATAAAATTCTACAAGCCCCAAGAAGGCTACCAACTGTTCCTTGTTTTGAGGAATAGGTGCTTTGCTAATATTTTCCAAATGTGAAGCTTTAGGTTTAATTCCATTACCACTAATACAAAGTCCAAGTATTCCACTTCCTCTCTTCTGAACTTACACTTGGAAGCACAAAGTGTTAACCCTTTATCTGACAATGCATTTAACACTTTCAATATTTTTGGTCATGTTCATTCCCATCTTTCCCAAAAACTAGAATGTCATCCAGAAATGCAACTGCTCCTGTTAGACCAACCAAAGTCTCTTTCATCAACCTTTGGAATACCGCAACCGCACTTGCCAATCCAAAAGGCATCCTGCAAAATCTAAATAAACTCTCAGGTACAATAAAAGCGGTTAAATCCCTTGAGTCTTCATGTAGAACCACTTGATGATATGCACTCGCTAAATCCAAGCAGAAAAATACTTTGGCATTGTCCAATGTGGAGACCATTTCGTGTAGATTAGGTAGAGGATGTGAATCTACACAAATAGCATTATTTAAACTGCGTAAGTCTATGCATACACGAAGATCTCCTCCAGATTTAATTGAAATCGCAATTGGTGAAACCCAAGGAGATGACTCAATGGGTTCTATTATTTTCTTTTCACACATATCATTGAGCATTTCCTTTAACTTTAGTCTATATGAAAGAGGAACGTTCCTAACGTTGTGACGGATGGGCAATGCATTTGCATGTACTTTTATCCGATGTTCAAATCTTTTATATCTTCCTAAATCATTACAGAATAATTTAGGAAATGTTTCCTTAATTTCTGAAATTAATATATCCTCTTTTCCTTTGCTTAACATAGAAATACTTGGATCAGAGTCAATAAAATAAACAGGAGGATCAGCATTTGGATCAAGCTTGATGCCAAGTTGTTCTTGGTGTGGCCAACCCAAAAGTGAATCACCAGACTTTGTAATATATATCTTTCCACGTGTAGAACGACTCTTGAATTTAAGTTCAGCTATAAAATAAGCAATAACTTCTAATTTATGACCAGTATAGCCACTTGGTGTAATGTCTGGTTGTATTAAATCAACATTAGACCAATTGGATCTAAATAAAATGTGAGGTAGAATGGTATACCATGAACAAGAGTCTACAAAAACTTTAGTAGGTACACCATTAATAATAATCTCACAAGAAGGACATTTTTTGACTTTTGGTTCTTTGGTTATGCACATTATAGTATTAACATCAAATTCACAGTCACTTGAACTCTCTTGCTCCTGATCTTTAACTAAACTAACTTTCCTTGGAGCTGATCTACAGACTTTTGAAAAATGCCCCTTTTTTTCACATCTCGAACATACTTTGTCGAAAGCCGGACATGACTTTGAATTCCCTAGATGGTAACCACTTCCACATCTAAAACAATACATATTGTACACTCTTGAGTCTGATCTTTGCCAATTATTCATCCTTTGATCTGACCTTTGCCAACTGCTCCTTCTCTGATCAGGTTTTTGCCATCTACTTTTATTTTCAACCTTATATTGATTGTCACTCCTCGGATTAATAGTCTTTTTATACTTATCTGAATCCTTAAATTTGGCATTTTCTTTATTAAGAATTAACACATCTAGTTTACTGCTGTTTTGTGATCTAATTTCATCCACAAATTTATCAGAGTGTTCAATAGACTTTGCTACCTCAATCGCTGCATTAAGAGACATATCAGAAGTTGTCCATAACCTCTGTTGTATCTTTTTATTGTTGGTTCGCATATGGATTTGATCTCCTAGTACTTGGTCATAATTAATGTGTTCAAAGTCACATGTCACTGCTAATGCCCTCAAAGCAGAGACATAGTTGGCAATAGACTCATCACTTTGTTGTTTCCTTTAGTAGAATTTAAATCTTTCCATGACCATATTAATCTTCTTCCCATATCTAATGGAGAGTTGTTTAGATGCAATTTGATATACATTGATATTAGAAGTACCACTTAAAGGAGGTAAACTTTTAAATTCTTTGAGTGCAATTCCTCCAAGACAATGCTTTAATAAAGCTAATTTCCTTTCTGCTCCACAATCTTCTTCTTCTAGAACTTCCACATAAGCTAGAAACATAGGTTCCCAAATGTCCCATTCAACTGGAGGGTCACCTTTAATGGTTAAAAAAGATGGAGGAGGCTGAATTCCAGCCATGATTATATAAATATTTATATTAAAACAAGTTTATTCCCAAAAATGTTGTTGTACATTAAGTAAAATATTGTTTATTTATAATGCTTTTTCTTTCTTTAATATAATAAAATGTGACATGCAGGATTTTTGTGTGCATATCACAGAAGTTACTTACTGTTCATCAGATCGTGACAGTGAAGATTATCTGCATTTTTTTATCATATACACTGTTCCAACGATAAAAGTAACTGAATTGGTCACAATTTCCTTGTTGAAGAGTACGATGCAGCGATGGCCAAAATGAGAAGTCTTAACTGTAAACAGTGAAATATAGATCCAATTTCTCACCAATACAGTATCACAAAAAACATCCAATGAGAAGACGTTTAAAATCCATCGTTGCTATCATCCAATACAAAGCAAGAACAACATCCAATGAAATGAGCCAAGAGAAAATCTTCCGTATCAGTAGCCAATGAAAATACAGTTTGGCAGAAATTCATGAAAACTGCTCAAAAATCCGTAATGATTCCACGCAGGAGTGCGTTCCCGATCGTCGCCAGTGTTACAAAAGGAAATATTTTGTTCCAGGAAGAAGTACAGCAAAATCCAGTAGGTAAATAAGACAGGGCTTTATTTCACAAGTCTTCGCCAACACGGTCCATAACTGAATGCCACTAAACCGTCAATTCCCCACACATAACTCACTCGGTCTCCATTCGAATCACAACACTCACGCGGGACACATAGTCTACATTCATACAGCACGCGAATAACAACACGCGACACTCACACTTTCAAACCACAACATAACAGGCATATTGTTTGTAGATGACGCATGTGCGGTCACGCGCGTCATTCAAAACAATAACATACCACAAATTGGTTTTTGAGAAAGGAGAATGAAGCGGTATGGTATGTTAAGGAGTTATAGTTGCATTTATGTAATGTTTTATAAAGTTGTAAGTATTGCAATCTTCTCCTAATAAATGGCCTTTTACATTTCTTATAAACAGTGTGGAGTGTGGTTACTGCACATGCTGGCCCCGGGGGAAGTGAGGGTCGCAGACCAGTCTTCCCCCAGGGCACTTTGGGCAGTACCAGAAGGACAAGCTGTGGGGTTGTGGATACTTAAGGGAAGGGGCGGGTGTAGGTAGGCCGATAAAGGTGTCAGGAGAGGAGGATCCGGCCTCTTCCTGACACTAGGCACCACCAGGAGGGAAGGGGAAAAGTTTGTCCGCCCCCCCACCCTACTTGTTAATGAAGGGGGTATGGGTGTGGAGTGCTAAAGCCTTGCCAGTTTGGGACAGGTTGCAGGATAGGTGGTACTTTGGATGGGTGATGAGTCACAGATGGGTGGATCCACCCCACTGGGGGAAGGGTGACTGATGGCGGTGTGCAGGATGCAATGAGCAATGGAGGGAACTCAAGGGAGGATGTTCGAGGACAAGTGGAGGAGAAAATGGGGCTATAGAAGGAGGTGACAGAGTAAAAAGAGAGGAGTGAAACATAGGAATTGTTTTTGAGAATGGCGAAAGGAGAATGAAACGGTATGGTATGCTAAGGAGTTTTAGTTGCATTTATGTAATGTCTTATAAAGTTTTATGTGTTGCAACCTTGTCCTAATAAATGGTCTTTTACGCTTCATATAAACAGTGTGGAGTGTGGTTATTGCACGATGTCAGTTGCTGATTCATACCAAAGTTAGCAAGAGCTGCGAGCGCCATAGCATTGCACCCCGTGACCTTCCATTGCCACAGACTGAAGCTATGAGATATGTTAACAATACATGCCTCTAATAAACACCTTTAAAATAAATGAGGTGGACACATCAGAGCTCAGTTGTTGCAAGAAAGGCACTAACGTAGTTCTATTTACTAGGGCCAGGCAGTATGTAGACTAACTTGTAACAGTGAAGCTAGGGGTATGCATTCAAAGCATTTAATGCAATCGTATGCATCCAGGAACAGACGCAAATAGTCGTTGGATGAGGAGAGGAGAGGAGGAAACAGTTTCCCTCACATTAAGGCACTTAGGGCCAGATGTAGGTGGCTAAATACCGGTCGGTAATGGCGAAATTCATTAAATTTCTGCGTTACCGACCGGTATTTTGAAGGACCGGGTTTTTAGAACCCAGCGGCGCCAGGGAAAACACCCGATGCCTTCGAGTTCCCCTGCCTTGGCAAACAGAGACACGGGACGCTTCTTGATGACGTCAAAGACCAAAGTTTATTGGCTGCAACCAGGAACAGAGATCTACGAAGCACAACACGGGTGGTTCGCTAGAGACTGCACAATTTCAATGAGCGGAGCATGGTCTTTTATGCCAAAAATCACATTCCAAAGTAGCATCAGTTACATACAAATTAACCAACTAGATTGTGACATTTCAAAAGTAGCGCATGGCGACAATCCCCTTTTCCGTTGTCCAGCCCACCAGAAATGACCAAGCACATTCCATTTTCCTGTTCGATCAGGCCGGACAAACCCATCATAAAACCTCAACCCAAATCAGTGATTATGTCATAAAGGAAGGAGCAGAAACAGATTGGAAGCAAGATAGAAAGGTGGGTGCAGTGTACTGTAAACTTCGGCATGTCCTACTCTTTGATCTTTATCTGACCAGCTGCTTAACAAGGAACTGGCTCAGCGAGGTCAGCCTCGGGCAAGGGAGTCAGTTCGGCCAGGTCATTCAGAAGTCAGCTAAGGTGTACGTGTCCCAAGGACTCGCTCGGCCGCAGTCATCGGCCTATGTGAGGGCAACCACACAAAATGGCTGCCGCTCACAAAATGGAACCCAAGGGTTCAAACGAAATCCCTGAATACGTAGTGTTCTCATTGATCGATTAATGTGAAAACACTCATACACACTGCACTCGTGATTTGCGGTCCGCTGATACCAAAATCGTCTATTTCCGACAACCTTTATTGAACTGGTTCGGAACCACCAAACCTCAGACCCTCAAACTACGGCACTACAGACCCTCCTTTTGCCCTTACATAGGCAATAAACCCAAACTCATGTCAGTCTGAATCTGGATCTATATTCATCAAATCATCGATATGTTGCTGTAGCATCATCCTAGTACTTAGTACCTCTCTCTGGACAGGTCTCCTTGCACACGAAGTAGCACAGAGGCCACAAATAGCAGGAGCACACTGAACACAGAGACAGAACAGGAAAAGGATAGCTAAGACCATCCCAATGACCATCAGAATTTTCCATCCCCAAGTGGATATCAATCCCCAGAACCATCCCATCAACGACCAATCTCCTTTATCTAAATAGACAGAATCGGAGATCTTATGTAGCTTGGAAATGGCCTGGAAGACTGACGGAGCGTTGTCTGGAATGAAAACGCAGCAGCTCGATTGAATCAGTTTACATACTCCACCTCGGTCTGCAAGTATGACATCAAGAGCAACTCTATTCTGAAGTGTCATAAGTCTATCCGACTGGAGCTCAGCAGTCGAGTTACTAAGGGCATCGACAGTTTCGACTATGGTGGACTCAACCACTCTCGTCAACTGGCGAATGTTCCTGCTGTTAGCCATCGGTCCCCAGAACGGCAGAAAACCCTTAAAGAAATCTCCCAACTCTTGCCCTGCGGTATCTTCCTGACTGAAGACACCTCTAGCAACTCTCGTCTTATGGTAATCTGCCGCAGCTGTAAAAGTGGGAGGCAACAGAAAGGAAACAAAACATGTGCCCGAAAAATCAGGGGGCAACCATGTATACGCTTTGTCATAACAGACAAAATAAGTACCCTTAGCGGCTAGAAATGCTGGGGAAGTCTGAGGCGTAAATACATAGGTGTCAGTACAAACGCTCTTCCCTAGCTGAGCTTTCGGATTCTTGCCATTACCCTGCGGACAATAGCGACCCTGATTGGGCACTATCCAAATCGGTGGAGAACTTTTCGCTCGCTGGAATTAGAAGAAATAGTAGGTGGAGGTGTAGGTTGCACAGTGGGAATAAACGTCACTTTAAAAGAGAATGTCACATAACCAATTAAAAATATCATTAAACTTAATAGCATAAATAAGCACAATATTAAACATCTTTTCCGTGTGATTAGTTTGTATATCCTATTCTTGAAATTCATTGTCTTTACAGGTCTCTCCAACTCGAAGAAATCCATCCTAACTAAATATGCTGCTCGCGGTGGTAGGGTGTTCTATGCTAAGGAATACTTCTGTCAACCCAGGGCAACTCCCTTAGGCCAACCAGAACCTTCGACCTAGTGTCTCGGGCTTGCACTCCAAAGACTTGTCTACCGCGACCCTACAGCTGAACCCGGATGGCGGTTCGAAAAACAAAAATAAGTAGGTCCTCGGAGGAGAGTTAACCTGTAAACAGAAAAATCATAAAAAACGTCATTTTTTTTTTTGTCCCACGACTCTTGGTCACAAATTATAACGGTCTTTCCCAGGTAATGTCTGTTCCTTGAATAGAAGCTCAGGCTCAGTAGTGTTCAATCGATTCAAAGGAGGCACAGCTTTTTGCAAAATATCGTCACTTTCTTTCTCAGAGTTTGTTCCAGTCAAACGGGCATCGCTGAATGGCAAAAATCGTGGCACAGTTTCTGTTTCAGAGTCTGGGAGTCCTTCCTGGACCCACCGGTCGTACGGTAAGGGCAACGGAGCCCGTTTGCAATGTACGCCGTGGATCCAGTGTTTCTTGCCTTGCACTCGAACTGCAGAACGTGTAGACAGGAGAACTAGATGTGGTCCTGTCCAACGGGGCTGATCGTTCTTGCTCCGCTGAAAAGTCTTGGTAAGAACCCAGTCACCGGGTTTGATAGCGTGACCTGGATCCTCAGAAGCGTGTGGCGGTTTTGTCGTAAACCTGTTGGTGTAAAACACGCAGTTTAGCCGTCAGTTCGTGCAAGTAATCAAGCAACACAGGGTACTCGAGGTCACTAAACATTGTTGGTCTTGGTACGCCCCAAATATTCGCTGGGCGACCAAACACAACTTCATACGGACTCAATCCCATTCGCGAATGCACAGTCATTCTTGTGGACAAGAGCGCTAAAGGCAAAGCATCTGGCCATTGTAAACCAGAGCTCGCTTGGATTTTGGCCAACTTTAATTTCAGAGTGCCATTGTAGCACTCGACTAAACCAGCTGATTGGGGGTGATTTGCAGCGTGGAACTTCTGCCGGATACCTAATCCCTCACATACTCTCTTCATCACTTGACCCACAAATTCACTCCCATTGTCACTCCAGATAATTCTCGGCAAACCAAACCTCTGGAAAAATTCCTTAATTAGGGCTTTCGCTGTGGACAAGGCAGTATTGTCCTTCAAAGGATAAGCTTCCACCCATCTAGAAAAGGAGCAAACAACCACCAAAACATATTTCAGGTTGTTGCACCTCTCCATGTGGATGAAATCTAGCTGCAAAGCCTTGAACGGATACGTAGGAGGAGCAAAATGACCAGCTGGTGTTGGAGTTCCCTTACCAGGATTGTACATCAAACACACCATACAGTTCTTAACCAAATTCTCTGCGCATTTGGGGATTCCCACATTCTGCCAAACCGGTGCCAACAACTTGCAAATCCCTTTCACGCTAATATGTGCCATCCCATGAGCCATTGTAACAACTGGAAGCACATACGCATCAGGCAACAACCATCTTTGATGCTCAGACAAATCATGTCCAACAACCATTCGAGTCCAATCCACCCTTACTTTCTCTCCATTCATTCAACTCTTTCTCTGTAGCTTCGGCTTGGATGGATTTCACACTCTCGATCATATCTTCACACATACTTTTCTCTGGAACCCATCTCGCCGGACCTGCAACATACATTCGACTCATCACATTTCTCGCAGTTTCTTTCGCAACTTCGTCCGCAAACGCATTTCCGCGGTCAACATCATCCGTAACTTTCTTATGGGCACTGCATTTCACAATCGCTAGTTGCAATTGCAAAGTAAGTGATTCCAGAAGTTCATTCACCAACTGCCCATGCTGGATCTTTGTTCCATGCGAAGTCAAGAACCCACGTTCACGCCACAAACGTCCAAAGCTATGAGCCACACCAAACGCATACTGGCTGTCAGTGTACACATTCACTCGCTTTCCTTTTGCCAACACACATGGTCTCGTTAATGCAATCAACTCTGCTACTTGCGCTGAATTGTGTGGGATACGTGCAGCTTCAACAATCGTATGCAAAGTTGTAACAGCATAAGCCGCAGTCGTATCACCATTCGGCAATTTAAAGCACGAACCATCAACCCATAAAGTACCATCACACTCTGGAAGAGGAGTATCCCTAAGGTCTATCCTCCCTTTCGTTTCTTCCTCAGTTCTCAGAAAACAATCATGTTGTTCTTCAACATTCTCTGTCTCAGCTGAAATTGGTAACAACGTAGCTGGATTCAACGTGTTGCATCGTTTAATATGCACATGACTCGCTAACAAGGTCAACTCGTAACCCGACAACCGAGCACTAGTTAAGTGCTGTGTCTTGGTACGGTTCAACAAGGTATCCACTGCATGTGGAACCATTACCATCAATGTATTGTCCATAACCAAACCAGCAGACTGTCGAATCGAAACAGCCGCTGCTGCTGTAGCTCTCAAACAATTCGGCAACGCTCTGGCTACCGTCTCCAAGGTCGACGAAAAATACGCACAAGGATGTTGTTTATCGCCGAACTGTTGAGTCAACACTGACAATGCACATCCCTCTCTCTCATGGACATACAATGTGAAAGGCTTGCTGTAGTCGGGGGTACCCAACACAGGAGCCGAACACAATGCATTGCGTAATTCGGAAAAGCTCTTCTGACATTCGTCAGTCCAAGGAATAGGATTTGGAGTATCCTTAACAGTAAGAGGTGTCAAAGGCTTCGCTAACAAAGAAAAATTAGGGATCCACTGTCTACAGTACGACGTAATACCCAAAAACGCACGTACTTCTCTTTGTGTTGTAGGAACACTCATTTTCGCAATAGCTTGAATTCTTTCTGGGGTCAGTTTCCTACCCTCCTTCGATAAGAGGTTACCTAAATAGGTTACTTCTTGTCGACAATATTGCAATTTAGAGAGAGAAACCTTGTGATGGAAATCAGATAAGTGGCGTAACAACGACAAAGTAGCTTCTCTACAAATCTCCTTATCGTCAGCAGCAACTAGCAAGTCGTCAACATATTGAATAAGGGCAGCACCATCAGGTAAAACCAACAGATCAAGTTGAGTTTTCAGAGCTTGGCTATCAATCGATGGACTCTCGCAATAGCCTTGAGGAGCGCGCTTAAAGCAGAAACTTCGTCCTCCTAAAGAGAATCCAAAGATATCTCTACTCTCCACGGCAATCGGGATGCTGAAGAAAGCATTCTTCAAGTCAATCACCGAAAACCATGTGGCTGTAGCCAGAATCAGAGTCAACAAAGCGGTGATATCAGGTACAACAGGAAATTGCGGAACAACGATCTTGTTCACCTCGCGAAGATCGATCACATACCTATATACAGGAGGCTGTGAAGAATCAGTTCTCTTCAAAACAGGCAAAACAGGACTATTGCACAAATTACATCTCGTTTCCTCAATCACACCCTTTTCGTTCAGATCATAAATGATCGCCAAAAGTGCTCGCTCACCATCACTCGAGATACGGTACTGTGGAATGCGCGGTAACTTAGCATTTGCCTTCAGTGTCACAACATAGGGTGGAATCTCCAAGAGACCTACATCATTCGGACCAATAGCCCATAATGAATCTGGTAAAGAAGACAATTCAGGTGGAAGTCCGTCTTTAGATATATACATCGGAGAGATCACTCTCTCACCCAACGTAAGTTGTACTCCTGACGGAGAACAATACAACGTGGCATACAATCTCTTCAACAAATCTAATCCCAACAAGTTTTCACCAGAACCTGTAGTCAAAATGAGGGGTGCTTCAAATTTACGAGGTCCAACAGAAAGAGGCAACGGAGTAGAAATCGGATTCGTAACCGGGGCGCCAGAAAAACCTACAGAAACATTCTCAAAGCCAGACAAAGGTGCGCCAGGGAGTTTAGAGTGCATAATAGAACTCTTCGTAGCACCAGTATCTAACAGAAAAGGCTCTGAACACCTGATGCAATCACTTCAACATAAGGTCCACTCTGATCTACTGGAACTGAAACAACTCCCTCTCTTTGTCTATGGCTGTCCTAACAATCATTACCATCAACTTCCTCACCTTCGACTTAGTAATCGTCCGTATAATACTGTGCTGTTCTACCAGATGAACCTTGCTGCTGATCAAAACTATTCATTGAGTTCTGTGGAGGCAAAGAACGCCCATTCTGTCCGCGACCTCTACCTCTAGGTGCTTGTTGAGCACCTCGACCTTTCACACCAGAGGAACCATTTGTGAGCTGTAACAAAACCGGACAACTATTCTTGAAAACGCACTCTTCTTTACAATACGCACACTGATTAGGCCCATACGGAAAACGCTGTTGAGAAGACTCGTTCCTTTGTGAGTTTCTCGAATATTGCTGATTCTGCTGATAATCGTGTTGATTATTAGTACGGGGTGGATAAGCTTGTTGTAGAAGAACTTTAGTCTTCAATTCCTTAGTCTTCTTATCCGCTTTCTCTAACTCATCTTTATGCCTATTTTCATAATACTGGGCGGTAGCTAAAATCTGTGCTGACGTGGAAACAGCCCAAGCACTCTCAGAATCTTTCAGCTTATTGCATAATTCGGGAAGCAAATTATGTACAAATTTGTCGACAAACAATCTCTGGCCACCCTCAGTAGCCATATCCTGACCGCTATGATCCACAAAGGTCTCTTCAAACTGCGTGAAAAAGTCAGACACCGTCTCATCTTTCTTCTGCTTACACGCAGACAATTTGTCCCAATTAACACGCACTTCGGGCATCAAAGTCTTCATATAAGTAATAATCCTACCAGGGAGTTCAGCAATTAAATCTTCAGGCTTAGCGCCGCCTACTTGTCTATTATCGGCATCTCTGAGATTAACCCAAGTATCACCTAATTCGTCCGCGTGATCCGTATGACGAATCCTACTCCAAATAGGCTGTGGAACAACATTCCCAAACAACATATCTATGTCTGCCAAGTTCATGATACACGAACCCACAGTCTGAGTGAGCTCTTTATAGTATTCTGCTGGATTTTTGAGCGGGTCAGGCAAAGACTTCTTAATAGCTAAAACTTCAACACGCTTCCAAGGAACATGTACCCAGACACGCTGAAAGTATGGCGGAATGGCTGGATTAGCAGCTGCATCACCAGGTCTCCAAACTGGAGGAACCTCACGCATCGGATACTGACGCGCTGCTCTCCCAACTGACGAATCAGGCTCAAACAAGCGCACAGAAGGAGTGTCACTACGAAATGACAAGATAGTCGCAACTGCTCTCCCAACATCATGAGGACCCACAACGGTCCCTTTCGCAAATTCGGAACGTATACGGTACAACTCATTAGGAGCTTTACCTACTTCTTCAACCCATTGTTCATGGAGGAACACACACATCATCTCAAAGACGTACTGCTGCTTTGGTGCTTCCCATTGAAGGAAAACATCCATAACACCCTCAAGATCATACTGAGAAGCGTACGTAATCCATTTACACGCCAAATGATCCAAAACTGTACGCTCATTTGTATCAGGCAACTGACTAGGTGATTGTCTACGCTCATTAACAGGAGACATACCCAATTGTCCCAACAAAGGAGAAAGGAAACCAGAAACTGCAGCAGTCATTCTCTGTCTAGCAGAAGGAGATGGTGAAAGGATAAGAGAAGACGGAACAATAGTAGAAAAATCCAAAGTCGGAACAGAAGGAGTATTATAGATAGGCGTAGGAGTAGCAGACGAAGGAGGAGGCAAAGTGGGCGGCCCCTGAGGAGGCTGCGCCAAAGGAATAGTTGCCAACGGAAGAGGAGCTGGCTGTGGAGGAATTGCAGATGGCACAACAACCGGAGGTTGCGCAACTACAACTGGTGGTGGCGGTGCCGTAGCATTTTGTGCATAAGGGGGGGGCGAACTCAATAGATGCGACATAAAAGGATCTTTCGCAAGATCTTTCTTTGCTTCTTTCTCTTTAAGCGGCAAAACTGGGTAGCACTTATCTACCGCTAACTTCCTAACCCTAAGCATCTGTTCGCTCTCTTGCTCTTCCTCATTGTCCCTATACGCTATAGCAGCTTGCACCATTGACATACCTCGTTCTCTTTTATTCTTCTTCGCTAATTTAATTTCTTTCTGTTTGGCTTCTTTGCGCCATATGCGAAAAGAGTCAAACATTGCCGGCCGGGCTTTCTTTTTGAACAGTTTCACTTCGAGATTATCTAGAATCTCTGTTTCAAAGCTACCGTAACGGGGCCACTGTAGGACACCGTCTTTCTTCGTATATTTTACCCAGATGTCATTATAACCAATGGGACCCACACCATGCTTCACATAGAGTTCATATGTAGGAGTTCCAATCGGAGGAACCGGACACGAATCCTCTAACCGGAAATCCTTAGAACAACCACAACCAAATATCTTTCCAAGTCTGCTAAGACCAGGCATCTTTGCTCACTAGCCTAGCTTCAAACTTCAAGGGAAATCTAAAAACGATAGCCTCATGAATACACGAGTCCCTTGGCTTTGGGGCCTGCAGGTACCAAATCAAAACGATCCACGAAGGGATACCAAACAAACTAAGGACTGGGAGACGCTCCACTCATACTTAACTGAAATGTCGATGGCATCACCAGAAGACCCGTCTATCGTCTCGCTCTACAAACGTCTAGGGCTCCAAGACAGGGCGACAGTCAGGGCAGCAGTCCTTCGTAGCCGTCGGAAGGCGGGGAACCTCGCAGCAAAGACTTTCGGACCACAACGACATACAGGGGTCGATGAAGTGGCAGGCCTTCCTCCAGAATTTCCACACGAAGCTCTCCACGATCTTCGGGCTTGGACCGGTACTGCTGAAGTCGCCTCACGTTGGGCGCCAACTGAAGGACCGGGTTTTTAGAACCCAGCGGCGCCAGGGAAAACGCCCGATGCCTTCGAGTTCCCCTGCCTTGGCAAACAGAGACACAGGACGCTTCTTGATGACGTCAAAGACCAAAGTTTATTGGATGCAACCAGGAACAGAGATCTACGAAGCACAACACGGGTGGTTCGATAGAGACTGCACAATTTCAATGAGCGGAGCATGGTCTTTTATGCCAAAAATCACATTCCAAAGTAGCATCAGTTACATACAAACTAACCAACCAGATTGTGACATTTCAAAAGTAGCGCATGACGACAATCCTCTTTTCCGTTGTCCAGCCCACCAGAAATGACCAAGCACATTCCATTTTCCTGTTCGATCAGGCCGGACAAACCCATCATAAAACCTCAACCCAAATCAGTGATTATGTCGTAAAGGAAGGAGCAGAAACA
This sequence comes from Lissotriton vulgaris, assembly GCF_964263255.1. Lineage (NCBI taxonomy): Eukaryota > Metazoa > Chordata > Amphibia > Caudata > Salamandridae > Lissotriton > Lissotriton vulgaris. The sequence continues at coordinate 1,398,543,731 of NC_141695.1, forward strand.
GATTGGAAGCAAGATAGAAAGGTGGGTGCAGTGTACTGTAAACTTCGGCATGTCCTACTCTTTGATCTTTATCTGACCAGCTACTTAACAAGGAACTGGCTCAGCGAGGTCAGCCTCGGGCAAATGAGTCAGTTCGGCCAGGTCATTCAGAAGTCAGCTAAGGTGTACGTGTCCCAAGGACTCGCTCGGCCGCAGTCATCGCCTATGTGAGGGCAACCACACAAAATGGCTGCCGCTCACAAAATGGAACCCGAGGGTTCAAACGAAATCCCTGAATACGTAGTGTTCTCATTGATCGATTAATGCAAAAACACTCATACACACCGCACTCGTGATTTGCGGTCCGCTGACAACAAAATCGTCTATTTCCGACGACCTTTATTGAACGGGTTCGGAACCACCAAACCTCAGACCCTCAAACTACGGCACTACAATTTAGCCATGTGCAATGTAGATGACTTTAAACCTACATGCAGAATAAGGAATCGCTAAATAGTGATTCCTTATTTTGCTCTTGCATTTAAGGGAATCAGAAATACCGATTCCTTAAATGCAATGTAGGTAGCACAAAAACAGTGCACCTCAGCCTTAAGGAATCGCTATTTACCACCAAATCCAAGTTGGTGGTAAGTAGCGATTTCCTTACAAAAAGCCCTTTTTTGCTTTTTTTATGTGCCATGTGGCACACATACATGCCCTTGGGGCATGTATGTGCGCCACATGTGCACACATGCACATTTCAGGGGTGCAACAGGTTGTCCTTTGGACACCCTAGCACCCTTGAAATACCTCCCGCTATTAACAATTCGGTAATATCGAATGGCTAATAGTGAATCTCTTCCCATTCATTCCTATGGACCTTCTAGCCCATAGGAATGAATGGCTAGGTATTCCTTAATAACGAATCACAATTACTGATTCGTTATTAAGGAATGTTAAGGAATCGCGAATATTTTAGCAATTCCTACCTACGTTCCATTTAGCGAGTCATTAAGAGCGATTCGGTAATAATCGCTATTAAGGACTCGCTAAATGGAAGTTACCTACATCTGGCCCTTACTGTCATACGGATCCTAATGTGCAGGGAATGGATGGTGCGTAGCTGTTTTACCCGACCTCAAGCTGTCTGCTTCATAGGGCAGGACTTCTATCGGACTTGGAATTGATGATATAAAAGGATATTTAGGTTTTTCCTACTGCTAGTCAGGGCTAAGGCCATCCCTGTAGTGCTTCACATACAGTATCTTTGTAAAAGCTGGTCTGGCTATATTATTTTACAAATTGGAGCAATGTAGATACTGGCATGACACTTGACAATAAGGTGGAAGCTTGGATATAATGTTTTTCATACTGGGGTATTGGAATCATTAAAATGTGATACATAAAAATCCAGGAGGCAGTAGAAGGATGTCATGCACTCTTGCAGCAATAAAAAATATCTCAGGAAGTGACTTCATATGATCTTTGTAGTAGCATCTAGCAAGGGTTTCGTCAATTCAGGCACATCTCTTGCAGATTACTAAAAAGTCACAGAGAGGGATTTGGTAGGGATAGCTAGAGAACAAATTATGCAGTGTTAAGTAATACCATCTTTGAGATTGAAAACTTGGGCAGACCTATCCAGGACTGCATTGGAATTTGGTGCATATCTGTGGTAGAACAACTCATTAAAAAAATTAAAGGCGTCTTATTAATCATACAGATATTACTCTTTCTTTTCTAGAGCTTAGTGTTCCTAATATACAATAAACTGTAATTTCACAGGAGTTGAATGAGTATTTCTGAATTAATATATTGCTTTCTGGGAAAATAAGAATAACAGATTGCGCATAATTTAGAATGTTTTCAGCTTTGGATTTGCCTAACTTGAATGTATTGTAGACATCAGCGTTCCACTGACTCCAAAACTAAACTACAAGTTGAAAAAGACATTTTAAGCCCAGATGTGTAACATCATTTATGATTTTCACATTCCAATGAGCTAAGATCTTCGAAAGATCCGCATATGCTCCAGCAAACAAAAATATGCACTGCTCTGGGCTGCTTTTGCATAATGTTTCTTTTCAACGTGAAAAAACAGTTTTAAAGAGCATTTCGGAATGCATTAGGCCAGGCAACTGATAGCAGCTACTAGCTATGGAAATTACTGATTGACGCCTATTATTGGACTACATCATTAAACCCTATTGAGTAGTGTTTATCAAATCTATTTCTTTTTAACCCACATATTTGAAAGGTTTTTAATGTAATTGCACATTTGGCTCCATTTCTCTAAATCCTTCTTGAGGTGGGTGACTACCCAATTCCCTTCGGGAGAGTGTCTGCTTGCTTGCTGATTGAATTTTTGGGTCTCGTAAAATGTTTTGCAGGTTTTGTTTGGTTTTCCATGCCAGTTTTAGACTACATTAGAATGCGAACTGTCTTACTGTGTGTTGATCAAAGGCAGCATACGTCCCACATAGTGTCAGTGCCATTGGGCTGATGTGTTCATCAAGCTATCTGCCGCATAGGTGTAATTCTAAGAGTTCAAACTGGCCGTGCTCGGTTGAGGAGCCCAAACTATCTACTGTGGGGGGCAGAAATTGCTTTGTTTAGTTGTTGCAGTGCTTACAATCCAGTTTCTTACACTCCCCTGCAGTGGTACAGGAAGCCTGAGATACAAAAACATTCAAGAGGTTATCTCATCTTTCCTACCAGTGTACCAAGTGATAGAGACAGGAACACATAGTTGCTTTATTCAGTAGGCTTGGAGCGAGAGGTGGGAGGCTGATTTGTGCGAAGCTCAACAAACAGTGTTGTGCATAAAACAGGAACAGATGGAGCAGGCATAATGGAACTGGGTTAAGGTTACAGAATAACTCCATATCATCAGGGCCTCCATATTCCAGCCATGGGTATTTTGGGATTGGTAGTCTGGAGTCATCTGATTAAAATAAGTGAGTCTAAGGTTCTAACGTACAATGGTTTGTAGAAGGTAACCCTGAAATTGAGTTTGGTCATGATTGTCAATAAGTGTCTACCGGGTGTAGCAGCTGCTACCTTTAGCTTGGCTGTTGGTACCTCTGTCACTGCCTGTGCTACCCCCGGGATCAGGCATCATGAAGACAGGAAGAGAATGTAAACAGAATGCTAGGAGCTCTGTATACTCTGTACAGTTTCTACTCAGTGCCCTTTCCCTTGGTTCTCCAACAGCACGCAGGAGGCTGTAGTAGTGTGGGGAGGGGGGAGGGGAGGCTAAAAGAGGAACAAGAGGTTTCCCTGTGATGTCTCTAGGAAGGCAGGGAACAAGCAGATTGTGAAGTCACTTCCACCTCTTGCATTTTGGAAAAACGACGTCCATGAATAGGGTGTCCTTAATGACATCGAGTCGTCTGGAGACCTTAGATTGGGTGGGCAGATATTTGGAGGAGGGTGTTGGAGGATGTGCCAGTGGGACAACTCTTGGCGCTATAAGTGTGTAGAAGCAAAAAGCACAGTAGAGGTTGGGTGTCTCCAATGTTATCTGTGGTAAGAGCTACTCTTGTACCATGAAAGTCATTCCAAGCTACTAATATTTTAGAGTTTTAATATTGCCAACGTTAGGAAAGATTACATTAGTGTCCACCATATGCAAGATTGCTAGGCACGGTTCCCAGCATTCATGCAAAAATGCTTTGTCAATGGTGAATGCCTCTACTTGGGCAATACATATCAGCCCAAGCTGAAATGCCCCTGGCACCAACTTAATCTTAGTAATAAGTCTCCTCAAACTCCAGCTTTTGGGTCCTGAAAATACACACCATTTTGTCTTGAATGCACACTTTGCAATTTTGACACACATGTATTTATATAAAAAAGCAAAATGTTCTAATTTATTAGGCTGGGGTGTAGACGGGGAGGCTACCTGTGGGTAGCTGAAGAGCTACCGGTAGCTCACAAGCGACCTACTCGTAGCAGAAGCGTGCAATAGGTGAATGTAGGGCTCATTTTAGCCTGTCAACAATGAGAACTGCAGGGCCACTCAATGCCACCTGTTCTATCTGCACTCAAATAACTTCCGCTACCTAGATATCCACAAAGTGATCAAAATGCCAGTCTGGTCCAACTCACAGTGTGGCCTGCAGTATAAGTCCTAAGACGCTCACTGCCCTCTTGCAAATGGGTTTTGCTCAATGTCTTTCAGTAGAGAGTTGTAGTAAGGCCTCCTTTCTGGTAAGATAATTCAGAGCTCACGTGTCTGCAGCATAAGCACTCCTTCCCTGAAGATTCAAAACTTCAAATCACGAAGTGACCAACTTATCTTTATTTATTTTTGATGTTGAATAGATGAGTACGGATGAGTACAGCAGTACCAAGACTTGTTATTAACTGTCTCAAGGGAATTTATTTTAAATGTTCTGCACAAATGTAACATAATTTCTTAATTGGGGAAATAGCGTCATTTACTTTGGAAATCTATAGTTAGCTTACTATGGAGCTAGGTCTTAAATGGTTTTTTTACACTATGTAGTTTGAGGTACAGGGAGTACTGCATTTGCCAACAATCACCAGTGGCCACGCAAAGGTGCCCTGGGCTCTAATACAAGCAAAGAAAATGGACCCTCTTGCCTGGTTTGGTTAGCAACCAACAACCATAATTGGGGTGCAGTGGGCCACTTCCAACTCTAATCCCCACTGCCACTGCACCCAGAGCACTAGACATAGCTACACCGCTGTAAATCCCACAAGTTTGGCCCCACGGCAATATCGGGATTATCACTCAGATTTACATATTTCAAAGCAAAAATAAGTACATTTGAAAATTTTAACTGTAAAAGTTATATCGTGCACAGGAAGGTAGGACACAAGCTAGTAGTTTCCCTGAGCCATGAGGCCAGGAGTATCTTGCTAAAAAGGGACAGTTGAGAAGTAGGATCAGACTTGTGGAGGGCTAAAAGCATATTTCATACTTTGCGCTACAAAACATAGCAATAAAAGAAAGGTTGCTGTATCTTTTTGCCCTGCTTTCCCTATGTCGCCTTTTCCTTTCCAAAAACATATGAGAACTACCATTTGATCAGATGGCTATTTGATTTCTCCAGCTAATTGTCTCTCCATCACAGCAGAGAAGTTTCAGCACTGTGTTTGTCATCTTCCAAGTTGCTGATCAAAAACAAACAAGTCAAAAATACCCTTGGCGAGAAGCATAGTTTTAAAATATGAAAGGTTACTTTAAGCAGATTTACTAGCCTTTAATGCGTACTAATCACCCCTTTTATTTACCCCTTCCCTGTGGTGTGTCAGAAGGGGAGAGGGATTGGTGAAAAGTAACTGCTAAAAGACAAAAAAGAGCAGGTTGCAGACATTGCCACAACCGAGTGAGAGTTCCCAGACTCACATCTGAGGGGGAGGGCAACCCCCAACCTGAAGATACAGCTCACGGCGTGGCTGTAGCGGCAGTGCCTGCAGACTCATTCATGCAGAAACCTCTCGGAGTACAGACTGGTCTCTCAAAATTCAAAAAACGCGCTATGGTTGAGCAACATCAAGTAATGCAGTCTTACCTCCAGCATGTCCTCAAAGAATAGGTACAGGAGATTGGGATATGTCTGTGCCTTCGCCCACCAGTCCTTCACGTGGTCGTACCAGGAACCATAGCTGACTGAAAGAGCAATGCTGATTAGAAGATGGAGAAAACCCGGAAAGAAGAGCGAAAGAGACAGATCAGGAGAAATGAGGATGGGTATGGAATACAAACATGGAGAGTGGGAGAGAAGGGAATGAGGAAAAGGACGACGTAGGAAAAGAGCAATTGACTTCTAGAGAGACAGCAGCACTTCAACACGTCTCCCAAATACACCTATGAGAGATGTGTTCCAACTCAGAGCTTTGTATACAGGGACCAATTAGAGATCCTCAAAAGGCATCTATGCCTTCTTCCTCTGAGCTTCAGAGGGATGTCCTTCACAGAAATCAGCTGTCTCTCACTCCTCCCTAGGGATATGCTCATCAGAGCTTTGTTTGACAGATTACCATACAGACTACTGAGGAAACGCTGGTCCTACCGTTGCCAGCCATGAAATTCTGCAGGAACTCTGGCCAAGTGCCTGGCTCCGGGTGAACCTTGGAGATGAAGTGGAAGTTATAGAAGGAGATGGCCACATCTTTGGGGTTGCGAGCCACGTAGATTATCTGAAAGTGGGAAAAAAAGATGCAGAGAATGGTCAGAGTTCCCTTTATCGTCACCAAGTCAGACTCTTCATCTCCGATCCCAAACATATCTCTTCTGATCTGCCTCACTCTTGCATGTCCTTGTTACACAAGCAAGTCCCCTCAACATTTCTGGTACCAGTGAAATCTGAAGGCAGGTTTCATAGATCTTCAAAGTTTGAGAGGTGTGGAAAACCTGCCTTGGGTTTTTGGGCCTTTGACTGAGCTTCGAATGCAGCGGAAGCAGTGATCGAAAAGGAAATATAAAAGTATAGTTACTCGTTTTCTCAGAGGATCTGTTTACTATTGAAAAGTAAACTGTTGCGCCCCTGCTAAAAACTGCTGATAGTATCAATTTAAAATCAAATAGGTACAGGTACTCAGTGACTGATGGTCCACCCCATCAACAGGTCATGGCAGCCAGTTGGCACTATTTTTCTTTTGCAGAAACCAACCCGAAAATGTGGTGGGGGAGCAACTGGGATGGTTTCTGCTAAACAAAAAAGTTAGGTTTTGCGGCACACAAATAGTTTTAAATTTGGTGGAGGAAATTCAGTGCTTAATTTGTAAAATATGAAGTCCAGGTGCTCACATTTTTGTAGGAGGCAACACCCACTTTACCAGCTCCCCCTGCTGGCTCCACCCACCAGGATGCCTGAACCCAAACCCTGAACATTGGCATTTAAGTAAAACACCTAGATTAGTCAACATGGATTGCATATGCTTCCTTACTTTCTTTTTAGTTTTTTGTCTATGATGCGCTTTCTAGAAAGTACAGCAAGTCTGCCAAATACAACAGACAGCCTTGCCAATTACCAAGCATCAGGGGTGTGTGCGTGTGTGAATGTGTGTGTGTGATGACAGAGAAAGAGAATGTAATCATGGTGCAGTGTGGAATGTGACCTATGTGAGGCGCTACAAGAACCCAACCTGCAACTAAAAGCATTGCAAATATGCAAGTCATTTTAAAATAAGGGCTATGCGTTTTTAACCTTCCATTTTAAGGGGTTTCATCAGTTTCAAGATCAATTTAGAGCTTCGCTAAAAAGGTTATAATATTTGATATTTAACATTTTTCATTTACTTCATTGCTTGGTTTTATTCGCAAGAAAGTGTGACTCTCAGTGCCACACATTTGCCAGTTTAATGTCACTCATAAGTACACTGAAACCACCATTGAAATGTAACACATTGCAATCTGAAAACTTGGCTGCTATGGTACAGTTTAACATACTGATAAATGCCGCCTTATACCATGCATGCCTTTCTTTTAACACAGGAGATCTTTTACCAGAAGAACATTATCCACACTATCCTCAGCCCTGCGGGATTTTCAACAGACTCATTTTTTTCCACCCACAACAGACTTTCCGATCATTGTGCTCTCCTCTCACAGAGGCTGTACTTTTACCCACACAGGCCTTTTTCCACAAGACACACCGCCTTCCTTCAAGCCTCTTCCAGAGGTCAGATCATCTTTTTTGGGCTCCTCAACCGATTGGAAAGAAGCGCGACTGAAGGAGTCTGTCGGGATTCAGGAGCCACTAACAGAGAGAGACAGACCGCCCTTCCCTTCACCCCCCTGCCCAGCTCTGCACCCACCATAGTCTTCCCTCTTCATCTCCTGGTTGCCCCCCTACCCTTACATTTTATGCCTCTCTGGCATGTTCTCCCTTTTACCCCTCGGGCTCCTTCTTTGACTGAGCTCCCTCAGTCTTTACCTCTCTGGTGGCCCTGTGGCGGGAAAGTGCGCAGTTTGGGTGGGTCTGTGAGCGGACTGAAGTTCCCAAGTGACGAGAGACTGCCTATTACAACAACCTCCTCCCTGGCGCTATACTGGTGCGACACTGTCTGCTATATTTGCCTGTGCGAGGTACAATGGGTGCCACTTCATAGATAAAACCTTGTGGAGCACATGGTGCTTTGAGGCTGGTCTTTGAGGAACAATGGGTACACTGTCACCATGGGTGCCAGGCGGCTCCTCGAGGCGCGCGTAGTGCTTTGATTCCAGTGTTTCTGATGTACAATAACACTTACACAACAACAATTAAAACACACTTTTACATAGTGGCACCCTACAGCACCATAAAAGTAATACTCGTCGTCTCACCTTTGACCTGCAGCTTCGGTGGTACTGGCAGGAGCAGACCGCTGGTGCTGACAAATCGGCTCCTCTATATTTCTACCTCACGACGCACGTGCAGGGGAGGCCTTAGGCATGTGCAAGCTGTGCACCTGCACAGGGCCACCAAACCCCAGGGGCCACCACGCCAATATATATCCTTAATATAATAATCCTCTGAGGATGGATACATATTAGCTTGGCGGCCCCTGGCAGGGATTCCACTTCCAAACTCCCTGCCCCCCCCCCCCCCCCTTCACTGGCCTCCGCGCTCCGCCCCGCCCGGACCCCCTCCTCCGGGGCCCCCTACCTGCGCTCCCTGCCCAGGGCCACCATGAGCCTAGAGCCGCCCCTGGCACGTGCAGTTTACACTGCGCATGACTTGACACAAACAATACAGTCTGAGACGGACCTGAATTGTTAGGACCCAGACTGCCTAAACCCAGCTGACATGTGCCACCCATTAGCCCGCCCCCTACTCAACCATACTTAACCAATGGGAGCGACATGCTCCTTGAAAAGCAGGCTTGCACTACTGTCATCACTAACGTGATGCAGTCATCATGCCTGGCCCTGGTAGGCGATCCTCTGGACATGCCAGGCAGATAGGCATCGGAAGTTTGGGACGGGAGGAGTTCAGGACAGGTAATTACATTAATACATTTATTTTCAATAATAACTGGGCCCATCTCACAGGGGAGAAAATCGGTAGCCCGCGGTCCTGTCAGATAAGTTCTGGTGCTAAGAACCGAAAAGGGCAGGCACAAATTAAGCACTCGGAATCATAAATATGAAATGATAGGAGAAAGGCAATTTATGGCAATCCTGCTTTCTTGCTTAACTTTAAATGACATCCATAGTCTTGTTCCTCCTACGCCCTGGGAATTCACATCTCTAATCAGCGCCTTAGACCAGGGGGGGTGGGGCGGGTTTTCCTATCTGTACCATACCCATAAGCAATAAGCTTAGACAAAGTCAATAGGTCTAACTTTAAAGGAATGTTGTATGGTAATGCGATCCATAATGTAAAGCAGTACATTAGATAGCATGGGAATGGAAATGTATTTAGGCCACATGCATCAAGCGATTTTGGAGTCACAAACGGTGCGAATCGCAAAATTCGGTCGTTTGCGATTCCAAAATCACTTTTTGGGATGCATTAAACAATTTTTAGAAATCGCAATTTTTTGCGATTTCTAAAAATGCGATTGCATTTAAGGAATCGCATTTTTGCAATTCCTTAAATGCAATGCATGAATGTTTAAAAAAATGCAAATTCGCAAATAGGGGGAGCAAATTAACACGAGGGTGAACCTCGTGTTTATTTGCGAAATCTTTCAAATATGCTCAAAAAAGCATTTTTGAAAGTGTCATGTTACACACACACATGTCCTTTGGACATGTGTGTGTGAAACTTGCACTTAAAATAACATTTCAAGGGTGCAGGGGGGGGTCCTTTGTACCCCCCTCAGCACCCTTGAAATGCATTAACAAATTGTGATTCGCAAAATGAAAATCGCAAAATGTTAATGCCTTCCCATTGATTCCTATGGGCCTTTTGGCCCATAGGAATCAATGGGAAGGTTTTCCTTAATTGTGATTTGCAAAATGTGAATCGCAATTAAGGAAAATTAAGAATTCGCAAAAATATTTGCGAATTAATCATGCATTGCCGTTTGCGATTTCTAAATTGCGATTCCTTAATTTTCGCAATTTAGGAATCCCAAACGGGTGCAATGATGCATGTGCCCCTTTGTGTGGAAGCAAAGTACAGTATAAATATTTTGGATAAGGCTAAAAGATCAGGTGACAGATGCACTGTCAAGCAAGACCTAAAATCTTTGTCGTTTAATGACTGCCATCCTCTCATTTGTGCTGCTGCCAGAGAAAAAGACCTTACCGCATCTAGTTATCGAAGAATCTTTAATAGTATGACAATTCATGTGTTTGCCCTGAGAGTTCGCGCTCAGGCAGCTAGCTAAATACGCAAAATGATCACAATTGTGTAGAGAGGAATCACTTTTTTGTGAAAGCACACACCTTTTGTCCAATCAAAACATGTACTCCTAGCTCCCAAAGCCCCTCTCCTGTTGATTCTCACAAAATTGTTCGGCACATCTGCGCTGTCAAGCCAGACCATGAAAATAACTCGGTTAGGCCCCATTTTGTAGATTGAACATTGTCAGCACTTCAAAACACTTTACTGTATGCAGCTTTGTAGAAAAGTTATTTCCTTCCTTACCTAGTATGAATACGAATGTGATTAAAGTCAATTTACATACATCCGAATGAAGTTTATCAGTGGGTAATGTTTAGTTCCCTAGAGAGCATTCTTTGAGTAACGCTGCACTGGTTGCTGGCTGCCTATAAGTCTGTAGTCCTGCGTGTTAGTGGCTAGAAATATTTGCAGCGCAGTGAGTTACCAAGGGCGGTTTATTCGAAGAAGGATGTAAAAGGCCATCAGGAAGGGATCGCCTGTGCCTGAAGCAGTGACATCTAGTGGCTAACATAGGAACACCCACTGACCTTGCAGTTTTTCTTCCAAAATGATTGAGGAAGTAGCTGAACAGGAAGATGAGACTTTAGAATCCGAGGAGATGGTGTCCGTGCCGCGAGCTCTGCCCCTGGGGGATGTTAGGGGATGAAATATTAGAATAATAGTGTACATGAATAAATGACAAAAGTCAATTCAAAATATCTTTATTGGATTGTTTGGTGCAATCATAAAAGTACAGATAAAAAAAGAATTGCATAGTTACAATATTAAAAAGGGGTACATATATAAAAATACAGGAATATATTAAATTCATAGGAGTCAAGTACAAGGGGGAAAAACAATTACAATTATAAAGTGCAGTTATATGACCATACGTTTCCTAATGATCATCACATTTTTTAAATACAAAGTTGTTATTGCTACACATACATGGTTGTCTAGGGCTTGAATACTAATCATCGCCATGCGGCAATGACGAAGTCCTAATTCTCTTAAAAGTGGCAATAAGACATTTTTCCTCATTTCATCATACAATTTACAAAATAGGAATACATGAATGGTGCTCTGGGGTGAGATATTATCACAAGGGCAAAGAGGTAGATTGTGCGTCCAATTGTTAATCGTAGGGAAACTAACCAATCTGTGGAAAATATTAAATCTGAAGCGCGAGAGTAAAAAGCGCTCATAGTTATTTGTTACATAGATTAATTAGGGCTGAATCTTAAAAGTTGCTAAAACCAGTTGATGCTGCTGGACAGAAGGTTTTAAAACTTCCGCTGCAGTCCTGTGGGAATCCAAAAGGGCTAGACACTCCTTCTTCAAGTCTTTTCGTGAGATTGCTATAATATCCATAGGATTCAGAAACTATTCTTCTCGCCCAATGTCTTTTAAAAAATTAAAAACATACTTCACCCATGGTATTTTAGTAGCACCCTCTAATTTTAAAATGCCTGTCAGGACATCTCTATTTAAATGTGTTGCTTCATGAGTCCAGAGTCTGTGCCATAGCAGCACTGGCTCTATTTTAATCAGGTCTGTTATGTAAAAAAGGCCTAATTCTGAGTGACAATTAAAGTTAGAGGAGCTTTTGGGGAGTGCCAGGATATATTTTAAAAAAGAATTTTCAGCAACCTGGATAAGCGCGGAGTTTACAAAGCCCCAAACCCCACTACCATAGGTAGCACCAGCTACACATTTGGCTTTATAGATTTGAATTAATTCTGCAGGGTGTCTAGTCCCTAGTATACTTGAAAAGATTTTGAGAGCAGCGGTTGATCGAAAAAGCTCAAGCTTTTTAACAGAAACAGCATGGGTCCACATCTCATTTTGGGAAAAGAGTATCCCGAGATAAGAAAAATGCTTCGCAAATTCGAGCTTCTGTCCTGCTATAAAAATTGGCCTCTTGGATTTATTTTGCCTACCACAGTACATAGTGAAAGTCTTTGATGTATTGACTGTCAGGCCCAGCTCATTCATAAAGCGGGAAAAGCTGTCAACCACCCGCTGTAAACCCACTTGAGTACGTGACATAAGTGCAGCATCGTCAGCGTACAAAAGTGCTGGTATTGGGCGGCCTCCTACAAAAGGGGGATCCAAGCTTTCTTTGCACAGGACGTTTTCCGATCCATTTATATACAAGTTAAAAAGGAAGGGGGCCGGGACACAGCCCTGCCTGACCCTGCTTCTGATTGGAATTTTGTCGGTGTGTTCTCCATTTAGGCCAAAGCGAACGCAGGCTGACGCGTTGATATAAAAATGTTTAAGATAATAAATAATGTTAGATTCAACCCCAAGTTGTTCTAGTATTAACCACAGTTTAGAATGGACCACACAATCTAAGGCGGCCGAGAGATCTGCAAAGGCCAAAAACAAATTATCCTGTTTTTGACCTTGTGTATATGCCGACCAGCATTAGCAAATTCAAACCCTGTTCTACTGTCCCCAGACCAGAACGAAATCCATACTGAAGATCAGACAGAACAGAGGTTTCCTCCGCCCACTCCAAGAGCCGGTCCAGAATAACTCTGCCATCTATCTTTGTGAAGGAATCCAATAGGGAAATAGGCCTGTAACAGGCTGAGTCCTGTCTATTTCCCTTCTTGTAAATTGGAACTGGTATACACCCGTTACAACGCATCTTTTACTCCGCACTACCATTACAACGCGACTTTTACTCCGCATACCATTACAACGCATTGCGCTGGGGGGCGCTCTAGGATAGGGAATAAGTATAATTTACTATCCAACACCTTCCCTAGTGTCCACGGGGACTGGAGTTAGAATAGTAAATTATACTTACCACTATCCAGCACCCCAAAGCGCTATGCGTTGTAATGGTATGCGGAGTAAAAGTATGCGGAGTAACATGGTACATCCATTGGAACTATGACGGATTCCACCCAGGTGGGCAGAAATTCAGCAACGCAGCTAGCGTTAAGCACCTGGACCAGAAGGGGCGCCCATAGAGAAGAAACACTCTTAAATATATCTATGGGAACCCCGTCTGGGCCAGGCGCCTTAGCGCCCTTACTTCTACTCAGGCCCTTTTCAACCTCCTCGAGAGTAAAATGTAGGTTTCTGCTAGGGAGATGATTAAAAGTGGGGATCAAAGACCCCACTTGTTCTTCTCCTTCATACACTCTCGAAAAGTGTCTGACCCAATCTGAGTCGCATATTGCTATGTCTATTTTCGGACTGACATCTTTACTAAGGAAGGGAGTTCCCACAATTTTCCAGAAGCTCGCGCTATCATTTGTTAAGGAGGCAGAATGGAGAGCTTCCCAAGCTTCAGACCTCAGAGTAGTTTTCCTATCTTTAATTGCCATTTTGTAATCTTTCCTAGATCTGCGGATTTCCTCAGCAGATCTAGGTTTATTGTGCAGCGCCTTTTTTAGGGCTGCATAGGCCCTAGTACATCTGGAATCAAACCAACCTCCCTCTTTCTTTCGATTCTTAAATTGCCTAGTGAGGGTTTTTAATTTTGTTTGATATTACAGAAAAAGATGCAAGACAAATTTCAGGTGGTGAATCTATCTCTAAGCACGTAGTTATTTCTAAAAGGCATTTATCGACCACTGTTTTAATTATCTCTGCCTCATTTATCATAGCCCATTTTAATGTATATTCATTAGTTTTACCAATTACTAAGTCAGCGTCAAAGCTGTTACATTCTTTATGATTAATCAGTGTTGATACAGTAGGCAGCAGAATAGACACGCAAAGCGGAAAGTGGTCGCTCAATACTATATCAGGAACATTAAAAGAATGAATTCTGTTCCCACACTTATTAGAAATAGTGATATAGTCTATGGTTGTAGAGCAACCTCTACCATTAAATGTTGGGACTACTGTAGGGGTAGAGATACACATTTCATTTGCAAACCCTAGATCGAAATTAGCTAACAAGATATAAATTGTTACCCTAAAATAGTATGTTTAGAGTGGAAACGTCCCTCACCATCATCCCGTGTTACGCCGCATTTATTGTCCTTAGTTAATTCACATAAATTACAATTGAAATCCCCCAACATGATTACCATCAATTTATGCTTAAAAAATGTTTCCTGTACAAACAAGGCTTTAGTCAATTTCCTTAAGACATTCGTAACATCATCACAGGGAATATTATTAACAGTCCAATTTGACCTCTTTTTCAAAATCTCCATAGTGAGATTTCGCACAGCGCCTTCTCTCCACAGCCACATATTTATGCCGTTATTTCCTGTGCAGTGGCGGTCCCGCTGCGCAGAAGGATAACATGGACACTCTGGTTACATGCTTTCTAGGAGAAGACTTGTGTGCCCAAGTCCCGTTTATCTACCTGGTCATTTAGCAAATGTCGTGTATCGCTGGTGAGTAACAGTACTTCAGGGGAGGGCCCAACCTAACAGACTACACAGTAACTGTAGTGAAGGCAAGTGTGCCTTACTCCCTTTTATTAGCACGAAATTGGGAGCTGCTGGTGCGGATGTAAGGTTGTGTCCACCTGACATTGGTGCAGGGACAGTTGTGTCGCAAATGGGTCACCCAGTATCAGGTGAAAAGTTGTCCTAACAACATGTGCTCATAACCACTGCATACCTTATGCCTCACAGTCAGCAACTCAACGCCATGCCACACAGTCACCATTCCCATATGTAGCTTTCCTACCCTCCCCTGTTATATTATGTAATGTTATGTTAAGTTACAGAGGCGCAACTAGAGCCACATTTCGGGGGGGGGGCTAAGAAAAAATTTCAGGGGGGGCTGAAACATTAAGCAGTAGGTAGAGTGGCGCTGCAGGAGCTCTTAGAAGGGGTGAAACATCAACAAATCCTCTATAACATGCACACAGTCTTTTAAAGACCTGTGAAGTGCTCGAGTGCGGTTGTGTGTGTGCCCAGGAGCTGTCTGAGCCCGGGCTGCCACACACGACGGGGGGGGCTGAAGCCCTTTGATTCCAATGGGTGTTGCGCGCCGTGCTTATAGAGCACGCGGCTATTCGGGCCGAGATGTCCCGGCGCTATGTAGATCTGTAGAGGAGACCGTAAAACACAGACAGACTAAAGACCAAAAAGCCAGGTCTTCAGACCCTTCCTAAAGGACAGCAGATTGTCTAATTTCCTAAGAGAGAGGGGAAGCTTATTCCAAAGCTGAGGTGCCAGTAATCTGGTAGAGCACACAGCACTATCCACTTCAAGCTCTCACACTATCCCACAGAGTACTTCCTGGTGACACTCTTGAAACCCCAATAAACATGATTTACCTGTCTCCATCCCAGGGACGGCGAGATCGATGAAGGGCACTCGGTTAATAATAATGTCCCGTCCACACTTCTCAGTGTCACCATCAAAGTACAGCATCTCCATGACCTCGCTGACCCAGGTGGTACCTGCAAGAAGTCACCACAATTGTGTTAAAAAAACCATACTGGAGGCATAGATGCTCAGGAGGGACTCCCCAGGGACAGTGAACACTTTGTCATCTATGTTATAAGGGCTTCAGAAGAGGGAGGCTTGTTTCATGAGGCTGTGGTAAGAGGGGTGGGGCTGCCTGAAGCAGAGTTGCCTCAGAGGAGTCTCGAGGTAGGTAGTCGTGGGAGATCCTGAGTGACCCCAGAAGAGTAGCAGCGTACATAGAGATGAACAAGTGCCTTCTCGCGCTGGCCAAGAGTGACTTTGGATTAGTAAGAAGCAACCTTAAGTAGCTGTATCTTTGTAGACTGAAATAACCTAGTTGGAAATATAAGGTAGTGGGTGTGGATGCCAAGGCGCCTCCTATTTTCTCCCCCGACCCAACTCTCTTGTCAGCCGGCATAAAGCATCTCTCCCCTGTTTATAGAAGGTACAAGGTAGGAGGGAATCTTTCCAGACAGGATAGAGTCCCTGGTAATTGAGTTGATGTCTCTCACTGAGCACGAGGGACATCGGAGAAGGTTCACTAAAAGGCGGGACCTGATGTGTGTTCCTCATGCCCTGTGGCTGGAGTGAGCCAGAAAAAGACAAGCTAGACTCACCTGACTTAGTGTAGGTGCAAATCAGCAGGTCATCTGGCCGGGCCTGAAATTTCTCCACCTGGGCATAGTTTTCAGCAAAGTAGTGCATCAAAGGGTAGCCACGAACCATCTTTAGCGGCAGGCGAGGCACTGGTTCTTTGGTCGCCATACTGCGAAAAGGAACATATTCAGTGCAATGTATATTAATGCAAACATAGAGCCAATGATATTTTTGAGCAGCATGCCACGTGTGAGTTAGTCAGGGTCCCGGATGTTTCTTGCTTTGAGTTCTGGGACTGGTAGGTCTGCTCAACTCTTTGTTGATTTAGGATAATGAGATCCACAAACAAAAGAATGAACCTGGTTCCTTCTTTGATATTTTTATGCTTTTTGCAAGTATTGCTACAAATAGCTTAAACTGTATGTCACAGATAGCACCTTATCCCGTACTCAACAAATCATATAGTTTAAAGTGTGCTTTGTGTTAGGCCTTTGTCATGTTTGGTTGACTTTCTTCTCTATTTCAGTTCCCTGCTGCTTATTCGAAGGGCTTTCCTCTCTATTCTTGTCACTACCCTGCACCTGGTGCATTTCTGCTTTATCATTGTTTGTGATTGGATGAGTTGTATCTACCACTGTTGGAAATATGAGGGACCTTGTTTTTTATTCCTCAGGTCCCTATTTTATTTCTCTTTTAGTACTCTATGGAAGCACATCTCTTTCTCGTCTTTGTCCGTCTCTACTTCCCTACCCCCGTATTCTCTGCCTTTCGCTTTCCATCACCAGATGCTCTCCCCCTACCCTCCGGTTCTTCGTCCATTTTGTTAAAGTTGTTTACTGAGGGCCCAACAGCTGCACAGTGCTGCAGGAACTCTTACTTCTGCCATTTGCATGCCAACATAGTCCACGGGGACTACCAATGGGTGACCATTTTTTAAAAATATTTTTATTGTCATCAGTAACAATAGTAGGGCATAAGTCAATCAAAAGGTACATACATTGGTTATGGTTGATCAGCATAAATGATGAAGTCAGTACATGATGCAGAGAAATTAGGATAGCCTATTGAATGGGTGACCATTTTGAATGTTTTTTTGTCATAAAGAAAAAGAAAAAAGCATCCCAAGATGGCCACCATTGCATGCACATATCTACAGATTTGTGTTGACACAAAGCCAGGCCATCTTGGATTTTTTGTTTTCATACTTTATTGTTACTTTACCGCTTTTAGGTGGCCAATCGTTATTTTCAAGCGATAAATTAATAATAAATTATAAATTATGCCAGAGCAAACATGTATTGACAGAGTCAATAATTCTGCTACTGAATATCAGAGGCAAGACCTATTGGCTTTTTCCAAAACTTGTTATAAAAGTGTTTTACTAATGTGCTTATTTTATTTTATGATGTAGCATTATGTATTTCAAACTGACTCACGAAAACTTTTGACTGAATTATGCAAGTCCTGGTTTCATTCAATGCACTCATAGGGGCCATTTTATAGGTAGCTTTTAAGAGAGTAGAATAAATTGAGATCATTTCAAAGAAAAAAATAACAGATATCTTGGTCCAATAACAACAGCTGTACTTGTGAGGGTCATCCCTCTTTTGTCTCGCCTGGGCAAGTAGTTTAAATTTTAGCTAATTTTGTCGATCATGGAAAAGCAAAATTAACACAGACTGGTCAGATATAGGGAAAAAGACTTGCCAGAGCTTTCGGAAGAGGCATTATGGCCAGTATCTTTGAGTTTACTTTATTCAATTGTAAAACCGGCATCATTAAACAGCAATACTTTTTTCACTCTTTAAAGAGCCTGCCGGACGCCTCTGAAACAGGCCAGAATTCTGCAGGAAATCCCAATATGCAGGATGTGTGGTTGACTGGTGGCCCAGGATAAGTATATGCTTGTAGCCTGACTGCCCCATATTAATACCATTCTGGAAAGATGTAAAGAAAGTCCTAAAGGAAGTCATGGCATTTGAAGTCAATTTGAAGTCAAGGTAAGCCGGAGTTTGAATTTATTTGGGACCGATCTATCCACATCATATGATGAACTGAGTAAGAATCTTGAGTCCATGAGTTTCTTCCTGATTCTGTTAAAAAGAAGTAAGACTCTGGAGAAAGTTGATCCTATCTGATGCTCCATTGGTGTCAGATTGGCTCAATTCCCTCTGCTATTTTAGTCAATTAGATTTGGCTCGTAAGGTCAAGTCAGTCAAGAGAATGAGGAATCCCTTTATCACCTGGCAACCAAACAGCAATTGGCCAATGATTACACCTTAGCACTGCCGAAATAAGGGTCGAAACAGTCAACAAGCATTCGCATCAGTTCCCCGGGCAGAAGAGAACAGGGCCAACTCCTCGAGTTGGACTTTGACTGATGGTCGAATGAGGAAGAGAAACAAAAGTGGTCTGCCAGTGGTGTAATGAAGGGTATGAGGTGGCTCCCGTACAGTCCCCCAGCTTCCCATTGTGTGGAGGTGCCCCCTCATATCAGTAGGGGTTTCAACAGGACAGTTGGAATCCAAGGAAAACAGATAAATAGTTGACAACATCATGTTATGCAACCAGAGAGACAGTATAGCACAATGAATAACGATTTCAGTATTACTGACTATGGGGCAGATGTATCATCCGTTTTTTTTGTCGCAAACGCTGCGATTCGGAAAATAGCAGCGTTTGCGACAAAAAAAACGGGATTTGGAATGTATCATTCAAAAAGCCTCGCAATATTAAGGAATCGCTAATTTAGCGATTCCTTAACATTGCGAGGCTTTTAAGAAATGGCAAATTGCGATTTAATATTTGAAATGTATCAAGCATTTCAGTGTTGCGATTTTTGACTAAGAATTCGCAAATTACCATCAACTTGTAGTTGGTGGTAACTTGCGAATTCTTTTCAAAAAGCACTTTTTTTAAATTCTAAAGGTGCCATATGACGCTCATACGTGCCCTTAGGGCATGTATGTGCGCCATATGCGTACACATATCAAATTCAGGGGTGCAGCAGGGTGTCCTTAAGACACCCTTGCACCCTTGAAATTATTCTCAATTTGCGATTAGCTAATTGCTAATCGCAAATTGAGTATAAATTTACATTCATTCCTATGGGCCTCCTGGCCCATAGAAATGAATGGGAAATTATTCCTTAATTGCGATTAGCAATTTGCTAATCGCAATTAAGGAATTCTAAGGAATCGCTAATAAGTAGCGAAATTCTACATACATACCATTTTGCACTTCTCAAATAGCGATTCCTTAACAATTGCTATTTGAGAAGTGCAAAATGGTATCTTGATACATCTGCCCCTTACATTTTAACGGGTTAGGGCCTCATTGCATGTTTTTTTCACATCACACAAATTTTAATTAATACAGCCATGAAGAAAATAATTTTTACTGGGCGCCCATTCCTGAGAAATAAGGAGCCAATTGTTTCTTTTGCAACACGATCGATTTTCAATAGCATTTTTTTTCACAGATAATTCCCAAAAGGTGCTCCCAATATAGTCCAATACTTCACAGTATGCATTAGGACTATAAAAAAAATATATATATATATATATATATATATATGTATATATATGTCAAAAAAACATCTTCCCTCACGGAAAACAGTTGAGTCGCACACATGACTTCGTTTTATTGCCGTTTTATTTAAAGGCGAACAACGTGATTTCAGGACTTTACGACGCGTTTCGTTTCCCTTGGAAACTTTTTCAAGTGGTGTCCTTCACCTGACAGGCAGTCCGTTTAGTTCCACAGTTCGATGTTTAATTAACTTGTTTACCTTTCCTCCGAAGGCATTTCATTGTGGAGACTTTCCATTTTCAAGTTGCATTGTGGAGCCTGTGGTCCTGACGGCTGTCTGCTGATTAAACCCTCCAGTGGGCGGTGAGTTGGTCTCGCTGTTCCAATAAACCAATTTTTGTCGGCTTTGAAGTTTCCCATGTCAGCCCCTTTTCAGGCTGACCCGGGACCAATACCAAGGTCCAGTCCTCGGCGGCACCTCTCTCCCTGGTCCGTGTGATCGGTTCTAGCACTTGGGTTCAGTTCGGGAGAGTGTGGCGCTCTTGTGGCGGTGCGTGTACTCTTCGGCAGAACCACGCCGATTTAAATGTCAAAAAAACATCTTCCCTCACGGAAAACAGTTGAGTCGCACACATGACTTCGTTTTATTGCCGTTTTATTTAAAGGCGAACAACGTGATTTCAGGACTTTACGACGCGTTTCGTTTCCCTTGGAAACTTTTTCAAGTGGTGTCCTTCACCTGACAGGCAGTCCGTTTAGTTCCACAGTTCGATGTTTAATTAACTTGTTTACCTTTCCTCCGAAGGCATTTCATTGTGGAGACTTTCCATTTTCAAGTTGCATTGTGGAGCCTGTGGTCCTGACGGCTGTCTGCTGATTAAACCCTCCAGTGGGCGGTGAGTTGGTCTCGCTGTTCCAATAAACCAATTTTTGTCGGCTTTGAAGTTTCCCATGTCAGCCCCTTTTCAGGCTGACCCGGGACCAATACCAAGGTCCAGTCCTCGGCGGCACCTCTCTCCCTGGTCCGTGTGATCGGTTCTAGCACTTGGGTTCAGTTCGGGAGAGTGTGGCGCTCTTGTGGCGGTGCGTGTACTCTTCGGCAGAACCACGCCGATTTAAATGTCAAAAAAACATCTTCCCTCACGGAAAACAGTTGAGTCGCACACATGACTTCGTTTTATTGCCGTTTTATTTAAAGGCGAACAACGTGATTTCAGGACTTTACGACGCGTTTCGTTTCCCTTGGAAACTTTTTCAAGTGGTGTCCTTCACCTGACAGGCAGTCCGTTTAGTTCCACAGTTCGATGTTTAATTAACTTGTTTACCTTTCCTCCGAAGGCATTTCATTGTGGAGACTTTCCATTTTCAAGTTGCATTGTGGAGCCTGTGGTCCTGACGGCTGTCTGCTGATTAAACCCTCCAGTGGGCGGTGAGTTGGTCTCGCTGTTCCAATAAACCAATTTTTGTCGGCTTTGAAGTTTCCCATGTCAGCCCCTTTTCAGGCTGACCCGGGACCAATACCAAGGTCCAGTCCTCGGCGGCACCTCTCTCCCTGGTCCGTGTGATCGGTTCTAGCACTTGGGTTCAGTTCGGGAGAGTGTGGCGCTCTTGTGGCGGTGCGTGTACTCTTCGGCAGAACCACGCCGATTTAATTGTCAAAAAAACATCTTCCCTCACGGAAAACAGTTGAGTCGCACACATGACTTCGTTTTATTGCCGTTTTATTTAAAGGCGAACAACGTGATTTCAGGACTTTACGACGCGTTTCGTTTCCCTTGGAAACTTTTCCAAGTGGTGTCCTTCACCTGACAGGCAGTCCGTTTAGTTCCACAGTTCGATGTTTAATTAACTTGTTTACCTTTCCTCCGAAGGCATTTCATTGTGGAGACTTTCCATTTTCAAGTTGCATTGTGGAGCCTGTGGTCCTGACGGCTGTCTGCTGATTAAACCCTCCAGTGGGCGGTGAGTTGGTCTCGCTGTTCCAATAAACCAATTTTTGTCGGCTTTGAAGTTTCCCATGTCAGCCCCTTTTCAGGCTGACCCGGGACCAATACCAAGGTCCAGTCCTCGGCGGCACCTCTCTCCCTGGTCCGTGTGATCGGTTCTAGCACTTGGGTTCAGTTCGGGAGAGTGTGGCGCTCTTGTGGCGGTGCGTGTACTCTTCGGCAGAACCACGCCGATTAAATTGCGATTTAATATTTGAAATGTATCAAGCATTTCAGTGTTGCGATTTTTGACTAAGAATTCGCAAATTACCATCAACTTGTAGTTGGTGGTAACTTGCGAATGCTTTTCAAAAAGCACTTTTTTTAAATTCTAAAGGTGCCATATGACGCTCATACGTGCCCTTAGGGCATGTATGTGCGCCATATGCGTACACATATCAAATTCAGGGGTGCAGCAGGGTGTCCTTAAGACACCCTTGCACCCTTGAAATTATTCTCAATTTGCGATTAGCTAATTGCTAATCGCAAATTGAGTATAAATTTACATTCATTCCTACGGGCCTCCTGGCCCATAGAAATGAATGGGAAATTATTCCTTAATTGCGATTAGCAATTTGCTAATCGCAATTAAGGAATTCTAAGGAATCGCTAATAAGTAGCGAAATTCTACATACATACCATTTTGCACTTCTCAAATAGCGATTCCTTAACAATCGCTATTTGAGAAGTGCAAAATGGTATCTTGATACATCTGCCCCTTACATTTTAACGGGTTCCCATGATGCACTGGGCCAGGGTCAGACTAATTTGCATATAGCCAAGTTCTGAGCTGGGATGGTGCAGTGAGCTAAAAAACGGTGATGGATCAAGCCCTGATCTTTGGACTGGGTAAGAGTGGTCTGCTTAATTCAGACACTCTGTTCATCACCACCCCCTTTTCTGAATCATTTTTGTCCACCATAAGCGTGGAAGGGTATACTCGGATGTGAGTCCCTTGCTCATTGCACCATCAGGATTCAAGCAAGCCGGGCCGAAGACGGCTGAAATGCCAGAAACCGGTCCCCGGAAGCTTGTTTCCTTCCCAGTATAAGAATTGGCTTGGTAGTTTGGTCTGCCCTGTTCCCATGATACACTGGGCCAGGGTCAGACTAATTTGCAGATAGCCAAGTTCTGAGCTGGGATGGTGCAGTGAGCTAAAAAACGGTGATGGATCAAGCCCTGATCTTTGGACTAGGTAAGAGTGGTCTGCTTAATTCAGACACTCTGTTCATCACCACCCCCTTTTCTGAATCATTTTTGTCCACCATAAGCATGGAAGGGTATATTCAGATGTGAGTCCCTTGCTCATTGCACCATTAGGATTCAAGCAAGCCGGGCCGAAGACGGCTGAAATTCCAGAAACCGGTCCCCGGAAGCTTGTTTCCTTCCCAGTATAAGAATTGGCTTGGTAGTTTGGTCTGCCCTGTTCCCATGATGCACTGGGCCAGGGTCAGACTAATTTGCATATAGCCAAGTTCTGAGCTGGGATGGTGCAGTGAGCTAAAAAACGGTGATGGATCAAGCCCTGATCTTTGGACTGGGTAAGAGTGGTCTACTTATCACCCCATAATTTTAGTATGGAGGAGGGGACTGAGGCTATCTGATGTCTAGTAATATGACAGCATTTATATCCTGGAACGTTAATGGGCTTTGGTGTCCTCTGAGGCGTAGGTTGATCTTAAAATACCTGGAACAATCTGCCACCAGAGTAATCCTCCTTCAGGAAACTCATCTAAGTTCCAGCGAGGGTAAAGAGGTCTTCGGGAAACTTAGATGGGTAGGGGCGTTTTGTTGTTTAGGCCAAACGGTCGCAACTAAGGGGGTGGCAATCCTGATTAAGGCAGGCAGTGAAGGATCCATAAAGTCAATGTTAACTGATCACACAGGAAGATGGGTCTCCGCGCAGGTTGATCTCAATGGCAGTGAACTGACAATTGTGTCTTACTATGGGCCAAATATAGACGACCCCACCTGTCTATTAAAAGTGCAGTCCAACTTGACGGAAGTTACCTCTCCCATGATTGTAGGGGGGGACTTTAACGTTCTCCTTGACCCGAGACAGGATCGTTCTAATCATAGTCAGTATGTTTCGGCCCCAAGATCACGTCGTGCTATGGTGAACATGATGCACGAGATAGGCCTGATTGATGCCTGGAATCAATCAGGCCTATCTGGAAAGAAGGGGACAGCCCCGGGCTTTACATATTTTAGTAAAAAGCATGGGCATGCTTCTAGATTAGATTACATTCTTCTAGATAGACTAGGTTTGGAGGCCCTGGTTGATATAGAGATTCTCCCAAGCATCTTGTCTGATCACGCCCCTGTTGTGTTTGCTCTTTTGGTGGGCAGGGTCAGGGGCACAACAATCCCCCGGTGGACTTTAAAAAGGACCGTTCTAAATAATCAAGGCATAGTTTCCGCTGTAGGCACTTCCATTACTAATTTTTTCTCTGATAACATTGGTT
This sequence comes from Lissotriton vulgaris, assembly GCF_964263255.1. Taxonomy (NCBI): domain Eukaryota; kingdom Metazoa; phylum Chordata; class Amphibia; order Caudata; family Salamandridae; genus Lissotriton; species Lissotriton vulgaris. The sequence continues at coordinate 1,398,567,973 of NC_141695.1, forward strand.
CAGCCCCACTTGAATATGTCTGGGATGCATATAAGGCCCACGCTAGAGGCCAATTCCACAGTCTGACTAGCTCATGTAACAGGGAGGAGGCGAAGAAGTTCAAAAATTGGAAGATAATATTTCATTATTAGAGGCCTCAAGAGTGAACAGCCAGGCAGACAATTTAGTACAGATCTCACTGGAAATAGATCGCCTCGGCTCAGAGTATCGAGGTATGTTAGATCTGAAAATTAAGGCACAGTGGGCCGTTCACTCTATGGAGAACTATGAGTATGGCGAAAGAGCCGGGGCAGTATTGGCCAGAAAGATCAGAGCAGATCGAGTCAGGAACAATATAAATAAACTGAATATTGATGATCAGGGTACCATTTCCTGCCATCAGGAAGAGATGGAAAAGCGCTTACTCTCCCTTTTTTCTAAACTATATGAGGAGGAATCCTCTCCCAGCTCTGAAAATACTCTGCGCTGGCTGGAGAATAAGGCTTTGCCGAGTCTGACGGAGGAAGGTCGGGGTATGCTCAATAGCCCTTTCACGGAGGAAGAAATAAGACTTCATAATAAGAAATAAAAAACAACAAAGCCGCAGGGCCGGATGCCCTTCCTGGTGAAGTGTACAAGGTGTTCCAAGATATTATGGCACCAAGACTTTGTGAACTATTTAACTACGTCTATAGCTCAGAGGGAAGGGCCCCGCCATCTTGGAAGGAGTCCACAATTGTGCTTATATTGAAACCAGGGAAAGATCCTCTTAAAGCAGACTTCTTCAAGCCTATCTCCCTGCTAAACGCAGACTATAAGATCTTTACTGGTATTTTGGCAGGGAGATTGGCTAAGCTGGCCCCTCTACTCATCAATCCAGATCAAAGGGGTTTTATACCTGGTAGATTCATTCAAGAGCTGACCCTGCAATTAATAGGAAGCATAGATCTGGCGGTAGCACGGTCGGAGCCCTTGGCGGTGGCAGCATATGATGCCGCCAAGGCCTTTGACCGTGTTAATTGGGGCTTCCTCTGGGATCTTTTGAGTACCATGGGGTTCGGTACAATCTTCATCCAGGCGATGAGAGGGTGCTATGAGGGGGCTACAGCTGCGATCCTAGTGAATGGGTTTCTGACCACTCGCTTCAGTATAGGGAGGGGAACTAGGCAGGGGTGCCCTCTGTCGCCCCTCCTGTTTGACATCTATATAGAGCCTCTGGCGCAGGCATTGAGGATAGATGAACTGATTACACCTTTTACAGTTAAGGAATATAGTTGCCAGCTGGCGTTATATGCAGATGATCTGCTGGTCTACACTTGCAATCCAGCTGAGGTGTTTCCCAGAGTAGAGGAAATTATGAGTGACTATGGTCAGTATTCTGGGTATCTGATTAATGCCTCGAAAACTGAAACAATGAGCTGGGGAGTAGATAATTGGGGTGCTGCGCAAAATACCCAGTTCAGATACTTAGGCATAATAATAACGTCAGACCTAAACAATTTAGTGCAGATAAACGTAAAAAGGGTAGATAAGGACATAGATCATCTCTTTTTGCGGTGGCAGAACCTCCCTCTTACAATCTATGGCCGTGTCAACCTGGTCAAGATGGTTATTTTGCCTAAATTGACGTATCTATTCAATACGATACCCCTGATTTTCTCAGATAAAATCTTGGGGAAAATTCAGGGGAAAATAGGTAGTTTCATATGGGCAAACAAAACGTCCAGAATATATTGGAAAAAACTCAAAAGGAAATTGTTAAAGGGGGGTCTTGCGCTCCCAGATGTCCTCTGGTATGCCTTTGCGTTTCAGTTAAAAAATATTCGAAGCCTCCTTACTAGTCCTGATAATTCTAATTGGGGACAGATTCTGAACACAATGGTGGATCTAGAGGGGGGTGGGCTCGGTTTCCTGTATAAATTCAGCTCACCCAGATACTACAAAAAGGTGTGCCTTAAGGTTTTAAAACTTGCCTTTTCAGTATGGAGGAGAGCAAAAGTAAAATGGGGCATAAAATACTACTCTGATTTTGCCCCAATCTGGGAGTCGCCGGGACTGCCACTCTGTCTAAGGGACGGTCTGTCCCTTCCCATCAGGAGAGCTGGAATAACAATCTGGTCGGATCTGATAACATCAGAGGGGGTTCTCCCGTGGGAGGTGTTGAGATCTAAGATGGGGGACTCCCTTTCCAAATTTAAATATATTCAACTTTGCTCATGGTATTCTGCTGAGAAGGATAACATTGGCGGTAATTGGGATATTGAGCTCGCCCTTCAAGCTCCTGGGTGTAAAAAGAAGGAAGTGGGTTTCTGGTACAAAAAAACCCTAGAGGCAGAGGAAACCCATGCCCAGCCACTCTATCTGGTTTGGAGCTTGTCATCTTTGGAGGCTGCCTCAGTCACCCTGTATGATACATCTCTCCAATATTTGTATAAATATGTTAGATCTGCCTCACTTAAGAAGAACCATTTTTATGTAATCAATAGGCTATATTACACACCCCAAAAAAATTGCGAAATTTGTTAGCCCGCCCCCGGGGTGCCCAAGATGTGGATTAATCGAGGCAGATGACATCCATGTCTTTTATGACTGCCCAATCTTGGGCCCCTACTGGTTAAGTGTGGAGAAGGCAATGGAGAGTATTTTCAAGATAAGACTTACCTTAAATACAGTTAGAGTGATGTTCTGTTTAGACGCTGATCTTATAGGTGTACTAAGGGTGGCACAGGTGGCTTTATTTTTTAATTGTATTATAATTGCACGTAGGGAGATATGTAAGGTATGGAAGGATACTAGTCCTCCCCTGTATGAAAGTTGGCTTCAAGCTGCACTCAGAATAGCACGATTTGAATCCGTCATGGCACTCAATGTAAATAGTATTGTTTGGGCACCCTTAATGGAATGGGGAAAAGAAATTAGGCTGATATGATATGATGTCTTAAACTGTCCTATGATTACACCATGCCTCGGAACAAAGGGGGCAGGCTTGGTCGGCCCAGGTAAAGCAAGAACTTCACCCCTGGGCGCCCAGGACGGTATGGGGATGCTAGTGTTCATTTGCACTCACCTTGGTGAAATGAGGACAAAAAAAAAAAAAAAAGAGTGGTCTGCTTAATTCAGACACTCTGTTCATCACCACCCCCTTTTCTGAATCATTTTTGTCCACCATAAGCGTGGAAGGGTATACTCAGATGTGAGTCCCTTGCTCATTGCACCATCAGGATTCAAGCAAGCCGGGCCGAAGACGGCTGAAATGCCAAAAACCGGTCCCCGAAAGCTTGTTCCCTTCCCAGTATAAGAATTGGCTTGGTAGTTTGGTCTGCCCTGTTTCCATGATGCACTGGGCCAGGGCCAGACTAATTTGCATATAGCCAAGTTCTGAGCTGGGATGGTGCAGTGAGCTAAAAAACGGTGATGGATCAAGCCCTGATATTTGGACTGGGTAAGAGTGGTCTGCTTAATTCAGACACTCTGTTCACCACCACCCCCATTTCTGAATCATTTTTGTCCACCATAAGCATGGAAGGGTATACTCAGATGTGAGTCCCTTGCTCATTGCACCATCAGGATTCAAGCAAGCCGGGCCGAAGACAGCTGAAATGCCAGAAACCGGTCCCCGGAAGCTTGTTTCCTTCCCAGTATAAGAATTGGCTTGGTAGTTTGGTCTGCCCTGTTCCCATGATGCACTGGGCCAGGGTCAGACTAATTTGCATATAGCCAAGTTCTCAGCTGGGATGGTGCAGTGAGCTAAAAAACGGTGATGGATCAAGCCCTTATCTTTGGACTGGGTAAGAGTGGTCTGCTTAATTCAGACACTCTGTTCATCACCACCCCCTTTTCTGAATCATTTTTGTCCACCATAAGCGTGGAAGGGTATACTCAGATGTGAGTCCCTTGCTCATTGCACCATCAGGATTCAAGCAAGCCGGGCCGAAGACGGCTGAAATGCCAGAAACTGGTCCCCGGAAGCTTGTTTCCTTCCCAGTATAAGAATTGGCTTTGTAGTTTGGTCTGCCCTGTTCCCATGATGCACTGGGCCAGGGTCAGACTAATTTGCATATAGCCAAGTTCTGAGCTGGGATGGTGCAGTGAGCTCAAAAACGGTGATGGATCAAGCCCTGATCTTTGGACTGGGTAAGAGTGGTCTGCTTAATTCAGACACTCTGTTCATCACCACCCCCTTTTCTGAATCGTTCTTACAAAGCCCAGCATCAGTGTTTTACCCTCGCTTACATATTGATGCATGAAGCTGATTTTCACACACCCCAGTGTATATAACCTATTACTTGTGGGTTTCCCCATTGCCACAATGCACAGCATACACTTGACATGGCTTAACATAATGACAAGGAACACACACGAATGTCTTCTAGACAAGCGCAGCATAGGTGTATAGGTACATAAAGTTTCAACTAAATTATTTACATCAAACAGTGGCTTAAATGTACAATTTAAAGCATCTCTTTGCCTCAAATTCGCGCACTTTGTTTCTAAGATTCTCGCAGGAGCTCTCTAAGTCATGCTGAGTTTTATTCCTGTTTTTCTCACCTCCACATATCTTCCAGTTTCCCATCTGCTTCCACCTCTCTCTCTCATGTTCTATGATCATTGTATCTTCTGGGTTCTCTCACTTCTTCTTCGCTCTTTCGTGATCCACTTTCTGTATTTCTCGATTATATGACATATTAATATGTCCCTTCTAACTCTACCTCTGTCCTAACCCTTTCCCTTCTACAGAGTCATGTACTTTATTCACTCATCTCTTTTTATTTCATGCTTCACATCTGCACTAAGCATGAGCGGATTTTGCGGATTGGCAATCCGCGAATTTTGCGGATTTGCGGATTCGCAATCCGCAAAATCCGCGAATTCCCGCGAATTTGCGGATTTTTTTTTTTTTTGTGTTCGCCCGTGTTTCTGCCAGTTCGCGAGGGTTTTTACAATTTCGCAATTTGCGAACTTACCTGTCGGGTCGCAAGTTTTGCGAACTTGTTGTTTCTACGTGTCCAGCCTGTTTGGGACACTCTTCTTCATCACTGCCACTCTCTGTCACCACTGCCACTCTCTGACTACTCATGCCACCCTCTGGCCCACCCATGCCACCCTCTGTTTCATCACTACACCCTCTGGTTGTCCAGTGTACATTATTTTCGGCAAAGCAAAGCACACCTTCCCTGCCTCAAGTGACCTGAATTAATTTGGGGCTGATTAATGTGTCACAGAATATTTTTTTAGCTGGCACCTGCTTCCTTAGTGCGCCCTGATTAGTGATCTTTTGCACTTGCTAAGTGCTTTCATTGTTGCAAAATTAGTTACAACACCTGCCCTGCCCCAACTGACAATAATGAATTAGGGGCTGATTAATGGATTTTAACTTCCAGCCTGGCTCCTGCTTGTCTCCCTTAGCTGTAATTCAGGACCTTTGTGGCATATGTGTAACTATTCTGAGGTTCAGAGCAGGGTCACATAATAGTTTCAACTGGCAACTGAACTCTGGAGGGGCCCCTCAGGAAGCCCTACAGGAAATGGCTACTAATGATGTGCCTGAACTTTTGAACCTGGTAAGTAGTTACTTTCAGTTTTGCCAAGATCGTATTTCTGCAATTTCGCACTTATTCGCGGGGCGCGAACTCACGCTAACAGTGCGAGCAGCGCGAGCAAAATCCGCTGCTCGCGGATTTGCGGATTTTGCGGGAAATTCGCAAATCTCGCGGATTGCGGATTTCCCGAAAATCCGCAAAATCCGCGAGCGGAACGGATTTTCCGCCCACACCTAATCTGCACCACTACTCAGCCATTGAATACATGTACAATCTCTTCATTTATCCTATTAAGTCTTTGCTCACCTCCATTATTGCCTATCCTTCTCGCCTTGCCCTTCTTGCATTCAACAGCTGCATTCCACTCCCTCCAGCATTGTCTGCCTCCTGCTCTCTCTTTGCTAGCGTTTCTTTGTTTCATTCTCATGGCTTTTTCGCCTGTACCTACATCCCCCTCTCTCTCAGTCTATTGATCCTTTCTGTCTCTCTATTTCTGTCCCCTGTTTCGTTTGTTATCTCTGATACCTCATATTTATGCATTTCTTTTTTATCTCATTTTCAATTCTTCCTTTTGCCCTTCCCATGTCTCTCTATATGCGCTTTCAGGAGTTTCTTTTTTATTTTATTTGTTTTGCACCATCAGTCAACTTCTGCTTTGCTTTTTCTCCTGCAAGTTCTACTCCTCATGTAGATTCTCCCTCTTTTCGCTTTTGTGTCTTCTTTTCCTTTCCTTGATTCTTCATGTTTGTTGATCAGATTTGTCCTCTTCTTTCTTTTCATCTCATGTTTGTTCTTTCCCCTCACTTTATAGCTCATCTATATCCCACTCTCTCATTTATCTTTCCCTGTCACGATGCACAGATCGTATCACTCCTTCAACTGATAAAGAATAAGAGTCTTGGTAAACAGATTTCCCCTAAAGTAGCTCCCATGTACATTGATGATGTCCTCATGAGATGGACTACTCTAAAATGTTCAAAAATGTTAAATGAAAGATCACAAGATATAAGGTTTACCATTCAGTACAGCTCCGAGGCTAGAGGCTTTTTGGACATTGCCATCGACGCAGATAGTGATCACTTATATACTACCCTCTTCAGAAAGAACAGTGAGAGAAATACCCTCTAGCAATATTCAAACCATCACCAAATAAATCTAAGGGACAATCTGCCTTATGGGCAGTTTCTGCGTATCTGAAGGAACTGTTCTAATAAACCAGATTACTTTAAGGGGTCTGAGCAGGGTTGGATTGGGAATGAAAATCGGCCCGGGCACACAAAAAAAAAATCAGCCCATATTTGCATAAACACTCCTCATATCACTGCGTTGGTGTAATCTTATAAAAAAAACTGGGGGGGGTGTTAAAAAAATGCACGTGTTAGTTTACACTGGTGAAACAAGTGAGGCCACTTCTACTCAGGCCCCTTGCCCCCGCTCAGTATGTGCAGACATTAATGGGCCGGCTCGAGAGACAAAGGGAGTGATACCTGTGCTAAACGGAGGTAATGAGCACCCATTCGCCTCTAGAAAGGCCACTCAGACTCCCACTGGGCCGCTGACTGTATCAGAAGAACAGAGACAGCGCCCAAATAGCCCTTCAGGCTGCTCAAAAAAGCAGCCCACAGCAGCCCTCGGACACCGGCCTCTCGGGCATTGCCCAATGCCCGCGTTACCAATCCGACTCTGGGTCTGAGGATTTCTCACTACCATTGAAAGGGGTTACCACAGAAGTGTTGTGAAAAAAGAATGCAAGTGCAAGTGCAAACCCAAACGGAGCACAGACTCTACAAATAGTAGAATAACATGCGTGACTCCCTTTTGCACGCGCAGCAATGAAATACTCAAAATCATTCATTGTCACTGGACTCTGTTCTAATTGAAACCAATGAGGCTCCAATGCATTCTTTTAAGAGGGCTAAGGATATGTGGATAGCTCCTTTTTAGGAGAGCCATCTAAACCTACTTTACTCTCACTATGGGATTTACCACAGATTACAGGACACTTTAAGTACCCTAGAGACAGACATTTAACCACAAGGAGGTTAAAGCACACAATTTGCAGCACTGTAGCAGGATCGGGTGTAAAGTACAGGGGCGCCCTTTGTACAACACTTTACCTCCTTGAACCATCCCATAGACAGTAAGAGATGGTGGGTGATTGAGAGAATCAATACAAAGTCCAGAGGCGGGAACTTTACCAACATCCTTAACGTGCAGGTGTGTAATTGTAGCCACCTTTTGAATACTGTAGCCCACCGCTTGAATGAGTATGAGGAGATATCCAGACAGGTGTTGGATTTGAATAATGGTTAACTAACACCAGCCTCAAGTGCAGTGTGTCTTATAAGGTGCTGGATGGATGACTGAGTGTAACTTTAAAGGGGTCTCAGAACACAACTTCAGCCAATGCGCCACCTATATGAACACTTTCTTATGGATGTATTAACACTGAATTTGTGTTTGCCTAAATATCTATTGTTAGGATATCTAAACAGGTAAATTCCGAAGGCTTTTCTGTTGCATACTCATGCATGATTTGCATTTAATGGCTGTTATTGGTTTATTTGGGCAACACTTCACATGGCTTCCAGAACAAGAACAATGTACTAAGAACAATATTATACTATATTTTGAAATGTCCTCCCATAGGGGCTTCGCCGTTATGGCACTGAAAAAGCGAATTATTTTTTAATTTACTTCTGCGGATGCATACTTTCTATTTCTTGTCAAACTGCATACATGTTTAAAGTGTTTTTTAATAATGAACTCTTCGGCAATCTGTCGGACCGATGTGCATTTTCTCTTTTTACTCCTCTCACAGTGTTATTTATTAATGTTGTTATAGTTTTTCAATATGAATTTGAGCACTTAAACATACAAATATTATATACCTACATCATCTTTTCGTGGAAATATCAGCTCCCTATTTAGTGCCCTACCCTGGGACACGGCAATGTTTTTTGTAATTAGCTCTTGCCATTTTCATTGTGTGACACTTTTTAAAAACATTCCGGTGTCATGCATTGTTGTACATGCTAGAAGGGAATGTGCCCCTGAAAGCCTACCACCACAAATCAATTGCACTGACGCAAACACGTCACACTGCATAACTTTCCTTCGTGAGTCAAAGGGGAATTCGCTTTCTCTTGGCCCGCGGCCCCCTTGTTTTCTGAGCCGTAATTATGATTCATTCAATTCCTTTAAGCAGCCTCTAGACACATTCTAAATGAATTTTGCATTTTGATGCAGTACATTGTTGCACACAGAGATGGGAATGTTTTTCCTCGACCCCTTGAGACCTTCAAGCACCCGCTATGACGCAGGCACGTCAAACTGCATACCTGTCATGCTTTAGTCAACGTGCACATTCTTTTTGTTTTAGATTAGTTTTTAGTGAGCCGCATTCACATGAAGCAGGGTATTCTTTTAACACAGACAGCTGGGCTGCCGTGCACCTTCATTTAATTTCTGTTACCATATAATGGGCCAAATACTTATACTGGAAAATATGCACCACAATGGGAACAGCAAAAAATGTCCAGTTCGGCATGAACGTCCACATTGTGCTGGAACTTTGTGCGTGTACCGACAGGGGGGGGGGGGGGGGAATGCTGTGCCCTCCTGAATGTATCCCCATGGCGGGGTGGCCATGGGGGCCCTGTAAGGCCCTCTTTGTTCCTGCACCGCCAGCCTTCTCATGGATGGGCTTCACCATGAAAAGGCTGGTGGTCCAGAAACTCGTAATATGTTGATCAGGACTGTGCCAGTCCCCGCTCAGCATATTGTATTGTGGCGCACCAGGGAACAACTGTTTCCTGGTGCAGCCAGTAATCCACTGCCGCATTGACTTTAGAAGTCCTAATGTGGCGGCCGGTACTTTACATAAGGTGAGCTATGTTTTTAATAGTCAGGCAGTTTCCTTGTTTCCGTCAGAACCCGGACAGCACGATTAATAGTGGGTCCTTTCCTTTGCATTCTCTAGGGTCTTGTTCATTATCCCTTTTAGGCAAGAAGCCAGTTGGCCCTTGTCTATTGAATATTTTTGGAGCTACCTCACCAGAGGGCTGAATACTCCAGGTAAGAATGAGTTGTTCTTTTGGAAATAGTTGGCACTAATACACACATATTTTAAACTGATTATAATTAAATAAGGTAAATTGTTCCCCTTTACCCAATAGGCTGCTTCCTTCCATTCTGTCACTAAGTCCTGACGAAGACCTGCTGTTGAGGCTCTAACTGGCCCCTCTCCCTTTTTTTTGGGTCAAAACTTCAAGGGCCCGATTCACAGAATGAACTTAAGACTAAATCCTAAACTTACTACTATTTGGTATTCACAGAATGCACTTACTACTTTCGGGATTCACAGAGTGAACTTACTACTTTCGGGATTCACAGAATGAACTTACTACTTTCGGTATTCACAGAATAGATTTAAGACTACTAAATTTACGTCCGCTCTCGGGCCGGAAATTCCGGCCCGGAGGCGGAGTTTCTGGATTGGGGCGGAGCTTACGGCCCGGAGGCGGAGCTTACGGCCCAGAGGTGGAGATTTCAGCCATGGCTAAATACCTACCTCCGAGCCGGAAGCTCCGCCTCCGGCCCGGAAGCTCTGCCTCCAGGTCGTAAGCTCCGCCCCCAAGCCAGAAACTCCACCTCCGGGGCGGAATTTCCGGCCCAAGTGCGGACGTAAAGTTAGTAGTCTTAAATCTATTCTGTGAATACCGAAAGTAGTAAATTCATTCTGTGAATCCCGAAAGTATTAAGTTCACTTTGTGAATCCCGAAAGTAGTAAGTGCATTCTGTGAATACCAAATAGTAGTAAGTTTAGGATTTAGTCTTAAGTTCATTCTATGAATCGGGCCCCAACATTTTACAAAACCTGGATTGGATTATTCTTCCATAAAATGGCCAACTATGATTGAAACTATTATCCCTATACAATAAAATCACATTTATAATGTACAAATAAATGTAATAGTCAGGCTTGTATATGATGGCTACGTCATATATATGAGGACCATTTCCTCTTTTCATTCTCAAACTAAAATTTCCTACACTGGCACTCTTTTTGAGCACCTTTTCTCTCTTATCTTTCTATCAGGAGCGACAGGATGTAAATAATGTAATTACACTGTCAAGTTGCAAACATAAAAAACTCACGCATTTACTTCTTTGTGTGTGATAAGCATTGGTATTATTGTATACTCTATTACTTATTGATAGAAGTAATTGCTTATCCCCTACCTCAAGACTGAGGAGGTTGGTTTAGACTAATGAAATTAGGATGACCTAATTAGTTTAGTCTTAACTTTTCTGTTGGTCTCTCTGATTGGACCACTGTTGTTGCATGTTACCCTTTACCCAAGTCCTTCCGGTTATTGTTGGGTTACCCCACTGATATGCAATGGGGACTCTGGTAAGGCAAGACTGTCAAAGTCAGGGGTCTATCTTCAGAAATAACAAACTAATGCCTGCCATGTGCTACGACATTTGTACCTTACTGGAACTACAATTCTTTACATGGTAATCCTAAACGGAAAGGATGCCAGCAGTAATGACATTATAGGTGCAAGTGTAAAGAGTCCAGCATCTCTGGCTTTTTCACCAGCATTAGCTCTGCCACAAATATGATTCTCATGGCCGTGCAGAAAACACTTGAAATGGGTGCTGCTGTGATAAAAGTGGAGAGAAAGACAAAAGCACTTGCACCCGGATGCAATAGCGAAGGCTGCACCAGAGCAGGTTTTCCCTCTAGGGAACTGCTAAGACTTGGCAACTGTTGGAGTGTTTTTCCTGAGTTTTTTGCTTTCTGACCTCCCGATTCTGACTCTGTATGTGCTGGCTTAGTGTTTCTACGCACTTTTCTCACTGCTAATCTGTGGTAAAGTGCAAGTGCTCATGTGTTAACATGTGTTAGGATTGGTGTTTCAATGATTGGCCTGTTTGATTTGTGTGGTAGTCCCTAGTAAAGTGCACTGTGTGTGCCAGGGCCTGTAAATCACATGCTGTTGGTGGGCTGCAGCACGGGATTGTGCCACCGACACACACGGCCCATAAAAAGGTCACTCAGACCCGCCATTGCGGAGTCTGTGGCAGTTTGTAACTGCCATGTCAACTTGGCCAGTACACAGACTTGCCAGTACCTCCCTTTCCCTTTTCTTACATGTCAGCCACCCCTAAGGTAGGCCCAAGGTAGCTCAGTGGGCCTAGTGCAGTGTATGTGAAAGGTAGGACATGCCCTGGTGTGTGTGGCATGTCCTGATAGTGAACTACAGCCAATTTCGTTTTTCGTTATAGCAAGGCTACCTGTTCCCTATAGGAAAAAATGGAGAGTTTGTTTTTAACATCTTATAAACACAACTGGTCCGGGGAATTAGGTAGGAAAATAAAGTTTTGTATTCCTGAACTCAGAATCTAAACATTCATCTTTTAGTGAAGGTGATTTTTACATTCTGTGTTTGAAAACACCACTTTTAGAAAGAAGGTCTTTTCATGCTCAGTCATCCCGTATGCTTCTGCTGGACTGTGGAATGCCTGTCTGGGTTTTGCATGACAGAAGGCTGGGGAGCAGAAGTGGCTTCTGATAGTTCTAGGTGAGTCAGGAAAGGGCTGAATAGACCTGGGCTGCAATTGGTGAAGGGGAGGAGATTTCCTTGCACCTCAAAGGGCACAGCGGTCAGACAGAACTGTTTGGATATGTTTGCTCACTACGCCGTGATAGCCCCAGAAAGAGCTATCGACATCAAGGAACTATTTTTCAAGCAAATTTTGATAATTGAAGATTTTTAAGTACTGTATTGTGGATTTTTATAGTTTTGGGTCATGTCTTTAATATATAAATAATATTGGATATTTTTCTAAACAGGCATGTTGTCCTTTTGTAGTGCTTACACTGTATTACTGTTGGTTATGTGCAAATGCATTACACACTGCCTTTAAGATAAGCCTGGCTGCTCGTGCCAACCCACCAAGGGAGGTAGAAGGGGTTATTTTAGGAGTGTAACTCCCTTATCCTGACTAGAGTGGTGGTTTCTGCCGGACTTTGGCACATGCCCTAGCCGACCAAAAATCCAATTTCTAACAGGAACATATAAAGGTCTGGAAGCAGCAGCGACAACTTCATTTACAGTCAGTCGATAACTTTATTTTGGTCACAGCGGACCATAAAAGTGCAAAATAAAATACGTACATACAGACAATAGAATGAATAAATAACATTAAACAATACAGGGACAATCATATATATACATTATTAACAAGGTTAAAACTATACATTTCTCAACCCATCATAAAATCAAGTTCAAATATAACATAGTTATCGACAATGATCATTAAGTTTTGTGCTAATATTCCAGCTATCAAATTGTTATGCCACTCAATACTTTCCCTTTAGCCGGAAATATAAAACGAAGAACAATTTCACCACAGTAGGCGATTATTTTAAAAAACTCGTACGTTTATGCCACATCCCGTTTAAAAAACGAGAGATGGCAAAAACAATAGGGGGGGTGGGTGTCGTACTTCAGGACTCTAAGAGCTTGGGAGCAGTGTCCAAAACCTAGGTTTCTACAAATAGGTAGCACCCAACGTTTACGAGCAGCACAATAGCCCGGACAGGTAAAGAAGACGTGAGTTTAATTTTCAAGATTGTGTTTACATGCTGGACACTCAGTGTTATTTTTACCGTCCCATTTGCTAGTAAACGACATGAGAGACAGACTGCCCATCCTGAATTGCATGTATAATTTCCTCGCTAATGATGGATAAATCAAGTCTAGGAAGTCTTCCTTTCTGTACTCTTCTTTGACTCTAAGAAACTCAAATGTCTATCTTCCAACTGTGGAATTCTCATGCACAGACAATAAGTTATGATGCCTATAATGACGAACCATGTCGACCCTAGTTATTGCTGGGCATGCTACATCTGATGTTTCCCAGAGCTTGGGCAATCCAATCCTACTGCTTGTTACCTTAATATGTGTTAACCAAAGTGTTTTCTTGCATCTCATAGTAGCCAAGATGTCCCTAAATTCATTTCTATAGGATGCTAGTTCAGGAACTGACCATAATCTTCTCCAATACGTAAGTGGACGTAATGCCACTTCCTCTTCAATAGGGAGTAGCCCTAGGTCCATACGAAGGGGTGCTAGTGGGGTACTGACCGGAAGTCCCAACATATTCCTCATGAATGTATGCTCTACCTTCATGAGGTTGATAGGCTTTTGGTGCCCCCAGAGTTCGCCCCATATATCGTGGCCACCCTGGCCTGTAGTTTATAGATTTCGATGACAGGGGCAGCTGGCTTAAACTTGGGTTACTTTAGCGCTGCCTTTGCTAACTGGGTATCCCATTCCAGGTATTCCGATAGGGTAATGCCCACATACTCAAAAATCTTTACTCTCTCCAGGGGAGTACCGTCCTAAAGCGGGTTTGGGCGGGTCAACCTAGGAGGGTTGAAGATCATAAATTTAGTTTTCGTTAAATTTATCTCAAGGCCTCTCAATGCACAAAAATCAGCAAAACCGTCCAGGATGTGTTGGATACCCGTTGATGTCTTGGACAGCAACAAAGTGTTGTCCGCGAACATCAACGCGGGCAGCCTACCTGATAATAGCCTCGGGGCATCGATGTCCTTAACTCCAAGTAGGTGATCTATAAGCCCATTAATATATGGGCAGAATAGTGTGGGGGCCAGCACACAGCCCTGGCGCATCCCCTGTTTGACCGGGAAGCAAGCTGACAATTCACCATACTTCCCGCACCTAACTTGTGCATAAGTCTCTGTATGGAGCCTCATTAGCACTTCCAAAAGATTTGGTGGGATGCCAAGATCCCACAGTACACTCCAAAGTTTTCCCCTAGGGACCAGATCAAACGCAGACTTCAGGTCAACACATATGAGATAGAGGCTGCCACACTCACAGTTTTCCAATATAGGACCTGAAGACTGAAGATCTGGTCAAATGTCGATGTACATGTCCTGAAGCCAGCCTGCAGAGGACTCAAAATCTAATTTTCCTCAATCCAGCCCTGGACTCTGTCTAAAATAATCCGTCCCATCAATTTTTGGGAAATATCTATCAGGCTGATAGGCCTATAGTTGGATGGTAAAAGAGGACAACCTTTTGTATGGATTGGGACTATCTCTGCACCATGCCAGGTGTCCGGTGGATCCTTGCCCTTTAAGATGGTATTAAACAAAACACACAGGTATGGTGGCCAGATTTTTGGTTCGGACCGGAATAAATCCCCGGGGAGCTTGTCTAAGCCGGGCGCCATATTTGGTAATAGCTTAGAGATGACGGATTTAACCTCTTGAGGAATGATCTCACAAACCCCCTCCAATCGATACTCATGGAGGAGGCTTGTATTCAAGGCTGAAATACCTTCTTCGCCCAAATTTGCATACAGAGCACCAAAATGAGCTTCCCAAACTGCTGGGGATATATTGGGTTCTATCGCTGATCTACACTCCCTCCCCCCAGAACTAACTATTGCCCAGAATGATTTCAAGACCTTAGACTTGAGGGCAATTCTGAGTTCCTCCCATCGATCACCTTCCCACTCTTTCTTTTCTGAATGGATAATCCGCTTGTACTTAAGCCGGCAAAGCTTAATACTTGGCTTATCTTTAGCCTTTACAGCATTTAGCAAATCTGCTTTAGCTTTGTGGCAATTGGCATTATACCACAAATGGACTGGGGCAGATTTTGCCCTTTTGCTTTCTTCCGGGTAGGACACATCAAAAAATTTGGAGGTCAACTGTTTGTGTATTTCTAAAGGCCTATCTCCCATCCCTGATTGCATGTCCATTGACTCGATCTCACCCATTTCACCTATGTCTGGCACAACCTGCTGGTAAATGTATGCTAGTTTACTTGGAGAGCCCTGTATGTGGTGCCACTTTACTCTCCGCCTGTTATTGTGTAGCGACAATGGATGTTGTAATCGATTGGTCACTAGTGCGGGGTTAGACAGGCCACAGCTCCCTGGTTTGAGTGTCATAACTAAGGCGTTATGATCCCTGTCCTTTCTCGGGTGAATCCTAAAGTCCAGTACCCTATCCCATATTTTGGCTTCAACCAAAATATAATCAATAGTCGAATTTTGTCCTTCTCTATTGAAGGTGGATAGGCCAGGTCTGTCCGATTTTGTCCTCCCATTACATGCCCTCAGGGAAGATGAAAGGGTAAGAGAATTTATTTGGAGGACCAGAGGCGTCCATGCTCTAACTGGTGGAATCTGGGGTTCCGAGATATGCCAGAACTGGTCCTCATCGTCTAGGCCAACCGATCTTGCGTTAGTTAGGGCCTCAAACTGGCAGCTAAAGTCACCCGCTATTATTAGGATAACTGCTGGGTCAAGAGTCAAAATAAACTGTCTCATGTGTTCAATTGCTCCAGACTCCTGCCCACTCTGCACTGGCCTAGAATAGATGTTAAGTAGGGCACTTTGGATATTATCTGGCAGTGTTAAGAGGACACATTGCACTTCCAGGGAATTTGTTGGTATCTGCTCTGCTTTGATACCAAGGTGCATCCCACCCAGGTGGTTAAGCCGCCCGATGGTCTACCCCTACCCTTCATTGTGGCCAGTATGATAAAGGTGGCAAACCCTCTTCTCTGATAGTCTTCCAAAGCCCATGTCTCCTGCATTAGACAGACATCACACTTCTCTACAAACGAGCCCTAATCTGGGAAAGATAGTTTATTTTTAATCCCAGACAAATTCCAGGAGAGAATCGTAATATTGCCATTAGCCTCCCCTACTTGAGTATTCATCTGTACCATGGTGCGACTGTCATCCCCAACAAATGAGCCATCAATGCGCATCCCCACCCTACTGCAATTCGGCCCCTTCTTCCTTAGTTCTCTATCGGAGACCCTTCCCGCTGCAGAGGGAACTACAACACTGCTTGCACCCTCCTGAGTTTCTGGAGATGAAGCACCTAGTAGTACCCCAGCATACTTGCTCCTGCTACCCCCTATTCGTGTTCCCTATTAGCCTCAGGGGCACTCTCCCCCCCTGAGAGCTAGGTAGGGCGATAAAACATTAATTTGTCACAAAACCCTCCCTGACTTCTGGTGGACCCTGTTCATCAGCATTAGGAAAAAGAACCTGGCTTCTCCGCAACCGTCAGTCTACTTGGTCCAAAATGCTAAATCTGTTGTTTTCAGAAAATGTAGCCAATACAGGGATATAGGTATTTTCTCCCTTCCAATTGGCATAACCTGCCTGGACAATACGTCCCTGACTATCCCAATTCCCCGGGAACTGCCCTCTTCTATTAACGTTGTAATTAAGATTATTAAGAGTAGCAGGCTAAAAATGGGATAGGGGAAGGGATTGAATTTGCTTTGCTGGATATGCCAGGTCCCAGTTGCATATATGCTCAACAGCCCATCTGTTCCTAAAATTAATTACAACGCAATCACCTGTGGTGTTTTTTTTCAGAGGCCCCACCCAGTCCACTCTTCGAGCAAAAAGGATTTCGCTTGATGCCTGATTGGGGAGTGGCCTGTTATAGTTCAGCCAATGAATGCATTTATTTTTGAGCTAACTATAGTCCTCCACTTTTCCATGGCTCAAAACTGAAACCCCTACAAGCACCACGACGTACGGTATCGACTCGGGAGGACGATCTATGCGTGGTAATACTTTCTTCGATACATCATAAGTTATGGGGCCTTCCACTGGGAGTTGTTGATTCTCAGCCCTTCTACCCCCCATTCTCCACACTTCTGCCTGTCATTAGTCACAGCATTTTCGCTAGATTGAGGTAGAGGTACATTGGATGATACAATGGGGGGATAATACCACCACGTTATTGGGGCAGACAAGTTACAAACTACATATGTTGGCCTATCTGCATTTCCAATACCACCATCCTCCCGTATAGGATCCTTAGCCCAGGTGGGAGCAAACAGTAGTTCAAGATGCAAAAGTCTAGCTTCTATAGAATTGAGTCTGTCATAAAAAGGAAGACATGTCTTAGTAAATATATTTTCCATTTTAACCCAAAAATCTGCTCCATCCATGGTAGGGAACACATCACCAGTACTTGATATAGCCGTGGTTACTTGTACAGGTAGCTGACCTAATTCGGAACTGGTTGATGTTCTTATTGTTGGACTTTCCCCCACATTACTACATTTCTGGATTTTCGCTTTTCTATTTTTCAAAGGAGCTCCTCCACGCTTCCTTTTAAGTATTGGATCCAGTACAGAGTGTTTAGCCCCCATATTCTTGTTAGAACTACTTGCAGACCGTGTTTGCAGTCTCAGAGTTGATGATCCAGGGTGCTCGTGATTTTGTGGAGAAACGCATAGAGCAGCTGGTGTGGCATCCTTGCTAGCAGAAGAACTGGGCAGTCCTCCGACAACTTGTGGTAGCTGGCTACCATCGCCTGCGCTGCCTGTGGAAGCAATATTTAAAGTTGATTAACGCTTTGGCGAGGGTGCCTGGGCCAACCTGTCCATGGACGACAGTTTATCGAAAACGGGATCCAGGGATAACCTCCTTTCAGTCATTTCTATTTCATGGGCCAATACGGAAGATACCTTGGTTAGGAATTGGTCCAATGTGCCCACAATCGACCCGCCAGGTATGGACTTCCTGCCTTTCCCTACCTTAGCGGTAGCCATTACTGCAGGGGTTGCTAAACAGCTACTCCAGTGATAAATTACAGCGAGAATGCAAAAAAGAAACAGAGGTAACCAAGACAGTCTAGTGTTCCAGCATTCGGGTCCTAACCTTCGTATGTTGGTTGAGTTAGTAATATAAAGGGAGCGGCCCCGTCCTGTCCTCGTCCATGCTCGAATGGGTTCAAACGGGCTCGCCCTTGACCCGGGCTTCTCCCGGCACGCGCTCGCGCGCGTCCTGCGAAGCGGGAGCCGCGAGCCGCTATGTAGCGCGGGGAGGCGGAGCAATGGAGGCACAGGTGAGGGTGATTCAAAGGCTTCTGTGAGTAGTAGTCCGTCACCCACCAACAAGTAAATGCCCCAGCAAAAGTTCACGGCTTCGAGCGGCTCCCGCGAAGCGGGGGCCGCGAGCTGCTATGTAGCGTGGGGAGGCAGTGCAATGAAGGCACAGGTGAGGTTGATCCAAAGGCTCCTGGGCGTAGTAGTCCGTCACCCACCAACAAGTAAATGCCCTAGCAAAAGTCAGCTGCTTCGAGCGCTACCCATGAAGCGGGGGCCGCAAGCCCCTATGTAGCATGGGAGGCAGAGCAATGGAGGCACAGGTGAGGGTGATTCAAAGGCTTCTGGGCGTAGTAGTCCGTCACCCACCAACAAGTAAATGCCCCAGCAAAAGTCTGCGGCTTCGAGTAAACTTCATTTACACATACAGCTGCTGCACAGGTGGCACTGTTAGGAGTTTCATGTGCACACAAAGGGATATACAGTTGTAAGTGTGCAGGCCATTAAAGATAATGGGGTTGCCCTGTATCCCTGTGTCCCTCAAAACCTGGGTCTATAGAGTATGAGCTACAACGTGTTCTTTTGCGTGATACAATTGCTTAGTACAAACAGGAGTTGATCTAACGAAAACACAACACAATCATTTGTTTAAAGTATTGATTACATTAAACAAATGATTGTGTTGTGTTTTCATTAGATCATATCTTGTTTGTACTAAGCAGTTGTATCACCTAACAGAACACATTGTGTTAGCGCCAGCGGCAGGCGTCAAAGTGTTGGTGCTCCAATAACAGAACAAGCATTTGCAATGCAATAGGTCTCGCATTTGCGACAGTTTAAGCTATTGGCATTGTAAATTACAATGCCTTTCATTTATGTTTTAAAAACCAACACGTAAATAAAAGGCATGTGCCATTTACAATGCCAATAGCTCAAACTCTCACAACTGCGAGACCTATTACATTCCAAATGCTTGTTTGGGTGTGTTAGAGACCCCTTTCCCACTGACCTTAGGAGGCAAATCCATGTTGGATTGCTCTGCCGTTTTACACGCTGTATTTTGCTGAGCTAAACCTTACTGAGTTCCTTGACTGATTCTGTAGCTTAACTGAGCGTTGCACTCTGAAACATTGATTCACTGATTGTTGACTATATTAGCCGATTACTGGATGATTTATAAGCGGAAAATAAACCGCTATGGTTTAAACCTTCTAGGTCTGTCCTTTTTGTAGTATCACATCTGTTCATAACGTCCAAATTGAAATCCTCGTTCAGAATGTTTTATAGAGAAACAGTTCCAACAGGAGCACCAAAATCTGCTAAACGGTTAACACCGCTCTCTGTATTTCAGTCGCTCAAGAGAGTAAACTGGAGCACCGTGTCAAATGCTGTATTTCTGAGCTTCTTCTCGAAAGCAAATACAAACCTAATTACCAATTTACCAACAACCATGGAACACCAGGATAACTTGCAATTACATCTCTGGTCCTAATATGTAAGGAAAGCGCATTATCCAGTATTCAAAATATACTGTACCCCAATAGTCCATGACTTGAGTCAGATTTGTAGATTATCCCGTTTTTCAACGCTTTCGGTTATTTTGCGGCACAAAAATCTAACTTTTATTAAGCTTAACTTTGTACACCTCCGTTCGCTTACTTAAAGCAAGAAAGAGATATTCTGAGCCCTCAATTTACGGCACATACTATATGTCTATTCCTCCCTCATATCTATTTTGGAAAGAAATCGAAATATGTATTATCCTAAAATGCGAAATGCAGTAGTATTTCAATGCCTTGTCTTCCGCGGGGAATCGAAATACAGACGAAAACATGACGAGGTGGCATGATATGGTGGTCACGTGATACAGAGTGGTTGCTACGGACGCCCAACGTGGCCGTTCTTCTTGCAATAGGGACAATACGCGATCATCGAACGGAGCCGCCAGAATCGATATACCGATGAAACACTGATCTAGGCCAAGTGGCTGTCCTAGGCGGGGACCTACTCACGGGAACATCCGCGGTGCGCGAGAAGGAGCTCAGAAGGAAGACACGGGAAGCGACGTGTCAGTGACGTAGGTACAGGCCGGGAGGCTATCGTCGACGGAAGTCTACTCACCAAAGCCACCGTGTACTGGAAGGGGGTAGAAGTCTACTCACCAAAAAGCCCCCTTGGTATGGCTGGATGACAGGGGTCCTTCAGCGACCAAAGGCTTCTGGACGCTGCTGAGGGGAGCAGAGAGAAGGAGGGACGCGCAGCAGGTACATTTTGCCATTCTGTGCCAGCGTTGCCTCTGTATTGAAGAGTAATTGCATTTATTTATCGTTTCATGCACCTGACAGGGCACCGAAGCGTCAGCTAGCAGAAACCCGGCGTCCTGCACACACTACAGGAAGCCGCAGCCTCCCTCTCCCACCCACACTGCGGCAGGCAGGCCTTCTCCGGGCAGTTGCTGCAGTGATGTGCAGGAGTCCTCTGCCCGCCCCCACCTGCTCCGGGCAGAGCATTGATGTCAATGTCAAGCCGGGCACACACAACGAGGCCGCAGCAGGCACCCCAGTCTTGAAGCTATGTAAGATAGCATGACAAACATTTGTCTTACGGGCTTCCTCAACAAAGCGCATTATCTTTAGCATGTTCCGTGTAAAGGGGATTCAGAGTCGTGACTTCCATCTCCATCTCTGCCAGCTTGCACCAACCCTCATGTACTGTATTGCAATCAAACAGTGGGGCTGAGTTTTTTTTGTGTAATGCTGATTTAGGGTGACAGCTGACTCTTCCAGCTGTTTGCGTTGAGACTCAAAGTCTGTCAGTGTTCACCTGGGATCTCTCTTAGTTTTGACCCTGCAATGCCGGTTGATCGCATAACTGACAACTTCCCTAACAAGTTCCCGCCGGGCCGCCGCGCTGCCTGCGACGACCCGGAAGCGGTTGGGTAGCCGGCCAATCGCAGCGCGGCCCCAACCGGAAGTCCCGCCCCCATCGCGGCGCGAGAGAAAAGCCACTGTCCGATCGAGTCCCGGTCCCGAGATGGGGGACCGGGTGAAGAGCGGCCGGGCGCATGGGGAAGGCGGGGCTCTCATGTGGTGAGAGAGCCCCGCAAAGCGCTACCGCCGCCCGAGAGCCAGAACCGCCGCCGAGCACCGCCAGAACAGGTGAGTATGTTGAGGGAGAGGAGGGGTGAGGTGAGTGGGGGTGGGGTGTGCGCGTGTGTCTGTTGTAGTGTGTCTGTGCGTGCGTGTGTCTGTGCGTGCGTGTGTCTGTCTGTGCGTGTGTCTGTTTAAGGGGGGGTGCGTGTGTGTGTGTATGCAGTGTGTGTATGTGCGCATGCGTGCGTGAGCCTTTCTTTAAGGGGGGTGCGTGTGTGTGTATGCAGTGTGTGAATGTGCGCATGCGTGCGGGAGACTTTCTGTGCATGGGAATATCAGGCAGGCCGACGCGACGTGCGCGTTCACGAGCTACAATCTCCAGGAGGACAAGCTCGTCACAGTCTGCAGTCCACATTCCCCGGAAAGCGGCGACATCAGTTGTCTCCCTAGACAGCAAAGCTTCGCTTTGCTTTCGTCTAGCGAGACCTAAAAACATAGAGTAGCGAAAGGAGTTTTGAATGTATTTCATTCCAAGGAAAAGCCCACATGGATTAGTAGATGATATCCCCCTTCTCTGCCCCAGCCAACTGAACTTTTAAACCCCTTTGGAACTTTCCTGCATTTTAATTCTATTCAACGTCACAGAACATGTAAACCAGGAACGGCTTGTGCAGGTAAAATCCATGGGGAGGCGTGAGGGGTATTCGACAGACGGCAATGATGGAAAATGAATTATTTATTTGATTTTCCCTCATCGTCGTCTGTCCAATACCCACCGGCCCATCGCTCTTTCCTGCATGGGCCGCTCCTGACATAAGCAGAATATGTAATAAAGAAACTATTAAGAATGTACCATATTTAAACTATTGAATGCAAACCCAGTACAATAACAGTACTAACAGGAGTGAAAGATTACCTCGCTTAGAACAGAGGCAGCATTAGTAGTGACATTTCCTACAACAGGGATAGCGCATGAAGCAGCTATGCAAGCTTCTTCAACAGAAAACAGGGTCTACATCGACAACAAGAGGGCAAGCCTTCAACACACAGAAAACAGCGAGCAAGGGCAGGACCTGTGAAAAATAACCTCTAACACAAAAAGAGTAGTGCAAGCACCTTGCACTAAACAGGTAGAGCAAGGAAAGCAGATCTGCAGGCCTCTGTTGCACAAAACAGGTACAGTTTGCGAAGAAGCAGAATATACACTAAGGTGGAGCACTGAAAGCTGCTGTGCAGGCTCCATCACACAAATAAACCAGCATTGGCATGGCCAAATAGGCCTCGCTCTTTGGACATTATTAGTGCGTAATCATGCAACACATTATCCTGGGTGCTGTGCCACCAGCGATTAAAGAGCTATACAATTAAAAAAAGGAGTGGAGGGAGATGGTAGAGAAGAAACAGGTGGGGCAGAAGGGTGAGAGGGCAAAGAAGCAACAGGAATGGAGATGGCCTAAAACCACAAGTTCTACTATGCTTATAGAAAAATAAAAATAAATAGTCCTGAAAACATGAGCAGTGGAAGGAGACAAGAACTTCGTCCGTGCTCTAGGCAAAGGCCAAACAAAAAAATATATTAAATTCCACCACATGCCCCACCCAAGTCTCAACCGCAAACCATACATTCTTAAACTTAAAGCACAGACATTACTCATGCAGAAAGTCTTTACAAAGACATGAACGTTTTTTTTCTGAAACAAAGAATTACAGATCATATTAACAATCTGCATACACTAGCAGGTACATATACGAAAACCCTTAGAAAGGAAAATACTGCTAGTTTTGTATTTAAATAATCATTTGACCATCTTGCACCTAGGGTGTGAAATTAGAACGTCTTGAAAGTAACCTGTGGGACACATGATCTAATTAAGGAAAAATACGGGGACAAATGGAGCAACACTGTAAACAAGAAAAAATTGTACAAAGGAAGCATGTGAAACAAGGGTGATATTGAAGTCATGCTTTAAAATATTGCATAATGCTTTGTAGAGCTTATCAGTCGCAGTACAACTTCTGGGACCTGTAAAGATAAACTGTTTCTATTACTCTATTATGCTAATTCTGAAAGCCCCCCTGGATAAAGGCAAAGCAAACTCTTAATACATACCACATTAACAGCAGGTTGACTGTATTAAAACAAGCCTTGGCATAGCCAATAGTTCTCGCCTTTGGGACCTTATAAGTATTTAGTTATGCAGCAGGTCCCAAAGGGCGCTGCCCGAACACTGGTAGTCATGGCTAATCAAATTCTTCTCTGATATTCTTGCACCAGTGATCACTAGGGTCAAAAAAAGCATGTGGCACAGGTGACCCTCGCCATAACTGGTTGTGGGTATGCAGTGCAAATGATAGAGTCTGGCAAAGGTTATTGTGCTGTAAATGTTGTTGACAAATGTGCATAATAAATATCCCATACTCCACGTGGTTGTTGTCTTCCTGCTTCAAGTGAAATTATTGTGTTACGAAGACATGCATTATTCTTTCGGGTGGGTTGTTTTTCTTTTGCAAAGAACACTGAGCAAAATATACTTCTGTAACTGTTAACGTTCACCGATGGGTTTGCTAAATATTTTTGTGACTTTTACAAGTTAGGCTTGAATTTCTATTTCATTCTGTTTCTGTTAAATTAAATTGTATTAATGTAAGTGGAAATATTAAGCTTAATTTGAGTGGAAATCTTAAACCTAATTTGAATAGATATGGATAACATGAAAAAATGTCCGATGGTGACAGGCTTTACTCTCAAATAAAGAGACAGCCTTCTGCGTTGCATCATTTGTGTTAATGTTTTAGTTGATTTAGTCGAGATTGTTCAAAAGCGTAGTGCTGCAGCCTCTCATCATTTCTCTGTCCGTGATGCCACCGGTTTTGGGGCAGTATAAGATAATTGTGCCAGTGTGTGTGGCCTGGCATTTTACGCACACCCATAAAGTTTAAATGAATTGAGAACATTTCCACTGCAAAGCCCAGAGTTTTCCACTTGAAGTAGTGCTCTCTGACTAATCTGTCCTTTGAGCATAAATCCTCAGATCTTATAACTTGCCCGACAGTCAGAACAAATCCTTTTTGGGGCTAATTTTGGTTTATGGCTTCGTGCCCGGGGCTTATTGGAACAGAAGACTTCCTGGAGCGTCCTAAATGCGAAGCTTCATGCCGAGCGCCCATAATAGAGGGATGCCTCAGTTAAAGGCCTGAATGGGGTCTGCTCGGTGCTCATCTTTGGCACACAAGGACTACCAGAAGGACAGAGCCACGCTTCACGACAAAGGCTCCTCTTATTAAACAGCTCCAGCCGGGTGCACTGGGCTTTCATTTCTAACTGGCGCCATCACGCACGTTACGGGGGTAAACTGGCCAACAACCCCCGCTGCTCAGTTTGTAGGGCTGTTGTGGCGGTACTGCCCATAGACACAGCTGCTGAGCTGCAGGTACAACATGACAATAAGATGTGTCTGCTCTGCGATGGCGCAAGAAGCCTACGGCCTAGCGTTCTGGTATGGAAAGCGCAGACTCCTCGTAGATGAACCGGGTAGAGTAGTTTTATGTCTCATGAATATTTATAACAGATCGTACCAATGCATCAAATGAAGCAAGGAGAGAGGAAGGAGTTAAAAAGGAGAGAGGAAGAGAGAAAGGAGTAAAAAGGGAGAGAGAAAGGAGTTAAAAAAAGGCAGCGTGGCCGTGAATGTCACGCTCGTGACTGTGGGCTGGAAGGGTGCCCGCGAGCGATGCACTTAATGAGCCATGACGGCTCGTAACTGTGCGCTAAACCGCACGCTCTAGATCAAACAAAAAGCTGTGGTCGGCTTTTGAAAGCTCACACACTAAATGTCTTGCCAGAGGAGCGCATGCGCTGGCTCAAGCGAGATCTAAAAATGCACCCAGTACATCTTGTTTGAGTCTGTAATCGCAGTTCAAAGATGTAATACCAAGTTTCACACGTTAGTTTAAAGATAGCGTACTTCTCAGGCATGTCTGAGCTCAATTACACATTGTGAGAACCTACAGGTAATTTATAACAAGTAAAATAAATCAAAAAATGTATTTTCACATTTCTACATGATTTTGCTAATTGGTTGGTGTATGAAGGTGGATACCTGACTATGGTTACCCCAGATTTTTTGCCTAGTGTTTAGCTGGTTTTCGACTTAGTTGGCCTGGGATCCTGCTAATCATGGCCCCAGGCTATCTGCTCTCACTGTAAAAAGGACTCCATGTACTTTAGGTACATCTCCAATTGGATATTGGGTCACCTTATGAGCCCCTGTATAGTGTACCCTAGGTACCCAGGGCATAGGTGCATCCAAGGCCTACCAGGGGCTTCAGCATGTATTATGCCCCCCTGGCTGGCCATCCAAATTGACACAACTGGCTTATCACTCAGCTGGGGCATGGTGGTGTAATCACCCTTTGCTTTAGATATAGTATACCTATATCTAACCTTATATATAGACACATATACACCTATAAGTCACTTCTATGGCAGGCCTTAACAATCCTGGAAGCAGAGTGCTTGGTTTTATGTGAGATGAGGCTCTAGCATGAGCTGAGCCTGTCTACAGCTTTCGGAACTATGTCCTTATAGCTGTTCTATGATATAGCCATACCATATACTCTTGAGTGCTTTATCATCCTTGCGGTTGAATGCTAACTTTGGTTTGGCTTTATCAAAACATGTCGTGTAAGGTGTCATACGCTTTGGAATACTACCCCCTCGCCAATTCTGGCGACGGGGGTAGCATTCCACCCTTCTAGAGGGAGAAGACATGTTGTTCCTGTTAATCCCGGTTAAAGTTAACCAGAGCCTCAGCATCACAAAATGGATGCTGCTGCCTCAGACACAAGTCTGACCTCCTGCTGCTGGGAGTCCTTCCAGTAAGGGAGGCTTGGACAATAGGTTTCCTGTCTTGGGAGGTGCTAGCACCACCCAGACAGGACATAGTGTATTGGGACAGGGAGGGCTGAATGAAATGAGACACTGCCTGGGGCACACAAGGTGTTCCATGCATAGTCCGGTTGAAACCAGTTGCTGGGCACTCCAGCCCCAGCTCTGGCGCGAAACTGGACAAAGGGAAAGGGGTGTAACCACCTCCTTCCCTGGTCCCACCCATAGGAGGGACCCAGCAGGTAATCTAGCCCCTCAGATTGGTATATAGGTAGGAGCTGAGTCAAGAGACTTGAGATTTATCCTGAACTGAAACTTGAAACGAAACTCTGGACCTTCGACATTCTATTGCAACTAGAAGACTCAAGAATCTCCCTTGTGGTCAAGGAGTGACCACCCTGTGCAAACAGGCACCATCCAGCGATCTGCTGTTTACTTTGTCGATGCTCCCGCCGGAGCCCGAGTACAGAGTCTAACAAGAGCCAGACTTCCAGACTTTCTTGAGCCTGATCCACAGCCACAGCAAAGCTGAGACCCGTGCAGGTGACGAGAGACGAGGGACCGGCCATCTTGAAAAACCTGCACCTTGCTACTTGTGCAGCTCCCGAGGCACCCTCGAAGCTGTGCCTTGGGGATTGAGAAGCCCCAGACCCGCGCACCTTCTACACCGTCGCACAGCCCTCCACACTCCACGAGTGCCACGTGGGGCCTGCTAGTGTTTTTGTGCTCAACTCGTCTGTCGGGTCACTTGCCCATTGGCTAGTGGCCTCTGTGACGACAAACCTACAAATCTACACTGCTGGTCTAATTGCTCCAGGCTGGCCCTTGCTTCCCTGAAAAGGAGAAGCCCTGCAGACCTTGCTGGTCTGCACCAGAAGCCATCTTCGATTCCTGCGTGGGTTGCCTTTGCCAAGGCTTGTTGACTCCAATCCGGAAGCCGACACCGCCGACAGCGCGATCCTTTGTGGGACAATCAGTGCTCAGCTCCTGGTTGTCATCGACACCTCCTGGTCTATGTGGATGCAGAGACAAGCTTCACAATATCACCTGATCGCTTCACATCGCCTGGTTCCTTCCTGGATCCTTCCTGGTCACTGGCTAGTGACCCAGACTCTATCCCGTCTGCTTTCAGGTACTCTTCATCCTTGATCTGCCCTTGGATCCAACCGGACACTTCTCTCCTGGTCGCCTGCAGCATCTTTTCCCAAGGCTCCATAGGATTCAGCTACGAAACCCAACACACTTTGACACCTATGCACCCGGCTTCTGTGGGTGAGGTAACGCGAGTACTCCGTTGCTCCTGTGGGTATTAAATATCCTAGTTTTCAGAAGCTTTCTCCTAGTCCATCCGGAAGTGTCCTAAAAGAACTAGTTTCCAATTCTTTCGTTCCCATTGTATTCCTATGGTAACTCGCGTGTGTGTAAAGGCTGCACCAGCTCCAGAAGCAACTGCTTCAAGCACATCTGGTGAAGCATGGACACTAGACCTCACCTTTACACTGGTCTTGCACAACTGTATGTATGCTCCCACAAAGGCTATTGGAAATACTAATGCTTATTTCACTACCTTGTTGTAGCAGCGGCATGTCATGCGGTAAAAAAACTGATGACTGGAAACTGCAGCATGCCCATGAGTGCAGAGGACAGTGCAAACTATGACATACAAGTGTAAATGCTGCGAGGGAGTAGCCCAAGTTGTGTAAAAATCTACATCATGCCTATAGCTCAGCAGCTGCAGGTATCTAAATGCCCAGAGGGCGTAGCCCAAGTTGAGATAATGCAAGTGCCTGAAAACAAGAGTTGGGTCTGTGGTGCCTAATCAGTACAAGCTGAGCACCCGGGCCCCCAACAGGAGCTGCAAAGTGTAAGCAACCACATTGGTTAATATGATTCACTTTCCAAAGGATGCATTATTTGTCAAAAGCTTAGAATTGGCTGTTACGCCACATTCTCTTTGGAACCTCCACAGCAGGCGTAAAACCTGCAACAATGGCAAATTGCATAGCCACCCTATACATTTAGAGATGGCTCCCGACCTCACACTACCAACTTAACATGCAGGTGCGTAAACAGTCTTCTGGTATCGCCAGGTGCTGCAAGAGATGGCAGTCAAGTTGCACAAGCCAGTGTGGTAGACCGCCTGAGCACATGGTCAGCTAATAACAGTTTACCAGCAGGATATTGTTGGGATTGCGCACTGTTAGAAAGTATCAGGGGCTTTTGCAGCTGGTCTCACATCTTGGAAAGCTCCGTTATTGGAAATGAAGTGACGTGTAGAATTCCCCACCAGCACGCATGTGAGAAGTTAGCCTGGCATATGATGTCCACTATTCTAGTGGGCACCTTGCACCAGTCTAAACGGTATACACCTGTTACAACGCAACTTTTACAACTACCTACTGTTACAACGCAACTTTTACAACGCATACCATTACAACGCATTGCGCTGGGGGGCGCTCTAGGATAGGGAATAAGTATAATTTACTATCCAACACCTTCCCTAGTGTCCACGGGGACTGGAGTTAGAATAGTAAATTATACTTAACACTAGCCAGCACCTCAAAGCGCTATGCGTTGTAATGGTATGCATTGTAATGGTCGCGTTGTAACAGTAGGTAGTCGTAATGGTATGCGTTGTAACATGGTACATTCGTCTAAACTACCCTTATTGATGGTGGTTGTAAAGTCAACCTTATAGACAAGCTATCCTAGTGGTAGCATGGACCAGCAGTCTTAGGCTAAACTCCAAAGAGCATGTGAAGCTGTTTGTTTTACCAATTATAATCCCTTGCATACCAAATGAAAGGACACCACACAAGGTATATATCAAATATAGATGTATTTATTTCTAACACTACCCCTCTGACTTCTTTATGAGGTTAGAATTCGAAGTAAATCACAAGTTACTTAAATAGCATATGATAAGTTGCACAAATACAGTTTTGCCCTAGGGGCCTAAAAACCATATACTAAGTAAGTAGTATAAGAACCACTTCAGAAATAGGGAATATGCCTAGAGCCTAGGGAATCGCTGGGGCTACACTAGACAACCAAGGTTAGGAAGTAGGAGACCCACGGGAGACGCGTGCCGTATCTAAACACAGTCGCGAGTTACCATTGACTTAGAATGGAGAACGTAAAAGTTACAAAGTTAAAGATTTAGGGCACTTCCGGAAGGACTATGACAAAACCACTTTAGATTAGGACACTTGGATAGCCGATACCCACGGGAGCACCGGTGTACTCGAGTTACCTCACCCAGGGATGCCGGGTGCATAGGTGTCGGGTTTCGTCGATGTTTCCTATGGAGATCTGCGAAGAAGTGCTGCAGGCGACCAGGGGAAAAGTGTTAAGGTGGATTCAAGGGTGGATAGAGGAACTGAAGAACCTGAAAGCTGAGGGAACAGAGTATGGGTCACTAGCCAGTGACCAGGAAGGAACCAGGCGATGTTGAGGAGATTTCAGGTGAAGAGGTGAAGCTTGTCTCTGCAGCCACGACGACCAGGAGGTGTCGACGATGACCAGGAGCTGGATTTGAGCTGTCCCAGGAATGATCTAGTTGACTGCGGCGTCGGTATCCAGATTGGACCCAAAAAGCCTTGGCAACTACAAACCATGCAGGAAGTGAAGATTGGCTTCCAGTCAGACCAGCAAGGTCTGGGGAGCTTCTCCTCTGCAGGGAAGCTTGAGCAAGCCTGGAGCAATCAGGTCAGCAGTGTAAATTCAAAAAGAAGTCTTCAGAGGGCTAACTAGCCAGTGGGCTAGCAACCGGGGAGGCGCGTCAAGCTGAAATGCAGGAGCAAGTCCCACGCGGCACTCGTGGAGTGTGGAGGGCTGAGCTTTGGTGCAAATGGCGCTCGGGTCTGGGGCTTCTCATACCCCAATGCACAACTGCGAGGGTACCTCAGGAGTTGAGCAGTTAGCAAAATGCAGGAAGTTCAGGTTGTCCGGTCCACGTTTCTCGTGTCCGCCACGGGTCTCAGCTTTGCAGTCGATGTGGATCGGAGTCGCGGAAGTCTGAAAGTCCAGTTCCTGAGTCGCTGAGTTTTCGGGTTCCAGCAGGAGTTTCAACAAAGCAGACCGGCAAGTTACTGGTGGTGCCTGTTTGCACAGGGTGGTCACTCCTTGACGACAAGGGAGATGTCTTCAGTCTTCTAGCCGATATAGAACGTCGAAGGTCCAAGAGTTTCATTTCAGAGTTTCAGTTCAGGATAATCTAAAGTCTCTAGACACAGCTCCTATCTTTATACTGATTTTAGGGGCTGAATTACCTGCTAGGTCTCTCCTATGGGTGGACCTGGGAAGAAGTTGGTTACACACCTTTCCCTTTGCCCATTTTCGCGCCAGAGTGGGCTGGAGTGCCCCAGCAACTGGTTTGAAACGGGCTATGCATGGAGCAACTTGTGTGCCCCAGGTAGTGTCTGGAAAAGCATCTTTCCATTCAACCCACCCTGCCCCAATACACTACAGGCTGTATGGGGTGGTGCTAGCACCTCCCTCGACCGGAAACCTATTGTTCAAGCCTCCCTTGCTGGAGTTTCCCCCAGCTGCAGGAGGTCAGACTCGTGTCTGTGGCAGCATCATCCATTTTGTGATGCTGAGGCTTTGTTTAACTTTAACCTGGTAAAGCAGTAACTACATGTCTTTTCCCTCTAGAAGGGGGGAATGCTACCCTCGCCGCCAGAACTGGCGTGGGGTAGTATTCCAAAGTGTTTGACACCTTACACTACATGTTTTGATAAAGCCAAACCAAAGTTAGCATTACCTGCGAGGAATATAATGCACTTAAGAGTATATGGTATGGCTATATCATAGAACAGCTATAAGGAGATGGTTCCGAAAGCTGCAGAGGGGCTCAGCTCATCAGTTTGGTAAAGGTCTATAGTCAAGTGAAAATACAAAAATAATGAACCACAGACAATATAAACACCAATAAATACTAACAGATGAACTCACCACTCACTAATGTATAAGCATTATTTTATATATTTTTATTTAGTCAGAAAAATTCTTTTTTTCGTTTTTTTGAAAATATTCTTTGTGTACAAATATATCTTTTTTCATTTTATAACATAGTTCAGAATGAAATTGTTTATAATTCATAGACATTAAGAACCATTAGCAGACAAACATGAGACACAACAAGGGATTTATGCAATATGGCAAGGTAGGTCACAACGCGCGTTTCGGCTGGCTAGTCTTCTTCAGGTGGCCATATATTGCACTAAAATAGGTTGCAAGAAAGGCTACACGTCCTTTTAAACTTGAATTAGAAGTGATATCTTAAAGGTTGGGATTCCTTCTACGTGATATTACATAGTTTAGTAAGGTGTCAGTTCCCTTGTAGATTTTTGCAGAAGCTTAGTAGCGGGCTTTATGTTAATCCCGTATTGTCACTGTTAATAGGGTCGGGTATTCAGCGCGGTCATTTTGAACAAGGTCAGCTATTCAGCGCAGTTTCAAAGGCTCAGAGATAAATGCTCAGACGTATCTCCAACCAGGACCTGGTTGGAGATACGCTGTCACGTACCTTAACCGAGAGCCATAGCTGGCCGCATTCATCAGAAGTTACGAAAACAGGAATAATTAGCTGCCCTTGACCCCTGACTCTCGGTGGATCGTCTCGCGACCTAATTAGGAATACATAAAAATATATAAAATAATGCTTATACATTAGTGAGTGGTGAGTTCATCTGTTAGTATTTATTGGTGTTTATATTGTTTGTGGTTCATTATTTTTGTATTTTCACTTGACTATAGACCTTTACCAAACTGTTTAGTTTCCCTATGTATAGCAAGTGTATCACTATTGTATATAGGGGTCCCCTTCTTTCCAAACAGCTCATGCTAGGGCACCCTCTCACATAAAACCAAGCACTCTGCCTCCAGTATTGTTAAGGCCTGCCATAGGAGTGACTTGTAGGTTACTATGTGTCTATATATTAGGTAGATATAGATATACTATATCTAAGTAAGGGATGATTACACCACCTTACCGAAGCTGAGTGATCAGCCTGTGGTGCCAGTTTAGATTGCCAGCCAGGGGTGGCATAATACATGCTGCAGCCCCTGGTAGGCCTTGGATGCACCTATGCCCTGGGTACCTATGGTACAGTATACAGGGGCTCCCAAAGGTGACCCAATACCCAATCAGGTATGTACCTAAAGTACATGGTACCAATTTAGAGAGAGAACAGCTGGGCTGTGGGCCTGATTAGCAGGCCCACAGCCACACTAAAGTCGAAAAACCAGAGAATCACAGCAAAAAGGGGCGGTGACCATAGGAAGCAGACCCTACTCTCCTACAACGCACACCAAAATACCAAGACCAATATGAATACATCAGCTGATGCAGGCACAGCAGACTTATGCCCTGAATACCTCCGCACATATGAACGACCCAACGCTGACTCTGTTCCGCGTGCCGTGACCAGAAAAGAGACAGATTGCTAGCCAGCTATTACAAATTCCAATAATGAAGCGCGAGCATGTTTCAGAGGAAAAGCTACTCCAGTCTACCACTGAAACTTCATATAAGTGAATTAACACCTTATATTCGAGGCCATCAAAAGAAAAGGCGGGGCCGACATCGGCCCCGCCGCATGTATGGCAGGGCGCTCCGCCCCCACCCGGTACCCGTTGGCGCTGTTGGGGCGCGTCCGCCCTCACGTCACCATGACCCGTCTGTCACGGCTTAGCGTAGATTGGTCACGGAGTGACCAGGAAGTGATGGAAATCTCTTCCGGGTCACCATGGCACAAAGGCCATGCTGGTTAGATCCGGCCTGGCCAAAGAGGGATTAAAAGGCAGTGGCGTGCGTGAGTCTGCCTCTTTGACTCCGCGCGCCGCGGCCTGCCTCCCAGCCTAGGAGGCTGTATTGCTTTTTCCCATCCAGTCTCACTAGGAGGCTTTATTTTAATTTTCTGTTTTGTCTTTTCAGGCGTATGAATCCGGTCAGCGCCGCTTCGGAGGTCTTGGAATTTGGTGGCCTCGCGTTGGGGGGGGGGCTTTTCAATATCTTCTTTGTCTTACAGGAGCATGTCTGAAACAGTGCGGTTGGCGCGTCTGCAGGGCGGTCAGGGCGAGCTCTCTTTGTGGCTGAGCGGCTTGGAAGTACCCCCTGAACAACGTGACTGGGACGTCGGCGGGAAGCATGCTACAGCCGGCCCAGGCGAGCTCTTGAACAGCGCCTGGAACAGCACCTGGAAACAGCGTGAATGGCGGAGACCAGCGAGCGTGAGAGTACCCCTGGAAACAGCGCGATGGGTGCGTCGGCAGGACGGTCGGCGAGCCTTGGGACAGCGCCTGGAACAGGGCGAATGGTAAATTAATGTGTGCTTGAACGGCGCTAGTGGGGGCAGTCTTCTTTGTAGAACAGCTGAACGCAATGTGCCATGGGGGGTGCAATCTGCAATGTTATATTTTAAATACAGTAACATATACTGCGCAGCCAGCGTGAGCACCCTGAGGTTGGTGCTATTCTGAAGATCACAGTAGGGCCTAGAGGAAGTCGGTCCAATTTGTTAGACATGTGGTGGGTACACGCGCGCTGGTGTTTTTTAAACATAAACGTGTTTTAAGGTATAACAAAATACCGTGACGACTCTTGTGAGGTGGGGATGTAGCTCAATGGTAGAGTGCATGCTTTTTCCCAAAAAATGAGATGTGCACTCGAAAAGTCATAGAAAACATGCGTGTACCTTAAGTTATTTCCTTGCTGCATGATACTGAAAAATGAATCGGAGGAAGATACCCTCATTCATCGCTCCATTCTCGAGTTGCCCACCTCCGGCTCAGATACTGTATTTAAAAGGGCTTTAAAAATGCGGTACGGTACACATTACTGAACCTCTTGTTCTGTTGTAGCATTAGGTCATACGGCTTGCTGAAAGCATGTCATTTAGTGGGAAGAAAATACCACCTCTATAGCTTTTCTTTTACATTAGCTCGTTTATACTGGTGCCTCATAAGTCTATTTGCAAACCCAGCGTACTGAATGCATACCGAAGTAATCGGTGCAACAGATTTTGAGGTATTTTGAAGTAGAAGAGTCTAGATCTAGCTGCAGGTACTACCACCTAGTAGTCATGTCAAACAATTTCGGAAAGGATTTTATAATTACATGCCTTTCAGACGTAATAGATGAATTTTCTTCTTTGGGAAGACATTTCATCACGGGCGTAGCTAGAGCTTGTGGCGCCCGGGGCTATCCCTCAGATTGCCGCCCCTGGGGTGGGGGGTCGGGGGGTGGTGCTGGGGAAATGCACCATGTGCGTTGGTGCGTGCCTTGCGCTAACACGTTGTTTGCTTTTGATACATGCACAATTGTCTCCTTTTTCCTCATGTAACGTAACGTTTGCTTTTGTAACATGCCCACTTGTAATTTTCTCCACATGTAAGGTTACTGTTCCTATTGGGAAGCGCTCTGACACCTTCGGGTAAAGTCTGCGCTATATAAAAACGCTTAAATAGGTAAATAAATAAATACATGTCATTAAATGACACTCAACAGTG
This sequence comes from Lissotriton vulgaris, assembly GCF_964263255.1. Taxonomy (NCBI): domain Eukaryota; kingdom Metazoa; phylum Chordata; class Amphibia; order Caudata; family Salamandridae; genus Lissotriton; species Lissotriton vulgaris. The sequence continues at coordinate 1,398,602,906 of NC_141695.1, forward strand.
TATTCTTTATTCAGACTCTCTCGCCGTGTGTGAAACTCATCTGCACCTTTCAGGCTTGTGTGTGTTCGACCTCCTTATCATGCCTCTTGCACTGGGAAGTCAGACTCGAAAAGGGTGGGGAGAACCAACAGTTTAAAATGATCATTAGGATCGTGAAAACGCCGCTCCGGCTGGCAAAGCAGGCTCTTGTCGAGCAGGGCACGAGGGGCAGGAAGAGCCCAGCGCCTCATGCTGGGGTAGAAGAATACAAGAAGCTAACCTCTAGTAAATGTGCACCATATTTACTGGCTAGAAAAATATACCTGCGTCAAATGTGTATGTTCCTTTATGTGACGCTGTTGTTAAAAGTAAGCGGCTATAAACTACATTAGGTGAAGCAGAAATAATTATGTGTGGGTCATGGTTACAGGCACAAAACCATTAAGACTAAAGATGTGTGTGCTGTTTTTCAAATTTTGATGACCAATGTTTCGAACCAGCGATCAGCTATTTTAACCATCAAGTGCCTTATTATTAAGGCAATCTGTTTTTCATTTTATACTGATAAGTTTTTTGGGGGGAAACAATCTATGCGCCTCTATCTATGCACTTTAAAAATGGAAACATTTAGAAATTGTTTCTTTAAAAATACCTTTGAATCAACAATAACCTCGGGAATTTGTACCTGGGAGAGAGTCGGTTCGGGACAACAGCTTGTGGTGGGCTGCTGAGGTGAGGGTAGGTCACTGGATGCATTCATACACGTCACCACGTGCGTTGGTGCGTGCCTTGCTCTAACAACAGGAGAGTTTACAAGTCTGTCATGGGCGGGCTCTGCATGATAAATGTTTGCAGGGCCGAGATTGGTAGCGTTTTTGCGCGCTACCAGATTGACGGCCCCTGACATAAACGTGAAGGTACACTTTTAAAATAGGCTCAGTGGTGCGTGCAAGTAGCATTTACACACACTGGGCAATCTCGGCTTAGTTATGCTGCGCAACGCACTTTGGTTGACAATGATGATTTAGTGTCCTGTTGATACTGCTGAGGCGCCGCCCGGCCACCCCCAAAATAGTGCTGCCTGGGGCGAACCGCCCCCCCTCGCCCCCCCTGGCTACGCCGGTGCATTTCATGAAAATATGCTAGCGCTGACAAATGGTTTACAGTTGCCAAAAGGTAGTGCTTTCGTGGTGGCAATTTTTCTAGGGTTTTGGACAGTGCTCAATCATTTGGTGTGAAAGTGGGAGCCAGGGGGGACATTGGTTGAGCTGCGGCCTATGTTGTACAGTTGCTGCTGTGTTATAAGGACAGGGGACAGCCTGGACTGCGGTGGCGATGGCATAGTGGGCTGCAAGTTGCATGATAAATTGGGTATATTACTCAGTTCTGTTGCAGGATGTGGAGATAGGCCCTGGATGCATGGGTGCATATCTCGGGTAGCTGAAGTCTTGTTCTTTCTGTGGGCATCATCTGTTGCAGACATTACCTAAACTGGGATATTGTGAAGTGCCGTCAGTCGATGGGGCTGGTGTTGGCACTGCAGTGTACTGTTAGTAGGTAGGATCTGTGACATAATAGAATGAGGTGCCGTCAGTCGGTGTGACTTGCGAATTTCAAAACACAGAGGCGAGCGTCTGGGCTCTGGGAGCGGCAGCGAGGCTGTGCAGCCACCGCCTTCTTTTTAGGTCTCGCCTCTCAATGCGCATGCGCATTGAGCAGAGCGAGACTATAGGGCTTTAAACAGACTTTACCCAACTGGCGATTTGGTGCTGTGCCCGTGCGCTTTTAGGTCAATGCGCAAGCGCATTGACCTAAAATGCGTGTGCACATCATCAAATCGCTGTCTGTTCCCTCAGCCGCACTCCTCCCACACCTTTGAAGTGAAGCTTAGCTTCACTTCAAAGGCCCCTGCTGCTTCACACCCTCATCGCCTCTCTCCCCGCTCCGCCCCCTCCCCTGCCTGCCGTGTCGCATTTCTCCTCCTCCCTCCCCACAGCAATGCCCTCCGTCTTGGCTCGCTGTTCTTTTAAAAACTACTCGCTGCCTCCTCCCGCTCTCCTTAATCCGCTCTCCTTAATCCACCATCCCGCTTTCCTTTGTTTCTAAATCCCCCTCACTCCTTCCTTCCTGTTTCTAACCCACCCCGTTTCTCTCACCTCTCATCACGCTCTCTATTGTGTTTTCCACCCTACCCACTCGTGTCAAAACCCCTGCGCTGTTTTTGTACAGCTTGTTTTGCTTGCATGCATGGGCACTGGCGTGAAGCAAAATTGTGCCTACTCTCCACATGACACGGGTACGTACGTTGACAACCTCACAAACTTTTGAGGGCCAGGTCCCTGAGCAGAGCAGGGGTTCAGAAGCGCAGATGGGTGTGAGACATGGGCCCATCCATCCCCCAGAGCTAACAATATTATAATAATGTTGTTGATAAGTTAATATTTTTATTTTTTTTTAAAAATATTTTTATTGAAGTATTTAACATTTGTATACAAAGCACGGCAACATTAATACAGACCATGAATTGGAGGAGGAAGAGTATATACTAATTAAAAAAAAAAAAAAAAAAAATTAAAAAACAATGACTAAATCATCAGCGGGTAAGAGTAATATTTCCGAAAATAAATTCGAACACAAATTAGGACATAGAAAATACCATTAATAAATGCAACATGTATTTTCATATTGAGCAGCATCAATATTGTATTTGCATCAAATTAATATCTCTTGTCTGCAGGTAATCCAACATTTCTCATTATTATACCTCCTTCCATCGAGTTATAGGGTCCCATATTGTATCCCCCAACTTCCTGCCCTTTTTTCCCTTCCTTGCATATATCGCTTTCTCCATTTTATGCATTATTAGTAGCTTAGCCAGCCATTTATGGAAGGTAGGTGGTACAGGATCTATCCATGCAGAGGCTATACATAATCTCATGATAGCCATGGCTACAAACAAAAATTCCCTACCACGAAAAGAACGTATATCCTCAACATTTACTCCTAATAGGATAGTTCCTGGGGTTAGAACAATTTCGCTTTCTACAATTTTACTTATAAAACTTTCGACTTCCTTTTTAAATAAATCTAAACGGGGACATAACGCAAATACATGTTCCAAGTCAGCATCCGGGCTTCCACACCTATAGCATGTAATACCCACTAACCCTCCCCATTGAGCTATTTTAGCCGGTGTATAATACAGATGGTAAAGTGTTTTATAGTGTTGAGCCTGTAGTGGTGCTGCACATAATAATGATTTCCCCATTTCTAGTGAGATTCCAAAACTTTCAGAACTAATTGTAAGATTATCTCTCCATTTTTCACTCCACTTTTGATGATCGTCTTGTTTTACTTTCATCAATTCAGCATACAATCTTTTAATTGTGCAATCCTCTCCTTTTCGAATAATATCCATTATATCATTGCGCCTGAATCCCAAAACACCACCTTTCTTTGCCAGGAGGAAACTCCTGATCTGCAAAAATTTAAAGAACTGCCTTGTTTCTAGATTGTATCTATCTTGCAGATCTTTGAATTGTAGAAAACAATGTTCCCCCCTAATATCTCCAATATTTCTGATTCCCCTATTTTCCCACTCTACCATTACAGATCCCGAAAAAATATCTTGTGGAAGGGTTGGATTATGTAACAATCTCGTATAAGAATTAAATTTTCCCAAGCCAATTTTTTTAGAAAAACTTTTCCAAATTTCGAATGCTGCTATTATTATCTTGAACTTTGTCCTCTTGTAATAACTAGCCTCTGTAAATTTTAGAAAAACATCCTTCGCTTCCGTTCCCAGAGTTAGGCCATAGATTGCTAATGATCCATATTCACTCCACTCCTCTCCTCCACTGCCCTGTTCACCTCCCATTAAGCCAGCCATGTTCTGTAAGGCTGCCGCCCAGTAATAGGATTTTAAATCTGGGACTCCCCAGCCTCCCCTTTCTCTTGGCAACGTCATGTATCTAAGAGCCCTTCTCGTTTTCCCTTTTGCCCAGAGAAATCTATTTAGCATACTCTCTAATTTCTTAAATATTTTATTTTCGAAGAAAAGCGGTATTGCCCTAAAAAGATATAGGAATTTTGGAAGGATAACCATTTTTACTATGTTAGATCCTCCCACTATTGATAAGTGTAAATTATCCCATCTATCCAAGTCTTTTTCCACTTTCTTAATTAAAGGGGAGATGTTCCTTTCCACCAAGTTATCCAAGTCTGCCATTATGGTAACCCCTAGATATGTACCTTCTTGTATTACTCGGTTATCTAAGCATGGAGTATACGAGTTTTTAATTATCTGTGTTTTTGTTGTATTTAATTTGTATCCCGAAATTCTTCCAAATTTCATCGCCTCAAGCTCAAGGTGTTCTATAGCTTCAGATGGGTTTGGAGAGATAACAGCGATGTCATCTGCGTAAGCTAATATTTTACATTGCCCGATAAGCGTTGTAACTGGTGTTATCATCGCTGATGCCTCTATTTTACGTATAAGCGGGTCCATGTATATAGCGAACAATAAGGGTGAACAAGGGCACCCTTGTCTGGTACCTCTTTTTATATGGAATTTTCCTGTGTTCCCACTGTTCACTCGTAGTGTCGCTACTGGTTCTAAGTAAAGAGTTTGTATGGCTTTGATAAAACCCTGTTTAATTCCCGTTCTGGCTAGAGCGTACCAAAGGTAGCTCCAGGAGACCCGGTCGAATGCCTTTTCTGCGTCGAGTAGCATCACTGCGATCGGATCCCCTGTGACTGCCGAAACGTCAAATAGAGTTATTGCCTTCCGTATATGGTGGGTGGTTCCTCTGCCTGGTATAAAACCATGCTGACAGCTGCTCACGATTTTATCTATAATTCTTGCCAGCCTGGATGCTAAGGCTTTAGAGAAGACTTTTGCGTCTGCATTGAGTAGGGTTATAGGCCTATAGGAGCCTGGTTCCTCCGGTTTTTTACCTTTTTTTAGTATTACGACCACTTCTGCACCCCCCCATGATTTAGGCGATGTTATCCCCAGTTGTGCACCTTGCATCACCTTCACCATTTCTTCTCTCAAGCAATCCCAGAATACTTTATAAAATTCAATGGGAATTTGATCTGGGCCTGCTGCTTTACCAGAGGGTAGGTTCCATATTGCCTGCTTTATTTCTTCTAACTGCAGCTCTTCTTCCAACCCATTTGCTTCCTCTTCCTCTATTGGATTTACAGGGATATCCTCGAGGTACTCCCTCATTTCTTCCTTATCTTTTAGCGGGTCACGACCGTATGATTCGTCATCATATAGCTTCTCGTAAAATATCCTAAAAACTTCTCTTATTTTAGTCGAATCTGTTTGTATCATACCCGCAGCGTCCCTGATTTCCCTCACTATGCCTACAGATTCTTGTTGTCTTGCTCTAGTAGCCAGTATCCTGCCTACTGACTCACTCAGCTCGTAACACTTCTCCCTTTTAGTGTCGTAAATTTTCGCCGCTTTACTAGCAATTTCACCCTCTGCCTCAGCTTTGGCTTTTACTAGCTCTACCCATGCTTTTTCGATATCCCGCCCCGACACCACACCATTTTCTAAATTTTCTTCTGCCTTCAAGACATTCGGAGCTAATTCTAGATTCCTCAGCTGAGCTTGTTTCCTTTTATAAGAATTATAACTCATCGTTTCCCCTCGTACTCCAGCCTTAAATGTGTCCCAAACAACTCCTATTTCTGCTGTGTCTTTGTTAAACGAGAAAAATTCAGTAATCCAAGAGCCAAGCGGGCTAATAAAAAAATACAGAAATCTCTCCATAATCTACAGGACATGTACTCTGAAGTAACAGGTAGACTAGCGGAGGTAGAACAGAGAACTGGCAAAATGGAGGATGAAATGGCAGAGATTCAGGAATTCAGACAGACCCAGGGAAAAACTGAATCTGATATTTTATGGAAACTGGAAGATTTTGAAAATCGCCAGAGGAGAAATAATATAAGACTCTTAGGAGTGGAAGAAGGCAAAGAAGGGGGTGACACGAGAGCCTTTGTTGTAGAACTGCTGAAAGGTGCGTTCCCAGAAATGGACACATGTGATTGGGATAAAGAGGTGCAACGGGCACATCGCTTCCCACTAGTACAGAAAAAAGGCAACGCGGGTGCAAGATCAAGGGCAATCCTTGTCTATGTAGGAAATTACTTGCTAAGGGAGGAAGTGATCATGAAAGCTAAACCTACTAAGAAACGCACATATAAAGATATAACCTTCTTTGCTCGTCCAGACTTCTGCCACATAACAGTTGAGAGAAGATGGCGGATGCGGCAACTTATTGTGCCATTTCAGAACCTAGGCTGTGAAGTTTATTTACTGTTCCCGTCTCGCTTGAGGGTGGGGTTGAATGGACAGTTCAGAACTTTTTTTTCGGAAATTGTTGCTCAAGAATACTTGACCTATCTTCGAGAAGAAAGAAGGCATAGAGAACAAAACGGACAATTGGATCGTATGGATACCACAAAACAAGTAGCTTCTATCTCAAAGAGATAACTGAGCCTTTTTTCTATTTTCTTTTTTTTTCTCTTTTTTAAGATGATGTGATTATACTCTGAGAATGTTCCAGCACGGGGAGTGGCCGGGTAAGACTCCCCTGGGAGGGCACGGCTGTCACACATAGGTCAGGATTGACCTATTTGCCAGTAAGGGAAAGGGTGGGGTGGGAGGGGAAAGAGGAGGGGGTGGGGGGTGGGAACCACACGGGGAACAGGGCACGGCAATGGAAAAAATAGAGGGGAAGAGGTTAAAAAAAATATTCTTTGGTCACAGGGAACAGGCGGGGGTGAGAAAAAGGAAGGGAAGTAATATAATAAGCAACGCTGATCAAAAGTTAACGAAATGGAGGACTACTACGCAGATAATGTACAGCAGAGAGGGCAGTAGGGAAAGAAAATGGGAGAACATCGATAATGGGGATTAGAATTGCAACCTGGAATGTTTGTGGGCTAAACGACCCCCAAAAAAGAGCGAAAGTAGCATTAATGCTGAAACAAGTGAATCTAGACTTTGTATATATCCAGGAAACTCATATAATAACAACACAAGCTTATGTTCTGTCACAGTTAGGATTTAAGGTACTAGTTCACTCAAGCCAAGGGGTAAAAAAAAGAGGAGTAGCTATCCTAGCCAGGAATAGTAACGTTCTAATTAGAAAAAAAGCACAAGATAAATGGGGAAGATGGGCTATGGTTGAGTGCTGGATAGACGGAGAGTGGAAAACATTGGTAAATGTATATGGATCAACAGAGGACGACCCTGATATATTCCAATTCCTTGATGTTGAAATAGCAACCTGGGCACCAAATATTATCTTGGGAGGTGATCTTAATATTAATGGTGCAGATGGATTAGGACTGGGCTCTTTTGGAAAGTATGGCGGTAGGAAAAGAAAAGTATTCCAGGCGCTACACAGTCTGGTATTAAATAATGCTCTTTCAGACGTATGGGGGAAAAAAATATTGGATAATAAAGGGTACACATATTACTCTGCACCGCACCAAACATGTGCAAGACTAGACTATTTTTTTTATTTCAAGTATAAGTATTTCCGACTAGAAGATTGAAAGGCTGCCACGGATCCTAAGCGACCATAACCCTCTAGTACTTACTATAACATCAAAAATAAGCATTAGACAACACACGAACTGGACTTTTGAAAGAGAGCTACTGAAAGATGAGAATTATATTGATAAGTTAATATTTTGCTGCTATGTCTACTTCCTAACACTCGTCAAGTGAGTCCGACAGAATGGGGCTTGCATTCATACGTCTGTCGGGGCTGCTTTAGCTCCCAGTGAGTCCTGTTCACTTTCTGTCTCACTGAAGACAAGGAGCCGCCCCAAGCACACCTCTCCTTACAACCTAATGAGGCTTGTCCTATCGATGCCGCCCTTTGTAACATATCTACAGAAAGATGCATGAAGCCTTGTCTGAGATATATGAACGAGCGTTGCTGCTGACCCCTCTAAACCTGCCAATTAGCAGCCCAGCTTGTGTTCGATTAGCTCCCGCTCAGTAGGCATGTCTTCACGGACCCCCAAGACCTCCCGGGCTCCCATAGGCTGTCTGGAATCTGAGCGGCGCTCGTTAACATTGTATCCCTAATTACTGCTCAGGAGGCCGAGAGCCTCTTTGATGTGCCGCACTCTGCTATTGGTCAATGCGACCTGCGTGTTGTCAAGCAAACTAGGAGCAGCGTTAGCTAACGTATGCTCAGAGAGTCAGAGTAGCTCCACTTTACGACTCCATTTTTTTTGTTATTTTAAGGTTAAGGAATACAAGAAAAATAGCAGCTGCTACAAATCACTGAACCCCTACTACACCAGTTGCTCAAAGCTACCAGCTTACTCAGGACTTTAAGTGGGATGTAAAAACTGGGGGGCGGGTGTCTCTCAAAGGGGCGTGGGCAATGTAATTAAGTAAGCTAGAAATCTGTGCTTAGCATAGTGTGCCGCCCGACTTGTATTTTGCAGTTTCTGTCATTACATCCAGATATATGATGCAACAAGTAACATCAAGTCAGGACTATTGGCTTTGTCAATGGTTGTTAGTCACCATCACTCTCCCCTCCCTTCTCTTTTTCCCCTCACTCCTCACTCTCCCATCACTTTCCCCTCCCCCTCTATCCCCACTCTACCCTCCCTCTCACCACTCTCCACCCTGTCACCACTCTCCCCTCTCACAACTCTCCTCTCTCCTGTCTCCTCTCTCTCCCCCCTCTCTTCACTCTCCTCTCCCCTCCCCTCTACCATCTCCCATCTCTCTCCACACTCATCCTTCTCTCTCGTCTACCCTCTCTCCTCTCTCTCCACACTTTCCTCCATTTCTCCCCTCTTTCCTCACTCTCCCTTCTCTCCCCTCCCCTTTCCCATCTCTCCTCAAGGTACACACGATTGTCAATGAGCATTAACACAGCATCATTTATACCAATTTAGCATTAGTCAACACCACTAGTTTTTCCCTGTTGTTCTCATCTTCATCTCCCCCATGGTTACTCCTTTCCCAGGTCTATCTCCATTGCTCTGCCTTCCACCTCTCATGCCTCTCTCCCAAACTCATCTTCTCCCTTTCTATACTCAACTCTCTCCCTTTCTATAATCTCAGACTCCCTCTCCTGCTTCTCTCTCTTGCTTCGCTCTTGGGCTCCCTGTCCGTACTTCTCGCCCCTGATACACTCTGTCTCCCTCTCCATGCTTCTGTCCCCTGCTGCACTCTCAGGCTCCCTGTCCGTGCATCTCACCCTTGCTTCACTCTTGGGCTCCCTCTCCGTGCTTCTCTTCCTTGCTGCACTCTCTGCTCCCTCTCTGTGCTTCTCCCCCCTGCTGCACTCTCGTGCTCTCTAGAGATGTGGCCTAACAACCAGAGCTGCCATCTAAGTCACGTAAATACAAAACATGTTGCATTCCAAATGCTATAGGTGTCACATTCGCGAAAGTTATAATTATTGGCATTGTAAATGACAAAGCTATCCATTTAGCTATTTTGAAAACCAACACATAAATAAAATATTTGTCATTTACAAGACCAATAGCTCCAACTTTTCTAATGCGAGACCTATTGCATTTCCAATGCTTGTTCTCACTGGGTCTGACTGTGCAGGGAAAGACAGCAGCGGCACCCCAAGGCTTGATTACAGCCAAAGGGGCCTGTTCCGGCGGGCGGAATGTGTATTCAACATGCTTAAGGAGGCTTTGGTTCTCCAAGCGATCAGTTGGCGGGAATTTGCGTAACTCGAGTATCCAGTCTGCTGCTTGTTGTGAACGATACTCTGTTAAAACCGTACTTTGGTTGTTTAGACATCAATGCTGTCGCTGATTGGTTAGTTAGGCCAGCAAAGTGTCTGGTGGAAAATAGATGATGCCGTTTGTACCTTTTCTCGGGGGGCGGGGGGGGCTGGGGTGTTCATAGAGGACCGGGTGGCCGAGTGCCAATGTGAAACGCTGTTCTTTAACATGTAACATTGGGATTGCAGAATACACTGCTGGGGGCACGTGCTTCGGGAGCTTGGGTGATCATGGCCACAAATGATATTGCTACAGATAGTGCACTCAAGGCGATAACCTGTGACTCTTGTGGTTATGACAAAAGGATACTGGCAGCTTTGTGGCATTATTAGACTACTTAGGGTTGTCACTCACACACCATTACAGCATTAATGTACTCATCATTGAGAGAGCAGATATTCCCTCCTACTATTAAGGGAAAGGTTTGTGAGTCGGCAAGTAGTCTAGACCGGCTACCACAGAACACTTACATCACCAGCCTAGGAGTTTACACCTCAGAGAAGCTGCTTGACACCTAAAACTTGAGAATTGCCTAGAGTTCACTGCTTCTTTTATTGCATAATTTAGGCAGCCGTCTATTTCAGAGTGGGTTTGTTTCGATTTAAACTGGGTGCTACGTTGTGTCAGGACAGAGCTACACCTCTCTGAAGGCTCTTAAGGAGAGTGAAACACTTGTCAGGGGTTGTTTTAATCATTTCAGTTTGGGTGGATGGTATGTTACCTACCCAAAGGCAGTACTGGTGTGCAGGGAAGGGTCAAAGGGTTTTGGGCCATTTTTACAGCGCGGTATAAATAACACGGTGTTAAGCCTATACTTAAAGATTGTCTGCTGAAATGCCAAAAGAAGGTATCTAGTTCTATCCTGGCGTGGATGCGGTTGAGCTAATTCTATGCTTAAGGATGTTGATAGACAAACAAACATTTGAAGTGAGGTATGGGCTTCCAACATCATGTCTTATTTTCAGCAATGCTGGATTTACACCGCGCTGAGTCACTTAGCAACAGGTCAACCATCCCCGAAAAGAGCTGACACTCTATTACACTATTGCGAGCGCTCTCATTTTGCAAGTACGAAGTCAAGGTTACCAATGTAAGAACAATGGTACTGGGCTTAGCAGGGGAAGGGGGATCTTTAATAAGGGCACTGGAAGAGCTCCAAGTTATTCTCTGTACCTTCCTTAAGTAACCATAAAGGTGCTATTGGTCATTGTAGATACAGCATATGTCTTCGGTAGGGAATGGTAGCAATAACCAGGTTTATGGTTTTTTTTTTTGGAAGCTATAAGGGGGGATGCCATGGCCTTTAAGCCAAATGCTGGTAGTGTGCTTGCACCACTGGTAGGGCCTCCCTCGAGGGTGTCCCTGTGGAATGTGTTCTCAGACTTATCAATGTAGGGTCAGCTCACAAAGTTAGTGAATTACTAAGAAATGACCCGAATCTTCTTTTCTTGATATATAGGTAGGGCTCCCGGTTTTATGGCATTTTTTTTTTTACATTTCCGTCTGTATTTATCCATATTTATTTTTATGTCATTTTATCTGTATATATCTGTATTTATTTTTGTCGCAAGCAAAAAAAGACGTTGCAGCTAGTATTTTTCCACATTTATTTAAATAGACAGTGCAAATGGTTGTTATAGGTTTAGCTATATGTATATATGCGCCAAATATGTTTCATGCAACATCCACCCAAAAACGTTTCTGTTAGATCAAAACAGGAACTCACATATGAGAAATGGGAGTGGTGTCACAGAGATTACTTGTGATAATATTAGTGTTCTGATGCTGTGTTACAATATTGATAACACTGTCACTAGCCATTTTTATTAAATGTAAACACATTTAGAATTTAGACAAGTGCACCTGGGTACTTTCAGTGACCTGGCCAAAGACAGCAGCAAGCTCTCAATTCAGAAAAAAATTAAAGGCCCTTGCATTAGTCCTGCCAAGCTCTATTTCCCTCACAATCCTAAAGCATGAAGCCTAAAATATCCAACAACAGCCACGTGAGCTGGCAGCTTTTGATTAACATTTTTTTTAAACTAAGTCCTTCGCTAATGCAAAACCCTTTTTCCATAAGTTAACTAGTGTCTGCTTTGAAGACATTGGGCGTGTATCACTTCCCTTATTTTACTTTACCTGTTGTCATATCTTCAAGGGTATCCCTGTGCGCAGTTGTGGTGGTGCATTGGAAATTGGGGCCTGTGTCTAAAGCCCTAGGCACCATGTGGTGCTACACGGAAGCTTTTGGGGGGGTGTCATGTCACACAGCTATGCTCATACACATATGGGTTGATGGACTTTGGGAATACCAAGATCATCGGCCTGGCAAGAAATGTGCTTGGCTGCAGCATACCTTTTAGTAACCATGAGGGCGCTGTTTCACGGCGCTTCACACTTTGTATTGTCCTTAAATAATTATGAAGGTGCTATTGCATTCACTATAGACTACAGGTCTATTCTTTAAGGAAGGTCATACTACCAGGCACCCTCACTGTAACACTAATTCAAATGCTCCGCATGGGACACAGACCTGGTGCAATGCTAAACACTTGCATTTGCAAGTGTGATGGCAATGCATCTGGTGCTAATCTTAGCTAAGGCTTAGCATGTGACAACAATGTAATACGGGCATGTGTACTGCATTTCGTCAGGGAGCCAGAAACACTAATTGTTTGTGTTTGTTTTTCCATTTATGTATGACCGGATCCATGGTGAAAACCTGGGAAGTGCTCCACACCGCAACAACTGCAAGAGTTGGACAGACAAGGGGACCCGTACATCAGGGACGGGGTTGGCAAGCAACTGCATCAAGTGTGATGGGTGATCGATCAAGGGCTCAAGAGGAGCCAACACCAGGTTGATTGCTGATCGTTGTGTTAACCATAGGTTGTGCCTGCTACAGTAATGTGACAGGATGTTGCTTCACATAATATGGCAGTATGTTCCTTAGCGGGACACAGTATTTCAAACGTAACGGCGCCTGAGTGGCTGTCAGCGTCAGGAGTGCCGTGTCTTATCGGGCGCAGCGTAATGCCATCAATTAGGCCCATCTGGTGGCCCGTTGGCGGCAGGTCTAATCTCCCTGGATCAGACAGCCCTAGCATATTTATCACGCACTTGGGAACGGGCGTGAAAGGAATGGGTACACTGGGACGCCTGGGTAGAAGTGGGGGTCGACATGTCCGTACCCGGGGTACACACTGGCGCAGGCATTCCAGATCTCCCGATAGGGGAAGCGCATCTGTGAGGCCATTGTGCCACTGGAAGCAAGTACCTAGTAACAAAAATAGTTAGGCTTGCCAGGGCTTGCTAATTACAGACCATAGACCATAGACCATGGGTGCGTCTTGGGGGAGCGGTGCTTCTTAAAAGAGGGCGTCCATTTGTCCACAGCTGGGGATGAAACCATTGCAGAGAATCTTCTTGCCTAGTTAGGGGCGTAAAGGGACAAGGCATGACCTTGCAAAGAGTTGGTAGGGCCTGATAGTCGGACTACAAAATATAACTCTAAGTTGGTGAATTTGAGGTTAGGGCATGACCTTTCAGTGTAGAGGGTGGGGGGTCCAGATAGTCGGTCAACTACGCTGGCCTGTGGCGGTAAGGTCATGATGGATGAGCAGTTAATTTAAGGTCCTTAGGGGGCGGCCCCATTCTTGAATGGGGTTGCCTAAACGGAGGGACAAGTGGTCTCTCCTAGAACTCCAGGGGCAGTTACAGCCTGTTGGCTACATGGGTACGGGGGAGGGGAGAGTCATGCTTTCTCTAGGCTGGTTGGCCACCCCACACGTGCACAATGACGCCAGTAAACGATGCAGAGATGCAAGGGCCCCTTTCAATAGAGTTAGTAGGGCATACGGGGGTAACCGGGGGGCGGAAGTACCCTCACTGTAAGCGGGCCCTCTGCGCATGCGTACTTCGACAGAAGGGCGTGGTTAATCAGGTGTACGGGGTTAACCGATGGAGAAGTACCTTCACGGTAAATGGGCCCTCTGTGCATGCGCACTTCGACAGAAGGGCGTGGTTAGTCGGGCATCCGGGGGTAACCGAGGGGAGAAGTACCCTCACGGTAGACGGGCCCTCTGCGCATGCACACTATTTCAGGAGGGCGTGGTTTAGTGATAAGGATCTGACACCAGTTACTGACCTTGCCTTTGGCCCAAATAGGTACACAGAAAATAAATATGGTACAATATTATTGATATGCTAGTTTCGGATAGGAAATACCTTGTACTAGAAATATGCTAAGGTTAACCATCTGATAGCTGCATACATCAATTGTAACGTTTTCTGCGTAATTGTGTAAATATTGTTTATTTCAATTTTTGATTTATTTAGTATGTTTTAATAAATACGGCCGGGGGGTCAAAAGACCCCCTGCCTTCCAAAGAAATCGCTCTCATGTCCTGGTTAATAATGTTTTTTAACGGAAGGGGGGGTCCTCCGGCAGTCCCTGACCAAACTGCAGGGAGCACCCACATGAGGGAGCAGTGACAGGTCAATGGTAAAAGCAAGGGAGCAACACAGTGCAGGGCAGTGTGACAGAGACGGCACGGACAGGACGGACAGTAATTACCAGCTCTTCGAATGCCGTCCCTGGGAATTCATTGAGAAATCAAATGCCTTAGGCCCTGCTTACCTCCTCCCATATGAAGGAGCCAACGCTTTCTCTATTCCTTGTCCTCCTATCTGAAAAACAAGGAGCGTGAAAGACCGCCTTCGTTTCTGAGGCTGTGCAGACTTTGGATCTGGGGAACCAGGTTCGAGCTTGGGCATCGGCTCACCATTCGGTGATTCTGGGAAAATCTCCTAATCTCCCCGTGCCTATCACATAATTAATGTGTGCTTAGTAACTCATCCAGTGTTATGTAAAGCGTTCTAAAACCTTCGGTCCGGTTCGTGCTATATACAACTACAAAAAAACAAGCACTGCAAAGGCAACAATTCTCATCTAATAATTAATTTTAATTGAGGTATATCAACAGTCAGATTATGAGCTGCCTATCACAGAATAGTAAGCAAAAAACACATCGTAGCAGAGTGTGCTTCATTTGCGGGATGAACACATCATAGCAGAGTATGCTTAATTTGCGGATATTTTTAGCTCAGTGTGTTATCAACCGGATAGTAAACAAAGGCCGGGCAGTTACAGTGGGTCTTAGCTCAGTCAGCCTTCCCTGCTGCCAGCGCCTGTTTAAAGGTGCGAGGCAGCATGCACATACACGCCAACATTTTGATATTACAACAAGCACTGCAAACACAACAAGTCTGATCTAATAATGTATTTTAATGGGAAGAAGAAACAGTACTCAATGCAACATAAACAGTGTGTGGGGGGAAATGCACATCATGAACACCATCGTTGATAGGTTTTGATAATGCCATATGACACGAGGACGTCCAATGGGAGAGGTGAGTAGGAGGGAGGAGGGGCCCTCACACGCTGTAAAGTGTGATGGCCTAACAAAAGAATCTCTTAGTGAAATCGCCAGCGAGGGAGCTATGCTCACAAAGGAAGGACATTTAAGCAAATGAACCAATAGCAAGTCAGTATTTGTAAATGACCCAGATAACAGCCAATAACAACTGGTGGATGTGCCAAACCCCACAGAATAGATATACCAGGTTAATCAAGGTCAACCTAAAAAGGGACCGGATGAGAAATAGTAGCATATGCCTTTGTCACAAAACAGGTACAAAGATCCCTGTAAGATCCCTTTGCAAAAAAACATGAAAAACAGGAGCCGCAGAAATGTAAATCTCCCTCACCAAAACAGGTAGAGTTCCTGTAACAACAGACCAAGCCTAAGGTACACCTCACCACATATCCTTGTGCAAAGCTGAAAAATGGAAACTTACTGAAGTAATGGTTGGGCAATGTTGAGTGGCCCATGCCATAGTTGAAACAGGCACTTTTGATTTTTAATGAAAAACTAGCAAAAGCAAGATCTGAGTCCAAGGACATTTGGTGTGATGGTTGCTACCCAGAGGGATTCCCTGTTGTACAACACATTGCTGCAAAAGATAAGGGTCTGACACTGATTTCCCCGCGTGCAGAAAAGCACCCGTCCACTTACCAGACTGATAGACATTTGCTGTTCTCTTTGCTGCCCAGAAGGACTCCCTGTCCCACAACACATTCCTGCAAAGGAGGAGGGGCTAACACAGATTCCCAAACGCTGAAAAGCACCCATTCAACATGCCGCGTCCCGGGCTGTGCTCAGGCGAAGGCCTGGCCAAGGGCTTGTCTGTCCTGCTCCTGTCAGTGACAGGAAGAGGCAGGGTTCCACCATCATTTTGCTGGTGTTCTTTCTGATGAGCGCACAGGCAGTTTTTGATTGCTCTCACAAGCCCTATTTCAACATGCATTAAGTAGGTAGTGCACCTCACCATATCACCATGTTGAGAAAGAGAGGATAGAGGTGGTGGACTCCTTCCCTTATTTGGGGGTTCTCATTGATAAGGACGTGTCATGGACAAGGTTAGTGGAAGGACGCAGAGGTGTAATGGAGAGAACCCTGTCTGCTGTATAAACATTTGCTGAAAAAGTGGGTGATAGACCGCTATTACCAATAAAAAAAGATTTATCAGGCCAAAGTTACGGTAGCAGAAACATATGGGGCTGGAATGTGGGGCACTGTAGAAATGGGCGCCCTCCAAACTATCGAACGTATTTTTTTTAAATCTCTAGTTGGCCTCCCCGTCTCGACCTCTAATCATATTTTACACTTAGAACTGGGACTCCCCTACATCATAGATACAATACAATCTGTCCCTGTCCTTTTGTGGCACTCAATCTGGTGAAGGGACACAGTCCTGCTGACACAAACAATAATAAAGAATTGTTTAAATATGGATAACTGTAGGAGGTCCAGATGGTTGTGCTATGTAGAAACACTCTTGAATAAAATTGGCCTACCTCAACTGTTTAAGGACCTAGCCAAATGCAGAAATGTCTGAAAGGAAAAGTTCAAAAATATGTTTCTGATGAGAGTGGAGTATGAGAGAAAGGAACATCGCAGACAGAAGCATGCAGTGGTAAGCCTCAGATTAATCCCTCAAATGACAGAGAGAGGACATTTATTTTATCTGGCAGATGTCACAAACGCACAACATAGATTCAAATTGTTGAGGTTTCGTTTGAACATGATCCCATTCATGTTAGGTTATCCTGGTAAAATATATAATCACACTGATTTAACCTTGTGCCCATGTGACAAATTGTCAAAACAATCTGATTTGCACTTGATCTTATTTTGCAAACTATATAAGAAGGAAAGGAACGATTACCTAAAACCGCTATTAAAGATAATGAATTTTAAACAATGCCGGGTGGCAACATATTTCTTAAAAAGTTTATCCGATCCCTTGACTTTTTTTACGTTAGCTTCATTCCTATGGGCCTGTATGAAAAAAGGTAAAAAGACGGTGATAGCAGTAGCCACCGGATGAAAATTATTTTACATGAGATCTGACAGAGTAACGGTTGGTTTTATAGCTTGGAAAATTCTTGAGAGTTTTTTAATTTTTAGCCTTGGATAATAAATTATTGTATTTTAATGCCTAAAACGGAACTGAAGACTGGAAATTGTTTTTTTATTATTATTTCATTTTATGATCATTTTGTATTTGATCGAATAAAGTATTTGACTGTGACTATGACTAGTGAACCTCAGGGCCTGGGCTCTGCAGAAGATGTTAAGCAGTACTTTGTTGGCCTGATTATGTCTCCTTCTTTCCTCTGGTGAACTGATGGTATCCTGGGGAAGAGGAAAGCTTTGAATAGTCCACAAGGAACAGTCAAAATTAAAGATCTGACAAACACGCTTCAGGGAATTATGTGATAGATGACATTGACAACCTTATTGAAGAAGTATAAGCTATTTTCAGCAAAGGTAAAAAGACAATGGAAAGCTAGTAAACCAAAGATCACAGGGATCTTCAAAAAGGGTCAAACGTCTGCCAAAACTAAGGCCAGAATTAAGGAGCAGACCAAGCATGACAAAGTGAGTGAAGATTTCCTCCAAGCTAAACCAAAGATTGATTGCGGTGAGACATTTTTGGAGCAAACTGTGGGCGACTGCGAGGAAACCTTACCTCTGGGCATTTGTTTACCCTGCTGCTGCTGCACGAGTCCTCCCGCCGCCGCTACTGACACCATCGCGGCCGCCGAGCGGAGGACTCGGTATCCCAGCAACCTCAGCGGCTGGGCGCAGGCGGGTACTGTTACTACAGTGCCAAGAGGCGCTACAAAGGGTGCTGACCCCCCGCTTCGCGGGACGCCGGGCAAAGCCCGGGCAAAGGGCGGGCCGTCTGTGGTCATCCGGGGCTGGGAGAGGCTGGGCTGGGCCACCCCCTTTGGCCCTATCTGCTCACTTTCCTGTCATGGACTAAAAGGTACCTTTACATAGTCCATTGTTTGTACTTTATACTACGCTATGGGGGTAAATACTCCTGTCCAAACAAGATCAAGCTCTAGACTTAAAAAGAATGGTACAACCCCATTGCCCACTCTTACAGCAATCGACAGGATGTTGCAAAAGACAATTGGTGTGGTTGTCACTGCCATTGAGAACACAGAGAGACGTCTTTCCTTACCTCCAAATATGTGTCTGCAACAAATACAATCTGACACTATGGTGACACAGGCAGATAACTCCATTTCATTACTTGTGGACTCGTTTATAGATCTCCCTAGGACAGATCATAATTCTAGCAACTCTAATAACTTATCCACACAAAATACCCTAGTGGGGCCACAATACCACAACAGTAGTCTCTCACAAACACCAAACTTGCAGCTTGCAGCTGACCTAAGTGCAGATTTTTCCTTTTCACTGAACTCTCCACTATTAGAGCCGACATCTCAGGCTGAGTCACCTAATGCACAGGTGGGATCATTGGTGTCTTACATCAGCGAGGGTTCTCACAGACCAGGCACTGTTGAACAAACAAAGGCGCAGGAGACCGACCCAACAACTGATAGTGGCACATCTGTTTTAGCTAGTACATGAGCTCAAAATCACGAACCTATCAGAGACATCACAAAAAGAGATAGGACTGAAGCCTCAAAGAAAGGGAAGCAACAAAAAGTCGTTAAAACGACGGATCCTACTTTAACTGACCCAGGTGTACAGGTAGCTAAAGTATCAGTAAGACCTGATATTGCACCAAGGGCTCTTACTAAAAACACAAGAAGTATTCATGTAGAGAAGGTCCCTTCAGTCCCCATAGAAGAGGTCGAAGTGTCAATGGTTCATATAGAAAAAGCTGTTAAATCATTGATTCTCCTCCTCCTCGAAAGGATAAAAATGGTTAACAACAAACTGGAGAAACTTGAACAGCTAACCCATAACAACTTTACCTCATTAAAAAATCTGGTAAAATTTGAAGTTAGAGGCCAGATGAAGAATATGGTTCCCCACTTAATGGATCCTGTCACTACCATTATAGGACCCATAGTAGGTCCAACTGTCAACAAAACTACAGGGGTATCACTCCAAAAGGGCCCTAGTACTAATAAAAATTCTAATAAACAGATTAATAATAAGCCTTCCGAAAAGACTTCCGAAAAGACTATCCAGCAGACTACACCGCGTAATGTTAACGATGCCCCTAAAACTGATGTGTGCCCAAAAGAAACAGGAAATAACAAAGAGAAGGAGGCTAGCATCATAAGAGTTCTCCTGGCCACGGTTGACCTACCACCTGAGTCATTACCATATGTCATTGTTCTAACGGGTGTTCCTGAACTAAAAAATGGTAAATCAGAATCCTACCAAGAACTGAAGAACAAGGTGACATTTTGGTTGAATAATAATAGGCCAATCCCTAGACATTTGAATGGAGAGGTGATGTTTGTCAGAACAGTCAACTGGATAGGCAGAAAACCAAAAGACATTCAAGGGGATACAATCATTGTCAACTTCAGAGATAGCAAAGTAGTGAGACTAATTAGCGAAGAATATCAGTACATGAATAAGGGCCCAATTTGCACGAAAGATCTCGCTTACTTCTACAGACCGAGGGAAATATGGCAGTACAGATATCATCACATCTCTATCCAAAGGGTGATGGCAGATGATTATGCTCCCAATGCCTGGGTGGCTATAATAACCGATTTGCACCACTCTATGGACTAGATGAAGTTTATTGACTGGGAGATACACATGAAATAGGTGAATCCATATTAACAAAAGATTTCACATATGAAAATAACCGCAGGTGTAACTCTGCAGAAATAGTCACTCAGACTACAGATCCCAGCCTAACGAATATGGGTGTAAATGTAAATTTAAATTTAAATTTGTTAAATTCCAAAACCATAGAGAATACAAGTGCGATTGATAGCTCAACAGTCACACTTACTAAGGACTAGGATAACTCTAGGTTATTAATAATATCTTGGAACATTGCCGGCATAGGGAAAAATATCCCCGATCCAGTATGGCAGGAATATATTAATAGGGGGGACTTCATTCTGTTCCAGGAAACCTGGGCCCTAGAAAACGTTTTTAAAGTAGGGTATAGATCCTTCCATCTTCCAGCTAGTAATCTGAACAAGGGTAGACCATCTGGTGGCCTGATAATTTGGGTGAGAATAACATTAGGAATTGTTGTTAAACAAATAGACTGTAACAATCCAGACATCCTGGCGATAAAATGTAAAGATTGAAAAGGTCGATCTGTCTGTATCATCAATATCTATAACAGACCACAATCCCCTAATAAGGATTCGGAAACAGTAATACAATTAGCTAATTTTATCTGCGGCCTAGACCACAAATCTAAGTTGATCATTGGAGGAGATTTCAATAGGAAGTTTGAACCAGTTGTGGGGTTAGAAGATATCTATAGGGAGGAAGATAGTGCTAACAACATCCCTCACATTGACGCAAATAGTACTGTTGCTTGCTCAAAAGGGGCCTTGCAAATGCTAAAGCTAACAATGGAAAACGGTTTACGCGCCTGTAATGGGCGACTGCTGTCACATTGTCCAAGTAAACCTACCTTTAAAAGAGGTTGTTGTGCCAGTCACTTAGACTATATATTGGTCTCAATGTGCCTATGGCCAATATTCCAAGATCTAAAGGTGGACCACCGTATAGAAAGCAACCACCTTCCTCTAGTCTTGTCAATCTGTGGGACGCTAGTTACCCCCCTACGGGAGATAAATCCCTGCAAGAGCTCTCTGTCTGAGGATCCCCTAGAATCCAATAACCGCAGGTCTCTAAAATGGCCTGCAGTAATGGGTAATAAAAGTATTATTAAGAAAATCTATGACTCTTATGTAACTCTAATGTCCCCATTAGTTGATAACAATGGAGAGGGTATTCTTTTAGCTGAGTTACATGAGAACTTAATGTCACAGCTTAGAGAGATCTTCTTAAAAGGGACTAAACAGGCACATTCTGGTCAGAAAAAACTTAATTCGAAGGAAGGCCGTTGGTATAATAAAGCTTGTTGTCATGCTAAAACCGAACTAATACAAGCTGTAAAAGATAACCAGATGAATACTATTAGAGAGAAAACGTTGTATTATAAAATGACACTCGACCTCGCAAAAAGAGAATGGGATGGTAGAGTCTGGTCAGACCTGCTTTTTGCATGTAAAACAAAAGACCAGTCCCTTTTTTGGAAGTTGATTGCGAGTGGCTCGAAAGAAAATACTCCATCAAGGGATAGATTCCTTGAAGCAGGTGTCTGGGTTAAGCACTTCTCATCCCTGTATTCGTGTGGTGGGGAAGATGAAGATGAGTGTACATTAGGGAACCTCCAAGCTAACCCGTGTATTACTACTTTAACATTCAGCCTGTCTGACACTATACTTGCCATCAATGCAGTCAAACAGGGCAAAGCCCCGGGCCCAGACAGAATTCCTGGAGATCTTTGGAAACACGAAAATCTCCTTTGGGCTCCGTACATTAATCTAATTAGCAATGATATCCTAAGAGGGGCCCCAATACCGGAGACGTGGCGGAGTGCCGAAATTGTAACCATCTTCAAGAAGGGCGATAGATCTAACCCGGCCCACTATAGACCAATTAGTCTTCTGGATGTACTCCAAAAGATTTTTGCACGACAACTTTTAGACAAGCTTAATATTTGGATTGAAGATAGCTCTATTTTAACAAAATATCAGGCAGGGTTTAGAGCTAAAATTAGCACAGTGGATCATGTTTTTAGATTTTTATGTTTAGTTTGGAAATATATTAATATAAGCAACTCCCATTTATATGTAGCCTTTGTGTACCTCAGGGCCGCCTTTGATTTGGTCCCAAGAGGCAAACTGTGGAAATCATTAAGAGATATGGGAGTCCCCAGTGATATACCACACCAACTAATGAGGCTGCATGAGGGGAATTACGCAAGAGTAAGGTGGGGACCCAACGGGGAACTGACGGAAAAAATTGACATAGAGAGAGGGGTAAGGCAAGGCTGCGTCCTGGCGCCAACTCTCTTCTCTCTCTATGTCAATGACATCCCAGACACCCTCTTGGGCTGCGAGCATGACTCTCCCAAGTTGAGTGGTCAAGCCGTTCCGGCGCTACTATTTGCGGATGACACAATTTTAATTTCCCAGACCCCTAAAGGACTACAGAATTTATTAAATGCATTTCATTCGTACTGTTAGGACAAAAATCTTGAAATTAGTTCCTCAAAAACTAAGGTTATGTCCATTAACCCGCACAAAGGTTTAAAAAAAGTTTTTAGTGTAAATAAGGAGAATATTGAACAGGTCCAAAATTTTAAGTACTTGGGTATCAGCCTTGACTCTAAAATGAATTGGACTTCACAGATAGAAAAGTCTCGGCCAACGCTAATACAAAGCCAAGCTCCCATAACAAGGAAGCACAAAAGTAGCTTTCTTAAGGCAGTATCACCCGCCATTGAACTATATAAGTATAAAGCTCAATCTGCCGCCCTATATGGGGCAGAACTATGGGGACATGTAGTCAGAGACTCCTTTTCAACACCGGACAATAGTTTTTTAAGACAACTTTTAGCCGTCCCAGGCTGTACTCCTCTAATTCCTCTATTTTGGGACCTAAATGTACGACGCTCTGATGACCATGCTTCCTTACGCCCGCTACTCTTTTGGGTTCGTCTTTGGTCCACCGATGAATTAGTGGACTACAGAGCAGCTCTTAAGGAAATCTTACAGATAAAAAATATTGCTAGAATAAGCTGGCTACTGCACATCAAAAAATGGTTTCTAAATCTAGGTTTATATAGCTTTTGGACAGACCCCGATTCCTTAACCCACAGTTCAAAAAAGTTACTAAAGGTACGATACTGGGAACATATCCATAGTTACCAAATCCAAAACTCTAAAATCGGGAAATTGACTCTCAAATTCTTTGATGTCAAAAGCGAATGTAAATTTGAATGTTTTATGGATGAAATTTTACCCTCAATGGCAAAATCACTGTATTTAAAGTACCGCTACGGCATCCTACAATTAAAATTTAGAACCTCTGAGTGGGTGTGCAAGTCAGAGCCAAGTAATACAAGTAATTCTGATCACTGTGAACTCTGTGATATGGGTATTAAGGAAGATGAGGCCCATGTCATATTTATATGCCCGGCATACTTGCAAGCAAGGAGAAAGTGGATCAAACCCATCTCCCTCCTTTTAGGCTTTCGGAAAATTAAAGATGGGGAAAGAGTATTGAAAGGGGATACTTCCCAGACCATAGTTCTCAGTTTGAGTAGGTTCCTTCATGCTGTAGCGATAGTGAGGAAGAAAAAAAGTCTCAAAATGTAACAATGTTTTAGTTCTGCTTCAACTGATAGTATAATTAAATGAAATGCATTGGTATTATAGTAGTCCCCACTCAATCTAGCTCAAACAATCCCCTGTAACATGCTACTTGATTCTTTCCTAACTATTTTTAATACATTTATTGTACCAACTTATCTTGTAAATATGAATTTCCTGATTGTCTTTTAATTTTAAATCCATTGTAAACTTGATCCCCTTGGCTAATTCTCTTTTTACACACTTAAATAGCCCAAGTAATTATGTATGTCTCAATTAGCTTTTGTTCGGACTATTAGCACTTGATGTATTAGCACTTGATGTATATGTTGATGTTTCTAAATGTATTGTATTCTTTTATGGTTATTTTAACCGAAATAAAGATTTAATGAATGAATGACTGCTGCTAATATGGGTTGACATATTATAATAAGTCTGGAAGAACAAAAAAAAACTGGAACTAATAGCATTTTTGATGCGCCAAGTGCAAACCAATATAGTCTACTTGCTAATAAGCCCAGTGATAATGTTGGAAATAGCAAACAGGATGAAGGGACCCATCGTGAAAATGGTTGATGTATACTAAGTGAGGGTGCCTCCATACAAGTACTGAGATAACTTATTCAGCAATTAACATCTTGAGATCACAAGTATCCCAGATACATTCCAGACTAGAGAACATTAGTGTGGCCCCAATTAGACAATGGGAATGCTAGGATAGGGCCTAAGTACGAGGAGGAAGCAAATAGCCCCACAAAACAAAACCAATCAGGGGGACCAAGCCTGAAAGGGAACATCACCTCTAAGTAGGATCACATAACTATGTATGACAAAGTACAAGAGTGTTGAGTAAAATAGGATAAGCACATGGTAGATAATATAACATAGCGTAAACCCCTCACACGTGCCCAAGAAATCAAACAATCTTCGATTACTAATGCTATATCTAACAGAAGTTTGTAGCAGTACCTAAAACCCTCTGATCCAAGGTGGAATCCGAGAGCTGGGTTATCTAGTTGGAGGGGAAACGTGCTGGCCCAGGCTAATGCCATTGTGAATACATCGAGGAGACTCTATATCATGGGTACTCATAAACTTTCTCTCGGGGGCCAAATATACTGTGTGGTTTGTGCCCGAGGGCTGCACCGGTGGGGGCGGGGTCAGTGAGGGCAGGGTCAGTGGGGGAGGGGGTGGGGCTAGAGCAACAAAAAAACTGTGACCATGAGGTTTAACACAGGTACCTGAGGCAGATGCCTTCATCCACTGAGCTACCAGACCCGGCATAAACACCTCTCTCTCTCTCTCTTTCTCTCTCTCTCTCTCTCCCTCTCTCTCCCTCTCCCTCTCTCTCCCTCTCTCTGTCTCCCTCCCTCGATCTCTCTCTATCTCTGCCTCCCTCCCTCCATCCCTCTGTCTCCCTCTTTCTCTCCCCAGTCTCCCTCTGTCTCACTCCCTCTCTCTCCCTATCTCTCCCTCATTCTGACTGTCTCACTCCCATTCCCTCTTGTTCCCTCTCCCTTCCCTCTCCTTTTCTCTGCTTTCCTCTCCTTCCCTCCCTCCCCTTCCCTTCCCCCTATTCCGTCTCTCCCTCCCTCACTCCCCTTACCTCTCTCCACTTCCCTCACTCCCCTTCCCTCATTTCCTCACTCCCTTCCTTAACTCCCTCACTCCCCTCTCTCCCTCCCTCCCCTTCCCTCACTCCCCTTCCCTCAATCCCCTTCCCTTACTCCCTCACTCCCCTTCCCTTACTCCCTCACTCCCCTTCCCTCACCCCTTCCCTCACTCCCTCCCTCACTCCCATTCCCTCACTCCCCCCCTCACTCCCTCCCCTTCCCTCACCCCTCCCTCACTCCCTTCCCTCACTCCCCTTTCCTCACTCCCCTTACTCCCTCACTCCCCTCACTCCCCTTCTCTCACTCCCTCCCTCACTCCCTTCCCTCACTCCCTCCCTCACTCCCTCCCTCACTCCTTTCCCTCACTCTGTCTCCCTCACTCCATCTCCCTCCCTCTGTCTCCCTCCTCCCTCTGCCACCCTCCTCCCTCTGTCTGTCTCCCTTTCTCTGTCTCCATTTCTCGGTCTCCCTTTCCGTCCCTCTCCCTTAGTCTCTGTCTTCCCTCCCTTTCCCTCCCTCCCTCTGTCCCTCTACTTCCCTCTGTCACCCTCTGTCATCTCACCCTGTCTATGTGCCACCTGGACTGAGACCGCTTCCCCAGCCTGTTTCCCCAGCGCGCACAGACACACCCCCCACCCGGGCACTTCACAGGTCTTTAAAAAGACCATTTGCATGTGAATGGGGCTTTGCTGTATTTCACGGTCATCCCCCGACACAGCCACATCACCGGACACCTGAGAGATCTGCACTGGCTCCCCGTCAGCAAGAGAATCACGTTCAGACTCCTCACCCACGCACACAAGGCTCTCCATGACCTGGGCCCCAAGTACCTCAACGACCGCATGACCTTCTACACGCCCACCCACCAGCTACGATCGACCAGCCACGCCCTCGCCACCGTAACACGCATCCGCAGAGCCACCGCCGGAGGAAGATCCTTCTCCTACCTGGCAGCCAAGACTTGGAACTCCCTACCCACCCACCTTCGGCGAACCCAAGACCATCTTTCCTTCAGGAAGCAGCTCAAGACCTGGCTGTTCAAGCAGTAACATACCCCTCTCCCCCAGCGCCTTGAGACCCTCCCGGGTGAGTAGCGCGCTTTACAAATGCCGTGATTGATTGATTGATTGACTTCCTCTTAGCGCCCCAGCAGCTCCACTCTGGCCTCGCTGGAATTAATCACCCGGCCCCCACAGAGGAGCAGAGTGTTTGCGGACACTCTTTGAAAACACGGGTACGATGCCTCATAGTCCGCGGGCCGCC
Organism: Lissotriton vulgaris; assembly: GCF_964263255.1. NCBI lineage: Eukaryota > Metazoa > Chordata > Amphibia > Caudata > Salamandridae > Lissotriton > Lissotriton vulgaris. The sequence continues at coordinate 1,398,629,324 of NC_141695.1, forward strand.
ACGGAAGGCTTGACGGCCCGATGCTGTCCCGCGGGCCGTACTATGAGTACCCGTGCTCTATATGATCAATGTCCTTAAACTTCCCTCAAGAATGATAGTGAGTTCCCCAAGAATCAAGGGATTCACTGAGTGAGGAGCTTTAGACATTGTTATTCCTTGATTAGAGCTAATTTGTCAGAAGTGAAATGTGGCTCACTGCAGAACTCTGTTCGATTACGTAGCTTTAGAATTAAGCAAAGAGGAACATGCACTAGAACTAGTGAACCTGGATTTACATATTTGCCTGCCACTGGGCTCTCAAATCTTGTTTAAGTATAACCTAACCCCTACTAATCGCCAGAATATTAATATGGAAGTTCGGGCCCAGGAAGAGCAATCCGTTCGCACTCCAAGCTCTAACAAGACAAATGAGAAAGGGGTTGACCTAAATTAGATTTATTGACTCAGGGAAGTTAACGCTGCATCAACAAGGGGGTTGCCACCCTTGCCTGTACACACATGTAGTGCTAATCATTCAAGGGACTTCGCATTACTGCAGTCACATGTTTCCCTAAACTCATTACTGAATCAGGCCAAACATATTCCAGTCCCCCATGGGGAAGAGGGTGGTTGGATGGAAGGGAAGGTAAAGCATATACACCATCTGCTCCATGATAAAGATTATACAACACAACTTAGACTGATATCATGGAAATTAGCCGGAATAACATACAAATTGATAGATCCTCTAAAGGGAAACCCTCAAAGATAAGTATCACATATTTGTGTTTCGAGAAACCTGGGACATAAAACCCATTCTTAAGACTGTATATATAAACATTAGTGTGGAAGCTAGACCATCAGTTACGGGTCGCCCGGCCTGTGGCCTAATATTATGGTTTAAGATCTCCCTTGCATGTAGGATCAAAAGATTGAATTTGAATTCTGTGGCTATCCCGGGCCTTGATATTATTTCAACAAACGGTCACTTTGGAATAAGATTGATTAACCTGTATAATTGCCTTTCAATTCCCAAATCATCATTCTTGACTTGTTTTTTCAGTGGGTTTACCCCCAGACTTTTTAGCCTCCTGTTTTGTACCTTGTTTTTGTTGGTTTTAGGACTCTGAGCACTTTAACACTGCTATTCACTGTAAATAGTGTTTATGGATTGGTTTTCCCATGATTAGCTTAATTGATTTACTACTAAGTCCCTAGTGCAATGCACTGCGTGTGCCCAGGGCCTGTACATCTAATGCTGCTAGTGGGCCAGCAGCACTGATTGTGCCACCCACACAGCCTTTAATGGTGTCTCAGAACTGCAACTGCAGTGTCTGTGTCCAGTTTTTACTGCCATGTCGACCTGCCAAGTGCACCTACTTGCCAGGCCTAAACATTCCCTTTTCTTACATGTAAGGCACCCCTCAGGAAGGCCCAAGGTATCTCCATGAGCATGGGTTTCGTCTATGTGAAAGGTAGGACATGCACTGGTGTGTTTTGCATGTCCTGATATTGAAAGACTATGTATTTCGTGTTTCACTCTTTTAAGGCTATCTGTCTCATATGCTGACATGGGAGTTGCTTTGTAACATCTTACAAGCATAACTTTCCCTTGAGACAAGATACAGAAATGGAGTGTAAGCTTCCTGAAGTCCGGATTTCAAAGTATATCTTTTAGTAAAGATGATTTTGATATTGTGTGTTTGAAAATCCCACTTTTAGAAAGTGAATATTTTCTTGTCTGACCACCTATGTGCCTCTACCTGCTGTGCATTCACTGTCTGAGTTTTACACAGGGGCTGGTTTGTGTTTTCAAATTAGACAGACCGGGGTATCCTGTCTTTCGTGGGTGACTCATAGTCAGGCTGAATAGGTCAGGCTGCATTTAGAGTAGTTGGAGGAGTTGTTGCTTGTACCTGAATTGACTGTGGTTGTCTTCCACAATTCTATCTCTACCCCCTGAAGTGAACGTGACTTGATCCAGGCAGAACTGGATTATGTATGTCACTGGAACTTTGTTTGTGCCAACTTCACAGTGAAATATGGTATAAATATTGGGACCCTTACTGCAGAACTTTAGATTACTGCTGGACCAAGGAAGCTGCAGGAAGAATAGCTGGATGAACCGTGAGGAAAAGCTACCACTTTGCTGTGTGCTTTGCAGGGATGGTCTGCATTTGGTTCTTCTGTCTTGGGCAAGGAAAGGACTGGACTGTTCATTCTGCATTCTAAGTATCTCTAAGGGCTTTATGTAGAACATGCCTCCTGTTGGAAGTCTCAGGGAAACCAAAGACTAACATCTTCTGGGTCCTGGCTTCTAGAACTGGATGTTTCAGCTGCCACAGAGGAAAAAGGTAACCCAACACCGTCAACGATGATGCTGCCGGCTCCGTGACCTGAAGGTACCACAGAGGGCACCACCACACTTCGCACCGCAACCCTGGTCTCACCGATGACGCTGTGAGACTGTCACCACTGCTGCTGCTTGCCCTGCCACTTGGGGACACTGCTGGTGGAAAACACAGAACACCATCCACGCGTTGCACCACAGCCCTGGTCTCACCGCCCACGCTGCTCCAAGCTGTCATCAACGCCGCTGCTTACACCATGGTTTTGGGGGCACTGCTTGTAAGTTACACGACGCACCCCTGTTTCACACTGCAGCCTTGCCCCACCGACGCCAGTGCCATTGACTGCAGATCATCAACTGACACAGCTGCCTGCACCATGGGTTGTGGGCCCCACATACTGAATTGCCCCATCTTGCAGCACAGCCTTGGGTCTACTGATGGCATCGCTTCAGCAACGCCGATGCCCCTGCTTGCACTGTGACCTGTCAGAAATGCAACGAGTACCGCCTCACTTCACATCGCAGTCCTGGTATCACCAACGCTGCTGGATGACCAACACAGAGCCACTGCCTGCACTGTGACCAGAGGGCAGCGCACGCCACACCACTCTGCTTCACTCCGCAGCTCCGATGCCTATCGACGCCAGTGCTCCTGACTTCAAACGCAAGGAGTTTGACCTGCAACGCATGTCACTTCAAGGGCCCGTCATTGCCGTCGACACCTGTACCGACTCCAGGAACCAATGCCTGCCGACACCACTGCTCTAGGGCTCACTGTAAGGTCTGCCGTCCTGCATCTCCAAAGTTAGGGTTTAACGGTTCTCCCCGACACCACCATAACTGTTAGATTTGTGTGCTTACAATGCCGTGATAGCCCTGTACAGAGCTACCGACTTCAAGGAACTGTATATAAAGTCTTCTTTGCTTTATTGGTATTTTGGATTACCGTGTTGGATTTTTATCGTTTTGGTCTTGTTTTACACAGATAAATATTGTTTTTTTTTGTAAAACTGTAGTGATGTCATTTTGCAGTGTTTTCACTATATTATTGTTTGTTATGTGCAAATGCTTTACACACTGCCCCTGGAATAAGCCTGACTGCTCGTACTAAGCTACCAAGGAGGTGAGCAGGGGTTATTTTAGAAGTGTAATCCTCTTATCCTGACTAGCCGATTCGCTGTGGCTGGAATTCCCCTGCAGTGCTAAAGAATTTAATGCGTGCGCGGTTCGGACGGCCCCCAGCCATCCTCCGCACACGCACACCGTGGCGTCAGACTGCCGGGGGCCTTCCAACGCACGGAAGAGGCTAGAGTGGTGGATTCTGCCTTGCTTAGGTGCAAATCCTAGCCAATCAGAATACCCATTTCTAGCACTGATTCAGAAACATTGGGTTTACTTTCTGGCAAAAGATAATACAAAAATTCATTTGGTGATAGCTGCCGACATGAATAGAACATTGGAACCCACACTGTTGATATAGGATCTAACCTTAGAAGAAGATGAGGAGAGCGGTATTCCAAGACTGCAAAATCCAACTCTGAAGCGAAGCACTTAAGTCGCTTTGCAAATGGTTTCAATTGCTCATACAAATGGGCTAAAGCATTTAAAAGGTGCACTAAACTGGACAGTGGGGCACAAAATACCTACAAAAGGGCAAATGCCAAATGTAGGAAATATTACATTTTACTTGATTTAAAATGATGACCTGATTTCCATGATATGGTGGTCATTGACAGAAAGGACAGTGACCACAACACCCTGATCAATCATAACAACTAATGATGATAGAAGATTAAAGAGGCCACAGGTTCAAATGAACATGGATATTCTTTCATGACTATATAATGAAGTTGTAAATGCGCCCAATCTGATTGGGAATACAATGCATAATAATCTAGCAGTTATGGAAATACTCAAGGAGTTAGTCACTTCAATCAGGAGTATCTTTCACCGAACATCCAAGATAAAAACTGTTAGAGGCAAAGAGGCGGACGGGTTTATTGAAGATTGCAAAACAGCTAAAGCACTTCTACTATTTGTTGTAAAAGGCGGTATAGAATAGCTATAGCTGAGGAGAGGAGAGGAAGCGAATGCAGATACAAGCCAAGAGAAGTTGGGAGGAGGAATACTGGCGAGAAATGGCCAGGGAGAGCCTATCTAAAAGATAGTCACTCCTTCTGGCATCTTCTCGCAAATGAAGTATCCCACATTGTGAATGAAGATAATTTTTACATACGACCACGTGTTTGGGAGCAACAATTTTCCAAATTATATTCAGCACAAAAAGTGAGCTTTTCACAAGAGTGTAGAATAGATACCACACACATTGATTGTTTGGTCACAGGAAAGTATGATGCTAGTTACATTTACTATGGAGGAAACCCTTGCAGCAATCACAAGTGTTAAAACAAGAATTGGAAAATGCCTAGGGGGTTATTAATACGTTAAGAGGTGTCGGAGCAATGTATGAGTGCAGGGAGAATGGTATGAGTGCTCTCTGTGCAGGGTGAGTGGTGCATGAATGAAAATTGATGAGTGGCTGAGTGCAGGGTGAAAGTCCCTCAATGCATGTTGGTTGACGTGTGCTTAGTGCAGAATGAGAAATGTGTGAGTGTAGAGGGTGAGAAATATTACCCTGTACAAAGTAAGAGGTGTACAAGTATAGGGTGAGCAGTATGACAATAGTACAAGTGCAGGATAGGTCGCTTGAGTTCAGGGTGAGAGGATAGTTTACTGCCAGAGGCCCGAGTAACCTGGAAGATAGCTCTGCTGTATAACCGCTGAGCCTTTCTAATATGTGAAACCCAAAGTAAAGTTATCAGAGTCCTGTGCATGTTTGCTCTGGGCATCTTAGGGGAAAGCTCTGCTGACATGGGGAAGTGAGGTGGCAAAGGGAGAACTGGTATTTTCTTACCACATGAAAGAGCGTCACTTTCAGCACAAGAAAGGTGTGTTAACCAAGAAGGTGAAGTTCAAGTCTCCTTTGAGGCCCGCAGAGGGCAGTGCTTCCTTTAAGAGAGGAGTTCTGTCAACGTGTTAAGAACTGCAGGAGGAAACTGAACAAGCATTTGCAATGCATTTGGTCTTGCCTTTAGGACCTTATATGTATTTAGCTATGCAGCACATTAGCCTGGGCGCTGAAACATCTACTGTTCATAAGCAGGAGCAGACTAGTCCTAGGGCTGATCTCCAGTGCCTCCAAAGTACATGCACATTTAAGCATATACTAAAGTATATATACTAAAGTATATACAAGAGGTCTCGAATGCTCGATCTAAAAAGGAATTTTTTACCATAGCAATCAGTGCAAAGTAAAAAGATATTACGTTAGAAATGGAGAAAAAACGATAGGGAGGATCAAACATTTCTCAGTGGATCAAGAAATGGAATAAATGTACCTAAATTTACCTTTTTGGAGTCAAGCAAACACCGGAGCCCCATATCATGGATAATGCGTGCCTGAGCAAATAATGGGCTGCATGCCAATGCACCCGATCAACCATGTTGGTAGGATTTATATGTCTAATCCATAGGCTCTGCTTCTCAAAAATTGTCTGGTTCGCAGCACATATAAGCATAGTTCATTTGTTTACCAGTGCACTTTCTATGAAGTTGTTCCCGACCAAGAACTTAATTTATAGCAATGCTTTTGAGTTAGGTAAAATTATGAATGTTTCAATTCAGAATATGTTTTCCAAATATGTAATGTACATGAATGAGTGATGAGATGCACTCCGATGTACTCATTGTTTATGTGCTTGACTTTATCAAAACGTTATAGGTGTGCAAGTTTGCTTCGCGCTCCGCCCAACTGCGCTGCCACACCAGCAAGAGAGCCACATGGTTCACCAACGAGCTCCAGGCCTCCAAACGGGCATGCCAAAAACTGGAGGACATGGCTCCACGAACGCACACCAGACAACCGCGCAGTCCACAAGGACGCTACCCGCAGACATCACCACCTCATCAGATTAGCCAAGAGATCCTCCTTCAAAGACCGCTTGGATAATAACGCACACGACAGCAAAGAGCTCTTCAGAATCGTAAAGGAACTCTCCAACCCCAGCGCCGACGCCAATGACATACCGCCCTCACAAGAATTGTGCGACTCACAGGTCATCTTCTTCCACGGCAAGATCGCTGACATCCACGTCAGCTTCAACACAAGGACGCCGCGACTACGCCAGACTCCACCTCCCCTGTGAACACAACCAGCACCAACCGCCTGACCTCCTGGTCCAACGTCAACTACGACGAGACACGCAAGGTCATGAACTCCATCCACTCAGGATCTCCGTGTGACCCGTGCCCACACTACGAATTTTAACAAAGCAGACGCAGCCATTGCACCCCAACTACGGAAGGTCATCAGCATCTCCTTCGAAACAGTGGCATTCCCGGAAAGCTGGAAACACACCTAAATCAATGCCCGACTCAAGAATTCCAAAGCAGACCCCAAGGAACTCAAGAACTTCTGGCCCATCTCCCTGCTCCCATTCCCGGCCAAATTCACACAGAAAATCGTCAACATGCAATTGACCCACCACTTGGAAGACAACAACATCCTGGACCTGTCCCAGTCCAGGATTCAGATGAAACCATAGCACTGAGACTGCCCTCATCGCCGCCACAGACGACATCAGGCGCCAACTAGACAACGGCAAAACAACAGCCCTCATCCTCCTGGACCTGTCAGCCACCTTCGACACGGTCTGCCATCGCACTCTAAAGACACGTCTCCTAGAAACCGGAATCCAAGAGAAGGCCCTTGACTGGACCTCGTCCTTCCTCACCTGCAGAACCCAGAGCGTCCGCCTCCCTCCTTTCCGACCCGAAGCCACCAAATCATCTGCGGCGTCCCCCAGGGCTCATCCCTTCGCCCGACGCTGCTCAACGTCTACATGCCCCCCTCACAATAGTGGCCCGCCATCACGACCTCAACATCATCTCCTACGCCGACGACACCCAGCTCATCCTCTCCCTCACCAAGGACCCACACACGGCCAAAACCAACCTCCACGAAGGAATGAAGGCTGTTGCCGACTGGATGAGGAGCAGCCGTCTGAAGCTGAACTCGAACAAGACGGAGGTTCTCATCTTCGGATCCTCCCCCTCAGCCTGGGACGACTCCTGGTGTCGGACCACACTGGGAACAGCACCAACACCCACCAACCATGCACGCAATCTAGGATTCATCCTCGACTCCTCCCTCTCCATGGCCAAGCAGGTCAACACTGTCTCCTCCTCCTGCTACAACACCCTCCGCATGCTCATCAGAATCTACAAGTGAATATCGACCGAAACAAAAAGTATGGTGACACAGGCCCTCGTCAGCAGCAGACTGGACAACGGAAACACACTCTATGCAGGAATCCCAGCCTAACACCTACGACTACTACAATGCATCCAAAACACCTACGCCCAACTGATCGTCAACATCCCCCGCTGCAGCCACATCACCCCCACATGAGAAACCTACACTGGCTCCTGGTCGACAAGAGGATCACCTTCAAGCTCCTCACCCACACACACAAAGCACTGCACAACACCTGACCAGCCTACCTGAACAGCAGACTCAGCTTCCACCCCCCCTCCGCCAGCTCCGCTCTGCCAGCCTCGCCCTCGCCGCTGTCCCCCGCATCCAACAAACAACCTCCGGCGGCAGATCCTTCTCTTACCTCGCCACCAAGACCTGGAACACCCTCCCCACCCACATACAGCAGACCCAAGATCTACTCACCTTCAGAAGACTCCTCAAGACCTGGCTCTTCAAGCTGTAGCAGCACACTCCCCCCCCCCCCCCCCCCCCCTTCAGCGCCTTGGACCCTCACGGGTAAGTAGCTCCCTTTACAAGTACATTGAATGATTGACTTAATTGCAGCTAACTGAACACGAAGGAACCACCCTGAGTTCCAAATCAAACTGCACAGCCACGACCATTGTAGAATGAAGCAAATCAATCAAATATTCATTTTTAATCTTCATTTTCCTGTTCAATTTCTTTACTCCTTTTACCGTTGTTTTTCCAAGTTCATTTCAATTCATTATATTCATCCCAATGCCATACATATATTTAGTCAAAGCACAGGAGCCGTAAAATGTATCCAAAATCTCACAACTTTATTTTAAAAAGTCCCAATGCATTTCGGGAAATATTCCTTCATCAGGGGAATCGTGGTAAATGCTGAAGTGTGTCCATTATATGAAACTGGACCTACAAAGTATCCTGCTCGTTTTCAAAAACGTCGGTGCGATTATCACATTAGTGTTATGTGAGGTATCACAACTACTCCAAATATGTAAAACATATACCCTTGAAGCTTCTGTACTGTAGCAATGCTTGAAAGCACGTTACTGTTCATAATTTTACTTGATTGAAGAGGACTGATTTAAATTCCTGGAAAATAGTTTTTTTCTTTGTTCTCAGTTATGAACTACTTCCTATAATGTGCACTAAGTTATAAACAATGTAATTTGCACATATTTGTTATCATAACAAAGGAGATTTCTGCAAACTGCTATTGCGGCATCTTTATCGCAGAAGAGTTTCTGCATAAGTGCACATGGAGGTGTATGCATTAGAACATCTATTTTTTGCACGAGCATATTTTTCATGATAAGGCCCAACGTCACATGTGTTAGTTGCAGCTGAAAAATAGCAGCTATTTGTGCAATGTTCTTAAATCTCCAAAGAAAGGAGAGTACAGTCATTGAATTCAAATTAGTTTGATCACCACATTGCATTTTGGAAGAAGACGTAAAAAGCAGGAGGAAGACTGATGATGAAGATACTATCTAGAAAGCTTGTGGGGAATTTGCAGATGTTTGGGAATACATAGCAAACTGTCACTAGAGGGCGCTCATTAGCCTGAAGTAGATCTCCTGCAGTATCTGTCAATAGGATGAACACCCATTGATTTTTCTGCTTTTAAAATGTGAAGATAAATAATTGAGGTTGTAAAATTTGTTTTTCGGTGGATGTGACTTATTTTCCGTATTTTATTTTTGTAATTTCACAAACATCTGATTATCATATACAGCCTGATTCATGTAGCTAAATTGCACTCGCAAAGGGTCAGATTCTCAGAATCTGGCCCTTTGCGAGCGCAATTTTTGCATTTGGTATTCATGATACCAAATGCAAAAATCGCTATTTAAGAATTCGCATATTTGCGTGGAATGGCATTTAAGGAATCTCTAATAGAGATTCCTTAAATGCTATTCATGACACACAACAAAATAGCGATTCTGGACTTTTGGGGCCGCTATTTACCGACAGGTCAGACCTGTCGGTAAATAGCAAAAACTCAGAAAAATGCTTTTAAAAGCATTTTTCAAAGTTGCATGTAGCACACACACATGTCCTTTGGACATGTGTGTGCGCAACACCTGTCCAAAAGTGCATTTTAGGGGTGCTACAGGGCGTCCTTTGGACACCCCTGTCACCCTTAAAATCGCTATCTCAGTTGCGAGTAGCAAATTGCTACTCGCAAATCCCCATTCATTCCAATGGGCCTCTTGGCCCATAGGAATGAATGGGGAGTATTTGCGAGTAGCAAATTGCTACTCGCAAATAAAGAACATGTAGGAATCGCTATTTAAGTAGCAATTCCTACATGAATGCCGTTTTGCGTGTCCTCAATAGCGAATCGCTATGATTCGCTATTAGGGACACGCAAAACGGCCCGTACATGAATCAGGCTGATAGTCCTGTGGCGATTTGTTTTGACGATTTATTTAAATTAATTTGTTTGTTTGCCTCGGTTAATTGCATCCAACTTTTTATTTTACTTTTTTAAATATCTTTAACTGGTCACAGTCAGGCTGTCCATTCTACCACTCTGGAATTTTCCCTTGGTTTATGCGGTTCAGGCGTGAGGAGAGGGTGAATAGGGAGGGGCGCTGTCTGATTTCAGAGAAGGGGCTGTATTCTGAAGTGCTACGCAGCTCCGAGCAGATTAGCTTCATTTATGCTTGGTTTGGCAGCACATATAATAACATTGGGACTTAAGTAAACAATATGCGACAACTAGCCCCGCTCAGCGCTGCAGCTGGGTGGCAGATGAGAAGCACTGGGCATTAGTGCACATAGAACCCCACACTCGAGCGCTCATATTACAACGTATGAAAAGGTAAATGGAAACAGTAATTCGGCAACAGGAAATTGATGAGAGAAGCACATGAGGAACAATAAAGGAACAAGCATTGGTAAATGAAGGAAACAGTGTGCTTGAGCCAATAGAAATGGAGGAAAAGTAAGCAGTAAGCACATGAACCAATAAAAAGCAAGGAAAGCAAGGGGCTAGATGTAAGCTTCTTTAAGATATATTTAATATGATAGATTTCAAAAGCACAGGGCAATCACTGTGCAGGTGAAACCTGAAAAAGGAGTAGGCAACAGGATTAGAAAAGATCCCAGGAGATCTACACAGCTCAGACCTGACTGTTAGGGGTTCTATACTAAACAGGAATGCTAATGCCATAGCTATGGGGCCAGATATTCCAGACACCTGGCAAGGGGAGGAAATTATCCTCATATATAAAAAGTAGATAACGGGTGTAGAAAAGTAGTATCTGCTTCTTATGGTTACCCCCAGTTTTTTGCTTCACTGTTTATGATTAGTCTGACTGGGATCCTGCTAATCAGGACCCCAGGATATCTGCTTTCTCCCTTAAATTGTCATGCATGTACTTTGATTCACTCCAGATTGGATACTGGGGTACCCTTATCAGTCTCTAGTATATGGTACCCATGTACCCAGGGCATAGGTACTCCAGAGGCCCCCTATGGGCTGAAGCATGTATTATGCCACCCATGAGAGACCATGCAAAATGGAACTGGAGGTCTGCTACTGCAGCCTGGTGCTTGCATCACTATCATTAGATATAGGTTCACTATATCTAATTGTCAATACACTTAAAACATATAAGACACCCCCATAGCAGGCTTTAACAATCCTCAAGGCAGGGTGCTGGATTTTATGTGAGAGGGTGCCCCTGCATGAGCAGAGCCTTTCTGCAGCCGTCAGAGACCATTCTCCTGGGTTGTCTGTGACTCAGCCAGATATATATACGTAGAGGTGTATTATAACCTCGCGGTAAATGCTATCTCAAAAATGGCTGCATAGAAACATATTGAGTTTGGTATCAAACATCTTCGAATCATACCTCCACATCAGTAACTTGTGTGGGAGGTATGATTCCACCCTTCTGAAGCAAACTTGGTGGGAATACGGGTCATATCGGTGCCAGCCTTCTTGATCAGACAGCACAAAATGGATGCTGCCAACCAGAGACACATTTCTGCCCTCCTGCTGCTAAGCCAAGCTCGAGCAGATCAAGGCAGCACAATAGGCATCCTGTCACAGGGAGGTGTGACCACAGCCCAGACAGATTTAGTTTATTGGAGTCTACCATACCCTTTTCACCTTCATGGCAGAAGTACTTCCTCACAGCCTTCCATTGAGAACGACAAGTTTTTCCAACACCACTTCAGACCTATACACCCGGCTCCCCTGGGATAGGTAACTCGGGTACTACAGTATCCACGGGTGGGGTGGCTCTTCAAACTCTCAAGTTCCAAAGGGTTCGCTCGAAGTCTTTCTAGAAGGGTCCTTAAACTTTAAAAGTGTAACCGCAACTTCCCCATAGTTTTGTACGGAGCCCGCAGTCGTGCTCCCACACTGCACCTGGCTTCCGTGGGGTCCCTGTCTACTCACCATGGGTGGTTCCTTGGGGTCCCAGCGATTCTACGTGCTCTAGACATTATCTTGATCTCAGTCGTGACTGTTATACCACTATTTTAGTATATGGTCTGGTCTCCCCTGGAGCCCACTGTGTATTGTGCTACTTAAAAGTGTTCTATTGATTTCATGTTGTGTGCGTTGTATTCTATCCTCGTGTAGAGGATAGAAGAGAGTGTTATATTAGTTACTCCTCTGCACAATGAGAACTACGCCCAAGTAAGATGGGACAGAGTTGGCAAATTAATCAAATGTATTGAAGTCTCCCATGGGGTTTGGCAAGGCTGCATACTCGGCTCCAACCTATTTCCAGCCCGAGCCGTAGATTATGGCTCGAGCAGGAGAGTACAGCCCTAGCCGGAGAGTACGGTCCAGGTAAGGAGAGTACGGTCCGGGTGCAGAGATTCCGGTCCGACCGCGGACATAAAGTTAGGAGGCTTAAGTGATTTCTGTGAATACCAAAAATCGCAAGTGCCTTCTGTGAATACCAGAAATAGTAAGTTTAGGATTTTGTCTCAGATTAGTTCTATGAATCAGCCCCTCTGTTGTTAAAATGTTGATATTGGGTTCTATTGGTAATACTGTTAAAAGCCAAATGGAAGCAAAACCCCAATAAACTGGCATGTCTACTGTGCAGTTTTCCATCAGAGTCTGTGGAGTATTTTATGTTTTTTTGACCGGCTTATTTTGAAAACCAGGAGGAGGTGGATAATCCCAGCATGTCGATTACTTTCAGTTTCCCGGCCTACAGATGCCATTCGTGTTTTAAGATTAGATAATACCAAATGGTTTGTGTTCTCAGTTTTACTGTATTTAATACATGCATAGAGCATTTGCTGCAAAATGCTGATGCTTATTGGATAGATGCAAAACGACTATTGCCTTTGGATACAATATGTTTAAATTATATATATTTTTTAAATAGGTCATCATTTTATGAACTGATAAAAACATTTTAAGAAACTGTTACATTTCTGTTTGCTTAATTTAATCGGTAACATAAATGAACTACTGATTCACTGTGTATAGCCAGTGACTCGTCTAATATTGCCAGCAAACATTGTTATACTGACTAGTCTACCACTGCCAGCAAATATTGTCAATTTCTCTAACTATGATTATTTTACTTCAACAAGAATGGTTATTATTGCCCTACGTATAGGCAAAAATTACACGAATCCATGTTATATTAGACCCCTCTACCTGCTTAAATTGATAAGTTATTACAACTATTCATGACTGCCATATTCTTATTTTATAAATTAATCTTCTTCTTCTGGTCTGCACCTTTATCCTCATCAGATCAAAAGTATTGTATCATTTGGATGATGTAACATATTTTATTTTTTTACTGTACTGCTAACTGTTCGTATCTTTAAATATGTGTATTTATGATCACAGACTGATCAAATAAAAATACTTCTTCAACTAAATAGCAATGTTCACTAAAAAACTAGTAATCGTTGGCAGTATCACAAGTGACATAGTGTCATTTGGCACATTTCTTTTGATAATGCCATTCAATGTGCCAGGCTCCGATCCTAAAATGTGACAATTAGACTGCAACACAAAGTATAGCTATTTTCTAAGTTACATCAAGTACAATTGGATTTGTAGATTGAAAAGGTATGTGTTGAACCCAGCAACTGAAATCTAAGTGAGCATCCACTCGCTGAGTATTTCAGATCTGAGAATCGCCTCCATTTCCATGAACCTCACTAGGGATCGCCTTTGCTTGTTCAGGTCTGTAGTCTTGGCTACCCAACCCCTGTTGGTCAACCCTACTTCTCTGCGCTGTGCCAGGAAATTGCTTGTCTTTAGGTAGTCAGGTATGTACAGGATGTAAACAATGGGTTACGATGAGGTGGCAATAGGCTTCAAGCAGAGGTGGCAGCACCCTCTGGCATACAGTGGTAGTGCATGCCTGCTGTAGGGTGGCACTGCCCCCTGCCAAAATGTGGCCGCACATGTCTGGAACATGAGGGGAGCAATAATTTACTACTACCAGCACTCGGCCTCACAGATGACTTCCCTTACGTATATTGACAGCTTGCAATTTAAAATATGATTGACAATCAAAATAGCCTCTTGTCTGATTGAGTGAGATTTAATTATTTATTTTGATACAGCTCCTTATAATATGTTTGGGCTCTACGGTATCCAAACATCAAGTTGCATAGACGGAATGACGCTGGAGAAAACATTCTGATATACAAAAAATACAAGCAGTTATAGTGATACTTTGTATGCTGTTGAGCAGAGATGTTTGAAGCCTGCAGGTAAGCAAAGAAAACCCCAAATTTAAAGATCCACTTCAAAACGATAGACAGATATACGAAATGTTATTGTTTCTAGTTATTTAAAATCATCTTATATGTCACTATTAGCCACAGGATTAGCAATTTTAACTAGTTAACGGATACGTCCAGGCACACTGCTACCCTCAAAACTAACTCATTGAGGGTGAGCCCCAAGCATTAAAAGACATTCGCTTCTCAAAAGTGTAGTAATCTCTTCTATCTCTTCAATGGCATCTGTGATGTCATCATGACAATAGAATGTACATGTTTGAATGTTAGGAGCCTGTCAGTTTCTGGGGACTGTGGAGGCAAACGGTCATTAAACATGAAGTCTCCTTTTCAACCTGTCTCAGCGTAATCACTTCAATTTGGTGACGATCTGGCTGACCGTTGAGTGCCTCCACCCACGTGTGTTGCTCCTGTTATCTGTTTGCCTCGATTTGCCGCCCTAATGCTTCTGCCACTTCATCTGTTTGCTGTCATTTTCTACGTGGTGACATCCTTCTCATTTCTCCGTTTTTTCAATCGCACCGATGGGATGTCGCTTCTCTGTGTTTTATTAGTTGCCTTAATATTTCCAAAGGGACCCCGATTTTCCTTAAGGTCTCCCATAACTGGGAGCGAGGGACTAGGTCAAATGCAGCCCTTAAGTCTATAAATGCGACGTAAAGGCTACCCTTCCTAAGTATAATGTATTTCCAGTAAATACACATGAACCTAAAAACTTGGTCAAGTGTGCTTGTTTTGCCTATAAACCCCGCGTGATGCTTCGTTAAAATATCCACCTCATCCATCCATTCTGTTAGTCTATTTAAAATATGCCTGGCATAGATTTTTTGCAGTATGTCTAGTAAACTAATTGGGCGGTAGTTAGCTGGATCTTGACGGTTGCCCTTTTTAAAAATCGTAACTATCTCGTCCCCTTTCCACGTATGGGGAATTGGTGTCCCAGCGGCCTTTTGAATTGCATAAAAAGTTTACATAAGGGCCCCAGACTTCTAAATCGTGTTTCAGTAAATCGCCTGGGATCCTATCCGGTCCTGGCGCCTTCCCTGCCTTCAGAGCACCTATTGCTTTAATAGTCTCCTCCTGACTAAAGTGCAGTACAGTGTCCAAACTTATGTCGTGTGTTCCATTTATAGTGGTACATTCATCCCAACTATAATCCTGATAGAGGTTGGTGAAGTGGTCAACCCAGGTTTTCTCGTCTAGGTAGAGATCTTTGTTACTTTTCCCAGTTTTATTTCCCTTGGCAATAAGGCACCAAAAGGCGGCCTGGTCTTTGCTTCTTGCGGCAACTATTAGATCCGACCACAAGTCATTGTCCCAGGCCTTCCTAGCTTCTAGTAGTACCTTTTTATACTTTTGCCTGTACGTACTAATTTCTAAATAGCGCTTGTTTTTAATGGCATGTATAAGCTCCGTCTTTGCTACTCTACGGGGCATATTACCAACAACTAGCGATAATTTTTGTCTCTAACTTGTTTAGAGACAAAAATTATCGCCGCACATCGTCGTTTTTATTGCAGATAAACCTTGCTATTAGCAAGGTTTATCGCAAATGCGATAAAAAACGGCCGCAATGCATGAATATCGCTGAAAAGTCAGCGATATTCATGCATTATCGAGCAAATGCTCTTAGCCATGTTATCCACCTCCCATTGGATAACATGGCTAAGAACTGCTCAGGGCAGGTGTTAGCTTTTGGAGATATTCACGCTTAGCGCGAATATCTCCAAAAGTTGGTAATAGGAGATAGCGATGTTAGGGACTGTTTCCAGTCGCTAACATCTTGGCACGCCCACTTTGCATGTCATTAGTGATAAATATCACTGACATGCAAAGCGGGGCCCAAGATGGTCGCTATCTCCTTTTAGCTGTCACTAACTGGTGTTAGCGACAGCTTGGTAATAGGGAGATAATTTTATCTCCGCTTTCTTGGCTTTTAAAGCCAAAAAAGTGGAGATAAACCCCCTTGATAATATGCCCCTACATTCCTTACTGTACCAGGGGTTGGCAATCTCGTAATGCTTGCTAGACCCTTTACCTTCCTTTTTATACAATTTTGTCAGTAATGGGAGTAGAAATTCTACTAGGGTGTAGTGTAAATGTAACACCTTATCGTCTCCTTCTTTTAATTCTTGGAGTGGAGTAGCTATGTCAGAGAATGTGTTATAAATATCTGCCATTTTGTCATCTTTAGCTAGGATGTAAGGCCATTTTGTGGCTCTTCTATCGTTGCTTATTTGTAGCTCTCCAGTGGTTAAAATACTCTCTTCCGCCTGTTGATTACTAGTTTTGAATGAATGAGATTCTAGTACTAGTTCTAGAGGGTAATGAACGCTCTCCTCTCTAGTTACGACCCTCAGATCTATTGTGATGTACCATAGGTTTAAAGACAGTATTATATAGTCTATCTGGCTTAAAGAATTACCTCTGTGGAATATACAACCTCCGGGTCTATCTGAGTGTAGGCGACCATTGCACGCCCGTGGTTCGTGCTCTACTGTTAATTTTAAAAGCTGTGTCGCTGCTACTGTACATTTAGTCTCGCTATTATGATCAAGAGAGGGAATATTATAGGCCAGATCTTGTTCTTCGAAAAGATCACATATACCTGCCAAGGGTTCGTATTTACAATTGAAATCCCCGCCGCAGATTACCCCTGACTCAGCCTCTAATGAAGCTAGACAGTGGTCTAGTTGTTCAATAACTGATGATTCATTGCTGCTACTATGGGGTCTGTTATAAACATTGAATAGATATATTAACCTGTTGTCACGCGTTACAACTTTTAACCCCAATATATCAGGGGAGTCAATACATAAAGGGATAATGTCTACTTCTAGGGTGATGCTGATCCAAATGACCAAACCGCCTTAAGGTCTACCTCTACCGCACTTGCTCACATTTACACTATATGTTTTGTAACTCAGTCTCTGCGGGGATTCTTGTAACCAAGTCTCTTGTAAGAGTACTATATCACACTGATCTATAAACTCGCACCAGGAGCCATCTACTAAATTTTTGTTAAGTCCAGCAATATTCCAGGAAATTAACTTTGTTTTAGGCTTATAGTTTCTCTCCTAGCTTCTGCTGTAACTTCAACATCTGGAGTTAATAATATATCATTAGCGATTTTATACTTAATTTGTGGGCAAGAATTTACCTTGCCCTCTGCTGTGATTACTCCAGATACGAGACCATCCACTATTTTATTTATCAGAGTAACTCCCGGTGTGGACCCTAACGCTTCCGCACTTTCTGCTCCCTTGGGACTTTTTGCTTCCATGCCTGAATACTCTTTAGAGTTGGTCAGTCAATCTAGGTCGTCTAAGGTGGACAGATCTGAAAACCTATTAATTATTGCTAGATTAGGTGTCATCTTGCTGCTACTATCATTCTGGGACGATTTGTAAAAATATCCCAGTGGCAGCGTTAGAATTTCAGTACCCTGGTGTGGGGCTTCCTCCTGACAAGCTAGTATCTTCCTTGCTGTTAGTGGTCTTCTAAAGTGTATTACCACACAATCGCCTCTGATGTTTTTTGGGGCTTCCCCCACCCAACCAACTCTGCGTATCATCAGTATTTCATCTGCATTTATGGGATTAAAACGTTTATATTTTGCGAGCCAGTTTACTGATTTATTCCGAAGCTCGGTCCAAGTTTCTCTTTAGTTTCTTCTTAGAGTTGGGACCCCAGCGAGAACAATTACATAAGGGCTGGAGGCTGGGGGGAGTTGCAACACATCCTCGTTCGGTACTAAGTCAGTGCCTATGTATTTTCGAATTTCCCAGATGGGTACTTGAAGCACCGAGGCGGTATGGATGGGGTATACTGCTTTGTGAGATTCCCCAAGATGTCTCATTCACTGGACAGTTATCATTGTTAGTGTGCTGCTCAGGTACCCCGACATTAGCACCAGCCGCTAAACTGGCATTTCTAATACTACTTAATTTATCTGCTACTTGGTTATTTTGTGTGTTCCTACTTGGCGGACAGTTCACTTTCTCTTTACATGTGTCGGCTCTGGTGTTAATTTCCCTATGGTTGCTCATTTGCTCTACCTTTTCCCCCAACTGGTTTAAACTTATTTTCAGATTTTCTTCCACTTTTTCTAATCCCTCTCTAATTACGTTTTCTAAGAGGGTTATTATTTTTGACTCAATTTTCTCTACCATCTGTTTCCCCCAATATTCACAATCGCTCTGTTCTGTTTGGGTGCTAATGGATTTTGTTTTTGGAGATTTAGCCCACTCACCAGTTACCTTGTTACCTTCCCTCCCTTCTGCAACTTTCTTACTTTTTGGAATGCGTGGTGGTGTTCTTTTTTGCGGGCCATTATACCTGTCCCTCTTCTCTGGGACAACCCTTAGTTTACGCAACCTGGATACTAAGGGTGGACTGGTAACGCAGATTGGAGGTTCTCGTGTATCATTTATGAGTAAATTGGGGGTATTAGATAGTCGTAGAGCATTAATATTCGTTATGACAGGGCTTAGTGGGGCTGTGCCAGTTGGGTTTATCAAGGAAATCGATTGGTCCATGCTTACATCGGTAGAATCACTAGATTCCACAGTGCTATCGAAGTCTGGGTTTGTTGCTACAGGACGTGTGTTCCTCGACCCTATATTCCCAGACTCCGCGCTTGACAGGATTGAATTGGTCTGCGCTGGTATTTGTGGGTTAGTTACAGATGACATAGCTTTCCCTATCGCTCCTAGTGAAGACCTTTTAGCCGCCAAACCCATAGATAACCTTTTTTCAGTCAAAATCAACTCCTTCTCGAGAACTGATTCAGCTCTGTCCAGGAAAGCATCTAGTGTCCCAAGCACGCTAGAGCCAACCCTTGACCCATGTTTCTGTTTGTACCGCTCCAGATAATCAATGGAAAACGTAAGTATAAGTCACGAACCAGTTTACTGTTTGCAGTCTCTTCGCCGTGCACGGTGATTTAGGGATGAAGGAGGTGTGGCCCGGCTGGGCCTCCTCTGGCCCCGGATGGCCACAGATGGTCCCGCCCTTGTCCCGGGCTTTGCCCGGGCGCTTCCGTGCGCTCACGCGATGCGGGCAGGGACGCAGGCATTTGTGCGCCTCCTGGTGCGTACCTCAGGTGTGTGGCTTCCGGCCGCAAGGACTGATGGAGCCTGTAGTTCCCTAGTGTGTCCTGGAGCTCACCCCCACTCGGCAACTGCACCAAAGGTGGAAATGTGCGGCGGGGGGGGGGGGATTTGGGGGGGGGTTGAGCGGGAACACCGGCGCGGGTAGCGGGTCCAGCAGGAGAAGAAAGTTCAAATGTCCTGGGCAGCAGGTAAGGGACTTCTAAGCAAGCCAAGACTGGGAAAAAGCGTCACGCTCCACCAAGAGGGACGCGGGTATTTGTGCGCCTCCTGGCGCGTAACTCAGGTGTGCGGCTTCCGGCTATTTTGTTTTCAGTCCTGTCTCACGCTGGAAACGTACGCTCTCCTCTCTTTTGCAGGACCAATTTTATCATGGTACGAAATACAAAGGAAAACTTTTGATAACTACAGGCGTTTACGAAGGTGGGTTACAAAGTGTGAATGGCATTTTACCTCCTTTCAGTGGCATCCCTTTGCTCCCCGTTTCTTCCCCTAACGCACACTTACTCGTGAGACAAGCAGGCAAAAGTTAAGCTAAATGTATAACAAGCATTTGCAATGCAATAGGTCTCGCATTTGCCAAAGTTTGAGCTATTGGCATTGTAAATGGCAATGCATTTTATTTATGTGTTTTGAAAACGTGCAGGCGGTGCGTAAACATGCACTTTGTACTGATAGCCATTGCTTACGAGAAGCAAGACTGGCAGTAAAAGAGGCGCAGTTACTGCCAGGCTTGCTTCTAGTAAGCAATGACTATGCACCGCTTGCAGGTTTTTCAAAACACATTTATAAAAGGCATTGTCATTTACAATGCCAAAAAAACTCATGCAAATGCAAGACCTATTGCATTGCATAATTCAAAAAGTGTATTTCACTAACCTGTAGAATCATTTCACCTCAGAAAATCAGATTATAGCTGTGCATTCAGAAGTATTTTTTTAAGTGATAGTTTCCAAACAAATTTAGAAACACTCATGCTTCCCACCCCCTCCCGCCTCCTCCCACCCTGACAGCAATACCAATAGTGATTACATGAAAACACAGGAGAAGGTTTTACACAGCACACATCCTAAAGTCATGTACTTGGAGGTCCTCTTATATGTATTTTGAAGAAGAAGAAGGGAAATTTAATTAAAATAATTGCTCAGGATCACACAATTTGGTCAGGTGGGAAGCCAGGATTCATCCCAGGTTTTCTAGTTTCACATTGTGCAATTGAGTTCAGCTACTAGATGTACATGTTTCGTTTACCCTACACCTACTTTACACCTCCCCCACTGGCATCAGTGCGGCCTTCGGTCACACCAAAGAGCAAACTTTTCGGCCCCCAGGAAAATGTTTGAGAGTACCCATCAATTGGCTCCTTAAGGGCTCATAGCCACTGCAACAGCTGTACCAATGGTAGCTAAGCTCTTAGCCCAAACCCGACATTTACTGAAGAGTATGTCTGCGGAACAGAAGCATCTCAGGAGGAGGAGGACTTCAGAGAACAGATTCCCCCTTTCCCCCTGATACCCCCAAATGACTCTTCTTCTGCCATTCCTTTCTAACTATCTCTTTTCATCTTCAAGCCAGTCTTCCTTTGCTCTATCAAACCTCTTCGCCACTTCTCTCCACTGCCCTAACAACTTGCCTTCTCTCCACTCACTAAAACAATTCCTTCCTTAACCCCATTCCCGACACCCATATTCCTTCCTTCTCTCCGCCAGCCCCAAACAGACCCTTATCTGCAACTTGCTAGAGACACACATTGAGCCTGCATCAGCACCCTCTTCATCACTGTTACACCACTCCTCTCCTCTTCCACTCACCGCCCTCTTTTACTCTCACCAACATTGGTTGTTGATAGTAATGGAGGGTGGTGAGTGGTATCCATCCACCATACTGCTAAAAACTACCCTTCCATCCCCCCACTGCTCCCAGTACGCATGAGCCTCTCCTTCAGCCACCTCTCAGATATATCATGCATTCCCCGTACTCAACGCCCCATGGGCTGAAGGGTGGAAGATGCTGCATGTAATCCACAGTGCACCTATAGACGCACTTCTCTGTGCACCGATGTCTAATTCGCCAGTTCCCGCCTCGCAGCCTTCCGTGGCTGGGGCGGGAATGTGCAGGTGCACACCTGTAGAACACAGCAAGGCCCACTCCTCCTAGGGTACATTCAGGTCCGCGGAGCACCTGGCTCCCTCCTCCCCGGATTGCCAAGCGCACACTCCACTGTTTCCCAGTCAACTGCTGCAGAGATAATGGGAGGCAGCTGTGGACGGGGGCAGTGGGAGAAGAGAGGGGCACGAGAGGGTGGTAGAAGGAGAGAGTGGGGTAGAGAGCAGCATGCGGTACGCCACGCGCAATAGGGGGCACCAGAGAGAGCCGCAAAGAAAGAGGCGGGAACAGCTGGGATTGTGAAGGAGAGGACTGTCACCTTGACCCATCCAACTGTGCCCGATACTGTGGAGGTGATGATGATCCCTATCCCCTGCTCACACCCTAGTGAATATACATACAGGGCACTAACAACCAGAGCGCAACAAGAGGGAGGGGGGAAAAGGGAAAAAATAACACTGGACTTCCAGGTAGGTGATCCCTTCAGCTCATGGATTAAACCCAATGTAAGGACACCTGAAGCAGGAGAGAAAAGAAAACACAAAAGGCTTACTAGACACAGCACAAATAACACAAATTCCTACTACTAGTTGTTCTATCTGTGACTATGTACAAAAATCAGAGTCCCCTGGACACAATACAAACTCCTATTACCAAGGTTCTGTGGATGGACTCTGTATCTGTGTTTTGGCAGAGTTCCAAAAAACGTCTCCAAGGGTTCAAGTAAGTTGTGCAGAAATCCACTAGGAGCCCACACACAAAGACAACATATAGTCCCAACAGAATAATTGACCAGCAATCCAAAAAGTAAAATAAAGGGGAAAAAGTCGAAAGACTGAAAAAAAACCTCTTGTTTGCAGGATAATTACGTAGTTCCTGAAAGGGTCGAAGTCCAGCAAAATTCCCACCTATTCTAACTAACTACGGGGAAAACAAGCAAACGGAGAGAGAATCAAAAATCAGTCAGTGAAATGGCCCGAAGTCGGGCATAACGAGAGGGAGTGGCAACAAAAGATCCCTGAAAATGCCGCTTCTCAGCCAGCACGCAGCCGCGTACTGACCCGACAATCAAAGGGATCCTCGAAATTGGGTCACCGGGGTTCCAATAATAGCGGAAATTCCAAGGGCTCCTCAAGGCACCTTACACAGATGCCGAAGACGAAGTCTCTGCGAGGTCCACGAATACGGGTACAAAAGAGTGCCAAACGAGACCCGGCAGCCGCCGGATCTAACAAGGAACACAGGGGAGTATCCAGGAATGGCAAGGCATGGAGAGAAAAAACAGGATGAAGCAGCAATGAAGATCAGGTCCAGGCACCAGGAAACAAAACCAAGCAATGCTGCACAGGTAGGACGGCCCTTAAATACAACAAACATTCCCTCTCCGTGTCAGGTGACCTGCATGTACATAGCCACAGAAAGGGGACTTAGGTAACCACAGGAATCCTAACAGTACCTCCCCCCAAATGTCTTCCTACCGGTCGGGGCTTAGAAGGGTGTCTCACATGAAATTGACGCACCAACCTAGAGGCATGAACACTACTTGCTAACTCCCAGGATCTATCCTCCGCTGAGTATCCCTTCCAATCCACTAGGTAATACAACCTACCCCTCCTTCCTTGTGAATCCAGGATAGCCTGTACCTCAAATTCCTCATGACCATCGATCAACAAAGGAGGCGGAGGAGGTAGTTTCTGTGTGGTCTTAATATAGGGTTTAATGAGTGAAGTGTGGAAAACGGGATGGATCCCATACTCATGCGGAAGTTCTAACTTCATCGCCACAGGATTGATGACTTTACAGATGGCAAAAGGGCCCATGTACCGGGGCAGTAACTTCCGTGACCCTTTGATGCGAAGATTCTTGGTGGCCAACCATACCTGATCGCCTACAGCATACAAGGGGGCTGGAACCCTATGTTTATCGGCCTGCTCTTTCATTTCCTCCTTTGCTTTCTGTAGATGGTTCTGCGCCTCCTCCCATATATGAGTCAATGACTTGCTTTAGGTATCAATAGCCGGCACAAACCCAGAAGGCTGAATGGGCAAGGCCCTAGGATGGTATCCCATGGAACAGAAGAAAGGGGATATTCCCAAGGCAGAATGCACACTGTTGTTATAGGCAAATTCTGCCAATGGGATAGCGTCCACCCATGCACAGGACAAAGATGACATCAAACAACGGAGATACTGCTCCATGGTTTGATTGGTACGTTCCGTCTGTCCATCTGTCTGCGGATGGTACGCAGAGGACAGACGGATCTCCATGTGCAAAGGGGAACATAACTCTGTCCAGAAATGTGAAACAAACTGAGCGCCTCTGTCCGATACTATGGCTGATGGTAACCCATGGAGTCTCACTACTGAAGTCATAAAGACTTTGGCCATTTCCCTAGAACTGACTAGAACTGGTAAAGGCCGTAATTTCCCAGAGGGACTTGAATGCAAAGGCTTACTAATGGCACAAACAGGACAGGAGGCCACAAACACCTGCACATCATGTGCCAAAGTATCCCACCAAAACCACTGCAAACAAATTTCCTTTGTCTTAGGAGTACCAGGATGGGCGACCAGGACAGAAGAATGACACCAATGGAGAACGGAATCCCTCAGCTCAGGGGGAATTAACAAACGGTTCTCACGGTACAATAAACCATCTCGCACCTTATACAATGATTGAGACAACCAAGTGACAAGATCAACATTCCTCATTTTTTCCTTTATAGTGTCCATGAAATCCTCCCCAGAAGCACTCCCCATGTTCCTATCCCCTGAAATCCTGGGTCTGATATCTCTTTCAGACCCCACATCCACCTGTTCAACGTGGATCCGAGACAGAGCATCTGATTTTACTTGTTGGGCAGCAGGTCGATAGGTAATAATGAAGTCGTATTCATTAAAGAACCCAACACATCTGCCTAGGTGTCAATGGCCTAGCGGACCTAAAAAACTCCAGATTCTTATGGTCAGTATATATCGTGACCGGATGACGGGCACCCCATAAATAATGCCTCCACTCGTCGAACAATAATTTTATGGCGAGTAATTCCCTCTCAGCCACTGTATAATTACGCTCCGCAGGCAACAAGGTCTTAGAGAAGAATTCAATGGGGTGCATACTACCTGTATCAGGGTCTCTCTGTGAGAGCACACCCCCCACCGCACACAAAGATGCATCCGACTCCACAAAAAAGGGCAAAGTCGGATCAGGATGCACAAGTACAGGTGCAGACCTAAACCTACTGATAAATTCGCTGATAGCTGCTTGTGCCTCTGGGGTCCACACAAACAATACCCCTTTTTTCAGAAGAGCCGTCATGGGTGCTACCACATCAGAAAAATACGATATAAAGCGCCGATAAAAATTGGCGAACCCTAACAGGACTTGCACATCCTTCACACAGGTCGGCCTAGGCCAGGTGACAATGGCCTCTGTCTTCCGTGGATCCATTTGTATCCCTTCTTCAGAGATAATGAGCCCCAAGAAATCCACGCTAGACCTGTGGAACTGACACTTTTCCAACTTCACATATAACTGATGCTCCTTCAGTTCCTGCAAAACCTGGATCACATGTATCTCGTGCTCAGAAACAGACGCAGAAAAAATCTAAATATCATCAATATATACAATGACACTTAAATCCCAAAACTCCCTCAACACCTCATTAATGAAAAACTGAAAAGCGGCTGGAGCATTACATAAACCAAAAGGCATTACTAAATACTCAAACAAACCAAATTTCGTTTTAAAAGCAGTCTTCCATTCTTCTCCCGGCCGGACACGAATAAGGTGATGCGCTCCCCTTAAATCCAACTTGGTGAATACTGTAGCATGTTTTATTTGATCCCACAATACTGGAATCAGGGGGAGGGGGTATTTGTTCTTTACTGTTA
Source organism: Lissotriton vulgaris (assembly GCF_964263255.1). Taxonomy (NCBI): domain Eukaryota; kingdom Metazoa; phylum Chordata; class Amphibia; order Caudata; family Salamandridae; genus Lissotriton; species Lissotriton vulgaris. Next base: position 1,398,654,815 of record NC_141695.1, read on the forward strand.
CCCTATTCAAGGCCCTGTAATCTACACAAGCGCGCAAACTACCCTCCTTCTTTGGAATGAAGAAGATGGCCGAGACGCTGGAGACGATGAATGGCGTATGAATCCCTTTGCCAACATGGTATCCACATATTCTTTCAGGTGTCGCTCCTCGGGTTCCGATAACGCGTAAACATGGCTACATAGCAACACAGCCCCAGGCACAAGATCAGTTCTACAGTCAAAAGACCGATGGGGAGGGAGCTTGTTCGCCTGACCCTTATCGAATACCTCCCTCAACCTGGCATAGGGTGTTGGTATAGATACATTATCATCCACACAGTTTACGTCGCACAGGTCAAAGGTGATACCCAATCTGTGGCTATTTGATAACATTTCTGCAAACAGTGTACTAAATCTAAAGTCACTGTACGCCTCACCCAATCTATCCGTGGGTTGCGCAGCTTCAACCAAGGTACTCCGAGAACTACACCAAACGAGGGTGCATCAATCAAATCGAAACACACATATTCAGAGTGACCATTGTCACATATCAAACACATAGGTTCAGTTTGCCGTGTGATAGATCTCGACGACAGCTCAGTCCCATCGATTGCCCGTACTGGCTCGGGTTACTCTTTATATACAAAAGGAACATTTAACCTGTCTGCCAACTGTATGTCCATGAAGTTACCCATTGCACCCGAATCAAGCAACACCGACACATTAGAACCATTACTCTCATTGACCATGAGACAAGCAGATATGGTAAAGTGTCTAGGTACTCGCTGTACTGCCCCCGCTTCCTCATATGACGCATTATGTCCCTCAAGTCTCACTACACATGCCACTGTATTTCTTGGTATTACACTAGATGGTTTTGTCGGGCATTCACAGGCATAATGGCCTGCATGACCACAATATAAGCACAAGTTCAGATCCTGCCTTCTCTTTTTCCCATCAAAGGTTATGGGACCTCTGATTCCCCCAATCTCCATAGGCTCAGTTCCTGGTTCAGGGTCACTAGAGGGCTTCGCCTCACTCTTCACCCATATAGCACGAGACGACTGGAAACGACTCCGCTCCCCACGTCTTTCCAGCATCCTATGGTTCAGCTTCACTACGAAATCAATGATGGCTGCACATTCTAATGGAGGGTCCACTACCTGTGACACAATATCCTTTAAATCCTCTGCCAGCCCCTGATAAAACAGTGAAGTTCTTTTTTCTGCTGGCCAATGGGTTTCAGAGACCAAACGACTAAATGAGGCAATATAGCTCAACAAGTCTTGTTTGCCTTGCCGTAGCTTCAGCAATTCCACATCGCTTGCCTGCATGAAGGCATGTTTAGCGAACAGGCTTCTCATCTGCTCCTTAAAAGCCAAATAATCATACAACACCTTATCGTCACAGTCAACCAAAGGCAATGCCCACAATGCAGCCGTACCAACCAGATAGGAGATGATGAATGCCACCTTGGCGGAATCATCCGGAAAAGCATTTGGCCTACACATAAAGTGCAAGTGACATTGGTTCATGAACGTGCTGAATTTGTTACAGTCCCCTGAGAACCGTTCAGGAGCAGCCAATGGGACAGGAACAGGGGTTGTGACAGACACTGATATGGGAGTTCCTCCACTTGCTCCCTGCCCTGTACCCCTCTCAAAGTGAAAAGTTGCGGGCTGGATAACGGGACCCTGTCCTCTAGTTTGAGCTCTACCTCTCATAACACTAAGTTCCTGTCGTACCCCCAAACTCTCCTGTCGTAAATCCTGAACCTGGGACTGCAAGGAATGAATGGCCCCCATAAGATCCCGTAAGGTGGGACTACTCTCCTCGGCCCTCGGCTATCTCCTGACCTACCTCATTCAACATCGCCCAGGCAGTATTTTAATTTGTGGGCTTGGTTTTCTGTCACCTTGACCCATCCAACTGTGCCCGATACTGCGGAGGCGATGATGATCCCTATCCCCTGCTCACACCCTAGTAGAGCGCACTGAATATACATGCAGGGCACTAACAACCAGAGCGCAAGAAGAGGGAGGTGGGAAAAGGGAAAAAATAACACTGGACTTCCAGGTAGGTGATCCCTTCAGCTCATGGATTAAACCCAATGTAAGGACACCTGAAGCAGGAGAGAAAAGAAAACACAAAAGGCTTACTAGACACAGCACAAATAACACAAATTCCTACTACTAGTTGTTCTATCTGTGACTATGTACAAAAATCTGAGTCCCCTGGACACAATACAAACCCCTCTTACCAAGGTTCTGTGGGTGGACGCTGTATCTGTGTTTTGGCAGAGTTCCAAAAAACGTCTCCAAGGTTTAAGGTAAGTTGTGCAGAAATCCACGAGGATCCCACACACAAAGACAACATATAGTCCCAACAGAATAATTGACCAGCAATCCAAAAAGTAAAATAAAGGGTAAAAAGTCGAAAAAGACTGAAAAAAGCCCTCTTGTTTGCAGGATAATTACGTAGTTCCTGAAAGGGTCGAAGTCCAGCAAAATTCCCACCTATTCTAACTAACTACGGGGAAAACAAGCAAACAGAGAAAGAATCAAAAATCAGTCCGTGAAATGGCCCGAAGTCAGGCATAACTAGAGGGAGTGGCAACAAAAGATCCCGGAAGACGCCGCTTCTCAGCCAGCACGCAGCTGCGTACTGACCCAACAATCAAAGGGATCCTCAAAATGGGGTCACCGGGGTTCCAATAATAGCGGAAATTCCAAGGGCTCCTCAAGGCACCTTACACAGGTGTCGAAGACGAAGTCTCTGCGAGGTCCACGAACACGGGTACAAAAGAGTGCCAAGCGAGACCCGGCAGCCGCCGGATCTAACAAGGAACACAGGGGAGTATCCTGGAATGGCAAGGCATGTAGGGAAAAAACAGGATGAAGCAGCAACGAAGATCAGGTCCAGGCGCCAGGAAACAAAACCAAGCAATGCTGCACAGGTAGGACGGCCCTTAAATACAACAAACATTCCATCTCCGTGTCAGGTGACCTGCATGTACATAGCCACAGAAAGGGGACTTAGGTAACTACAGGAATTCTAAGAAGGACGGGAGAGGTGACTGCACAAGGGAGAGAGAATTATGAAGGCAACAGAATGGGAAAGCGAAGTTCACAATAGCGAGTGAGAGAAGAAACGGGTGCTTAAACACGGGGTTAAAACATAAAAATAAATAATAACCAGTAGCTTGCACGGGAGCCTGACCGTGCTCTGCCTGAGCTAGCAGCAGACCCTCCTGCGGCACACGCAAATAAAAAAAAATGGCGGACACTCTTTTTTTCTATTTCTTTACTTTGCAGCAATCGCGGCACCCGAGCTTTACCTTTAACCATGTTAAAGCAAAGTGTGGGTGCCGCAATTGCTGCAAAAGTAAAGAAATAGAAAAAACTATTTCTTTGCTTTTTTAACAATCACGGCACCCGCGCTTTAGCTTAACATGGCTAAGGGTAAAGTGCTGGTGCCACCAATGTGAAAAATAATTAGAAAAACAGGCGCAGCCACTAAATTTAAAGCGACCACACTCCAAATTTAAAAAAAGTGCTCACAGGTTAATTAAAGGAGACAGTATAATGTTGCAAGTAAAAGATTCATTCCTGGTGGGCGGGGCCAAAAGGAGACAGGGTGGTAACAAGGACTAAAAAGCCTCATTCACAATCCAAAGCCAGCGTTTAGCATCAAGGATGAGGCACGCCAATGGAAAGAAGGGGCGGAGCCTAGACTCCACTTCTGAAATTGGCGTTATTACAAGAAGCCTAGCAGAGTGTGCAGTGCATGCGTGCTGCAACGCTAGGTGAGAATTAAAAATCTGCATATCCTGATTCTGTGAGTTGGAATTGTAAAATTGCAAATCCATATTTGCCCATTTAAGTTTGAAGAATACTTTGGAGAGTTGGGCTCTAAATTGGCACCCCTTTTGCCAGATTAAACATGCTGGTCATTGTTCACTCAAGCACAAATGTTGCACAGTGACATTTTTCAACTTTGTATATGCTAGGTTAGGTCGTGTAAAGACTGTCCCGGTACAAGGTTGCAACCACATATTTTGCTCACTTTATACTTAAAAAAGTGTTTTTTTCTGTGCCAATGTTGAGCATCAAGTTTGTGAGACTTTATTTAAATGGAAGGGATTTCACCAGAGTATGACACTGTAGTAGCACTGTGGTTCTTAATCTGAGGTCCTAGGCCACCTAGGGGTCTATTAAGCCTACTTGAGGGGGGAGGGGGCGGAGGGGGGGTCCAGAACTGCTTCAAAATTTTTATAATATTAACAGGCAAATAAAGTGTATACAAATAAAGAAGCAACATGTAAAACTCAACCTTTTAAAAGGTTCTGTAAATGTTAAAGAATTTGAAACTGGAGGATAAAAGCAAAGGGCCTCATTTATGAGAAGTGACGCATCGCTGCGTGAAAGCAGCGATGCGTCACTTCTCATTGGGCCCTCCTTGCGACATGATTGATGCATCATATTTACTGTATGATGCATCATGTCGCAAGGAGTTACAGATACGTCAGTATTTCTGACGTATCTGTAATGCGCAAAAGTGACGAATTGCCGGAGTGTGTCTCAAAAGTAACGTAACTCCATCAATGTGTCCTTTCACATGGGGCAAGCCCCATGTGAAAGGGCTTGCATCAGTCTTATGCCTGTTGTGAGGCAGGCATAAGATTTTGACGCATTTGCATCCTAGAAGTGGCGCAGTGAAATCTGGTAGATTTCACTGTGTCACTTCTACGACCCTTTCTTGCTTGGGAACACCCCCCTGCATACATTATATCTGGCGCAGGTATAATGTAGCGCGGGGGGTTACAAAGTGACGCATCTACCTAGATGCGTCACTTTGTAAATATGGCGCAACAAGGCGCATTTTTGACACTGCTGGTGCGTCACAAAAAGTGATGCACCAGTATTGCAAAAGTGACGCAAGGGCTCATAAAGGAGCCCCATAGTATCCTCAGATTGATTGGTGGAAGCAGTGCAAGTGCATCAAAAATAACTTAGTATGGAAGTGTGTGGCCTCAAAAGCTCCATCCTTCCCATTAGAAATTAACATTTAGATGTTTGGGGATTTGTTTGTGAATTAAATAAAAGATTTATTCACTTGTGTATTTGTTAGATGAATGTTTGCTTCTGTATTTTTGTGTATTGTTTAGCAGTTCAAATCATTCAAAATTCTAAGGCCAGGGTTCCCTGCTTCTAGTAATGCCTCACTGGGTGTCCCTGGATTCATGTGATAGTTGATTGGTGGGTCCCCAAGGTTCAGGAATGATGAAATGAAGGTCCACAAAAGTAAAAAACATTAAGAACCACTCAGTAGCATAACCATTAGCTAAAAACAGAGGGCCCGATTCACAGAATGAACTTAAGACTCAATCCTAAACTTACTACTGTTTTGGTATTCACAGATTGCATTTACTACTTTTGGTATTCACAGAATGAATTTACGACTTTTGGCATTCACAAAATGCACTTACTACTTTTGGTATTCACAGAATTAACTTACTCATTTCGGTATTCACAGAAGTTAGGACTCCTAACTTTAGGACTCCTAAATGCCTTCTGTGAATACCGAAAGTCTTAAAATTAGGATTTTCTCAATTTAGTAGTAGTAAACTTAGGACTCCTAACTTTAGGACTCCTAAACACCTTCTGTGAATACCGAAAGTCCTAAAATTACGATTTTTCTCAATTTAGTAGTAGTAAAGTTAGGACTACTAACTTTAGGACGCCTAAATGCCTTCTGTGAATACCAAAAGTCTTAAAATTAGGATTTTTCTCAATTTAGTAGTAGTAAAGTTAGGAGTCCTAACTTTACTACTACTAAATTGAGAAGAATCGTAATTTTAGGACTTTCGGTATTCACAGAAGGCATTTAGGAGTCCTAAAGTTAGGAGTCCTAACTTTACTACTACTAAATTGAGAAAAATCCTAATTTTAAGACTTTCGGTATTCACAGAAGGCATCTAGGAGTCCTAAAGTTAGGAGTCCTAACTTTGCTACTACTAAATTGAGAAAAATCCTAATTTTAAGACTTTCGGTATTCACAGAAGGCATTTAGGAGTCCTAAAGTTAGTAGTCCTAACTTCTGTGAATACCGAAATGAGTAAGTTCATTCTGTGAATACCAAAAGTAGTAAGTGCATTCTGTGAATGCCAAAAGTAGTAAGTTCATTCTGTGAATACCAAAAGTAGTAAGTGCAGTCTGTGAATACCAAAAAAGTAGTAAGTTTAGGATTGAGTCTTAAGTTCATTCTGTGAATCGGGCCCGCACACTCTGTGCAACTGTGAAGAATTATTCTGTTATGAAAGTAGTGATTGTCCAATGTTTTACAGATTTTCTCCAACTTCTTGTAGAATGCATTTAGAGGACAAATGGACGTGAGGATTTCTGTCAACAGTCTGTGAGGCATTTTTTGAAAAGTAGTGTTCTATCCCAAAATGTGTGCAATAAATTTCAAAGATGCAAGAACGGCTAACTAGTTGTGTTATGTCTGCCAAAATTGTGCAGTGTATCTAAAAATCCTGCCGTTGCCCATATTAATGTGACTTCCATCACAGTTGTAGAGGCTTCGTAAACAAATGTGCATACAATCCCTTTTAAAATGTGCAAAATTCGCTGAGAGTTATTTATCATACTTTGCTACATTTCCTTATAATTACTATAAACCTATTGTTTTTCAGTCTCTATGTAAACTGAGACTTTTGCTGAAAAGTGAATCGTTTGCCACATTATTCAAAAGAATGTTACATGGGAAGATTCCCCTCCCACACTTGGAGAGGATTATATTGCTCAAAGAATTGCTCGACAAATGGCAAACTTAAAAAGTGTTACTTATAACTAGGGCCCCTGGAATTATGTGGCAGAAGAGACAAAATTGGGCAGGGTTGACTAACTTTTGCCGAAAGGAAGGTCAAATTATGTGGCATAATGCAACACGTTTCATAATAGCATTACTTCTTTATTTCTTCTTTTTAAAACTTGTTAACACTTTCTGGGCATTGGCTGCACCTCATTAGCACCAATTTAACACCCAAATATAGTAATAAGCAAAAAAAAATGGACCAGTCCAGGTTTGCAATTTTTAGAAACTTTTGAACTGCTTGAGCTAGAAACAAAATATGTATTTGAGTTAAAATCTGCTGATTATGCGGAAGATGATGGATTAGGTGACAAATGCCGCAGATCTATAGTTACACGAAAATCGCTGCACAATTGCATAATTCCAATGGCCTTTTTTATAACAGAAAGTGTTTGGATGCTTCTATCCAGTCACCCAACCATCTGCCCATGCACTAACCACTCATCCATGTGCTAAATCTTTAATCCATTTGCTCATTCATCTATCATCATCTGCCTATTGACTTATTTTTGAATTCGCTTCTTGTCAATCCACAATACCACACAAGCATAAAACCACTAACTGATGAAGAGGTACTTTGAGTGATCAATGATCAGCCAGAATTACTGTCTTTGCTGCAAAGTTATGAAGCTGTGAAAGTTCGTCTGCATGGGTATTGATTGAACAAAATGCTGTGGGGTCTGAAACTGACATCACAGACTATTTGCCTTTAATGACATCACCGGAAGTGACATCATATGACCTTTGATCCACAAGTCGTCCCGGGAAATGATGTCACAGGATCTTAACCCTGATGACATCAAAATAATTGACATCAATGAAGCTTCATAGAACTGTATGATTGATATATGAGCACAACTTGCACTTAAATGTATGTTGTGTGCATGTATGAGGGTTTGTGCTTGCATGCGAGAGAGCATGCATGTGCCAGAATCTGTTTTTGTATGTATGAGCATATGGGCTTGTGATTGAAAGCAAATGAATAAGAGTGAGTGAGAATGAATGAGAATTAATGAGTATTAATGAATAAGTGTAAGTGTTAGAGAATGTGAGGGGTGTAAGTGAGAACGAGCAAGAAAGAGTCACTTAGAGAAGAGTGAATTCAAATGAGTGTGAGTGAGAAACTATGAGTGAGCCAGAGTGAGAATTAGTGTGAGTGAGAGAGGATGATTTTTAAAAAATATATATTTTTCTTTGCTTTTTTAAAGTGCATAAACATAACAGGCATATAACCTTTTCCCATACCCCGTCACCCCTCCACCCTCCTCCCTCCTCCCGCCAGACCCGCAATCCCAATAGCAATACGACAATTCTATAGAATGGTACCCCGCAAGTCTCTATAGTGCATTTATCGTTTAGAGGCCTCCCCGCATGCAACATGGATAACAGATTATCCCCTCCTCCTCGTTTCACAGTCCCCCATCTAGGCCATGATATCGACTCCACTTCCCCCATACTCTAATGAACTTCGTGGGGCATCCCCGGGCTATGTATGTGACCTTCTCTGCTGCCATGTACATATCCATGCCCCTTCTCCATTCTCCTATTCGAGGAGGTATGGGGGCGCCCCACGTCCGGGCCACGTCTCTCTTAGCCACCACTAATGCTAGTGCTACAAAAATCAGGAGTGGGCGATTCAGATCGACATCGTTTGTTATTCCCAGCAGTACCAGTTTGGGTTCCATCGGGAAAGCCGTCTCCAGTACCTTACTCAGTTCCCTCAGTATCTTAGCCTCGTATTTCTGAATCATATGGCACTCCCAGATAGTATGATAAAAGTCCCCCCGAGCATGACACATCTCAGGCAGTTAGTGTCACTAGCCCGTCCCATACGATGTAGCTGTAGTCTATCGTAATAAACCCTATGTAAAATGCTATATTATATGAGCCGGAGATGGGATTTAATCGCGACTTCCCTAGGATGCATCAGGGCTGTCTCCCAGTCCACTGTGTCCCTCTCCCCCAGGTTTTGTTCCCATGTTTCTCTAAGCTTCACTACTTCGTCAGGCATATAATTGATCAAAGTTTTATAAGTCAGGGAAACTATTTTGCATGGGATTTGCTCCTGCAGTAAGCGGCCCTCAAGCGGTGCATACTCTGGCAATGGAGAGGAGAGCGCCTTCTCCGCCTTGCATGCATGGTGTAGTTGCGCATATTTCAGATACTTTGGCCCCCATTAGGATGACGGGCGGACTTTGCCCGCCCGCCACCCTTGCGGAAAACGGGACCGCCCGCGAGCTGAGCGGCGGTCCCGCACTTGACATTAGGATGCGCCCGCCACAGTGGCGGGCGCATCATGCATTCTTAACAATGTGGCTGGCGGTGCTCTCAGCACCGCCCACCACAATGCTAAGAATGCATGTATGCATTTACATACACAAAGCGGCAGGCACCACGCGGTACCTGCCGCATTGCGTTTGCAAATGCAGGGGGGTACCCCAGGTACCCCCCATGTGCACCCCCCACACCCCTTCACCATGGGGGCCCGCAGGGGGCCCCCGAGGTGAAGACCACATGACTTCCGCCATGGAAAGGCATCAGATCGGGCCCATTGTAATATGGCTGGCGGTGTCAAACTGACACCGCCACCATATTAAACCTTTTCTGCATCGGCCGCAAGGCGACCGGGGCGGAAAAGCGGTGGACAGAATTTCCGTCCGCCGCGGTCCCCCCGCCATACTAATATGGCGGGAGGGATTGAGTAGAGGATGTCGGGCGGATTACCCCCGCCAGGTCGGCGGTGGCTACCGCCAGCCTGGCGATGGCAATTAGCCCGACATCCTAATGGGCCCCTGAGTGTGGTGCAATCCGTATGCCACCCTCAGTATCTGGAAGGACTTTAGGTCCCCCCTCTTTAGCAAGTCTCCTAATATGGAGATTCCAATGTCATCCCACCCTTTAAACACCCTCAGCTTATGCAGTTCTTTTAGCCACCAGCAGTGCCATATCGGGGTCTGTTTCGTTGGTTTGCGTGTCCAGCCACTTGTCCTAGTCGCTTTCTCTCATACCTCTATAGTGACCCGCGTTGCTGGGTGCAGTGCAAACAGGTGCGATGTGCCTTTGTCCCTCTCTCTAATCTATACGTGGGGTGATCTGCCGGAGCGTGAAGCCAATTGTTCATTAGTGATAAGTGTTCTGCCCAATAATATGCTTCGATGTTTGGCAAGGAGATCCCCCCCTTGTACTGGTTACTTTGCAACATATCTAGGTCTATCCTGGATTGTCTCCCCAACCAGACCAATGACCGGAGCTCGGCATTTATATCTTTAAAAACCTGTCTGTAGAGGGGGAAATATTCATTTTGTAGGGCATAGAGAAAGTGTGGTGACGTTATCATTTTGAACATCGCGGCGCAGCCTAAAATCGTGAGGGAGAGCATCTTCCATCTAGTGGCGTCATTAACAAAATTTGTGAGCACTCGCTGAATATTTCTCTGGTAGGAGAGTTTTCTATCCGTGGTTATATATATCCCCAGGTATGTAAACCCTTCACCCGTGACCCGAAGAGCACCGGGCAAGAGGGGCCAAACCTCACCCTGTCTGGGGCTATATAAACCGACTTGTGCCAATTTATCATATATCCTGAGTAGGAGCCATAGCGACCCAGCAGGGTAAACAGCACTGGGATTGTAGTAGCTGGGTAGGTGACATACAAGATGTTGTCATCCGCATAGAGCGATATTTCCTCCTCGAACGTATCCGTCAGCTCAATTTTAAACCCTCTTATTTCTGTTTGCAGACGAATTTCACATGTCACTATCTCTATAGTAAGGGCGAATAGTAACGGGGATAGGGGACAGCCCTGCCGGGTCCCTCACCGTATACGGAAGTCATCTGATAGCACCCCATTTACTTTTACCCTGGCCCGCGGGTCTGTATAGAGGAGTTTCACACAGTTCCTGAACTTGGGACCAAAACCAAACTTGATTAACACTCCCTCAAGGAAGGGCCAATGTACTGCGTCAAACGATTTTTTCAGCGTCTAAAGACAGAAGCATATGTGGATCCTGACAATCTCGCACCTCCATCAGCCAGTTATGGGTTCTGCTAAGATTTAACCTGGTCGCCCTGTCCGGCAGGAAGCCTGTCTGATCCAAACGGACCTGGCCGGGAATTACGCGGCGCAGTCGAAGAGCTAGAATCGTAGCCAGGAGTTTGACCTCCACATTCAGGAGAGAAATGGGGCGATAAGACGCACATTCCTCAGTGGGTTTACCCTGTTTATAGATAGGAATAATTGTGGCCTTACGAAGGTCAGGTGGTAGCATACCCTCTTGGGCTGCCTCTGTGAACAGGGTCAACAGGTGGCAACTAAGTAGATCTGCAGTTTTTTTAAAGAATTCAGCGGGAAATCCGTTTGGATTGGGGGATTTCCCCTGTCGGAGTCTGGTGAGGGCCTCTTTGATCTCAATGGTCTTCATATCTCCGTCAAGGCTTAGCTGATCCTCTTCAGTTAAAATAGGATGCTATCCATGTACGGCAGTATATCTTCTAGTGCTCCCAGATCCCTAGCCTTGTAAAAATCTTCATAGTATGGTGCGAATGTCTGAACTATTTGGGCATTGTTCCGCCTAGTATGTCCCTGCCCATTAATCACCTTATCTACCCAGCGGGCATCCTGCTCTCTACGGCTCAACCACACCAAGAGCTTTCTAGACTTATCCCCAACATCATATAATCTATGCAGGGTCGCTGATGCCTGCTTTTTGGCTTCATCTATCACTAAGGCCTTATACGGTTGCTGTTTGTCCACTAGAAGTCTAAGTGTCTATGCATCTCAGTCTACCGCATGCCTACGTTCAAGCTCCAGGATGTGAGTTTCCAGAGCATGCAGCTCGTCCTGTACTTTCCTTTTTTCCCACACTATCCTATTTTGGGCCCTATCTCGCATAACGGTCTTAAAAGCTTCCCAGAGAACTACACCTGATTGGACAAATCCTATATTTTCTGTGAAGTATACCTTCGTATCTGCCCTGAGTCCCCGCAACAGGTCCTTATTCTGAAGGTCCCACGCCGACAGTCGCCAACCCCTGCCCCCTGCCGTATGTCTCCCCCCCAGTTTCACCAGAAGGGGTGAATGATCCGAGATTCCTCGTGCTTGATACTCTGCCGCATCCTCAATACTAAGGACATGTCTGGGAAGGAAGACATAATCCAACCTAGAATACACCTTGTGAGCCCCTGAAAAATATGAGTATGTTTTGGCGTCCGGGTGTAACCATCGTCAGACATCTGATAGTCCGAGTGTGGAGATAGAACTAGCTAGGGGGGGTCATTGTTGAGCCATCATGCCGATCCCTTGACCTATCCAGTAGGGAGGACATAACATCATTAAAGTCCCCGCCCACCATGTGTAATGTGTCTGGTGTGTTCAGGAGGTTATCGGCTAGACCTGATAGGGTTTTAGCTTGTAATTTCGGTGGTGCATATATTGAGATTATCGTGGTCTTCTGGCGCCCCCAGGTTCTCGTTATCCCCATGTAAGTTCCCTGTGGGTCCGTCCATGTCCGAGTAGCTACAAAGGGGGGGATTTCTTAATCAGGATGGCAACCCCTCTGGAGCCTGTCGTGTGTATCCAGCATGTGCCAAAACTATACAGTCCTCTCGCCAGGAACCCGCTCCACGTGCCCTGAAGGTGGGTCTCCTGTAGCAAGACAATGTCTGGACCTACCCTCTTCATGTAGGACAGGACCAGCCCCCTCTTTATTTTGTTTCCCAGGCCGTTCACGATCCATGTAAGGATCTTGACACAGCAACTGACTTGCAAAGCAGTCTGGGGGCTACCTACTGTTGTAAGAAACATCAGTTGGGAAATGCTTGTGTGGTGTCAGGAGTCGGTGTTTAGTATACAGGTGTATGGAATGATCCCATTGTCGACATGCCTAATAAACTAAACTGTAAGCCCCATCCAAGGTGTAACCATTCACTCCCCCCTCCCCCCCAGAAAACAGTTGAAGTCCCCCCAGAAATCTACCCCTCCCCACCTCCCTCTCCCCGCTGTCCCATCTCCATCCGATTGGTAGAGATTAAGCTTTTCGGGTGATGGAGGTCTGTCGCTCACCTGGTCCCAAACTCTCATAAGAGAGGCCTGCTCTAAACCTTTAAAGCAACAATATGTAAAGGTGTGAACAAGAGCAAGCAAGAACAATAAATAATATAGACCAGATTAACAAAACAAATAAGTAGGTGTTTCCAACTTGCGTGCTCCAAGCCAACACTACAAATACTTGGTCAGCCATTTCGGACCCTGCCTCACTAGTTAGAGTCCAGGGATTCCCTTTGAGTCACCATGTTATCTGGTGTAGCCTCATGTTCTATTTCGTTTATTTCAATCACCAAAGGATTCAGTGATTGCCTGTCTGACTCCTCCCCCTTGGATGAGGAACACTGAGGATCTTCCTCCACATGTGAGCGTGATTTCTCTGCAAGGCAAAGGAACCGGGACCCCGTCAGCTGGTTAGAGTCGAGGGAACCATCATTCCGACGTCTCTGCCGTTCATGTCTGGTTTTAGGGTATGGAGTCGCTCCTGGTAGTCGCTCTCCACGCCTCTGTCGCGTCCTCTGTGGTTTTGGTGCCCCCTTAGAGCCTCCCATGGGCCTATCTGCAGCATCTGTCTTTTGAGCACCATTCATGTCATTCCTCCAGCCACTCCCATGACTCTTCCGGGTTTTGAAAAAAGTGTGTCTTTTCCTTTGCACACTAATCACTGCACATGGGTCATAAATGCAAAGTTCAAATCCTCACCGCTGACCCACCAATGTAGAACCGGCTGTCTCTAGTTGGCAGAGGTATACACTTCTGACAAATAGGGACACACCTTTTCTAGTCAGAGCAAGGGGATCACACCCTTTGATAATCCCTGCTCACCCCCTCGGTAGCTTGGCAGAGCAGACAGGCTTATCTCAGAGGCTGTGCGTTAAGCATTTATGACCACATACAGTAATAAAGTGAATACACTACAAATGGACATGACACAGTAGTATTATAAAAATAAGGATTTTTATATAAGCCTTAGCACAAGACCAAATAACGACAAAAATATACACAATCTTAATAAATACTCTTGGAAGGGAAAATAATAGTGCAAATGCAGATTCTTCTGTAGCACAAAGTCTTTCGTATCAAAATCAACTCTTCTTCCTGAACACACAGTTCTTGGCAACAATGTAACCCACACGGGAGTCACACGACGTCGAGGCAAAGTTAATCCAAAGGTTCGGCGTCGACCGCGAGGAGCGCTACGTCGAGCCTGGAGTCACACGGACCCCCAACAACACAGTACCTTGGAAAATGAAGCACACGATGATCAGCGGCGTCGAGCAATCGGGCGTCGCGTCTTCGGTGTCGATCAGGCCTCAGTAGTCGTCGATGTCGATGATTCTGTTGCAAGAGTGAGCAGAGCTCACGGCGTCGAGAGGGCACGAAGGCGATGCGATCAGCAGCGGTGCAGACACGAGGTCCCTTGGAGCTGGAGCCGAACTCACTACTCACTGGCGTTGCTGCTGGCGTCGATCAGGCCCGGCGGCCGGCGGCGTGGAAGCGGGACACTGGAGCCGTTACTCACTATGTCGAGCTGGATTCGGCGACGTCCGTCGGCGTCGAGATTGCTGGTTCTTTCAGAGGTGCTGGATTCACAGGTTCCAGCAAATAGCACTTTAAGCAGATGAAGTCCTTTAGCCCTGTGACTTCAACAGGAGACTGGCACTCTTCCAGTCCTTGGAGATTTTCTTAGCAAAGCATGAGAGTACACACACAGTTCCTCTCTCCTGGTTCCTTGGCAAAAATAAAGAAGCACTGCAGGATTCCCCCCAGCAAACAGCACACTGGCAGAAGGGGTAGGCAAGTCCTTGGATCAGCAGACTTATTGTCCTTGGTTCAGGTTTCCTTGTCAGAAGTGATCTAAATTCTTGGTTCAGGGGTCCTTCTCTTATACCCCTTTTTGGCTTTGATCCCTTTGTCCATGCAGGGGAATTTCCCAACATCCTGGGTCTGTTGTGGGTGGAGCCAGGCAGAAGTACCTGGCCTATTCACTGAGCAGGGCTGGGTCCTCAGACGCCCAGCAGGAGGTGGAGCCAGCATTGTCACTGACAGGAGCAGAGCTATCGGCCTCCTGGTAGGAGGTGGGGCTAGGATCGTCCATGGCAGGCACAGAGCCATCAGTCGCTTGGTAGGAGGTGGAGCCAGCATTGTATCAGGCAGGGCAGGCTATCAGCAACTACTCTCCCCCTACTCTCAACGCAAATGTCCCACTCATCCCACACTGACTCACTCAGACCTCTGGAGCCACCCAGCTCCTGTCACACACACGCAAAACCAGCAGAAACCAGAAATGGTTAGACAAGAAAATAGACACTTTCTAAAAGTGCTATTTTCAAACCCAGAGTCCAAAAACCATCCACACCAACGGATGCGTAATTAAACCCCGAGTTCAGGGATCCCAAACTCGACATTGCACCATGCTCCCCGAGCCAGCTAGGATCATAGCATTAATAATCCTGGCGGCCCATTCTCACTAATGGAGAGCAGGTTACCTCGCAATAGTGAAAAACGAATATGGCTGTAATTCACTATTAGGACATGCCAACTTGGTCAGGCTTGTCCTACCTAATACTTACAACGCACCCTTCCCGCGGGCCTACCATAGGGGTGACTAACATGAAGTTAAGGGAAGGTTTCGGGACTGGCAAGTAGTTGTACTTGCGCAGTCAGCGTGACAGTACCAGACTGCACGTAGGTCTCGCAATGACCGACCCGTAGACATTCTTTTACGAGGCCGCTCTGGTGGGTGGCACAACACGTGCTGCAAGCCCACGAGCGGCATTTGTATTTACAAGCCCCGGCACTCCTGGTGCACTAGACTAGGGACTGACAGTAAACCAAATAAGCCAAACATGGAATTCAATCAATACAGTAATTTAACATAGGGAGCACTTGCACTGTGGCACTGATCAGCAGTGGCACAGTGCCCAAAGCATTATCCAGCAAAAACATCGTAAAACAGTGGAGGCCAACAGAAAAATGGAGGAGAGACTCAAGTCAATGATGCCAGGTCTAACACGTGTCCCCTCCAGCTGAAATGTGGGGAGAACTACCCTTGACCTAGGGAGTCCTCATCACTAAGGCGGAAAAATCTGGACAGACCATCAGCATTGGCGTGATCTGTACCAGGGTGGTGTTCCACAGTGAAGTCCATCCCCTGTAGGGAAATGGACCACCTCAACAGTTTTGGATTCTCACCCCTCATCTGCATCAACCATCTGAGGGGCCTGTGGTCTGTCTGAACCCGGAAGTGAGTCCCAAACAGGTAGGGTCTTAGCTTCTTCAGCGCCCAGACCACAGCAAATGCTTCTCGCTCTATCGCACTCCACCTCTGTTCCCTGGGAAGTAACCTCCGACTGATAAGGGCTACAGGTAAGTCTCGGCCCTCTTCATTCACCTGAGCTAGAACAGCCCCCACGCCATGCTCCGAAGCGTCCGTCTGGACAATAAATTCTTTCGAAAAGTTGGGTGCCTGGAGTATGGGCGCTGTTCACATTGCAGTTTTCAGGGTGTCAAAGGCCGTTTGACAGGCATCAGTCTAGATCACATTTCGTGGCTGCTTCCTGGAAGTCAGCGAAGTCAAGGGGTGCACAATGTTACCGTAATCCTTGACAAACCTCCTGTAGTAACCCGAGAGACCTAAGAAGGCTCTCACCTGAGTTTGGGTTTTGGGCGGCACCCAAGCCAGGATGGTATCAATCTTGGGTTGCAGGGGGGCAACCTTGCCGCCCCCTACTTGGTGCCCCAAGTACACCACAGAACCCTGCCCAATCTGGCACTTACTGGCTTTGATTGTGAGGCCTGCTCTGCGCAGGGCCAACAACACTTCCTGGAGGTGGCGCAAGTGTTCCTCCCAGCTGGCGCTGAACACTGCGATGTCGTCCAGGTAGGCAGCACTGAAATCCTCCAGTCCGGCCAAGACCTGGTTGACCAACCTCTGGAAGGTGGCTGTTGGACAGGCCACGTGTAGGGCTTGCTCCCTCCCCGCACGACCGGGCCCGAGCCCGGCTCCTCGGGTGTGACACGCCACAACCACCCCTTTCCCGTCTCATATGGGACCCCTGCCCCTGGACATCTCCACATCATGGACCCGAATCACTACCGGCCCCCTCGCCCGGCTTGGGTGCCATCTTGGACACAGCACCACGAGGCCGCGTGGCCTCCGATCGACCCTAACCCTGGGCCTGGCCAGGCCCCGACATCCCGGCACCACCATCCACCCAGGAGGTGAGCGGCCCACTTGGCAGGTCAATGGGAGAAAGAGGTGTCGATGGCTCTCCCCCGCCAGGTGCCGATCGCCCCCTGCTCCCCCGGGCACTGGCTCCACCCCCCTGCTGGGTGTCTGGACTCCCTCATCCCGGACCTCCCGACCTCCAAGTGCGAGGGTCCGGACATCAAAGGGGACCAGACCTATAACTGGGGCAGCTCCAGAGCAGGAAGGCAGTTGTATCCTGGAGTCGAGAGACGCAGTGAAGAACTCATCCTTGACGGACTACTGGCGCTGCCGTAGTCCTGCCTTGCGAACTATCGTCCTGCCTGCTGGCGCTGCCGCAACCTTCTGAAACCTTCATCGTCGTCGGGACCTGCTGGCGTGGCCGCGGACCGTTTGTAACCACCACCTTCATCGGGACCTGCTGGCTCCGCCGCGGACCGTCGCTACCTTCAACCATCCCGGGACCTGCTGGCTCCGCCGCGGCCCGATCATCTAGAACGCCGAGCTCGAGGATTGTGAGCTATTTCATCTACCAGATTGGTAACAAGACTGTCCCGCTACCCTTTTCCCAATCAAGAGACTAGAACCGAGGGGACCCCTGAGTCCAGACCTCCTTGTACCATTTCACCGTACTTAAAGAATTGCTTATAAAGAACGTTAAACCTTATCCTTGTGTGGTGTACATCTGTGGGGGGGGAAGTTACTCGTCTGTACGATCGCTGGAGACGGCTCTCCCCGGAGACCTCTCCCCTTATTCTCGGCCGACCCTCCCGGTCCGTCTAACATTGGTGGCCAGCGGCGCGATCCGAATCAACGCGTAATCGTACAGAGAGTAGCTCACCCCACGACGAAACCACAATGACAACCAAAGAGAGCGGATCCACCGAGAAATTCCAGATGGAGAAATTGGAAGAGTACAGCCATCGTGAGTTGAAACAATTCTGCATTGAACTAGGTATCGCTACCACCGGTCTGAGTACTAAGGACGATTTCAAGCACGCCATAGAGTCATGGGCGGAAACCGGGGCCGTCAGACCCCCGGACCAAAATGTCGCGGCAGCAGAGAAAAACACCACGGCTCCCGAGGAGCGAAGAACGGGTCTTTCGCAAAACGAAATCCAAGAACGAGAGAGAAACAGACTACATGAACTAGAAATGGCCCGGCTCAAAATGGATGGCGAACTCAAATTAGCCGAACAAAAACTGAACCTAGAACATCTACGGCTTCGAGAAGAAAGGGAAGAAAAACAGAGACAAAGAGAGCTCGAAGAGAAGAGACTGGCGTATGAACACGAGCGCAAACTAGCAGAGATAGAATTACGTAAGCAGAACAAAGAATTAGGGGTGCCCGAGCAACCGCGCACCCCGGGAGCAACAGAAAAGAAGGTACACATCCCCAAGGATGTCGTTCGAGAATATTTCCGAGATGACGACATACAGCAGTGGTTCAAGGCCTACGAGATCGCTATGACCTCCCACCGGATCGATCGAAGCGACTGGGGAGCCGGTCTATGGGGGAGGTTCGTCAATGAGGGCCGCGATGCCCTGTTACAGCTCCCAGACCATCTGATGACCTCCTATGACCACATGAAAGCTACCCTCCTCACCCGCTATGGGCTCACACCCGAAATGTACCGCCAGAGGTTCCGAGACTGCACCCGGATCCCGGGTACAACGTGGGTGGAGTACGTGAACTATTTCAGCCGAGCCTTCGAGGGTTGGATCAAGGGGAGCAATGTAACGACCTACGAGCAACTCTTCAATCTCATGGTATGGGAGCATCTATCTAACAACTGCTTCGTCGAGCTCAGGCAGCACCTCCTCGACAGTAAATTGACTGATCCACGACAGCTCGCCGCCGAGGCTGACCGGTGGGAAATCACCCGAGTGGGCCGAAATGGGTCGCAGGAACAGAACCGGAACCACCCAGGTCAGCACCGTCCCCGAGGAGGAGGAGGGGGCCAGGGACGAGGAAGAGACAACGCCCCGGCCGCTTCCGCTGCCAACACGCCACCCCAGGCCAACCGGGGCAACACCCCGGCGCGCCCGGGGTACAGAGCCAATGTCACGTGTCACCGATGCCAGCGAGTCGGCCACTACGCAAATGACCCGAATTGTCCACAGAGCCAGACTCCGAGACCCCGCCAGATGGCTGCCGCCGCCCTGGGGGAAGAACAAATCTCCGAAGAACACGAGGAACGTGAGCAAGAACACCAAGAATGGGAACCCGTCGCCATGGTTCTAGCGTGCCTAGGGGGAAAAGACATGGTCCCGCGGGCCCCCCTACCCGTCAACACCCGGAAGTACAGTCAGTGGGTGAACATTAATGGACGCAGGGCCGAAGCCCTGCGTGACACCGGGGCCAGTGTGACGGCCGTCCGCTGTCACCTGGTGACCCCAGAACAGATCCTGCCGAACGTTCTCTGCCCTGTCCGTTCAGCCGACAATTCAGAGAGTCTTTGTCGGATGGCCTGCGTCCCCTTTGAGTGGGGAGGAGTCTCCGGCATGTTGAAGGTGACGGTCCGAGATGATGCCCCCGTAGACTGTCTCCTGGGAAATGATCTGGAGAGTTCCCCGTGGGCCGCCGTAGAGAGAAGACAGCACCTGGGGATGTTGGGCCTCCCGGACTGAGCGTGCGTAACCACCCGGTCCATGGCCGCCCGTGCCATCCCCCGACCAGAAGAACCGGAATGGCCGGCACCTCCTCACCCCGGTCGCTCCAGTAGAAGACACCGACCATGCCGACCCCCCAGAGCAAACCCCCGAAGGGCTCGCCCAGCTCCAGGACCTTCCCGACCTGGCTCAGTGGCGTCAGGAAGGGGGGCCCACCCAAGAACAGTTTCGTCAAGAGCAGAAGACCTGTCCCTCCCTCGAGGGACTCCGCCAACAAGCCCTCGCCCAGAGCGCAGGGGATACCTCCGGAACCCATTGGGTCTATTGGGACAATGACCTGTTGTACAGCGAACAGAGAATCGCGGAGTTAGGGGCCAGTCGAGTGCTAGTGGTGCCCCTCCGCTTTAGAGACTTTTTGCTAAACCTGGCCCACGATGTCCCCCTGGCTGGTCACCTGGGTCAGGACAAAACCTACAGTCGCCTGGTGACCCACTTTTTCTGGCCCAAGATGAGGAACGACGTACTCCAGCACTGCCGGTCTTGCCCCACGTGCCAGGCCAGCGGGAAGAGCGGCCGCAAGCTTAAAGCACCTCTGCAACCTTTCCCAGTGGTCACCACCCCGTTCGAGAGGGTGGGAATAGACATTGTGGGGCCCCTGGACCCCCGTACAGCACAAGGACATCGGTTCATCCTGGTACTGGTGGACCACGCCACCCGCTACCCCGAGGCTGTTCCCCTGCGAACTGTGACAGCCCCGGTGGTTGGCCGGGCCTTGATGGGGATCTTCTCCCGGGTGGGCTTCCCCCGAGAAGTCGTCAGCGACAGAGGCACAAACTTTATTTCAAAATACATGAAATCCCTCTGGCAACAGTGTGGGGTCACCTACCGATTCACGACCCCCTATCACCCTCAAGGAAATGGACTAGTTGAGCGGTTCAACCGCACGCTCAAAGGGAGGATTGGGGGGTTGGAAGAGCCCCTCCGTCGCCAGTGGGATGTGCTACTGCCGTGCCTCCTCTTTGCCTATCGAGAAGTCCCCCAGAAGTCCCTCGGCTTCAGCCCGCTCGAACTCTTATATAGACACCCGGTGCGAGGGCCGCTCAGCCTAGTCAAAGAAGGTTGGGAAATGCCCCCTCTGAAGAACCCTCCAGATGTCTTCAAGTACCTCCTGGCCCTACGCAACCAGACCAGACGGTTCAGAGAAATGGCTAAAGCAAACTTGGAGGCCAGTCAGGAAGACATGAAAAGGTGGTACGATCAAAATGCCTCCTCCATCGAATTTGAACCTGGCCAACAGGTATGGGTGATGTCTCCCACCGAACCATGCGCCCTGCAAGACAAATGGACAGGGCCCTTCAAAGTGGTCGAGCGCAAGAGCCCTGTCACCTATCTCATCGATATGGAATCTTCACGGAACCCCCTCCGGGTCCTCCACGCCAATAGACTAAAGCCCCACTTTGTGCGCTCGGAGCTCAGCCTCCTGATGGCAACAGACAGCGGAGCCGAGGAGGATTCCGAGCCACTCCCTGATCTCCTACGGGCTCGAGAGAGGGACGGCTCCGTGGACGGGGTCCGACTCTCGGAGGCCCTCACCCTGGAACAGCGTCAAGGCTGCCGAGACCTCCTACTGCAGTTCGCCGCTCTGTTCTCCCTCACCCCAGGGGTCACCCCCTGGTGCTCACACGATGTAGACACTGGAGACAGTCCCCCTATCCGACATCGGGCCTACCGCGTACCAGATCGGGTACGGGCCTGCATCCAAGAGGAGGTGTCCAAGATGCTCACGCTCGGGGTCATCGAGCCCTCAGACAGCCCCTGGGCCAGCCCAGTGGTACTGGTCCCCAAAGCGGCCGCCCCCGGCACCACTCCTGAGCTCCGGTTCTGCGTCGACTACCGGGGCCTGAATGCGGTCACCAGAACCGACGCACATCCCATTCCCCGAGCAGATACCACCCCTAACGCAAACATTTTGGAGACCTCCTCCTTATTGTATGCTCGGACCTTGTCAGTCACCCTGTAAGCCTTGTGCTTCACAGGAGGGCTGTCTCCGGTGTCAACGTCATGGACACACCAATGAGTGACACCCGGAACCAAGGAAAACAGATCAGGGAATTGTCCCAACAGTTGGCAACAATCCTGCTTCTGCTCAAGGGTCAGTGTGTCAGAGAGGACCACACCATCCACTGACCCATCTTGCTCTTTAGCACACAGGAGGTCAGGAAGAGGCTCACTCTCCTCCTCCATTCCAGCATCTGTAGCTAGGAGCATGCCCACTTCGGACCTTTCTAAGTGGGGCTTCAAACGGTTGACATGCAGGACCCTCAAGGGGTTCCTAGGATATTTCAAGTCCACCAAGTAGGTGACATCGCTCTTCTTCTCCACAACCTTAAACGGTCTAGTCCACCTGTCCTTGAGCGCACAAGGTTCCACCGGGGACATGACCCAAACTTCCTGACCAGGCTGAAGCTCTACCAGAGTGGCATTCCGGTCGTACCAACGCTTCATCTCCTCCTGGCTGGCCTCCAGATTTGCCTGAGCAAGATCTCTGAAGCGCCGAGTCTGGTTCCGGAAGGCCAGCATGTAACTGTATACAACATGGGGAGGTTTCCTGGGAGATTGCTCCCAGCCTTCCTTGACCAGACTCAAAGGCCCTCTTACCGGGTGACCATACAAAAGCTCAAAGGGGCTGAACCCGAGAGACTTCTGAGGCACCTCACGGTAAGCAAACAACAGGCATGGCAAGAGGACGTCCCATTTCCGCCTCATTGGTTCTTCAAGACCCATGATCATGCCTTTAAGGGTCCGGTTGAATCTCTCAACCAGCCCGTTACCTTGAGGGTGGTAAGGAGTGGTGAACTTGTAGGTTACCCCACACTCCTTCCACAGAGACTTCATGTAATTGGAAATGAAGTTGGTGCCCCGGTCTGACACCACCTCTCTGGGGAACCCCATCCGGGAGAAAACACCCATCAGTGCCCGTCCCACCACGGGGGCCGTCACTGTTCGGAGAGGGATGGCTTCCGGGTACCATGTGGCATGGTCCACCAAGACCAGGATAAACCTGTTGCCCAGGGCTGTCTTGGGGTCCAGGGGCCCAACAATGTCAATCCCCACCCGGTCAAAGGGGGTACTGACCACTGGAAAAGGTTGGAGGGGAGCCTTCTGCTTCCTTCCGCTTTTCCCACTTGCCTGGCAAGTGTGACACGTCTTACAATGGATGTCTACATCCCTTCGCATCTGAGGCCAATAAAAATAGGTGACAAGCCTGTCATAGGTCTTGTCCTGCCCCAGATGTCCAGCTAACGGAACATCATGAGCCAAACCCAGTAGGAAGGCTCTGAAGCGCTGGGGTACCACCAGCACACGGGCTGACCCAGGCTCAGCAGCCTTAGGCTCGCTATACAGGAGGTCATTCTCCCAGTACACAAAATGTGACCCTGACTGATCACCTGAGGTTTGGGCTGAGGCCTGCTGCCTCATACCCACAAGAGAAGGGCACACTTTCTGTTCGGCACAGAATTCTTCCCTGGAGGGACCACCATCCTGCTGCCAATGGGTCAGCTCGGGCAGGTCTCCCAGTTCGGCAATTTGTTCCCCTGTAGGCTCCAGGGCATCCCCCTCAGGGTCTACCTCCTCCTGGACCACGGGAACTACGGGGGCCGGTTTCCCGCGCCTCCTGACTCTTCTCTTCACAGCTGGGTCCTGGGCCGTACTTTCAGGCTCCGGGACCCCATCAACACCCTTACTCGCTGTCATGGATCGAGTGGTTGCACACACCCACTCTGGCACACCCAACATTTTCAAATGCGTCTCCCTCTCCACCTTAGCCCAAGGGAAGTCTTCCAAATCATTGCCCAGGAGACAATCGACAGGCATGGTGGGCCTCACAGCAACCTGAAGAGTACCTGAAACTCCCCCCCATTCAAAGGAAACTTGAGCTACCTCACACTCTTTCTGGGAGTTGTCAGCAGCTATCACGGGGTAGAATGCGTGGGGAACCACCTGCTCTCTGGACACCAAGTGACACTTGACAGCGGTCACACTCGCTCTGGTGTCTCTGAGAGCTTCCACTCTATGGCCATTAATGGTCACCCACTGCCTATATTTACTAATGTTACTAGGCAGAGGGGGTGAGGGACCATTTGCATGTCTCCTAGCGAGACCAGGGACATTTCTGCGGGACCCCTCCCACCAGGGACAACCATCTCCTCCCCTCCCAGGGCTACACTCGCCAACTGACGGGGGGTGCACGCGGCGGTGCATTCGAATTCTTCATGGGACACTGGGGGTCATAATACCGGTGTCCCACCTGCCCAAAAACGTAGCAGGTCAGGGGGCCCCTATGAACAGGTTTACCCGTCGGGGCCCTGGACTTCTCAGGGGGAGGCTGGGAACCCTTCCCTTGGTTCCCTTGGGGATTACTTTGGGGCCCTTTCTGGGACTCCTTCTGTTTACCCGTGTCCCCCCCACTCTTCTGCTGGGGACCCTGCCCACCTTTGGCTGAGTCTCCCACTGGACCCTTGTGGACCCTGGTACTGACCCAGCAGTCCGCCTCCTCAGCAAGTTTTCTAGGGTTAGATATCTTGCTATCAATAAGGTGCTGGCGCAGCTCTGGAAAACAGTTATTAGACAAATGCTCCCAAGCAAACAAATCATAAAGAGCTTCATAACTTTCCACTTTGCTGCCCTTTACCCAACCATCCATGGCTCTTCAAAAATAAGATACATATTCAACCCACGTCGTACCAGGCAACTTCTTACATTCTCTAAAAGCTTGTCTGTACTTCTCGGGGTTAGGCAATACCGCAACATTAAAGCATCTTTCATATGAGCATACGACATCCTATCCTCAACAGGCATTTCTAACAGGGTATCTCTTCCCTCATTCACAAAGCGACCCCACAACCCCGCTCCCCAATCCTTCTCAGGGACCCGGTGGGCCAACAATGCTAACTCATACGCTTTAAACCATTGACCAATATCTTCATTCCTATGATAATCTTTGATCACATCTTTGGGAAAATAAAACCTACTTTCTGTAGGCACAGATGGGATGCTGCCACCAGAGGGATTCAATTCTAACTTCTTAGCTTGGATCTCCAACTCCCTCAACTTGGTATCACGCTCCAAAGCTAACTTTTCTCTTTCAAACTCCAACCTTTTGGTCTCCAAATCAGCTTCTCTCCTACCTCTTGCATTTTCTAACTCCAACTGCCCATTTATCTTAAGCCTTGCCATTTCCATGTTGTATGCACGCTCCTTCGCCCTTTCCTCTCTTTCTTCAGGGGAAAGACCTTTGGAGGAAACACTGCTACCGGGCGAGGACACAGGTCCATTCACTGGCACCTCCTCAGCCCCTTCCACTGGCGGTACCACCACCGGATCAGTGGGATCTCTGGACTCCAACCAGGCTTGTAATGCTTTGACAACTTCTGGTTTGTTTCTGCAGCTCTTAGTAGGAACATTGAACTGCTTGCAATAATGGTCTAATTGCTTTCTGCTGTAATCTTCGATCTTGCTTCTATCGAATTCCTCCACAACAACAACAGGGGTAGTGACTCCGGTGTCACTCATGGTCAAAACTGGCAGTGTTAAAAAAAATCAAGCTTCAGAAAAGTGGCGAACCAAAAATAGGATCCTTCCAAATTAGATTGTGGCTGCGCTATGGTCTGCTTTCACTATGTAGCGCACACTAATCACTGCACATGGGTCATAAATGCAAAGTTCAAATCCTCACCGCTGACCCACCAATGTTAGAACCGGCTGTCTCTAGTTGGCAGAGGTATACACTTCTGACAAATAGGGACACACCTTTTCTAGTCAGGGCAAGGGGATCACACCCTTTGATAATCCCTGCTCACCCCCTCGGTAGCTTTGCAGAGCAGACAGGCTTATCTCAGAGGCTGTGCGTTAAGCATTTATGACCACATACAGTAATAAAGTGAATACACTACAAATGGACACGACACAGTAGTATTATAAAAATAAGGATTTTTATATAAGGCTTAGCACAAGACTAAATAACGACAAAAATATACACAATCTTAATAAATACTCTTGGAAGGGAAAATAATAGTTCAAATGCAGATTCTTCTGTAGCACAAAGTCTTTCGTATCAAAATCAACTCTTCTTCCTGGAAACACAGTTCTTGGCAACAATGTAACCCACACGGGAGTCACACGACGTCGAGGCAAAGTTAATCCAAAGGTTCGGCGTCGACCGCGAGGAGCGCTACGTCGAGCCCAGAGTCACACGGACCCCCAACAACACAGTACCTTGGAAAATGAAGCACACGATGATCAGCGGCGTCGAGCAATCCGGCGTCGCGTCTTCGGTGTCGATCAGGCCTCAGTAGTCGTCGATGTCAATGATTCTGTTGCAAGAGTGAGCAGCGCTCACGGCGTCAAGAGGGCACGAAGGCGACGCGATCAGCAGCGGTGCAGACACAAGGTCCCTTGGAGCTGGAGCCGAACTCACTACTCACTGGCGTTGCTGCTGGCGTCGATCGGGCCCGGCGGCCGGCGTCGAGGAAGCGGGACACTGGAGCCGTTACTCACTATGTCGAGCTGGATTCGGCGACGTCCGTCGGCGTCGAGATTGCTGGTTCTTTCAGAGGTGCTGGATTCACAGGTTCCAGCAAATAGCACTTTAAGCAGATGAAGTCCTTTAGCCCTGTGACTTCAACAGGAGACTGGCACTCTTCCAGTCCTTGGAGATTTTCTTAGCAAAGCGTGAGAGTACACACACAGTTCCTCTCTCCTGGTTCCTTGGCAAAAATAAAGAAGCACCGCAGGATTTCCCCCAGCAAACAGCACACTGGCAGAAGGGGTAGGCAAGTCTTTGGATTAGCAGGCTTCTTGTCCTTGGTTCAGGTTTCCTTGTCAGAAGTGATCTAAATTCTTGGTTCAGGGGTCCTTCTCTTATACCCCATTTTGGCTTTGATCCCTTTGTCCATGCAGGGGAATTTCCCAACATCCTGGGTCTGTTGTGGGTGGAGCCAGGTAGAAGTACCTGGCCTATTCACTGAGCAGGGCTGGGTCCTCAGACGCCCAGCAGGAGGTGGAGCCAGCATTGTCACTGGCAGGAGCAGAGCTATCGGCCTCCTGGTAGGAGGTGGGGCTAGGATCGTCCATGGCAGGCACAGAGCCATCAGTCGCTTGGCAGGAGGTGGAGCCAGCATTGTATCAGGCAGGGCAGGCTATCAGCAACTACTCTCCCCCTACTCTAAACGCAAATGTCCCACTCATCCCACACTGACTCACTCAGACCCCTGGAGCCACCCAGCTCCTGTCACACACACGCAAAACCAGCAGATACCAGAAATGGTTAGACAAGAAAATAGACACTTTCTAAAAGTGCTATTTTCAAACCCAGAGTCCAAAAACCATCCACACCAACGGATGCGTAATTAAACCCAGAGTTCAGGGATCCTAAACTTGACATTGCACCATGCTCCCCGAGCCAGCTAGGATCATAGCATTAATAATCCTGGCGGCCCCTTCTAACTAATGGAGAGCAGGTTACCTCGCAATAGTGAAAAACGAATATGGCTGTAATTCACTATTAGGACATGCCAACTTGGTCAGGCTTGTCCTACCTTATACTTACAACGCACCCTGCCCACGGGCCTACCATAGGGGAGACTAACATGAAGTTAAGGGAAGGTTTCGGGACTGGCAAGTAGTTGTACTTGCGCAGTCAGCGTGACAGTACCAGACTGCACGTAGGTCTCGCAATGACCGACCCGTAGACATTCTTTTACGAGGCCGCTCTGGTGGGTGGCACAACACGTGCTGCAAGCCCACGAGCGGCATTTGTATTTACAAGCCCCGGCACTCCTGGTGCACTAGACTAGGGACTGACAGTAAACCAAGTAAGCCAAACATGGAATTCAATCAATACAGTAATTTAACATAGGGAGCACTTGCACTGTGGCACTGATCAGCAGTGGCACAGTGCCCAAAGCATTATCCAGCAAAAACATTGTAAAACAGTGGAGGCCAACAGAAAAAATGGAGGAGAGACTCAAGCCAATGATGCCAGGTCTAACATCCTTGTACATCACTTTTAGTTTGGCCGGGAACAATAGCATGTACTGGATTTGCTGGGCTCGCAATTTAGCTTTTATTGAGTCGTAAGCGTGTCTCTGCCTATGCACTTCCTGGCTGTAGTCCGGGAAAATCATTATTTTGGCATTGTCTAGGCGGATCTCCCCAAGTTTTCTTGCTTCCCGGAGAATCATGTCTCTGTCCAAAAAATTTAAGAAATTAGCTATTACTGGCTGAGGTCTCGCTCCTACCGGTGGTTTGGCCAATAGCGCTCGATGAGCCCTGTCTATGATGAAACAGGTAGAGAATTTATCCTTTGGGAAAGTGCGCAGTAGCCAAGAGTGCAGGAATTCCGCCATATTTGTACCTTCGATTCCCTCTCTAAAACCCGCAAATCGGAGGTTGTTGCATCTTGCCCTGTTTTCAGCATCGTCCACCTTCCACAGCAGCTGCTTATGAGACGACTGATTCTCCGCCATATCCTTTCTCATATCTTGTATTGTATCCTCAGCCTCCCCAACCTCGTTTCGGATTCCGTTGCTCTTTCCGACAAATTCCGAAGATCTTGACGTAAGAGCGTTACTTCTGTGGCCACACCTCCGATCTTATTCTCAAGGGCCTCACGGGAAGCCTGGATTGCATTCATCAACAGGGCTGTTTCCGAACGAGGAGCCGCATAGTCATCATCTGGCGAGGGGGCCGATTGGTATATCGATCCAGTGTTCCCTGCCCGGGAGATTTAGGGTCTCTTTCCTTCGTTCTGCCCTTTTTGCGCCTCGATGTGCCACACACCTGCAGGGACCGATCTGTTTTGGCGTTGTCCAGCCCCTCGCCTTGCCCTGCCACCTCCAGGTCCCCCTCCGATGCCACGTGCCCGTGTGCTTTTCAGCAAAATAGCCCTTGCATCCAGCGATTACTCGTCACTGTGCCCTCACGCGGCGTACTGAACATAATTTTTGGCTTCCAGAGAGAGACCTGTGGCTAAAGCTTATGCTGGCATTTTAGGGGCAATTCTTAGCATGATAGGTACCTATGACCAAATATTGACACAGGCATACTAGAGGTAATACTTGACATTAATATACTACAAGTAATACTTAGTACCTGCATACCAGAAGTAATACTTGGTATATGGCACATCCATAGCAGAATGCTGGCACTTACATACGTGAACTAATTCTTGGAATGGGATGCCCATTAAAAAATGCTAGCGCTTGCATACAGGAGAAACTTTTTGGCATAGAAAGAACTGGTTGCAAAAGGCTGGTATTGGCACATTGGAGACCCTTCTTATGGCAGCCGTAGCATATTGCAGCTTGAAAACCATGAAAAATGCTGTCCATGACATGCTAGTGGTAGCGTTTGAAGTAAGGAACACCCATCCTATATGAAGGGACCTAATAGCAATATTCTGGCATTGGCACACTTGCATGTATTATTTTGCCTAAGGGGTCACCCATTGCATATGAGACTGCCAGTAATAAAATGCTGGCCTAGCACAATGGAGGTTATTTTTTGACCTATTGGTGCACCAATAGTGAGTGTTGAAAAAAATAGAGTCCAACTCTTAGGCTGCACCCTTTGAGAGCATTTGAATACGTAATGATTTTTCTTCAGACCCTACGTGGTTTGACAAAATGTATGAGATAATTGTGCTTTGAATTCACACTTTAACATTTGTTTACATGTTTCTCCTCCCTAGAAGTCTCAGTCACTAAAATGCATGGTATTACTCCCACCACTTTCAAAGATCACCAGCTTCCACTGCAAGAACAGAAGGTAACCAGTTTCTTTTTATTTATTTAAAGAGTTTTATATAGCGCTGGCTAGACCCGAAGGTATCAGAGCGCTTTACATGAGAATTGACAATGTAACAGGAGAAGATCAACAATTACACAATACATCAAAAAACAAAATAGGCAATACCTTGGGAGTGGAGAGAAAGGAGAGAGAAAGGTAGTGGGGGGGCAGGGGAGGCGAGAAAGGGAGGATAAGGAGAGACAAAAGGAAGTCTGTCTAAAGACCGACTGGGTAGGTGACGACCAAGGAGGGAATCCACGGCCCATCTCCCCTATAGCTAAACTAGGTAGCTCCATCGGGCATCAGACAAAATAGTTCAGTCTTAGTACATTGAGAGAGGAGAGAAGGAGAGACATAAATAGGGGGAGGATGGGGGGAATAGATGACAGGAGAGACGAAAGGAAGTCTGTCTAAAAACCGTCTGGGTAGATGACGTCCAAGAAGGGAATCCCCGGCCTGTCTCCCCTATAGCTAAACCTGGTAGCTCCATCGGGCATCAAACAAAATAGCTAGATCTCAATTGACGTGGGAAAATTCACAGATAAACAGAGTGGAGACTAAGGGCCAGGACAGGTGAGGGCAAAGGTCGGTAGCAGCAAAGTGGAGAAGAGTAGAGCGGAGAGGGGTAGGGGGTAGAGGGGGGGAGGGAGATAAGGTCAGGAGAGACGCAGGAGGGTTTGTTGCGGGCGTCATTTTAGACGTAGTCTTGCTTTTTAAGAGCTTCTAATTGCAATTGTTGCTGTCGAAGTTCTTTGCCCAACATTCCCAAAAGGACCCCGGTCCTCCACATGGCCAGGCAATGATATTCAAGGCTTGCGCGCGACTTTCCAGTTGTAGGTGCTTCTCTACTCTCTATTTAAATGTGATAGCTATTTGTTAAAGGGGTACTCCCAGATATGCAGTTTACTTCGCTGTGGAAGCAACCAATTAACTCTGCCAGTGCTGGTTTCAGTGAGACGTAGGCTGGTGTGCATACCCTGATTGCGGCGGTCGTGCAGGATCGGGACCACACCAGTCCGCAAGCTCAGCACTGCCAATCGCAGACTACGTCTACGAGACCCCTCTGACTTGGTTTTCACTCACAGCAGCATCATGGTCCATTCGCGATGTGGGGGGCCTCGGCAGGTCTGTATGGCTTCAGCAGGCATGAGTCAGCGGGTCCAGGGAGTCAGGAGTGCCAGACGTGGGAAGAGGTTCCCCAGAGTATCGCTAGTTATGGGCTGTCCGGGGGGGTTTGGGGACCAGTTGTCAGAAAGGCCTTCAACTTCAGTTACGAGGAGGTGAGGCCGCCATCTTAAGGTCAGGCATCGTTCATCAAATAGTCCCCTGGTGTCAATCTCTGGATCGCCAGACGTGGGAAGAGGCGTGGGAAGAGGTTCCCCAGGTCCCCTGCTCTTCAGAGTCCCCCCCCCTAGTGTCCCCCCCCCCCCCCCCGGGGGGACACTAGTTGTCAGAAAGGCCTTCGATATTCAGTTATAAGGTGGTGAGGGCCGCCATCTTAGGGTCAGGCATTGTTTGGTAAATAGTCCCCTGGTGTCAATCTCAGGATCGAATGGCCGTCAGAGCGTGCCCCGAGGGGTCTGACATTACACATTGGGGCATATTCTCAAGGATGTGTCGCCGAGTTAGCAGCACATTATCTCAGCCAAAGTGGTGATAAATTAATCGCCCTATTCACAAGCTGGTGCTAACAACCAATATCACCAGTTTCCCTGCCATAGCAGAAGCAAAAAACATCACCACAGATGATTTTGCAGTGTAGGCGTTCCCGTGCAAAAAGCCGCAACAACACCACTTCGCAACATTCTCAACGATCAGCCAGGTCGGCGATAAGATCACAAAACATGCGATAAGGCACGTAAGCAGCAGGGATTTAACACCTGCTCCTACCTGGTGTTAAGTCAGACGACAACCTGCACCATGAAAGTGAGCCCAGCCCAGACCCACACCTGAAGAACAACAGATGCCATGGAGCTACTGATCATGCAGCTCGGACAACCAAGAGGGCCATAATAGCCACCGCCACCACCCCCAGGACCCTCCACCACCCGGACAAAGATTTTTCACATCAACTTTACGAAATCATGAACAAAACAATTCGCCTGATGTCACACAATTACAACAATTGACATTCATGTGTGGTCAGAAAAAGGAGAATCATTAATTCATCATTGAAATTCCAAACAAAATATTTCATTCAAATTTAACTAAAAAAATCTATTTGGAAGAGTCATGGTGTAAGTCACAGCCTGAAAGACAAAATTCAAGATAAGAAGGTGTGTCATACGCTCATCAAAGGGCAGAGAGAGAGAGAGAGAGAGAGAAAAAGAGAGAGAGAGAGAGAGAGAGGAAAAGAGAGAGGGAGAGAGACAGAAAGCGAGGGAGAGAGAGGGAGAGAGAGAGGGAGAGAGAAAGAGAGCGAGTTAGAGAGAAAGAGGGAGAGGGAGAGAGAGAGAGAGCAGGAGAGATAGAGAAAGAGAGAGAAAGAGAGAGAGGGAGAGTGAGGGAGAGAGAGGAGAGAGAGGGAGAGAGAGAAAAGAGAGAGCAAGAGAGAGAACGAGAGAGATTGTACAAGGAGAGCAAGGCACACAGGCTCTTGGCTCATACATGCCAACTGTTGTGTGAGTATCATTATTGTTGCACCATGAGCCTAAGGCCTAGCCTCAATTGCAGTGCGAAAGCCACATGGTATTTCCAGATTGCAAGCCGTAGTCAGACTAACATTAGGGATGAATGCGCATTTGTTTCAATACATTAAGGGGAAGGACATCAGCACCTCCGACCTTGGTCTGGCATGTGGCTGGCACCCCCTGAGAAGGATACCATTTCAGATGATGACAACTCCCACACCACGCACAGCACTAATGAACGGCCAACATATCCACACCCCACACATTGAAGCCCTTGCTTGCAGTACTCCTGCATGGGATGCCCTTGACACTTACGTACACAACAACTCATACTTTCTAATGTTGCACACACTTACGACTCATTGCTCGGAGCTGTGGAATGTCATCCTCATAACTGCCGCACGTCAGAAGAATGCCGGTACTACGAGAGCCACCAACGCAATGGCAGGACATACCGGAAACTGTACTGTGCACGTATGCTTCATATGTTGGGGGCCCTGACACTGGTAGTGTTGCACATCAGTTACTGTCTGAGCTTCCGTCTTGCGTACATCACCTGTGACCATCCCTGTTTCCACAGTCGATCATGCACATTCGAGTGGCCCATAGATGTCTGCCTATCCAACACAACGGTAGCTGAACTGGGTTATGAACTGTGTGTGTGCCCCCTGTTGGCCCACGACCAGGAGAGTAACTGTAATACCCGTGCATGGGATGCCTTGATATTTGGCGTATGTGCTGGCAGTTGGGCATGGGAGATTGCACAAGTCCTCTTGTGCAGTGACCACATCGAGGCACTTGCTTATTGGTCTGTGTTGCGTATTGGTGAAACGGCGTGGACGGAGCACACCTGTCCGGACCAGTTAATGGATTGGCTCACCCTCGTGTTCGGTGAACTCGACAACAACGTACTCTTGGAACTACCAGGAAGCTGCACTCGCATTCATGGACGAGTAAGTATGTTCCTGCAGCCACAACTGATTGCAACCCAGAGCACAGGTCCCAACACTTTGTTGCATCTTGGAGAAATGGTCACATATCCTGCCACAACACTGGACATGGATGCATTCCCCTGGACTCAGAATGCATGTCCCTGCACCTACGCGTGTTGACACACATCTGTGCAAGGTGAGTCAGTCCCATGGGCGGAGCTGCACAGCGTCGCTTCGCAACGTTTCTAAATCTGACATACTGCTGGAGGGAGAGTACACACATGGTAATGTAGTACTACATGTGACCTCGTTGGACACTTCCACCTGCTCATTGTCAGCAGAGCAGACAGTCAGTGCAGTCCGGTGGTTCAGCAATATGCTGATCCCATGGGCTGTGAGTCGTGTCCCCTGACACGGGGCAATGAGCATACGCCAAACATCACATCACTCGTCCAGCAAGGCAAGGTGGGCTGAGAACGTTGCCATCCGCAATGATTGGTGTTAATTTTTGCCTCCCCATTTGTTGCACCTCTACATGTTACTATGCTGCCTATTAGTGTCTGGAGCATTGGTCTGCATGTCGTGTCCCTTATCTTGCCTGTACTGACATGCACATGCTAATAAAATCTATGCAACTTCACTTGTGTTCAACTGTGATGAGTGTTGATTAGAATGACAAATCGTGTGCCTCAATGAGCATTGTCGGTACACAGGGAAGGACTGACTGACGCATTTCACTTGGTGGTGAGTCCCTGTTGACAACTCCACCTCTGTGAGCCAGACATTGAGGTTGGGATTAGTTGCTGGTAGACCAGTGCTCTTACATGTCTTCAGCAATGTGAGTATGGTGTCCACCTTCTTGCCCTGTGGATCAATGTGATCAATCAAAACAGGCTGTGTCCACACAGTTGAGTGTGATTAGGTACGCAAAGAGGTGTTCTGTTGTCAAATGTGATGGGGGATACTACTTTGGGCCAGCCACAGAATTTTACGTTTTTACACGCAGTTCTATTTAATACATGGACATGGGGCTACATTGGGGGTTGCAAGATTGTTGTTCATGAGCAATGACGCCAGAGCTAGTTCACACCTTTACAGTCATCTAATTGGCCATGTGGGTCAGGCTCAAACATGCGCATTGATGTCATTTCACAGGGTGTACCTTTTTGTGCAATCAATGTCCCTACATTCATCCATACCTTTACACTAAATGATGCTAATGTGCTCCAGGTAGTCTTTGACTGGCACTTTAATTAATGCAGGAGTGCTGTCAGTGGTGTGAGCCTGCATGTATGTGGAGAGATGTAAGAATACTTCTGGTAGTGTGTGACTGTAATCTGTAAGGGGTCTAAGAGTGCTGTTGTTCTTCAAGGTGTCTTAGCTTTTCCACCTTAATACTAGCTTTTTTTGAACAAATCTTGTAATTGAGGCTTTCATAGAGAAAAAACAAGGGATTACAACGGAAGATCTTCTTGTCGATACACAGAGCGTTCATACCAAAACAACATGCATCAGACACTAGTCCCACCCCCGTAGACACTGCCCTGAAATAGCCCACTCAGAGGGCGGGTTACGAGGCAAGCAGAAAGGAGAGTTTGGGAAGGGAAGTGGAAGGAGAGAGTGGGAGAAGAGGAGCGTGGGATAAGATAACAATGGAGAGTAAGTTGGGTGGGTGGGATGTAAAATGCGTCCAAGAATCCGATGGGGGTATGCGAACCGTACTCATATTCAAAGAGTCGACGTGCTGTTAACCTTTGAGGTATATTGGTACTATATTTGAGTCTCAACATGTAGTGTATAAGGGATTGCCATAACTGAGTGAATATCCTGTCCGTATTTGTTATGCTATGTGTCATTTGTTCTATGGCTAGAATGCCACATCTTGTGAAACCATAACACACTTGACGATGGGTCTTCCTTCTTTAAATATCAATAGCTTGGCCAGCCCTGTTATATGGGGCATGAGAGTCCAATCTGAACACGTCATGCCCTCCAATTTGGTACGTTTTAGCCCCAGAAGGACTACAGAGGGTTTGGCTAGAATGGGGTACCCATTGTGGCCTTGATGTGTCCCCAGATCTTCTTCCTGAATTTCTGAATAAGGGAGCAGTCCCAACATATGTGCTGAAAGGTTTGTTCTCAGATCTCCAACAGATGTCGGAGGCTGTAGGGAACATGCATTGTATTCTGGTTGGAGTGAGATTCCATTGGAACATCGCTATGTATAAGAAATCCTCGTGTCTGAAAGAGCAACTATGCCAGAGAAAGACAGCGCAGCAGTGATCTCAGGGTACTCCTTGAGAAGTCCTTTAATTAGGATGTAATCCCATCATCCACCAAGGTGGCATGCTTCCTCATCTGAGATTCTCCTCTTAGCGGGTACTCCTAGCCCCGCCAAGGGCTACAACCACCTCACTGTGAGGGAGGAGGTCAGGGATGTTTTTATTCCTACGCTGTTTAGGATACAATAAATCCTTCAGAGAAGAAGACACTTAACTGGTTGGGTAACGGGCGCAGTGCAACAAACAAAAATGGGTTATAAAGTGAATAGGGTGATGCTAAAACTAGCTACCAGGAGCGGCAAACAGGATTAAAAATAGGGCATCTGCAGTCTAAAATAATAACTGCATGTGGTGGATGCAAACAAGCTCAAATGTTTCAGCCTCAAGGACCCTACAAGGTGTCACAGCTTTCGTCAGGACCAAGAACAAATGTGCTACTGTGTAGAGAAGTGAAGGGTGATAAGAACATCATAAATACAACACGTGAATACAAAACTATTAATCCCACTTCTGGTGTGTTCGATTTACTGGTCCAATCCATAGTTTACGTATAAGAGGCCTCGCCTCAACCTGGCCACTGCTCAGGGGAGAGGCACCGCTCTGTCCATCGGTACCCCGGGCTTGCACGGAGCTGAGACCTGGGATCTCTGCTCCGTGTAAGCTCGAGTTGTATTTACAATTTTTTTATCACTATTCACAGCAGCACTGTCTGGCAGGCTTTAAAATAACAAGCATTTGCAATGCAATAGGTCTTGCATTTGTGAGAGTTTAACCTATTGGCATTGTAAATGATAACTTATTTTATATATCTGTTTTGATAATTAACACATAAATAAAAGGCTTTGTCATTTACAATGCCAATAGCTCAAACTCTTGAAAATGCGAGACCTATTTCATTACAGAGTGGCCGCCATTGTCCCAGGCTGCTTGGTAAGTGAAAGAGCGCATGGCACGATGAATGTTGCAGGAAAGCGTGCTGTGCATGCAGTAGGAGAAGCTCATTAAAGAAAATAGTGCTTACAGACTAAATACGACATACATTGTAACAACAGAAGTAAAAGGGTCAGTCCTCATAGGAGATTCCAAATGAAGACAAGACTGTACTAAGGAGGGACTAACAAGCCTATTAACGAATCAGAAGCAAACATTTACAAAGGACACAAGCCAATGAAAAATATGGGCGGAGAGTGGGTGGAGCTTCAAGTCCATACTTAAATACCACATGCCTTGCAGCGCATGAGCTGCCCAGGCTCAACCTAAACATGGGCTTTCCACGCTATGAAGTTTGCATTCTTCATGCAAATTGATAAGCAAATACATAGCTTATGGGATGAACATCCCAATAAGATAACTGGCATCCCTACTTCCTAGTAAATAGGAGTAGAGAGAGGTATACAAGGATGGTGAGGTGTGGGTGAGGGGCCTAGTGAGGGTAGATATGTGTGAAAATAAAAGCTAAAACAGGTTAGGTAGTCCAATAGGAAGTTTTATTATGTCTGGCTCCGACCTGATTAAAAGAAAAATTAGAGTGGCGACTTTATCTGAAGTAATAAATCAGGAAAAGTGGTGCTCTACTCTTTCACAGACATCTACACTCACTAGGCCCCTCACCCACACCTCACCATACGGCAAGGAACAAAAGATCTCCACCAAAAAGCCCCTCATTGGGTGCCCGTTGGATATTGCAGCGCCGACCCGACGAGTAGCAGGCCCAATGATGAAGCATGACACCAAGCTGGCTGGGCGTGTGAGGGCCCTAGTTCCATAGGGAGGAATTCACCTCCCAACCCACACATTCAGGACCACTGTGTCCTTGTTAGCTTATCTCTGTATACCGCTCTCTATTCCTATCTAATAGACCAACCTAGGAACTGCAAACCACTTATGAACTGCATATCTCTTTTTGTTTAACTGACTGGGGCGTTGTTAGACCTGGCATCATTGACGTGGGTCTCCCTTCCATTTTTGCTGTTGCCTCGTGTATTTTTGCTGGTGTTAGATGCTTTTGGGCACTGTTTCACTGCTGACAGTGCCACAGTGCAAGTGCTCCCTATTGTAAATTGATATATTAATCAGTGATTCCATGTTTGGCTATTTGGTTTACTTGTCAGACCCTAGTACAGTGCACTGAGTGTGCCCAGGGCGTGTAAATCCAAATGCTGCTGATAGGCTTGCAGCACTGGTTGTGCCACCCACAGAAGTAGCCTTGTAAAATGTGTCTAAGGTCTGCCATTGCAGAGCCTGCGTGCAGTCTGGTACTGTCATGCTGACTGGGAAAGTGCACCCACTTGCCAGTCCCTAAACCTCCCTTTTCTTCATATCAGACACCCCTATGGTAGGCTCAAGGGCAGGGTGCATTGTAAGTATAAGGTGGGACATGCCCTGGTGTGTGTGTGTCCTAACAGTGAATTACAGCCATTTTCATTTTTCACTGTTGCAAGGCTACCTGTTCTCCATAGGCCAGAGTGGACAGTTAGATTAATACATTCTTATAATCCTAACTGACTCAGGGAACATGGTGGAAATTCGAGTTTAGTATGCCTGGACTCCTAATGACAAAATACATCTTTTAGTGAAGTTGGTTTTAACATTCTGTGTTTGAAAATACCACTTTTAGAAAGTAGGTATTTTCATGTCTAACTATCCAAAGCCTGCCTCTGCTAGGTTGTGTATTCCTTTGTCTGGTTTTGTGAGTGACAGGGCTGGGGGATTCCAAGAGACAGGATGAGTCAGCCCAGTGGAGAATAGAGGGTGATATGTCTAAACAACTACTGCCTAAACCACGACTTCCTGAACCAGGAAAGCTTTACAACGAGCTATGCTAAACCACTACTTTTTTTTTACATCGACTTTCAAAACCACGAAAAGAATCACCTCGTTACTGGCCAATAGATGGCAGTATTGTAATAACAATGCTTCCACTAAATATTTTTGTATTGCTCATTACCCATTTCTTTGTTAATTTACTCTACGTATATTTTAATATACAGTCATATTTTTTTAAACCTGACAAACTCCAAATTATTCTATATTTTTAAAAATGATATTATGCTTAAAAAGTTAAATTTATTTAAAAAGGAAACATCAACAATATCTATTTAATGATATTGATTACCATTCTGACAGGACGATGGCTGGCTGCTTCCCAATGTTCCTCTGACCCCGTCATCCAGATATCTCCAGTCAAGTGTCAATTTGGGGGTGGGGGTCGTGCTACAAAACAGGATGTGGTCTGGCAGCATCCTTGCATTGCTGGGAGTCCGCGAGACAGGAGGCAACAAGTCAAATTCCATGAGTGAGGCAGAGAGGAGAAATATGCCACACATTGTTCCAAGGGGGCAGAGAGTTCAAAACGTCATGCCTTTTCATATCTTGTTGCCCGCCAGCCAGTTTGCCTCACTTCGGCTTCCAATTGTAAGAAGCATTTACAATGCAACGGTCTCACCTTTGCAAAAGTTAGAGCTATAGGCATTGTAAATGACAACATTTTTATGTATGTGTTGCTTTTAAAAACTGATAAATAAATGGCATTGTCATTTACAATGCCAATAACTTAATCTCTTGCAAATGCCACACACAATCACACAGACCCACACCCCCACACACACAGACCCACACACACAGAGGCCCACACACACACAGAGCCCAGGGCCGGACTGGGAACCAAAAACGGGCCTTGCAAAGTGCTCGGCCGGCCCCCGCCCCCCCCCTCCAGGGGTTGGGGGTGCCGCTGAGCTCTTTGCCAGGGCCGGTTTTTGACCGTTTTTGTTACAGGGACGATTTTGCAGCTATGCTGCAAAAATGGCCCTGTAACAACATCGGCCCCCAAAGGCCCAAAACTGGCCCCCCCACCCGTGCGGTGCACCGGGGGATTGCCCGGTGCCCGCTACGGCCAGTCCGGGCCTGACAGAGCCCCACACACAGACACAGAGCCCCATACACAGACACAGCCCCACACACACAGAGCCACACACACAGAGAGCCCCCCACACACACAGACCCACACACAGAGCCACACACACACAGAGCCCCACACACACAGAGCCACACACAAACACACAGAGCCACACACACACACACTGCCACACACACACACACAGAGCCACACACACAGAGAGCCCCACACACACACACAGAGCCCCCCCACACACACAGCCACACACACACAGCCACACACAGAGCCCCACTCATATTTCCGCTATGTATGAAGGTGTGCGCTAGGTTACTTAAACCTCTCACAACACTGGCATGCTCAAGTGCATGAACGAGCCCGCTTCTACACAGCTTCTACATGTCTCTGACCTTTGAGCATTACATTCAACATTATCCTGCAGAGGCCAACTCCACCGTGCATGCCTTTCTAGGCACTAGGGCAGTTCTTTCCACCCTTACCACTCAAGCAGCTCCTTCACTACACAAACAGCTTTAGATGTAGTAACTTACCACAGACAACACAATCAGATCACATCTTCTGTCCTCATGGATCACGACATGCTCTTCACACACAGAACTTCTCCACTCAACCATGCACCTCCAACGCACCTTGTGTTGATCCAGCTACCTTCTATACTAGCATGCTTCGCTTGCTTCAAAAGTATTGAGAACTCTACAGTCGACACAAACACGATCAATTAATACAATACACTTCCCCTAACACTTATTTAGACTCTAACCTGCACCTGCTTCAGGAAAAAGCAACAACGCAAAGCAGTGAGCTATACAGATAACATAAAACATAGCATAGCGACACGATTTGATGTATGGTAGTATCCTCATATGGCCACCGTTCAGTGCGTGAAAGTACCATCACATAAGCTAAGGAATAGCTATGTTCAGTACAGCTAATGTTAGGAAAGCCACTTGCCCAGGGTGTGACAGTGCACTCACAGTTTGTTTTTTTTTTTACAGTTTGTCAGAGTCGGGTGTACTAGCGAACCTCCAAAGCATAGTTGCACTTACAGCAAATGCCCTGATCAGGGTACAACTGCGGTTTTATGGTGCCCTTACCTGGGCACTTATGGGGCATTTTAGTCCTTCCTTGGGACAAGTGGCAGCATGGACGAGCTTTCACGATTTGGGGAAGGTGGGGGACATGAGGGAGTAGGAACGTTTTAGGAACACACCTCTCCGCGATTGGCTGCGGTGATACCCTGTGGGGATGCTGTACTAGGACATACCAGCAGAACAAGAGGGTCCAGG
Source organism: Lissotriton vulgaris (assembly GCF_964263255.1). Taxonomy (NCBI): domain Eukaryota; kingdom Metazoa; phylum Chordata; class Amphibia; order Caudata; family Salamandridae; genus Lissotriton; species Lissotriton vulgaris. The sequence goes on from NC_141695.1 coordinate 1,398,695,424, forward strand.
CCGTGATCCTTCAGCCCTGAGTGACTCAGCTTCTTGGTGTGGGGATGGCAAAGAGCTTTAATCGCACAGTAGCCATGCACTCACCTTTTTACTACACCGGTCTTGATCTTAATCTGCCTGACGCGTGGGTCTGCCATTTCTGTGTGGAATAGTGGTTTGAAAAAGCATGCCGTACTGCAATGAAGCTAAATGAGTGCACAAAACGTGGAATATCGAAAGTACCTCAACGTGCACCAGCATCTGAGCATGGGCGTGGCAGTGTCACTAGAGTTGCCACCTTAAGGCCAGGCCATTCTCATTAGAAGGAACCAGCAGAGAACTATCGGTCTGCCTGACACTAACAAGGCTTCTGCGTCAACGCCGTGCTGTCGATGTGTCAGGCGCTGACTCAATTCGCCTACAAGGATTACAAAGAACTGAGACTACATCTCCCAGAATTCCTGCTGGGGCATGTGAAGAGCAAAAGTTACTTTACCCAGCAGGCGCATGAAGGAAGTGCGCGTAATTCTGTTCGTTTAGGCGAGAGGCTGCTCTTCTTCTGGATACTGTCTTTTCTGGTCTCCCTTCTTTTCCTGTGTTGTTGCCTGGGAGCCCTGTGTTCGTTTTTCTTTCCTGTCTGGATTCTCCTTCCATCACGCTGAAGTTGCGCTTCTGTGTGGGAGTTATCGAGTCCATAGTGAGCTTCATGCTGAACTGGAGCCGCTCTGTGTTGAAACGCCATCTCCATCGCTCTGAAGGAAGCGCTGGTCATAGAGAGCATTTTGTTTGCTGTTTGACAGATTTATGAGCAACACGCTGGATTAGCACTGCTAATTTTCAGTTATCTTTCCCCGCTGCGCTGAAGTAAGCGCCGGTGAAGGGGCCACAGTGCCAGAGTGCACAGAAGATTTCCGAGCATCGCGCTAAGGGAAAAAAAGCACCGCTCATTGTTTACAACGCACTGAAGGAAGCGCTTTGGAATTGTTCATTTTGAGCTTGCCTGTATTGCGAGACACGACCAGCGTGAGGACTGCGCTGAGGTAAGTGCTGGTGAGTCTATGAAAGAGGCGGCTGCCCTTTGTAACTTTCTGGAGGCTATTTTGACTCTCTATTCCCTCTGTCTCGTTTTCATCCTCCGTCTTAAACCATTTTCCTTCGCAGGACAATTTTTCATTTCGTATTCTCATTTGGAATTTCTATCAATACCTGGGGATCATTTTGAACTATATTCATTCACAGTCCTTTGTTAACTTCAGTCATACAGTTGGTGAAGAAGGTTGCTGACTGTTGAGGAGAGATAATTATGAGCCTGAACATTTGATTTTTTGGGGTATGTATGGGCCGGTATAAGATGATAATTGTATGGTAGTAGGTATGACTGGATGATTAACGTTGTTCACCTTCTTGTTGTAGGAATACAATTGACTTCACGGAAAGAAGTATCTCTAGTGGAAACTGTTGATGTCTATATTGGAGTACAGCTATTTTCCCATCTAGCCCACAGGTACTAGTCAGACATAGTGAGAATTATATGAGAGTAGCACAAATTTTGCAGTGTGTTAACTGTGTACTCTTTTGTTGCAGGTATCCCTCTCCCTGCTGTTCCTTTCCTAATACCTTCCCACTCCTGATTGCCTTACTACTCTGTGTTACATTGTCCTGATTTGGGGACATCGGGAGGTGGACCCCTTTGTGCATCATCCGGAATCCAAGGAGAGCACACGGATCTTACACAATGTGCGGGAACTACTGTTTTAAAGCCTTCAATTGTTCACATATTGCATGGAATGTGGGATTAGCCTGCATTCTGCGTTCAAAGTGATTAGCGAGCGCTCAGTCAAGTCAATCAATCACACAGCCTTTTGGCTGTAGGCCCCGTCTTTTTCAGACTGGGGGTGTGTTTTTGACTGTTGTTTACATTCTTTGATGTTTTTAGGTCTTCGCCAGCTCGACTGCGCATGTGCGCAGTCTTTCGTAGGCGGAGACTTAAAACAAAGAATGTAAACAACAGTAAAAAACACGCCCCCAGTCTGAAAAGGACGGGGCTTAAATAGAAAGAAGAATGTCACTAGGACCTCTTCTCCAATGGCTGGCCACTGTTTAGGAGGCCAGCCAATGGAGAAAATGGGCCGGGCTTAACCTCGCTAGTGATTTTCTCTCTATCCCATTAAGTCTCGCCAGCGAGACTGCGCATGTGCGCAGTCTTTCGCAGGCGGAAACCTAAAAAGGGGTGGGGCGGAGAAGAGTGACATGAGCACAGTAAGGGGTGGGGGGAAGTGACGTGCAATGCAGAGAATTGGGGTGGAGAGATACCACGTACAGTTTTGCATTGCAGTCCTGTAAAAGTCGTGGTTCAGGACTTCATTGTTCAGGACTTCGTTGATCAGGATTTATCATTGTTCGGACTTCGTTGTTCAGGTGAGTCGTTATTAATACTTCATTGTTTAGGATGTTTCCCGAATAGAGAGATCTGCATCTAGATGGGAGGGAGGAGTTGCACCTGAACCTTGAATAGGGTTGTGCCTGCCTTCCACAATGCTGGCTCCACCTCCTGGGGTGCAGCTGATGTCTCTGCCCTGCTCACTGAAAGAAGAGAAGGAAGCCTGTCAACAAAGTGCTCCAGGGCTGTACTTGCCTTCCACAATGCTGGCTCAACCTCCTGTGGGGCGTCTCATGTTTCTGCCCTGCACTGTGAAAGGAAAAGAGAAGTCTAATAAACAGAGTGCTTCAGATCTGGTTTGGACTGGGCTAAGGCCCCTCTCCCCTCAGAGAACAAAGGATTTTGGGGTATAAATAATGGGTCACTGATCCCATGAAATTAGATCACTTTCGGACTACAAGAAGAAACCTTTACTGAGGAGAGGAACCTGAAGAAACTGAGGAGAGACTATTCCCAAGCTGAAGTGCTGCTTGGGGGATTGGTCTGCAGTGTTTCCCTAACTGCCAAAGGAAGGAGAAAGGAACTGTGTGCACTTTGCTTTCAACTTTTTAAGGATCTCCAATGGCTTGGAAAAGAGCTTGCCTCCTGCTGAAGTCTCAGGGACAACAGACTTCACCCACAAGCTCCCCCAAGAGTCTTCCTGAAGTGCCTGCAGCTGTGCTGGAATTTGGGGGGACTTGCGTGTCGCAAGGAGCTGGAAGCGCGACTCAAGATCGAGAAGCGTGTCGCAGAACTGCCGCTGCCGCTTCACAACACAAAGCTCCCTGCATCACCGGAGAAGAGAATCAACGTCGCAGCAGACGCCGACGCATCACCGGCAAGTGTGTCGCAGGAGAGAAGGATCGACGTCACATCAGACGCCGCCGCATCTCTGAGAAGCGTGTCGCAGGGCCTGTCGCGGCTCATCGCCGGAGAAGAGGATCGACGTCACAGAGGACACCGCTGCATTACCAGGAAGAGTATCATAGGACCTATTGCGGCTCTCATCGTAGTGGAGCAACTTGCATCGCTAGTAGAGAAGATCGACGTCGCCGCAGACGCCGCTGCATCGCTGGGAAGCTAGTCGTAGGGCCAGTCGCGGCTCGCATCTTGTAACGTATCTAGCATCACCGGAGAAGAGGACCGACGTCGAAGCAGACGCCGCTGCATCATCGTGAAGAGTGTTGCATTAAGGAGAGAGCGTCGTCTTTATTTCTTTGCACCAGAACTTTGCCTCATTTTCATCGCTGCGACATTACTTGTTGTGTAAGCGCAACGCATCGTAAGGTACATTGATGCAAAGTGTTGCAACTTAAGAACTGAACTTAACTAAGCTAAAACTACCATCTTAAAGTATAGTATTGTGGATTTTTGTCGTTTATTGGTCTTGTGGTAACTCTATATAAAGTATACTTATTTTTTATATAAAAACTGTGTGGTGTCCATTTGTAGTGTTGTCACTGGGTTACTGTATGTGTGTCACAAATGCTTTACACACTGCCTCTGAGATAAGCCTGTCCGCTCATGCCAAGCTACCAAGGGGGTGAGCAGGGGTTAAGGGTCCCTATGCCTGTGCCAACTAGAGACCCCCAAATCTAACAGGTATGTATGCTGGACCTTACCAAAAGCCCTACGTCCCCCCTTGTTGATTAATCCCCACTTCCCAGGACAGGTACATTGTAAAACAAATTCAGAAAAACACTGCAGTTCCTCAGGCTGCACTCAATATCAGAACAAAAGTAATAGGAGTATCATTTAAAAAATCATGGGTGATTCACTGAGGAAACACTGTGTCCCATGATTGCTAAGGGCTTCTTTCAACAGACTTGTTGGTAGGCATTGGTACCCTCTGAGATACAATGACTGTTTCCAGAATCAATAAGGTTCTGCATTCAATCACCTGCATAGTATGACAAACAAACACAGTACACAATGATGGAAAGCTGATAATGGGACACTAATAAAGACACAACATAAGTAATGTACCACATAAGACCAACTTTGCTTTCGAGTACATGAAATGAGACCGCACTAGAGTATTTATGGCGAAGAGCTGGCCCGTCTTCAGTTTCTAATTACAGCTGCCATTCCCGGCAAAGATTCCTGCTGGTGCCAGAGCAGACATGATTATGATGCAGTTTCCCACACATACCCTAACTGCATGAGGAAACAGCAGGAGATCATGTTAGTAGGGGAACACCAGAGATTGACATGAACAAACACATGATACGGAGTTGAGTTGAGCCCAGTGTCCTAGAAAAAGATGAGAAATGCTAAGTAATTTCATTCACAATAGGCAGGAAGAACCAGCTGATGCACAAAGTAACCAATAACCACACCTCAAAGCTTAAAGGACACAAAAATTGGAGGCGTGCACATGAAAAATTAAGACAATTGGGCTGGCATACGTGGCTCGCTTGCTCTGGACAAGACCAATGTTCCCTCTAATTTATTTCCTCTGTGTGCGTCAGTGAAGGGTCTCTGTGCGCTGCACAGCTCATGGCTATGTGCGCCAGGCACCAAACTGCACGTGTCTGCGGCGCCAAATGGCACTCAAAACGTTTACTTTAAAAAGTGAAAAGATGGTGCATTTTCACACATACAGCTCCACAATAAGTGTCTTAAGGGCAGTTTGCAAATGTATTGTATTGCCTGTATTTTCATTGTTGTGTCTGTGACTGCTGTTGTCTGTCTTCCTCGCTGCCTGTACGTGGTCCGTGCCCCTTTTTCTTCCCTCTGTTCCCCTCGCTGTCCCCGTGCTCTCTCTGCCCGGTCTTCCCTTCTGTACCCCTCGCTTCACGTGTTTTTGCCCAGTTTTCTCTTCTGTTCCCCTCGCTGCCCCCGTGCCTCTCTGCCCTTTCTGCCTTCTGTTCTTAGCTGCCCCTATATTTCTGTATTCTGTATTTTGCCTCTCTGCCATTAGTTTTTTGTGCCCGTCTGCCATCTGTGCCACTCGTTTTTGTGCCCCTTTTGCCTTATGTGCCACTCGTTTTTCCCTCGTTTTTTGTGCCTGCCCCGCGCTCCCACAAGCCCACCAGCCCCCCCGCTTCCTTACCTGCACTCCTCACGACCGCTCCGCCGCCACCGCAGGGAAAAGTGTCTCATGTTCGCGCCCCTCGCTTCTTTAAAGCAGCCAGCGGCGCAACTCTCTCGCGCGCCGTCCTGTGTGCGCGCTCCACGCGAGGCGGTGCGCGCTGAAGTGAGGAAACGGTGGACAGGACTCTTGTGCACAGGAAACCAAAAATAAATGGGGTTCTCAGACTGATGCCATCAAAACACGGCCAGCTGAGATTATACTTAAATGCTATCCCACAGATACTTGAAAACAAACATGCACCATTATGTTGTTGCTTCATGTAAAAGTGCTATAGAAATGTTAAAAGTCCCGCCCAAATTAAATATATGCATAACTGCATAAATGAGATGCATGCTGGCTTTCACCCAGTGTGCAGTTCTTAGGCGGTTGGTCTCTCCATTTCAGTTCCACCTAAGGTTTGATTGGGACAGCAGACAGATTAGTGCTTTGATTCTACTGGATATGCCTGCAGTATTTGACAATCAACCATAACATCCATTCAGACCTTATCAAGGAGGCTGTTCTGAGAAGGAGGTAAGTACTTTGATATATGTCACTTTCTATTTACAATACCCATAGTGGGTTCAGATAACTTATCAGGTATATATGTTTCAATGCAGTCACATCCTCTGCTGGTTCCTTCACGCACCTTAACAGCCAGATACATCAATGTCCCGATTTGCGAGTCCTTAATAGCGATTATTAAGGAATCGCTATTAATGACTCGCAAAACGGGATTCATGTAGGAATCGCAATATTATTTGCGATTCCTACAGCTTCCTTATTTGCGATTAGCAAATTGCTAATCGCAAATAAGGAATGACTCCCCATTCATTCCTATGGGCCAAAGGCCCATAGGAATGAGGAGTCATTCCATATTTACGATTAGCAATTTGCTAATCGCAAATAAGGATGCGATTTCAAGGGTGCCAGGGGTCTCCAAAGGACACCCTGTAGCACCCCTTAAATGTAATTGTAGACTGATGTTGCGCACACACTTGTCCAAAGGACATGTGTGTGTGTAACATACAACTTAGGAAAATGCACTAAAGTGCATTTTTCTAAGTTTTCGCTATTTAACGCGAAGTCAGACTTCGCGGTAAATAGCGGCCAAAAATAGCGAATTCGCAATTTTAAAATGGTTAATGAATTGCATTTAAGGAATCTCAAATAGAGATTCCTTAAATGCAATTCCTCGCAATTTAGCGATTTCGCAATTACCGATTTTTAGAATTTGGGATGATGAATCCCAAATGCAAAAATTGCGCTCGCAAAGGGCCAGATTCTCAGAATCTGGCCCTTTGCGAGCCCATTTTTCAATGATGAATCTGGCTGTAAGTTCTTTATCTCCTGCTGCAATCTTCCTTACTGTATTATTGAGCCCGTCGTTCCTCGTGAGACCTAACGGTGTAGCCCACAACTAACAAAGTTGTGCTGTTTCTTTTCTCCTATCTAACCCTTTCTTTTTCCATGGCGCTGAGGAACACAGTAACGCTGTGCTATTCAGGTCAAATGCTGACGTGTTGCTCCTAAATGCAACTCGTGCCAGAGAAAACACGTACAAATGACCTTTTGTCTGGATGACAAAAGCGACTTTGCTTCCTATTTGTGTGTAAGGAAGGGACTCTTGGATCACTCATCGAATATACTACTACTGTCCTTTGCCATGGACACCTACAGTCAAGCCATGGGCACCCGAAGAGTTCGTCTGATATAACGCCTGTCCTCCTTACAACACTTCTAAGATTTATGTGAAGTTATAGAAACTATTTAAGGAAATAAAAACATTGTGAAATTAAAGTGTTCGATTACGAATGTAAATGGTTATGCAAACATTGATCCAGTTCAGCATCAAAAAGAAAAAGATGCACTTCTGATAGTTAACAACAATCCCTAAGAAAGGGGTGAGCTTACCCTACAAAGTAAAATGACCAGCAAATGACCTTTCTCTAAGAAAATCGAAGAAAACAAGCATTTGCAATGCAATAGGTCTCGCATTAGGAAAGTTTGAGCTATTGGTCTTGTAAATGACAATTTTTTTTATTTATGTGTTGGTTTTGAAAATAGCTAAATTAATAGCTTTGTCATTTACAATGCCAATAGTTATACCTTTCGCAAATGTGACACCTATAGCATTTGTAATGCAACATGTTTTGTATTTACGTGACTTAGATGTATTGATATTACAAATTACAATGGCTTTTAATTTTTTTCAATAATTAATACTTAAATAAAAGTGATTTTAATTCATAATGGCAATAGCTTACACTTTTGTAAATAACTTTTGTGAAGATTATGTTCAGTGTATTTTATTGTGACGAAAATCCAAGAACAGAAGTGAAATATTAACATCTTTTTATGACATTTGTAATAAAGCTTGAAACATTGATAGAGCATATTTGAACCAGTTGTTGTTGAATGGTTGTGCAGATTGATGCTGGGGTGGCGCGGGGTGGCGCTGAGTGGTGCTGTCGTGGTGCTGCGGTAATGCTGAGTGGTGCTGTGGTGGTGCTGAGTGATACTGGGATGGTGCTGAGTGATGCTGGGGTGGTGCTGAGTGGTGCTGTGGTGGTGCTGAGTGATGCTGTGGTGGTGCTAAGTGATGCTGTGGTGGTGCTGAGTGGTGCTGTGGTGGTGCTCAGTGATGCTGTGGTGGTGCTGAGTGGTGCTGTGGTGGTGCTGAGTGATAATGTGGTGGTGCTGAGTGATGCTGTGGTGGTGCTGAGTGATGCTGTTGTGGTGCTGAGTGGTGCTGTTGTGGTGCTGAGTGGTGCTGTGGTGGTGCTGAGTGATGCTGTGGTGGCGCTGAGTGATGCTGTGGTGGTGCTGAGTGGTGCTATGGTGGTGCTGAGTGGTGCTGTGATGGTGCTGAGTGGTGCTGTGGTAGTGCTGAGTGATGCCGTGGTGGTGCTGAGTGATGCTGTGGTGGTGCTGAGTGATGCTGTGGTGGTGCTGAGTGATAATGTGGTGGTGCTGAGTGATGCTGTGGTGGCACTGAGTGGTGCTGTGGTGGTGCTGAGTGGTGCTGTGGTGGTGCTGAGTGATGCAGTGGTGGTGCTGAGTGATGCCGTGGTGGTGCTGAGTGATGCTGTGGTGGTGCTGAGTGATGCTGTGGTGCTGCTGAGTGGTGCTCTGGTGGTGCTGAGTGATGCTGTGGTGGTGCTGAGTGATGCTGTGGTGGTGCTGAGTGGAGCTGTGGTGGTGCTGAGTGGAGCTGTGGTGGTGCTGAGTGATAATGTGGTGGTGCTGAGTGATGCTGTGGTGGCACTGAGTGGTGCTGTGGTGGCGCTGAGTGGTGCTGTGGTGGTGCTGAGTGATGCTGTGGTGGGATTCTGAGTGATAATGTGGTGGTGCTGAGTGATAATGTGGTGGTGCTGAGTGATGCTGGGGTAGCGCTGAGTGATGATGTGGTGATGCAGAGGGCAGAAGGGCACAAAAAGCAGTCTAACAAAGGGCACAAGGGCAGAAAAACAAGGGAAAAACAAGTCTAACAGAGGGCAGAAGGGCACAACAAATGAGTCTAACAGGGGGCAGAAAGGCATAAAAACGAGTCTAACAGAGGGCAGAAGGGCACAAAAAACGAGTCTAACAGAGGGCAGAAGGACAGAAAAACAAGGGAATAACAGAGGGCAGAATGGCACAAAAAATGAGTCTAATAAAGGGCAGAAGGGCAGAAAAACAAGGGAAACAAGTAGCAAGCTGTTTAATTATTCAGGGTGAAACAAGTTTGGCCCATATGATCTATAAAGTGTTACTCAGTCACAGTCATGGCGTGAGTCAAATGTGCAAGAAATAGTGCTATTGTAATACAAGTGCAGCTCATTTAAAACAGCAGTGGCAGTCAAAGTGACTACAAGGACATTTAATGGATTCCCAATTCAGTTATATGCCTACAGATGAAATAAACAGGTGGAAGTTAAAACAGTCCAAATTAAGATGTTGATGTGTTGATCCCAACATTATGATTTATAGAGGGTCATGATCAGGATGGTCCCAACAACATTTTAAAATTAGCAACCCTATAAAATGAGAAAGAAGGCATGAGTGAAAGTATTCGGGGGTGTGGGAACTATTGGAGTTGGGTCCAGTTATGAAGGAGACGTACCTCAAGTATGAAATAAAGGAATACCATCGCCAATTTGTGAAGCTAATGGGGTTTCTGGGTAATCAAAAATGATAGGGTAATGAAGACACACAGACAGATAAATTCCAATTATATCCGACTATCCACGGCTTACCGATTCAGGCAATAAATCGGAGTAAATCACTGACTGTCAAGGCCTGAAGAAACAATTAATGGAAAACAATAAGAAAACAAAAAGAAGAATAAATGGTTGCTGCAAAGGCTCAATCTAGTTTCAAAGAGAGTTAAACACATTTGAAATCGCAAGGCAAAGGAGTGAGACCAGGGGCACATCCACTTAGGGACAGTGGTGTGTAAGAGACCCAGGTTTAAGGAAAAGCAAACAAGAATGAAAATGTAATTAGGGGGTAGCACCAGCAGGAAATTTCACATTCTGGAGAGGCGTAGTAGTGCATAAAAGAGTGAGTCATCACAGAGCAGCCTCTGCCCTTCTTTGGCCTACGGAAAGAGGATGCAATGGCAGTGCAAAACCTTCACTGTACGAGGAGAAACTTCAGCTTAGAGGCAGGCGTTTAAAAACAGCTACAGCAAGCAGTAATAGGTCACAAAAGCCTGGCCAACAACAAAGGCTACATTTCAATTGTAATAAATAAAGGTAATTGAGGAATAGACACTGCACAAAAAATAAGTATAACAATTGTAAATCATGTTGAAACGTGGATTACTGGCACCCCGGAGCTGGCCTGGCTGCCGATGCGTACGTGTGCCATCCCTGCCCCACGGCTCCCTTGTCTAGCAGCATGCTTAGCAGCTGCTCATGCCCCCTGCAGCCCTCCACACTTTCAATCAATGCCGGCGGCATCGCTCCCAGCAGCCTTGTAAACAATGGTCATATGGTTGCTGGGAGTGAATCATGTGTCGCTATCGTGCCATTGCGAATGGTAGAAGAGGCAGCTGGAGAAGTTTGTGTGCCTCGTACCATAGCCAATTTGTGAAGCTAATGGGGTTTCTGGGTAAGCAAAAATGATAGGGTAATGAAAACACACAGACAGATAAATTCCAATTATATCAGATTATCCACGGCTTACCGATTCAGGCAATAAATCGGAGTAAATTATTGACTGGCAAGGCCTGAAGAAACAATTAATGGAAAACAGTAAGAAAACAACAAGAAGAATAAATGGTTGCTGCAAAGGCTCAATTAAGTTTGAAAGAGAGTTAAACACATTTGGAATCACAAGGCAAAGGATTGAGACCAGGGGCACATCCACTTAGGGACAGTGGTGTGTAAGAGACCCAGGTTTAAGGAAAAGCAAACAAGAATGAAAATGTAATTAGGGGGTAGCACCAGCAGGAAATTTCACATGCTGGAGAGGCTTAGTGCATAAAAGAGTGAGTCATCACAGAGCAGCCGCTGCCCTTCTTTGGCCTAAGGGAAGAGGATGCATTGGCAGTGCAAAACCTTCACTGTACGAGGAGAAACTTCAGCTTAGAGGCAGGTGTTTAAAAACAGCTACAGCAAGCAGTAATAGGTCACAAAAGTCCTGGCCAACAGCAAATGCTACATTTCAATTGTGGCGATGCATCTGTGTGCCATCCCTGCCCCGCGGCTCCCGCGTCTAGCAGCATGCTTAGCAGCTGCTCATGCCCCCTGCAGCCCTCCACACTTTCAATCAATGCCGGCGGCATCGCTCCCAGCAACCGTGTAAACAATGGTCACTTGGTTGCTGGGAGTGAATCATGTGTCGCTATCGGGCCATTGCGAATGGTAGAACAGGCAGCTGGAGAAGTTTGTATGCCTCGTTGTGCCCGCCTCTGTATCAGCTGTGGCTGGGGTAGAAGGGAAGAGGTAGGTGTGCGGCCACCATGGATACTAAGCTTGGCATTCCACTCTTTATAAAAACAAAATACATTTAAAAAGAAAAGCATTTTGGCCGTGAGTACGATAATAAAGTTGCAAGGCAGCCATATGCACGTTATAAAACCAAAAGAAAAAAAAAACGGCCGGGAAAGGATCCCTTTGAAGTGGCCGTGAAAGTGAAAGAAATTAGGGGGGAGGAGAATTGAGGCCAGCGCGCACTGCGCACGCTGGGGAAGCCTGTGGGAGGGAGGCTGATGGCTTTGATGTGGGGAAATGCGCGTGCTTTTGTTCACGTGAACTGTTTGAAATCCGCCCGATGGTTTGAGAACTGTTTTGCCTCCTATAATTCTCGACTATCCATTCCTTGCGGATGGGATAGGCGAGACCTAAAAAGGAAAGCAAGTGAGGTAGAAGAAAGGGAAATACGTTACCATGCTACCATTTTTTTAAAAATGGATGGAAAACGATTAATACTATCTCGACGTTTACCTTTTTGAGAGGTGCAAGTTGAGCAAAATGCATTTGGTGTATTTTTTGTGTGAGATATTTCAGCAAAGCAATTAACTCTGCTGTTCCTCATCCAAGACATGTTTATCATCTGGACTTCAACAGACTTCTGCAGGACCCTGACCAACATGTGGAACAGCAGATTAGAAGTACAATGGCCCCCAATATCACTGGAGTACGTGTGCTGGAACTAGAACACCAATGCCAAGGGGCACATGCCTCGAGGATTATTCATCTCATTATTCAGAAACGACAAATCGTCACCACTGACACCCAATTTGAGTTTGTCTGGGGTACATTAGCTTGCATTACTGTAAACAATGGTGGGTCTTGGAAGCAGCAGGATTTGCTAACTTTAACACTTGGTATTACTTACTGTTAACTTTAAATCAAGTCTGTGCATTTGAATAAATCTCACCAGCTGAAATCTATCTACTAGGGTCGGCTTCAGGGCAGTGCAAGTGGTGCTGCTGCACTGGGAATGACCTCAAGCAAGGAGCGCTGTGTTTCACAATAACTTCCAATTCAAAAGCACCTGCTGCAGAGTTATTTGCACATTCAGATTTCAGGCAACAGTGTACTGGAAGTTAATCGCATACAGCTTCGAATTAACAACTGTCTATGACAGACCAAAGCTCCGATGACCGAGGGAGAGGGTTTGGGATCTGTGACGTACACAGCTTGTCACGGGCCCTAGACGCCGGAAGGAAACAAGCCATTGACTGATTGAACTGTGAAATACAGCAATATTTTGTGTTCAGTGGGCCCCTGCCGCAGGTGATGCTGTTCTTGCTGTATCGCCTGCAATGCTGGTTGCCATAGTAATGTACGGTCCATATCCAAACAGCCACCAAGACTTGGCCAGTTTTTCAGGGATATGCACCACCCTGTGCCTCAACTCCTCCAGCGCTGAGCCTGTACTCCACCGCTGAGCCTGTACTCCAGGCGAGTTCGCCCCCACGCACCGCTGCTCTTTGCCTGGTTTTTCTTCAGCTTCCTACTTGTTCCGCCGGACGACCCAGCCGCCGCTGAGCCACCCGACTCACCACTTTTCCTGCCGCTGCCTCCCTGCGGTCCCGCCCCCCTCCTGCCCATTCGCCGCCCCGCTCCCGCCACCCAGCTGACCCTCCCTCCCGGCTCCTTATTTAAGGGGACCGCGCCTGGTGCAGGGAGCGACCGCTGAGCCTGTAATCCAGGCGAGGTCGCCCCCACGCACCACTGCTCTTTGCCTAGTTTTTCTTCGGCTTCCTGCTTGTTCCGCCGGACGACCCAGCCGCCGCTGAGCTGCCCGACTTACCACTTTTCCCGCTGCTGCCTCCCTGCGGCCCGTCCCCCTCCTGCCCGTTTGCCGCCCCGCTCCCGCCACCCAGCTGACCCTCCCTCCCGGCTCCTTATTTATGACGTCCCCTTGCACGCGCAGCAGACACGCGCAGCGGGCGCGCCAAAGGCAAGCCCGTCTGCCCCAACAATGACAGAAACACCACCGCCCTGCTGGACAACCTCGCCAACCTCGGACTCAAGCAACTGGTGAACACCCCCACCCACTGCGCCAGCCACACGCTTGACCCCGTCTTCTCATCCAGCAAGCACATCTGCTTCAGCCACGCCACCGGACTTCACTGGACCGACCACAGCTGCGTCCACTTCAGCTTCAGAAGAACTATGACCCACCACCACCCGCAATAGGTCCCCCGCCGAAGCTGGAGCAAGATCACTGCCGAACAGCTCACCGCCTCCCTCAGCCAGAACACTCCCACCAGCACAACGGACCCCAATGAAGCAGCCAGCAACCTCACCAAGTGGCTGACCGCCTGCGCCGATGACCTCGCACCACTAAAGAACCCTCCCAGCAGACCCGGCAGCAAGAAAACCCCCTGGTTCACCGACGAACTCAAGGAATCCAAGAAGAACTGCCGCACCCTCGAGAGAGCCTGGCGGCTCGACCACACCACAGACAACAGGACCGCCCTCAAGCACGCCATCCGCAAACACCATCAGCTGATCCGCGCCACCAAGAAGACGGCACTCAAAGAACGACTGGACAAAAACACCCATTACAGCAAGGAACTCTTCAGCTTCCTCAAAGAGTTCTCCAACCCCAGCGCCGGAAACAACGACATCACTCCCTCGCAAGACCTCTGCAACTCACTTGCCTCGTTCTTCCACCGCAATATCGCCGACATGCACAACAGCTTCGACGCACAGACCACGCACCCTACCACCGAACCAATGCCCGCCACCACCGCCCCTGCAACTGGACCCCGATCAGCACCGAAGACACCACCCGCACGATGAACTCCATCCACTCTGGATCACCAACCGACCCGTGCCCACACCACGTCTTCAACAAAGCCGACGCCAACATCGCACCCCATCTCCGAGACACCATCAACTCCTCCTTCCACACCGCCACCTTCCCGGAGAGCTGGAAGCACGCCGAGCTGACCGCCTCCTGAAGAAACCAACGGCGGACCCCACTGACCTCAAGAACTACCGTCCCATCTCGCTCCTTCCTTTTCCGGCCAAAGTCATCGAAAGGACCGTCAACAAACAGCTTGCCGCCTTCCTAGAGATGAACCGTTCCCTCGACCCCTCGCAGTCCGGGTTTCGGGCCAACCACAGCACCGAGACCGCCCTAATCGCAGCCACCGACGACATCAGAACCCTGATCGACAACGGGGAAACAGCGGCCCTCATAATCCTGGACCACTCTGCGGCATTCAACACCGTCGGCCACTGCACCCTAGTGAAGTGCCTCAGCAACATCGGAATCCGAGAGAAAGCGCTGGAGTGGATCATCTCGTTCCTCACCGGAAGAACCCAGAGAGTCCGCCTCCCTCCGTTCAGATCCGAGGCCACTGAAGTCATCTGCGGCGTACCACAAGGATCTTCACTCAGCCCAACCCTCTTCAATGTCTACAGGAGCCCCCTCGCAGCCATCGCACACCAGCGCAATGAGGTTCCGTGACAATTGTAAGTGGTGTTTTCGACTCACACGAATATGGTCGAGTCTAGTATCTATGAACCGCAAATGACGAGTTTAGCAAGTGTGCGCAGTTTCGCTGTGCTAACTTAAACCGTTCGTTTGTTATGTGGGTTTGTCATCTGTACCCACGGGTTCCATCTTAGATACGGCATCCATTTTGTCTCTTGCCCTCAAGTAGCCAGCGAACGGACGCTGTCCGCTTCACGACCCTGGGACTTCCAAGATATTTGCGGAAGACACATGTTCTTTGAAAGTGTCTTTATGACGAGGGGGATGCTACTGTAAGGCAGATGGCGCCGCTCGAGGCTCATCTTGCCGCACGGGCTTATTGTCTCAGCCGTGCATCTCATTAGGCACGTCCCTTTGATGCCTGTATCTCGTGCTTCTCGACACTCCCCTTTTACACCCTTTCCGATCTCCCCACTGTTTCCGTCTTCCTCTGCACCTGTCTTCGTTCCTGTTTCGATCTACTTTACTGCTGATTGGAATTTGCTAATGGTGGGAAGATGGGTTTTTACAGTTGGGAACCGCCAAATGTTTCCGCACTTATGTTCCGGATCTTGTGTGTTTCAAAGTGATCTAAGCGACCCCTCTGAGAGCGACTTGTGGGAACCAGGTTGTAAACTATTGTGTATCATGTTATCCTATGGGTAGAAACTGTATAAAAGGAGCGATCCACAAATACAATTTGAAGCAGTCTCCCCGAACTACACTCGATGTACTTCTTGTGACTTCTGTGTTCCCGGCAGTAAATAAACCTTGACTCTTTGACGCCGAAGGAAGTGTCCCGTGTCTCTGTGATTTGTACGCCGGAGCAGGTTACCCACGAAGGTTTCAGGTGTTGTGCCCTGGCACCGCTGGGTCCAAAGAACCCAGTCCTTCAGTTGGCGCCCAACGTGGGGCTGCATCAGTGGTACCGGTCCAAGCCTGACGATCGTGAGGAACTTCGTGTGAAATCTCCGAGGGAAGGTGCACCCCGCTTCATCGATCCTGTTGTCGAAATAAGTGGCCCGAAGACTTTTCCCGCGAAGATTCCCGCCTCCTAACGGCTGCGACGGACTGCTACCCTGACTGTAGACCTGTTTTGGCGCCTGGCGTAGACCTTGGTATAGCGAGACGATAGACGGGCCTTCCTGAGGACGCCATTGATCTTTGAGTTAAGTATTTGTGGGTCGCTCCGAGAGTTCTTTGTTGTAAACACTTTAGCGAGTGTTTTTGTTGTAGACACTTTAGCGGGTGTCTTTGTTGTACACGCTGTGTGAGTGTTTTTGTCGGTGACACTTTGCTAGCGTACTTTGTTGTTGTTGTATTTGTTTGACGACTGCAGCCGCCAAAGACCGAGGGTTTTGTTCTTGCTGGGACTTGGTAAATCCCGTAACCCTTGAAGTTTGTGAAACTCGGCTAGTGTGCAAGATGCCTGGTCGCAGTACTTTGTTCAGTTGCTTTAGACCTTGTGGTGCGGATTCCCTGCTGGAGGACTCGTGTCCGATACCTCCGGTTGGAACTCCTACTTATGACCTATATAGCAAACATGGGCTAGGCCCGATTGCTTTTAACGATTATTGGATCAAATATACAAAGAAAGACGGCGATCTTCGTTGGCCACCTCACGGTAGCCTCGAAGCGTCGATCTTAGATAATTTGGAAATAAAGTTGTTCGAACGTAAATCAAGGCCGGCCATGTTTGATGCCTTTCGGTTCTGGCGCAAAGAAGCCCGACAGAAAGAGATCAGACAAAATAAACGTAGTCAGCGAGATAATGTTGCTACTATAGTGAAGAAAGCTGAGCAGTTTCAGCGTGATAAGGAGGATAAGGATAAGGAAGTGTTTGAGAGATTACAGCGTATGTCCATAGACAAATGCTATCCTGTTTTGTCTACGGAGTCGGATAAGAAGGAAGAGGCAGTTGAGGATTCTTTAATGTCCTATCTTATGAAGTCGCCACCTCCGTACGTACAGGGTACCGCAGTTCCTGTGGTCCCTGCCGTACCTGCTCTCCCACTTGTTATTCCTCCGCCTATTCCTCAACCTGCACCCGCTCTTCCGACTGTTCCTGCTCCTGTGCCTGTGTCTATTCCTACTGCTCCTCCGCTTCCACATACTCCTACTCACACTACTGCTCCTGTGTTGTTAACCCCTGTCGTTGCTAATGTCTCTACTCCTTCTCTTGTTAGTCCTGTGTCTTACTCCTGTCCCTCTACTCGTAACCGTAGTTCTCCCATTGCGGCTAGCTTCTTTCAGTCGCTCGGACCTGTTTTTGGGTCTGCAGGTTCTGATGGTCCACAGAGACGTAGCCAGCTTCCTGGTAATAGAGAACGTGTTGCGCTATACAATATGGCGATGGGTTGGATGATAAACCCTGTTAGAAATCCACCTCGTGTTGTCCTCGAAACGTTTGATCAATTCAACATACCTACTCAGAGATATGTGTTTGATGAAATGTGCAAGTTCTTACATGATCAAATAGCGGCTGTTGCGCCTGACGAGGTGCTGACCGCCCTGTCTAATCTTCGGCTTCAGTTCGCAACTGGACTGATAGTCGATACTAATGTCCGACGTGCTATTGAACGGTTGCTATCTCTTCGTCCCGCTCCTATTCCTCATGCATTGTTCGTTGAGGACATTGAACAACGAGATGGGTCTGGCCAATATCCTATGCGAGAAGTTCCGCCAGTTTGGGTACCCGCTGATAATACTAATGCTAATGCTCCAATACCAGCACATTTCCAGAGAGTGTGGATACACCTCCCTTGGAAACGATCGGAAGTGCTTCAGGTGAAACAAACTTTGCCTGATCCTCGCAAAAATCCTACGGGGTATTACAAAGAATTATCGCAGCTCGTAGACGCTACGATAATGAATCTGGCCGATATCGACATGTTGTTTGGCAATGTCGTACCGCAACCGGTATGGGCCAAGATTCGTCACCAAGATCACGCGAATGAATTAGGTGGTGATTGGGCTGCCATTACAGCGGCAGACGCTGGACAAGTGGCTGCTACTAAACCAGATCAGTTGATTGAACTTCTTCCCCAGCGAATCATTACGTTAATGAAAACGCTTATGCCAGCTATGAGGGTAAATTGGGACAAGTTGTCAGCCTGTAAGCAGAAGAAAGATGAGAGTGTTTCAGACTTCTTTACGAGGTTCGAGGAAACATTCGTCGATCATAGTGGGCAGGATATGGGTACTGAGGGTGGACAAAGGCTGTTTGTGGATAAATTTGTATCGAACTTATTGCCCGACTTGTGCAATAAATTGAAAAATTCAGAAAGTGCGTGGGCCGTTTCTACCTCAGCTCAGATATTGGCTACGGCACAATATTACGAAAATAGAGAAAAAGAGGAAAATGACCGTGCCGATAAAAAGACGAAAGAGCTGAAAACTAAAGTGTTGTTACAACAAGCATATCCGCCGCGTTCTAATCAGAATGCGCCTCAGCAGAATAGATCGCAGTCGCAATCGAATCGATCGCAGTCGCGTAATGATTCATCTTTTCAGAGATCTTCGTTGGGGTACAATCAATGTGCTTATTGTAGACAGGAGGGACACATTAAATTTGATTGTCCTGCTTTAAATGACCGTAGTGGTGGTAATTCGTCTAGAGGAGGTCGTGGTGGTTCACAGAACGCATCACGTGGTAGAGGTCGTGGTGCTCAGAACGACCGTTCTGATAACTCGTCAAATTCTAATAATTGTTTCGACCAACGTGGATCATCGCAAGGACGATCTGCGCAGTACAATGTAGACGATTATTACGTCGATCAGGGAACTGACGATAGTAATTACTAGGACAGCCAAAGACAAGGAGAGGGAGAGGTATCAGTTCCGGTTGATCAGAGAGGGCCTTACGTCGCAGTTGCTACATCGGGCGTCGTTGAGCCTTTTCTGTTGGACACTGGTGCAGCGAAAAGTTCTATCATGCATTCGAAACTCCCTGGCGCACCTTTGTCTGGCTTAACAAATGTATCTGTTGGATTCTCTGGCGCCCCCGTTAGCAATCCAGTTTCGCGCCTTTTGCCCCTTAAAATTGGGCCTCGTGAGCTCGAAGCTCCGTTGATTTTAACCACTGGTTGTGGTGAAAATCTTTTGGGTCTGGATTTGCTTAAACGCTTGTATGCGACTTTGTATTGTTCTCCTGCGGGTGTAAAGCTTACGTTCGGAGAGAAAGTAGTCTCTCCCATGTATTTGTCCCTCGATAAGCTTCCACCGGAATTGGATTCTCTTCCTGCATCTTTGTGGGCGACGGGTCCAAACGACGTGGGCCTACTTGATATCTCCCCTTATGTTGTTCGGTTGAAATCGAATGTGCGATTGCCACGTATTCCCCAATATCGTATCTCCCTGGATGGTGAACGAGCTTTGTTAGCGATCATCTATGATTTGATCGAGAAAGATGTCATTGAAGAAACTCGGGGAAACGTGTGCAATAGTCCTGTACTGCCCATTCTTAAACGTACTGATCCTACCAAACCGCCTGTTTATCGTTTTGTTATCGATTTACGGGAGGTGAATAAAATTGTGGTTCCTCAATTCCCTGTTGTGCCTGACATTACGGCGCTACTGACTCTGATTCCAGCTACGGCTTCATGGTTTTCGGTGATTGATTTGAAAAATGCGTTTTTCAGCATCCCGATTGCCGAAGAAAGCAGGGACCTTTTCGGTTTCTCTCTTGGTGGACGTAGCTTCCGGTTCAAACGCGCTCCTCAGGGCTACTGTGAAAGTCCATCGATTTACAGTCAAGCTTTGAAGGGTCAGCTAGATGCGTTTAGGTTGCCGGTTGGTGCGGCTTTAATCCAATACGTCGACGACTTATTGGTGGCTGCTGATACTCAGGACATTTGCAAAATTGCTACAGTGTCGTTGCTGCAACATCTCTGTGAGTTAAATCACAAGGTGTCACCTTCTAAACTCCAATATTGTTGTCAAGAAGTAACCTATCTAGGTCACTTATTGTCAAAGGAGGGAAGGAGATTGACTGACCCCAGAGAGAATTGCAGCGATTGCGCGCATGGCTGTGCCACAAACCCAAAGAGATGTGCGTGCCTTTCTAGGTATCACATCGTACTGCAGGCAGTGGATTCCTAATTTTTCATTGCTAGCGAAACCATTGGTGGCTCTTACGTGCAAGGATGTTTCGACTCCTTTACCATGGACGGAAGAATGTCAGAAAAGTTTTTCTGAATTACGTGATTCATTGTGTTCGGCCCCTGTGTTAGGTACCCCTGATTACAGTAAACCGTTCACGTTATATGTTCACGAGAGGGAAGGTTGTGCGTTGAGTGTCTTAACGCAACCTTTTGGTGGTAAGCAACGTCCATGTGCATATTTTTCCTCGACCTTAGACCCAGTAGCTAGAGCATTGCCGAGTTGTTTGAGAGCAACTGCGGCAGCTGCGGTCTCCATCCGACAATCAGCAGGATTGGTCATGGATAATATGCTTACGGTGATGGTTCCGCATGCAGTCGATACTCTTTTGAACCGTACGAAAACTCAGCACTTGACGAGTGCGAGGTTATCTGGGTACGAATTGACGCTCTTGGCAAGCCACATTCAGATAAAACGTTGTAATGTCCTAAATCCGGCAACTTTGTTACCAATTAGTGCAGAGTCAGATGCAGTAACAGAACATGACTGTTACTTGCGGACAGAGGAGGAAACAAAAGGTCGTGTGGACCTTAAAAACACCCCATTGGAAGACCCGGATGGCATCCTGTATGTGGATGGGTCATGTTTTAAATTGCCGAATGGTGATGTGACTACTGCTTATGCTGTGGTGACATTGAATACTGTTGTTGAGACTGCGAGATTGAATCAGAATTCTGCCCAAGCTGCAGAGCTGATCGCTCTTACTAGAGCATGTGTATTAGCAAAAGGTAAACGTGTGAATGTGTACACCGATAGTCAGTATGCTTTCGGTGTAGCGCATAGTTTCGGACGATTGTGGCGAGAACGTGGTTTCTTGACGTCGTATGGCACGAAAATACAGCATGGCCAGCTTGTGAACGATCTTTTGGATGCATTGACTTTGCCTGCTCAAGTTGCAATTGTTAAATGTAGTGCGCATCGTAAAGTGACGGATGATGTTGGTCGTGGTAATGCGTTTGCAGATGAGATTGCTAAGGAGACTGCCCGGAACCTTAGCACTCGAATGTATGTGACGAATTCGGTTAGGTGGCCTACAGAATCAAGTATGTGTGAGAATACTATAGAGAGTGTGAAAGCAATTCAGAATGAGGCCACCGACACTGAAAAGATGAAGTGGAAAGAAAGTACGGGAAGGTTGGATGTGAATGGTTGCTGGATTGATTTGTCAGATCAGAAAAGATGGATGTTGCCTGATGCGTATGTACTGGCCGTTGTGCAAATGGCACATGGGTTAGCACATATTAGCGCGAAAGGTATTTGCAAGTTGTTGGCTGATGTGTGGAAGAATGATGGAATTACTAAGTGTGCTGAACGTTTGGTGAAGAATTGTATGGTGTGTATAATGTACAATCCTGGCAAAGGAACCCCAACTCCCCCTGGCAGTTTTGCTCCTCCTTCGTATCCCTTTGAGGTGATCCAATTGGACTTCATCCATATGGAGCGATGCAATAACCTGAAATACGTTTTGGTTGTGGTTTGCGCATTCTCCCGATGGATCGAGGCCTATCCCCTCAAAGATAATACTGCTTTGTCTACTGCGAAAATCCTACTGAAGGAATACTTTCCTCGGTATGGAATGCCTAGAGTCGTGTGGTCAGATAACGGAAGTGAGTTTGTTGGAAGTGTGATGAAGAGTGTGTGTAAGGGCCTTGGAATTAGTCAAAAATTCCACAGCGCCAATCATCCCCAGTCAGCTGGATTGGTTGAAGGGTACAATGGCACCCTTAAACTGAAATTAGCGAAGATCCAGGCTACGACTGGACTTTCGTGGCCTGACGCTTTGCCTCTAGCATTACTGTCAACTAGGGCGACTGTACACTCCCGAATAGGGCTTAGTCCCTATGAAATAGTGTTCGGCCGTCCTGCGAATGTGTGGGGGGTTCCTAGGCCAGGTATGTTTGTTGATCTTGAGTACCCGATGTTGATTGACTACTTACATGACTTGACTGCTAAACTGAGGTTAATTCATCAACAGGTTTACGACGCCTTGCCGACGCAGACGGAGGGTCCAGGCCACCAGCTCCAGCCTGGTGATTGGGTTGTCACCCGAAATTTTTCGCGCAAGAAGAATCTGGACCCCCGCTTTGTTGGACCTCACCAGGTGCTTTTGGCCACGAGGACTGCCGTTCGTCTTGAGGGACGGAAGAACTGGGTACATGCTACCCATTGTAAGCGAGTCCCTATTCCTTTGCCGGCAGACCCGTGGGTGAGGAAAGGCATTGCGTCAACAGAAGCAGCGACATTGCCGGCGTTTGTACCTTTCAGTGACGCACAACTTGTTGGTGAACACTCAGCGCAGCAGAAAGCCATTGTTGGAACATTGTCAGCAAGAGACTCAAGACCAGACCAACGAACTGATCAGCAGGACGCTGTCTCTTCGACAGATCCTTTGTTTGACGAGCAGACACGTCCTGGGAAACATCGATATTCTTTGCGTTCTCATACTAAGGACAAATAAATTTTTTCTTGCTTTGCTGAAACTGATAACTGCAATATCTTCGTTTCCCCTGATCAACTGTGAACAATTCGTATCACTGAAAATTGTTTTGTACATATATCAAGATTTTTTTCTGGTATCTTTTTCCTTCCACAGCTGAATTATTTGTGCTAAATAAATACATATTGTGTATTGAGGGCCGTAGGGCCGCGCGCGTACTTCCTTCTGGACAGTAGGTCTTGACGCTAGGTTAAAGGCCGTCGGTTCCTAGGAACTCCTGGGAATTGACTATTGCTGCACAGAACGAAGTGCGTCAAGAAACGTTGCGGACGGTCATAGGGAAATGGCATTTTCAAAGCTGAACGATTTGGAAGGAACGCAGGCGTATAGAGTCAAACTGCAGAAACTTAGTCGTACTAAATGTTTTGTATTCCAATTGTTTGTACTGTTTTTAACTGCTTCTGCATTTTTGGCGGGTGGGGTGTATTACACTATGTCTTACTTCTTACTTCCTACCCCTACTCCTACTCCTTACCCTAACATTACTTCTACTGCTTCTCCTCATTCCTTTCATATGTTACCAGAACACGAACAGGCTAGACGTGTAGAATTCCGCAACAATTCCTTTATCCAGCTCCTCCATCAGCATCAGTTAGTGGTTAACACTACTAATTGTTGGGTGTGTGGGTTGATGCCACATACTACGGGTAAGGGAATTCCATATCTGGTGTTACCGTATAGTTCCCAAGGGTCAGCTCGAGCATACCAAACAATGCTTCGAAGCGCACTAGGTTTCCACCCCTCTCCAGAACGTTCCCCCAAACCGGGTCCTACCTCATGGCAGTGGGTGGTATCGATGATAATACAGGATTTGGAAGATGAGATCTATGATGCTTTTCTCATCCCTAAGGCAGAGGTACAAGCCTATAGGGCACCGAATAGAGGGGAATATAGTACGTTCACTAATGAAAAGCAGCTTAAAAGCTCGTCTCCAATATGGGTCGTACCCCACACTGGTAATCTTTGTCTTGTGGGTCGTGGCTCGCAAGCCTCACTTGGAGTAAGTGCTTGCACTGAAAGTTACGTTCTGTCAATGTCCCCGATCCCTGTGCTTCTGGCTGCCAAGGGTACGTACTTCATCTGTCATGATCGTGCATACACATGGTTGCCCGCAGACTTCATGGGCTCATGTTTTGTTGCAAATCTGTTGCCTCCGACGTTTACTGTAGATGCCGATTATCATAAGACTAGAGTTGTACGAGGCGTAATTAGTGAAGAGGATACTGCCGGTCAAGAGGCAGGAGACTTTTTCAAGGGTTTCCTCCCGTTTTGGGGACCTATGGTTAATAGTAGGAACCTGAGACATTTGACTCGAGTGGTAGAATCGACAGCTAACATTACTGCCAGTGCCCTTGGTAATATCACCACAGAACTTCAGGCGGAGAGACTTATGACATTACAAAACCGTATGGTTTTAGATGTTGTCTTAGCAGATCGCGGTGGGGTATGTAAAGTGATCCATTCGAGCTGTTGCATCTTCATTCCAGATAATGCTCCTACTGTCTATCAAGCCATCTCGAAGTTGCACAAGATCTCCGAATCCATACACGTGGATGTAGGGGATTGGACGCTACTTGGTTGGTTTTGGGGCCTGGTATCGACTTGGGGTTGGAAGATTCTGATGATCATCGGGGTTGTGGTAGTGTTCCTGTTCACGTGTTGCCTTTGTGTGCAGTGTGGTCCTGCCTTATGTGGCCTCTGTGCTACAACGTGTATGAGACAACCATCTGTTACCAAGGGGACTCGGTTGGACAGAGCTATGCTACAACGACATCTTGATGGTCTGATGAATATCGAGTATGATTCCGACTAGTGCTTGCCTACATGAGGGCAAAAGGAGCGTCTGAGGTTCCGTGACAATTGTAAGTGGTGTTTTCGACTCACACGAATATGGTCGAGTCTAGTATCTATGAACCGCAAATGACGAGTTTAGCAAGTGTGCGCAGTTTCGCTGTGCTAACTTAAACCGTTCGTTTGTTATGTGGGTTTGTCATCTGTACCCACGGGTTCCATCTTAGATACGGCATCCATTTTGTCTCTTGCCCTCAAGTAGCCAGCGAACGGACGCTGTCCGCTTCACGACCCTGGGACTTCCAAGATATTTGCGGAAGACACATGTTCTTTGAAAGTGTCTTTATGACGAGGGGGATGCTACTGTAAGGCAGATGGCGCCGCTCGAGGCTCATCTTGCCGCACGGGCTTATTGTCTCAGCCGTGCATCTCATTAGGCACGTCCCTTTGATGCCTGTATCTCGTGCTTCTCGACACTCCCCTTTTACACCCTTTCCGATCTCCCCACTGTTTCCGTCTTCCTCTGCACCTGTCTTCGTTCCTGTTTCGATCTACTTTACTGCTGATTGGAATTTGCTAATGGTGGGAAGATGGGTTTTTACAGTTGGGAACCGCCAAATGTTTCCGCACTTATGTTCCGGATCTTGTGTGTTTCAAAGTGATCTAAGCGACCCCTCTGAGAGCGACTTGTGGGAACCAGGTTGTAAACTATTGTGTATCATGTTATCCTATGGGTAGAAACTGTATAAAAGGAGCGATCCACAAATACAATTTGAAGCAGTCTCCCCGAACTACACTCGATGTACTTCTTGTGACTTCTGTGTTCCCGGCAGTAAATAAACCTTGACTCTTTGACGCCGAAGGAAGTGTCCCGTGTCTCTGTGATTTGTACGCCGGAGCAGGTTACCCACGAAGGTTTCAGGTGTTGTGCCCTGGCACCGCTGGGTCCAAAGAACCCAGTCCTTCAGCAACCTCAACCTCGACACTGCACAAAAAATAAGTATAACAATTGTAAATCATGTTGAAACGTGGATTACTGGCACCCCGGAGCTGGCCTGGCTGCCGATGCGTACGTGTGCCATCCCTGCCCCACGGCTCCCTTGTCTAGCAGCATGCTTAGCAGCTGCTCATGCCCCCTGCAGCCCTCCACACTTTCAATCAATGCCGGCGGCATCGCTCCCAGCAACCTTGTAAACAATGGTCATATGGTTGCTGGGAGTGAATCATGTGTCGCTATCGTGCCATTGCGAATGGTAGAAGAGGCAGCTGGAGAAGTTTGTATGCCTCGTACCATAGCCAATTTGTGAAGCTAATGGGGTTTCTGGGTAAGCAAAAATGATAGGGTAATGAAAACACACAGACAGATAAATTCCAATTATATCAGATTATCCACGGCTTACCGATTCAGGCAATAAATCGGAGTAAATTATTGACTGGCAAGGCCTGAAGAAACAATTAATGGAAAACAGTAAGAAAACAACAAGAAGAATAAATGGTTGCTGCAAAGGCTCAATTAAGTTTGAAAGAGAGTTAAACACATTTGGAATCACAAGGCAAAGGATTGAGACCAGGGGCACATCCACTTAGGGACAGTGGTGTGTAAGAGACCCAGGTTTAAGGAAAAGCAAACAAGAATGAAAATGTAATTAGGGGGTAGCACCAGCAGGAAATTTCACATGCTGGAGAGGCTTAGTGCATAAAAGAGTGAGTCATCACAGAGCAGCCGCTGCCCTTCTTTGGCCTAAGGGAAGAGGATGCATTGGCAGTGCAAAACCTTCACTGTACGAGGAGAAACTTCAGCTTAGAGGCAGGTGTTTAAAAACAGCTACAGCAAGCAGTAATAGGTCACAAAAGTCCTGGCCAACAGCAAATGCTACATTTCAATTGTGGCGATGCATCTGTGTGCCATCCCTGCCCCGCGGCTCCCGCGTCTAGCAGCATGCTTAGCAGCTGCTCATGCCCCCTGCAGCCCTCCACACTTTCAATCAATGCCGGCGGCATCGCTCCCAGCAACCGTGTAAACAATGGTCACTTGGTTGCTGGGAGTGAATCATGTGTCGCTATCGGGCCATTGCGAATGGTAGAACAGGCAGCTGGAGAAGTTTGTATGCCTCGTTGTGCCCGCCTCTGTATCAGCTGTGGCTGGGGTAGAAGGGAAGAGGTAGGTGTGCGGCCACCATGGATACTAAGCTTGGCATTCCACTCTTTATAAAAACAAAATACATTTAAAAAGAAAAGCATTTTGGCCGTGAGTACGATAATAAAGTTGCAAGGCAGCCATATGCACGTTATAAAACCAAAAGAAAAAAAAAGCGGCCGGGAAAGGATCCCTTTGAAGTGGCCGTGAAAGTGAAAGAAATTAGGGGGGAGGAGAATTGAGGCCAGCGCGCACTGCGCACGCTGGGGAAGCCTGTGGGAGGGAGGCTGATGGCTTTGATGTGGGGAAATGCGCGTGCTTTTGTTCACGTGAACTGTTTGAAATCCGCCCGATGGTTTGAGAACTGTTTTGCCTCCTATAATTCTCGACTATCCATTCCTTGCGGAATGGGATAGGCGAGACCTAAAAAGGAAAGCAAGTGAGGTAGAAGAAAGGGAAATACGTTACCATGCTACCATTTTTTAAAAAATGGATGGAAAACGATTAATACTATCTCGACGTTTACCTTTTTGAGAGGTGCAAGTTGAGCAAAATGCATTTGGTGTATTTTTTGTGTGAGATATTTCAGCAAAGCAATTAACTCTGCTGTTCCTCATCCAAGACATGTTTATCATCTGGACTTCAACAGACTTCTGCAGGACCCTGACCAACATGTGGAACAGCAGATTAGAAGTACAATGGCCCCCAATATCACTGGAGTACGTGTGCTGGAACTAGAACACCAATGCCAAGGGGCACATGCCTCGAGGATTATTCATCTCATATGCTAAGCAACGTTGTGCAACACAACATACAAAATCCATTCATGACTAGACATAAATACACGCATCAGAAAAAAGCAATATTCAGAAACGACAAATCGTCACCACTGACACCCAATTTGAGTTTGTCTGGGGTACATTAGCTTGCATTACTGTAAACAATGGTGGGTCTTGGAAGCAGCAGGATTTGCTAACTTTAACACTTGGTATTACTTACTGTTAACTTTAAATCAAGTCTGTGCATTTGAATAAATCTCACCAGCTGAAATCTATCTACTAGGGTCGGCTTCAGGGCAGTGCAAGTGGTGCTGCCGCACTGGGAATGACCTCAAGCAAGGAGCGCTGTGTTTCACAATAACTTCCAATTCAAAAGCACCTGCTGCAGAGTTATTTGCACATTCAGATTTCAGGCAACAGTGTACTGGAAGTTAATCGCATACAGCTTCGAATTAACAACTGTCTATGACAGACCAAAGCTCCGATGACCGAGGGAGAGGGTTTGGGATCTGTGACGTACACAGCTTGTCACGGGCCCTAGACGCCGGAAGGAAACAAGCCATTGACTGATTGAACTGTGAAATACAGCAATATTTTGCGTTCAGTGGGCCCCTGCCGCAGGTGATGCTGTTCTTGCTGTATCGCCTGCAATGCTGGTTGCCATAGTAATGTACGGTCCATATCCAAACAGCCACCAAGACTTGGCCAGTTTTTCAGGGATATGCACCACTCTGTGCCTCAACTCCTCCAGCGCTGAGCCTGTACTCCACCGCTGAGCCTGTACTCCAGGCGAGTTCGCCC
The DNA here is from genome assembly GCF_964263255.1 of Lissotriton vulgaris. Taxonomy (NCBI): domain Eukaryota; kingdom Metazoa; phylum Chordata; class Amphibia; order Caudata; family Salamandridae; genus Lissotriton; species Lissotriton vulgaris. Next base: position 1,398,723,489 of record NC_141695.1, read on the forward strand.
CCACGCACCGCTGCTCTTTGCCTGGTTTTTCTTCAGCTTCCTACTTGTTCCGCCGGACGACCCAGCCGCCGCTGAGCCACCCGACTCACCACTTTTCCTGCCGCTGCCTCCCTGCGGTCCCGCCCCCCTCCTGCCCATTCGCCGCCCCGCTCCCGCCACCCAGCTGACCCTCCCTCCCGGCTCCTTATTTAAGGGGACCGCGCCTGGTGCAGGGAGCGACCGCTGAGCCTGTAATCCAGGCGAGGTCGCCCCCACGCACCGCTGCTCTTTGCCTAGTTTTTCTTCGGCTTCCTGCTTGTTCCGCCGGACGACCCAGCCGCCGCTGAGCTGCCCGACTCACCACTTTTCCCGCTGCTGCCTCCCTGCGGCCCGTCCCCCTCCTGCCCGTTTGCCGCCCCGCTCCCGCCACCCAGCTGACCCTCCCTCCCGGCTCCTTATTTATGACGTCCCCTTGCACGCGCAGCAGACACGCGCAGCGGGCGCGCCAAAGGCAAGCCCGTCTGCCCCAACAATGACAGAAACACCACCGCCCTGCTGGACAACCTCGCCAACCTCGGACTCAAGCAACTGGTGAACACCCCCACCCACTGCGCCAGCCACACGCTTGACCCCGTCTTCTCATCCAGCAAGCACATCTCCTTCAGCCACGCCACCGGACTCCACTGGACCGACCACAGCTGCGTCCACTTCAGCTTCAGAAGAACTATGACCCACCACCACCCGCAATAGGTCCCCCGCCAAAGCTGGAGCAAGATCACCGCCGAACAGCTCACCGCCTCCCTCAGCCAGAACACTCCCACCAGCACAACAGACCCCAATGAAGCAGCCAGCAACCTCACCAAGTGGCTGACCGCCTGCGCCGATGACCTCGCACCACTAAAGAACCCTCCCAGCAGACCCGGCAGCAAGAAAACCCCCTGGTTCACTGACGAACTCAAGGAATCCAAGAAGAACTGCCGCACCCTCGAGAGAGCCTGGCGGCTCGACCACACCACAGACAACAGGACCGCCCTCAAGCACGCCATCCGCAAACACCATCAGCTGATCTGCGCCACCAAGAAGACGGCACTCAAAGAACGACTGGACAAAAACACCCATTACAGCAAGGAACTCTTCAGCTTCCTCAAAGAGTTCTCCAACCCCAGCGCCGGAAACAACGACATCACTCCCTCGCAAGACCTCTGCAACTCACTTGCCTCGTTCTTCCACCGCAATATCGCCGACATACACAACAGCTTCGACGCACAGACCACGCACCCTACCACCGAACCAATGCCCGCCACCACCGCCCCTGCAACTGGATCCCGATCAGCACCGAAGACACCACCCGCACGATGAACTCCATCCACTCTGGATCACCAACCGACCCGCGCCCACACCACGTCTTCAACAAAGCCGACGCCAACATCGCACCCCATCTCCGAGACACCATCAACTCCTCCTTCCACACCGCCACCTTCCCGGAGAGCTGGAAGCACGCCGAGCTGACCGCCCTCCTGAAGAAACCAACGGCGGACCCCACTGACCTCAAGAACTACCGTCCCATCTCGCTCCTTCCTTTTCCGGCCAAAGTCATCGAAAGGACCGTCAACAAACAGCTTGCCGCCTTCCTCGAGATGAACGGTTCCCTCGACCCCTCGCAGTCCGGGTTTCGGGCCAACCACAGCACCGAGACCGCCCTAATCGCAGCCACCGACGACATCAGAACCCTGATCGACAACGAGGAAACAGCGGCCCTCATAATCCTGGACCTCTCTGCGGCATTCAACACCGTCGGCCACTGCACCCTAGTGAAGTGCCTCAGCAACATCGGAATCCGAGAGAAAGCGCTGGAGTGGATCATCTCGTTCCTCACCGGAAGAACCCAGAGAGTCCGCTTCCCTCCGTTCAGATCCGAGGCCACTGAAGTCATCTGCGGCGTACCACAAGGATCTTCACTCAGCCCAACCCTCTTCAATGTCTACAGGAGCCCCCTCGCAGCCATCGCACACCAGCGCAACCTCAACATCATCTCCTACGCCGACAACACCCAGGTCATCCTCTCCCTCACCAATGACCCCACCACCGCCAGAGCCAGCCTACACGAAGGGATGAAAGACGTCGCCGACTGGATGAGGAACAGCCGCCTTAAACTGAACTCAGACAAGACGGAAGTCCTCATCCTGGGATCATCACCCTCCGCCTGGGACGACTCCTGGTGGCCCCCGGCCCTGGCAACCGCTCCCAAACGAACGGACCACGCACGCAACCTGGGCTTCATCCTGGACTCCTCCCTGTCAATGAACAGACAAGTCAACGCCGTCTCATCCTCGTGCTTCAACACCCTGCGCATGCTCCGCAAGATCTTCAGATTGATCCCCACGGAAACCAGGAAGACCGTCACCCAAGCACTCGTCACCAGCCGACTGGACTATGGGAACACCCTCTACACCGGAACCACAGCCAAACTTCAAAAAAGACTCCAACGCATCCAGAACGCCTCCGCACGACTCATCCTCGACATCCCCAGACACAGCCACATCACCGAACACCTGAGAGACCTGCACTGGCTCCCCGTCAGCAAGAGAATCACGTTCAGACTCCTCACCCACGCACACAAGGCTCTCCACGACCTGGGCCCCAAGTACCTCAACGACCACATGACCTTCTACACGCCCACCCGCCAGCTACGATCGACCAGCCACGCACTCGCCACCGTACCACGCATCCGCAGAGCCACCGCCGGAGGAAGATCCTTCTCCTACCTGGCAGCCAAGACTTGGAACTTCCTCCCCACCCACCTTCGGCGAACCCAAGACCATCTCTCCTTCAGGAAGCAGCTCAAGACCTGGCTGTTCGAGCAGTAACTTACCCCTCCCCCAGCGCCTTGAGACCCTCCCGGGAGAGTAGTGCGCTTTACAAATGCTGTGATTGATTGATTGATTTTGTGTGCACGTGCTTGCAGGGGGCATGGGCACGCATGCAGCATGCCACCCACCCCCCTCTGCTCCCTGCAGCCGGGGAGCCCTGCCCCGCCTCAGCCGCTCATCTGGTACACATTTGCAGACTCTGAAGTAAACCTTCATTAAGTGGCAGGAACACACTGCTTCTGATTCATTCACCAGAGAAGTAAAACGCTCAGTTTTCTTTCACTGAACCCCCAGACGTGGCTAAAAAGCACCACGTCCAGGGTGAAAAGTGATTCTGACGGTGTCTCGTTCCCAGGCTACCAAGTATAACAAACAAGCATTGGCATAGCCAATAGGTCTCGCTTTTGGGACCTTATAAGTATTTAGTTATGCAGCACAATATCCTTGGTGCAACAACATCAACTGTTGCCTGGCTAAACACTTATAAGGTCCCAAATGAGAGACCTATTGGCTATGCCAATGCTTGTTTTTACACTTAGGAGCTAGAGGCTTGACACTGTGCTTCTCCAGAAATATAGGTAGTAAATGTTCTGTACAGTTTCTTGAATGAAGAAAACTGTGTAGGAAACAAGATTACAATTCAGAAGTTTTTAAAGAAGTTTTTAAAGTCATACTTCTTACGACAAATGTTTGAGGCGTAAAATAGCCAAATGGAAGAGTTTGACACATATGAACACTAGGTACTGAGCCAAACTGACATAAAAGTTTGGTTATTCTAATAAAAGCTGTGAAACAGAGTAATTCTTGGATACCTGGTAATTAGTAACAGCGTTTGTTTTATATAGCGCAAACTCGCCAAGATATCGAAGCGCTTTAAATGTGCATAAGTTTCATCACAGATGGACACATTCATTTTTTTGTTAGGCGCGGGGAGATTAAGTGATTTGCCCAGAATCAAAGGATGTTGAGCGACCCTGCCGAGACTTGAGCCTGGTTCCTCAGTTTTAAGGTCGACCGCTCTAGCCCTAAGGTTACATCCTCTCCCACTGCCTACATCCTTTGTCTGTTCCACGGTGTGCCTACTCATCAATTTACCCATCCAAACAACTCAAAATAATAAATCAGTGCATCTTCATACAGAAACAACAGAGACTGCACTGGCAACTTGAAGTCATAAAAAATCCACCCTACAGAAGTAAAGCTGACTCCATTCCACAACCCCGTGCTTCATCAGCACCTGCACATCAGTCTTTCAGCACACCCTCCTAGTCTCATAAAACTAAAGGCTTTACCTCTTTAATTCACCCATACTTGCATGCATTACTCCATACAAAGGTAGCAGGTGACAATGGGGCTTATCCAGCAACCAGCAAATCGCGAGGTTCCTTCCTCAGCCCCAGTGCCCCCACAGCGCCCGCCAGCTATCCCATTGGCTGTTTCACTCTGGCTGGAGATTAATAACTGCTTTGTGTGTTACTTTCACTCTGATATTCACATGTAGTGGCAGAGGGGGTCCAGAGTCACAGAATCTACTCTGCCCATTACAGCAGCCGTCTGTTCCTCAGATTTAAAAGGTCACTCTTTGTGAGTGACATAAATGTAAATACGAACATCACACCCAACTGCTGTGAGCTGCGAGGATGGGGCTAAACAGCGTCTGACTTCAAGCACGGCAAGGGAGACAGTCTAGTTTCTGCAGCCTAACAACAAAATCAATAAGCCTCGTACCAAAATACGAATTACCGGTGTATTTACAGGGATTTACACTGACATTACAACCGTGGTTCCAAATGACAATCAAAGTGCAGGCACCCCTTCGCACTGAGTTCAATCAGAGAAAGGCAGTTCGTGTCCAAAAAGTGACCCAGACCAGCACCTCCTCGAGGGAGCTTAGCTTAAGGGAAGACCCCTCCATTCACAAGAATCCACTAACAGAAGGACCCTAGTGAGCAACCAGTCCATTCCCAGATCATGAGGTTCCGCAAACTAAAGAACCTGCTTTACAAAAAAATTACTACCTCTGAACCCCAACGATCCACTACCCTTTGTTATCACACGTTTCATCAGTGGAGTTTCAGGTTCAGCCAAGTACAGAAGCCGCATCTGCACAGGTAGCCAAGTACCAAATAAGCTAAGCCACTGACCTCAGAGCGAGTAGCCAAAATGACAAAACCTCCCAACACAGTACGCAGCCTGTCGGTCGGGTTGCATTAGCAGGAAAACAAGGCATGTAAACGCTCAAAGAGTTAGCTAAAAGAACTGGTCAATGAAGCAAAGAAACAAAGGGGCATATTATCAAGAACGGAATTAAAAATTATCGCCGGTTTAGCGGCAGAAAACTGCCGCTAAAGCAGCGATAATGGGCTTGATAATATGCCCTTGAGAATTCCAATAGAAGCCCATGTTCTGGTGTTAACAACGGCTTCTATTGGAATTCTCCGGGGCATAATATCAAGCCCATTATCGCCGCTTTAGCAGCAGTTTTTTGCCGCTGAACCGGCGATAATTTTAACGCCGTTCTTGATAATATGCCCAAAGCACTTTCAACAGGATTTAAAAGTTAAACAAGGCCCTTAGCCCCTAAGTGACCTCTGACTCAGGGGTAGAAGGCATAAACAGTGAGAGAACCGGTGGAGGAAGTTATATGTACAGGTTTTCTAATACATTACACTTAGTGAAAAGGGTCGCTTGTTTTATTAGATAACACATCATTTGGCATTGTATGTGCACTGCCTCTCTACTTAGTAAACATCACTAGCGAGCAAATAAATGTCTACATGAAGATTTTTCAATCAGCCAAAAACATACAATAAACTTTTTCTGTGTGTGCTAAAAAACGATTTTCCTGTAATGTGCTTGACAGGTGCAGTTTCCTTTCCACAGTGGTATTTTCTGCACTGACAAAATGGCGCACAGAATCAATAGTAAACAATGCGCCACTTATTTACTGCTACTAAAAAGCGTACTACAAAGGCCCTGGAAGCCCTTCTCAGGGGACCACAGGGAAGAAGAAGAAAAAGCTGAAATAGAAGTAGGATACCAACGGGCAGCGCAGGGACCCGAGAGTTCTCGAGCTTCTGCTTCCAGACTAGAAAGTCCTTCTCGTGCCACAACTCAAGCTGCTCCTCCTGGCACTGCATAGCAACGGTGGCTAGACAGCTAAACCCACGCTCCAACCTCTCTTCACACCTGTCCTGGTGAGTTGACAAATCCAACAAGGATGCGCTTTGGTGGTGTTTGCAAAACCTGCAGTGTGCTTTTCAAAATAGTGAAAGAGAACAGGCGGACATTTTGGATCCCTGCTGTCCCATAAAAAACGCAAGACGGGGCCACGCTTTGCTAGTTACCCACACACGTCTGCATGCCAGGCCCAGTGTTTGTGTTTTTGCACTGAGACGGTTTACGGAATAAACTTCAGTTTGGCAGAAATAGTTTACTTTGTCTCATCTGTTTGACATTCAGGACTGCCGAAGAAGGCAGGCTTCATCTTTGCAACGGGTTCTGGCCACATCATGCCTGGAGATGGCAGCGGTGCCATCGAGACGCGGCGCCCTCATGTCAGGTCGCAATTCAGAAGGTGTAAAGTACACTCGGATAGGGTTGCATCTCTCTGCAAAGTAGCCTCTATGGACCTGGGGTGAGGATTTGTAGGGTGAAACGCCCTCTCTGTATGTTAAAGCCACTAAAGTGGAAATTCACTTGTAGGAAACTGTGGTGGGCAAGCCAGAGCAGTTTTGGTAAGAATTGAGCTGTAGCCGAGAAAGGGGGTCCAGGTTTGCACTGAGAGCCAGCAAAACAAGTTTGACGAGGAGAGGAGGAGGCAGCGGGGGGAGGGGAGAGAGGAGGGGCCTGCGCCTGTTTCCCTTGCGGGAGTGAGCAGGCGGCACCATCTGTTTGAAGTTTACTACAAACAGATGGTTTCAAAGCTCGCTCCCGCAAGGGAATCACCAAACGTGCACAAGTTGCTATTGAAAGCAATCCAAAGCATGCACGTTTTGGCAGAAAAGGCGAATCGATTCCTAAAGGTCTCTTCCTAAGCAGTGCATGCGCGCTGCGTATGAGAGACCTAAAAACATGGGGTGGATGACACAGAGGGCGGTTAGCGTGGGGGGGGGGGCGCAGGGGCACCCAGTCGTGCTTCGAGCACTTACACAAGCATGAAGCATGCAATTAACAAAGAAAGAGTTCAGCAAATAACAGTTTCGCTGTGGAAGCATAACAAAACTGTGCATGGTTGGTGCTACACTGGAAAAAACTGAAGTGATGTTTGCTGCTTAAACCAAGCACATGGCAGCAAACAAGACCGACAATGCTCTAAACAAATAGTAAGCAGCAGGCAGGAGATCCCTTGTTTACTTAAAACTACAGGTCTTGCCGACAGCGCATGTGCGCTGCCTAGGCTTGACCTAGAAAGTATCTCAAAGTGTAAATTACCTGAGTTTGACAAGAAAATGTATTGTTTCATGTTCAGACGTGCCTTTGTGGATTGAAGAATGCAAAAGTTTTCCTGCTATGCCCTTCCTGGAGTTCTGACTTATATACCCTGCCACAGCCCATCTCAGACAAAATGTTTCCAAACTACCTTAGGCCCTGGACTACCCCTTTAAGGTAGGCAGGGGTGCTTTCTCCCATAGAGCTTTGGAACGTTGCCCCACTCATATTGTGGTCCCCCCTATTAAACCTGAATAACATACATTTTAAAGTTTCTTTTATTCTGCTTGCGTCAGTTAGTCTTCAGCCACTGGCCGGCTGTCTGAGGGGACTCCTGGAAATCAACGTATGCAGACCTGAAGGAGTGGGGCTTAAACAATATTGAATTTGATAGACACCATGTTCAAAAGACTGCCCGCATCAAAGTTAGCAGAGGAGTTCGGCAGGGATGTGTCCTCGCCCCTACCCTTTTCTCACTCTATATAAATGGAGTAGTGGACCGCCTCCTAGAAATCTCAGCTGACGCACCATCTTTGGCAGGGAGGAGGGTACCCACACTACTATTTGCAGATGACACCTTGCTAATTTCAAAAACCCCGGTTGGCCTACAGAGCTTGCTAGTGGGCTTTGAACAATTGTGTGGGTCAATGGGTCTGAAGATCAACACCGATAAAACCAAGTTCCTTGTATTGAACCCCCCCAGTAAACTTGGACGTCCCCCAGTGCTTAATACGGTCCCCTTGGAAAGAGTCAAGGAATTTGATTACCTCTGTATTCGGCTACTGGACACTATGAAGTGGGATAGTCACCTCAATAAAATTCTCCTGAGCCACAAAAGGGTGGTGGGGGCTCTTCTCAAAGAACAGAGGGCATCATCGATGAAACCTATTGCCCCAGTGCTAGACATTTATGCTGCTAGAGGCGTTAGTGCGGCGCTCTATGGAGCAGAGCTCTGGGGCGCCCTGGATGTGAGCAAGTTGGCCCTTTCTGAGAATAGGTTTCTTAGGGATCTGATGTCCCTCCCCAATAGCACTCCCATTCTTCCCTTGTTGCTGGACATGGGCTGTCGCTCCATTCAAGATCAGGCTGGGCTGCGTCCCCTCCTTCTGTGGGCTCGCCTATGGAGGGTGCCGGAACTTGCTAGCTATGCCGAGGGGCTAAGGGAGATACTAGACATGTCTGGCTGGGCAAAAATAAGGTGGCTAAGGGACGTGAAAAGTCTGTTGGTACAGCTCGGGCTGTAAGGGGCTTGGCAATCTCGGTCTGCTCCACCCAAGGCAGCCCTGAAGAACTTATACTGGACTTGGGTAATGAACAAAAGAAACACCGAGCTCAGCTTGTGCCGGACTTCAAGGGACTTTCTGCTTGTAAAGAATGTGGCACTCCGGGAACTCTGCTTGGACATTATTTCGATCTCCAGGGACAGGGCCTTGTTTTTTTAAATTCAGAATTGGCATGCTACCGGTTAGAGATTTGACTGCACGGTGGAAACCCCCAGCTCTAACCACCCTTTTCTGTCCTTTCTGTCCACTTAAGCCAGAGACGATTCCATACCTCTTGTTCGAATGTCCTGCCTATAAAGTACCCAGAGGTAGGTGGTTAAAGCCACTATGTAGGGAGTTGGGAACTCGACAATGCAGTGTGGCCCTGTGAATTTTAAGATCAGATACCCGGCCGCTGTATGTTTGTGGCCTATCCAAATATATAAGCTGGGCATGGTTGATTAGGTCAAAGCGGCTTTCCCAAATTGTTTAATTTTGGTCACTTTTGGCACCTTCTTAGTTAATTCATTACCGCCATCTATGATGTTGGAAGAATACCAGTTTTGTATGGCTTGGTTTTTATGTTTTTAATGTTTTTAAATAATTGTTGTGATATTTCTGTATTGCTTTTAAAGATATTCTTTTATTGAAATAAAGCCAACTTGACAACAACTTGATAGACACCATGGTCACCAGCGAGTGAGCCTGGGCCCATAAAGTGAGCATGTTGGATTTGACTACTGCTTGTCCCTGGCCAGTCCGACATCCGCACTAAAGGCATCTCCACAGGAGTCTCCACCTGCGCATTAGTGAGCCTGGGGTGACTCTAAGCCTTAGCCCGGTCTCCTAATGAGCAGTGAGTTGGGCTGTCCGAGCCAATCCTGGCGCTCCTCTCATTCTGTCTAACAGAAAGGGAGAAGCGTCTGGATTGGCTGAGAGATGCGGTTACTAGAGTTCTAGTGCAGTGCTGTGCACGAGGCAGAGCGGGGGCCGGGAGGCTCCTATCCACTGAACATGCTCAATCACTGTACAGCTTTAATGTGAAGCTATGCAGCGATTGACCATTTCTGCTGTTCCTGCTGAGCGAGCCGGTGTCTCTCCTAGTCTCTTCCCCGTTCGTGCGTTGCTAATGGCACGCTTTGCACAAGGAAGTGGTGGAGTGAAGAAGATCGAGACCCCACCTGACCTCATGGCCTCGCACTTGAATTGTCCTCACTGTGAGCCTTGCGTTAACGTAGATATCAGCTCAGATCCCCTTTTGGCTGGAGTTTATCCAAGTGGACAGTGGAGTGGACATATCTGCATCATGCATTGTCTGCATTGGTCAGCTCATTATGGTTTGCTGCTAATTGCTAAGGTGTTCTCTGCAGTGTAAAAATAGCACTAATAATATGACTAAATAAGGAGGTAAAAACCATAAGGAATATGTTTGTGGCTGATTGTGCTGAGTTTGCATACGGCACTAGCGCTGCCTCAAGTTTTAGTCAAGGTCAACGCCACGCCGGAGTACCGTGCCGTAAGTAACTCAGGCCTGAGGCCTGTATTTCCTCCCATTAGCCCAGTTCCTTATTTCCGTCGTGTTTTGATTTTTACTTTATCATGATTAGACGTTTTGGCTCTTGCGGGCACCAGAACCGAACCCAAGACCTTTGTCAAATTTCGATACAGATCAAAACATTGTTTAATTGTTGTGAAACCAGGAGAGGGGTATGGAGCTAAGAGAGGGAGAGAACAGATATTCTCTCAGCCAGGAGAGCAACTGTGCACACTGACAGCCCTGCGGGGAGCCGTGCACACCAGCATCCCTGCACACATGCGATCCTGTGCACGGCTGCTCTGAGCATTGGTGGGAGTGTACAGTGCTAGCTTTGTGCACAGTAGCCCAGGAAGTGGATGCGCTCTCTGACATGCTAACAGAGGCGGACCCTGCACAACAGGCTTTGTAAGCGGTTAGGTCTGTGCACTGACAGCCTTACAGGCAGTTGTGCACTCTGCTGGACGTGTACCTGTAGTGCTGCCCTGAAGTCTCCTTGTGCAGGGAAACTCTACAGGCAGTCCTGAGCACAAACCTCATTGAGCACGTAGACTGCTCCCCTTGTGTACTCGTCGCCCTGTGCAGTGGCAGCTCGGCACACTGAGAGGACTGCAGCGTGCAGGGACCCCTGTGTGCTGACATGGTTCAGCTAAGAACAACTTGTTAACATTTTGCTCAAAACATAGTTTACATTTTAAATTTGCAATACCCACGCTTGTTGTTATGAGATAATCAATACGGGAGTACATGTTTCACCTATAACTACCAACCAGGCGCAGTGCAGAGACAACCCTGTGTCCAAGTCGGATAATTGCAGACCTTGCATGTCGCACAGTACAGGTTGGATTGACATATTATAACCCCTCGCCCCCCTCCACCCCCACCCCCTCATCGAGCCCTCTTTGTGATGGTCGGTTTTTAGTGGAGATGGGCCTGCCAGTAAATTCTTGGCTCTAAGAGCTGAGGCTCGAGACAGCAAAATATTTGGCAAATAAATTGTGCAACAAACATCATGTAAACACACAACAAAGTCGATTTACATTTCAAAAACGTTTTCCTTGTAACAAGGGACCGTTTCACTGCAGTTCGTTATTTTTTATCGCTGAACTGAGTCGTTTGCTGGAAGTGACCATTTCTTCAGATGAAGTTAGAATCATTCATGCAGCCACCAGCTCCGTCCTGACGAAATGTCAGCAGAGAAGTTCCTATATGTAGTTCACGTATAGGAGCAGTTTATATACAGCACTTATCCTTGATTGATGCAGTCCTAGGTGCTGTCCAATGTGCCGATGAAAAGAGGCACAGTAAAAATTGCCAAAGATCACACAGTTTATTCAACTGAGGTGACAAAGCTGGGATTGGCCACGTGTTCTGAATTCATACTGCGCAATTCAGGCATTAGACTTGGCTTGCACCGTGAAAACATTCTGCATTTTAAATTACCCCCTCGAGAGTGAGTGGAGGCAGACCCTCTTCAGCAAGACTTCAAGTGTTATCAAGGCAAGTTTCAACAATTGGCGAACAGAGTGTGTGGCAGGGCGCGTAGAAGCCATTTGAAGGCTCGGCTCGTTTTGAGCTCGAGGCTCCAAGAGGACTTCGAGCAGAGCCAGGCTTGGGGCTCCTTCCTGGGTCGAGCCTCCAGTGGCTCGCCCATTTCGGGTTTTCAGCTCTCCAAGAGTTCCAGAGTGCGCCGTATGACGGTGGCAAACATGCTAATTCAATGCACACACAGTGGTCTCGTGTGCTAAAGCAAGTGTGCCATTGAGCTGCTGAACAACAGAACGATTGCACAGGCCATCGACCTCAGAAGGATGAACGGGTGAGTCTCTCTTGCAAGTAGTCCAACAGAGAACTGGTCAGATGATGCATCCAGTCCGTGAAACTATGCCCAGAGCTATATTTCTGGGATTTTAATCTTTCACCAGCAAAATTCAAATAGGTCCCTGCAGACCCACTCGGGACCCGTTCCAATATCCTTTTTAATTACTTCTGGGTCTGTGACCCAGAGGTTCCCGGTCAACTTAAAACACCCGACGGGGCAATAAAGCTCGCATGTAATCTGTTCTTGTTTCCGGCTCCCTGCAGCATATACAATAACGCCCTGGCCTATATCATTAGAGAATCAATTAACCCGCTAAACTTCATGATTGGAGTGTCTAAGAGATTATAGACAGATCTCGGCTGGTGGCGCAATGGCGCATTAACCCTCTGATCTTTCTCAGGGATGTAGAAGGCACTGACCTTGGCAAGCTGGGGGTTCCTTTGCGTGTAGCTCCTGGAATAGTCAGCAAAAGTACAGCGCTGATCAAACATTTTATAGAGAGGAGGCATAGAGGCGGGTTGGCGTCTCTCCCATGGAGGAGAGGTTTGCCACGGACCTGCCCCTCTCCCTGTCCCGAACTAACCTTTGCACAGACCGGGAGTATCACAGAACTGGATGCTTTCACTCACTCGGGACACATTCATCACTGCAGATGTTTACTTCGGAGAGGGGCGGGGAGATGAGGGAGCACGGAAATAAAATCAGAACAGATGTTTTGATAGAAATTCCAGTGAACTCATGGAACAACAGAACGCAGAATCGGCGGAGGCGAAAACAGAAAATGGATTAAAAATAACTGGGGCAGTAACAAGAGCAAACCCGGCGTTTTGTGAATCCAAGGTTGAAGTTGGAGACCACGCAGGACCCCTGGCAGTGGGCAGAAGGGAGCGGTCTAGCAGTCAGTTTATGCCTTTCATTATTTTGTTTCATTTGGGCGCAGTAGCAATCATAGATTATAAAAGTAGTAGTATTATTTAGAGTACTGCATTTTAGGGTCGAGCCTGCATGCGCTACGGCATATGTGTTGCTTGCAAGACCCTATTGTTTACACAATGGACTTAAGCCCCGAAAGCTTCTGCAGGTCCAACCAAAACAAAAAACCGACAAGCTAAAGGCACCAATGGGAACATTACTATTCCAGCAGTGTCTCCCCTCCTAGAGAAACCTCCAGAATCTAAAACGAAGCAGTCTCGCCCCAAAATAATCAACTTCCCGCCGGAAGCTTCCCCCTTCGTGGTGGTCTTAACAGCTGTACCACCACTGAAGGAGGGTATAAGAGAAACTTTCGCAGAGTTAAGGAATAAATGTGCCCAGTGGCTCCAACTGCATAAACCCTTACCTGCTTACATCAGGGGTGAGATCTTTTCTGTACGTAGAGGAGACTGGGTGGGCAGGAATACGAAGACCATAGCGGGTGACGTTATTACCATCAAATTTAGGGAGATAGGGGCAGCAAGCTATATCTGCAACACACCCAACAGTGGACCTGCCACCCAAATAAACCCTCTTCCCTTGTGCTATTTCCTACCAACACCCTCACGACAAAATTTTCCTTCCTCTACTTTTCCGGTAACTAGAGGGTTCATACACCCCTCAGAATACATTACGTACCAATGCCAGCAGCCTCCACATACTCCGCGATTCCCACAAATACCACAACATACAACCTTCCAGTGGCAACCACCCCCTCAACTTCCCCAACCTTTACATCATTTTTCCCAGCAGTGGCAGCAACCACCTCAACCCACACAACACATCACCCACCAATGGCAGCAACCGTGGCAAGGACGGCCCCCCCCTTTCAATCCATTAGGTCCCAATCACCGAGGCAGAGAAAGGGACGAATGGAGAGCACAAGAACAGTGGAGAAATTACAGTGATCCCCCACGTTGGGATGGCTGGAATGGTCTTCCCCTAGCAAACAAGTATAGCGCCCTAGAGTGCGTTGACTGACCATCACAGCTAGAAGAACAGTCTCTAAATAGCACTGACTCACTGGGATCCTCGGATTCTCCTCTAACCCCTCCAGACCGAGAGATTCCTGGTGAATCACAAACAGTCAAAACCTCTAGGGACAATCCAACAACCCTAAGCCTGATCTCCTGGAATATTGCAGGGTTAAGGACAAAAGTGGAGGATGGGACAATTAAGTACCACGCGCACAGTCATCAAATAATCTGCTTACAGGAGACGTGGTCACAACAAGAACACCATTTACAGGGCTACAAGACATACTTCTCCCCCGCGACGTCAGGACAGAAGGGTAGACCAAAGGGAGGACTATGCATCTATTTAGCCAATACAATTCAAAACATCAAAACAAAGGTCATCGAAATGGACCCTAATTTTCAGATCCTTGGTCTCTCCCTACCGAAAAAAGAGTCAATAGTCATTACTAACTTCTACAATAACCTGGACGAACCAGAGTTTCAGAGAGTCCTAACTCACCTCCACGAAAAACTAACCACTATTAGAACGAAACAAGGAGAAAGAGGCCCGGTATCTATAATATGGGTAGGCGACTTCAACCTCCACGCCTGTACCCAACCAAAACAAAAATGTCCTGGCATGGTGACAGAGGAAGGTCTTTCTCTTATCCACTTCTCGCATAACAACATGGGCAGATTAATGAACGATCTCCTATCAGATCTGGACCTCCAAGTAGTAAACACCTTGGACCATGGAGCCAACTCGCTAGCACCGACCTACATAGGAAGAGGTTACAGTACCACGGTTGACTTCATAATAATATCAGCAACCTTAGAACCAAGAGCAAAAAACTTCGAAGTCAAACCGAATTCCCAAAGCGATCACGCAATACTAAAATTGGAAGTAACAACAAACCATCAACAATGCCCTCCTATGACAATAGCCAACGCACTGACCCAGGAAAACATAAGCATGGACAAACTAAATGGGTACTCAATAAAGTGGGGGAAGATAAACCCAGAGGAACTCACTAAAAAGCTGATAAAGTCAGTCTACCCCCAAATTAAAATTTGTCTGGACATATCAACAGAAGACGAGGAGCTCCTTAACAACTTCGCCCAAATTCTGGATAAATTAAAGGTTCTACTTACAGCAAAACATAAAACCGGAATACCCCGACTAAAAGGCTGGTTCAATCAAGAGTGTACCAAGGCTCATACAAAGCTGAAACTAGCCCTAAACAAAGACGAAAGGGATCCTCGTACTATAGCCATCCTAAGAAGCGAATACCACAAAACCAGAAAAAAGAGAAAAGAGGAACTTAAGCAAGCACTTTGGAACGAACTCCATACCAGTGCACAAGACAAAAACCCCCAAGCCTTCTGGAGAATTATAAGAACTCCCTTCTTGGTTGATGACACGCGCCCAAAAATCGAAGTCGCAATAGACGCTGCAGAATGGGTATCTCATTTCACAAAAATTTTCCAAAAATCATCCTCTGATCAAGAAACGGAAGAGGAAAAAGAAATATCTCCACCATACCCTATAGACATAAACTTCGAAATCTCTGAGATCCTTCTGGCACTGAACTCAACCAAAAAAGGAAAAGCTCCAGGCCCAGACGGAGTCCCGGCTGACTTTTTTAAACACAAAACAGAACTTTGGGCACCGATTATAACAAGGGTGTGCACTGCAACGGCAAAAAAAGGAATCTTGGAGTCATGGACAAGGTCCACTATGGTGCCGATATTCAAGAAAGGCAATCGCCAGGACCCTGCTTGCTACCGCCCAATTTCTTTGTTGGATTCACTGGGGAAGATGGCAGGCAGAGTGATCCTAGAAAGACTTCAGGATTGGGTGGAGGAGAGAGGTATACTATCTGACCTACAATTCGGTTTTAGAGAAGGTCTAGGAACCGTGGAACAAGCCCTGAACCTTTCGGTCATTTTTGGAAAATACGTGCAAGCCAAAAAGGAAACACTGTACATGATCTACGTGGACTTGTCCGCGGCTTCTGACTGCGTCTCCCATACCAAACTATGGTCCCTTTTAGCCCAAATGGGGGTAGACGCGCCACTCTTGAACTTTTTAAGGGAACTCTATTCTAACCCTTCCGCAAGAGTTCATTTTGGCACAAAGGGGGAACTGACAGCGTCATTTAGAGTGGAGCGTGGGGTCAGACAAGGATGTGTTCTGGCACCCTTCCTTTTCTCCCTCTCCACTAACAACCTGGAGGTAGAGCTTTTGAAGGGTGCCCGGGATCTCCCGCAGGCTAAACATCGCCCGATCCCCACTCTGCTCTACGCGGACGACGATGTCCTCCTGGCACGAACCCCTTGTGAACTCCAAAAATCTCTCAACAGATACTCTCAGTTCATGAGAACCCTAGACCTTCACATAAACGTGAAAAAGACTTTCGTGATGAAGGCTGGGGTCGGGAGAAAACATCAAAAAACCATTTTCCTTGATACCCAAAAAATAGACTCCACAACTGAATATTGTTACCTAGGAGTCACAATAGATAACAAACTCTCCTGGAAAAAGGCAGTGGAAGCCAGGAAACACTGCTTTAAAAGAGCATTAGCTGCATTGGTGACATTCACACAAAAACTGGGAAAACGTCCGCCCATGGAGCTGCTGACTATATATAAAGCCAAATGCCAATCGACAGCCCTATATGGCGCAGGATTATGGGGTCATATGGATGTTACTTCCCTGCAAATTGCAGAAAATAACTTTTTTAGATTTCTCCTATCAGCCCCAAAGCGAGCTTCGACTTACGCCTGCCACACAGAATTGGGCGTTCCACACATTGAAGATCTTGCGAAAATACAACCGCTACTCCTATGACCTTACAAAGACGATACTGGCAGATGCAATGTCCCTGGACTATGCTCTAAAAATTAAATGGCTAGCCTACATCCGGAACTTCTTCATCGACCTCGGAATAGAACAATACTACTCGAATCCAGAAAAAATTGAAGAACTCACAAAAAACAACTTAAAAACACGAGCCTTGGGCCGTCTGGAAAATCTGAGATTACAATCAGAAGCAGGGAAACAGTCCGTCCAACATGCAATAACGGTCCAATCCACCTTTTTAATTCAGCCCTATTTAACTCTCAATATTGGTACCTTTGATCGCTACCTCCTGATAAGATTCAGACTAAACATATTCCACAAGCTGGTAGCTTTTCCAACCCCAAACGTCTGGGACTCAAATCCACCTCTTTGTCCCTGTGACGGAAAATCAACACAAACTACCCTCCATACCGTCTTGTTCTGTACATTTTATCAGGAACACCGCAAAGTCTGGTTACTGACTCTCCTAAAAACTTGGGGTCTTAGACAATGTCGACCAGCCATGCTGAGCCTGCAGCTTTTGGACACTGAAGCCACATGCTACCACGTTCTTAACTTTTTGAAATGTATATACAGACACAGAAAAAATCTCTAAAATAACTGTATTGCACAAATCATTCAATCTCTTTTTAACTTTCACGTTACTTGTAAATAGATTGTAATACAGATTTTTACTATGTACTGCTTTTATGGATCTCTAAAAAAATCCGAATAAAGTTTATTATTACAATGGACTTAAAGCCCTCCCATTGCTTGCCATTCGTTGGCTCCAGTGCTCTTCTTCTTTGTAGCCACCTTAATTGGCCAGTGCTGGCCGAACACGATTTCCTATCCTTTCTGTGGAGCAAGAACCAAGCACAGATTAATCAAAGTTAATCAGTGCCTGTCCCATGCTCCCAACATGATTGATTCATGTACTATTTCTTACCCCTCCCAGGCTAAAACAAGCATTTGCAATGCAATAGGTCTCGCATTTTTTAGAGTTGGGTATATTGGCGTTGTAAATCTTTTTTACTTATGTGTTTTGTAGTGGATGGATGTGATGGCAATTGTGTGTTTTACAATTAATCTAAAAGGAAGCGTGTTGATTGTAGGTTCTGGTGTATGAGACTTACTGGGATACAGTTCAAAGAAATACTGGATTTCTTTTAGTAAATGGATTCTATGCACTTAATAATGGCACAACGAGAATGCTTTATTAAATACAGGGAAAACCGGGTATGGATATACTGAATCTAAGAGAATAGGAGGCACCTGATGATTTTATTTGTGGGCATTTAATATCGTTAAGCAGTATGATGGTGGAATTTGACTATGCTTTTAACTCCACAAAGAGTGGCAGCTATGAATGTTATGGGATTACCACCATGAATCCACAACGAGCAGATTAAAGATAACATTTGCTGTATGTAACTGGTAGGTCTGTGCACAAACCAATGAAACATAGCCTGAGGTTCTAATGATGGGATGAGCATAGAGGCAGATCCCTGGGTGCGGACACAGACTGGGGATGCACTGGACCCATAGGCATGCGGAGCAGAGACACAGTGAGACAATGTGAGCTGAAGCAGACACAGGATACAGGGTATGAAGGTAGTGATCCCATTCAGTGGACACATACTGGGGGCACAGTGAGGAACCACAAACCAAAGGGGGTGCATTTGTGGGGTGGACACACATAGAGGCATAGTGTATCAAGCAGGCATAAGGTAAGAAGAGGAGGATGAACACCCATCCAGGTACAGAGGTTGGGACACCATTCAATGGACACACAGTGGGAGTGACGACGACTGGTGAGTGCTAGCAGGGAGGCAGGGATACGGTGGGCACATACGACTGATGGTGAGCGATAATAGGCAGAGGACATGGAGGCTGGTGGTAGGAGACGGAACGGGGATGAACGTGGAGTGGGTCATATAAGTAGGGCATACAGGAAGCAGGTGAAGGGTGATTATACACTGGCTGAATGGGTACCGTGATAGAGGGAGTAGAGACAACAGATGTATTAAGAGTTTGACCAGATTCTGAAGAATGGATCTTGAAAGCAGTTATCCCACGCAGTGGATAGACACTTGGGGTACAGTAGGCGATTGGGCAAAGAAAGGACATTGTAAAAGAAAAACCCAGGATGGGTCAGTTACATTCTGAATGAAATGGAGTCATCATGTAAATCTACATTGTCAGTAAGGACTTTGAGGGTGGAGCCATGCCAGGTTTTTACAATATCCACCTGAAACATATTTACATGTGTTACTGAAAATGGGAATCAGAATGGGTCTGTAGTCTGACCCTTATAAACCTGCAATGGATGACCCTGATTTATACAAGATAACAAATCATCATCACTATGCCTCTACAAGAGGAATAGCAATTTTCTTTAGGCTAATAATCATATTTAAAATTATACTGACTTTTATAACAAACAAAAAAAGCTCTAGCTGGGAAGGCATGTTTTATTCGTTATGTATTAACTGACTAAGTTATTGTCTTATTAAAAACACAAACATTTTGAGGAGATAAGCTACCTGCCGAGAGTGCTGGTTATTCCTTCCTCAAGTGGCACACTCAGCTCACCATTGATTGAAAAGTACCTGAACCCTGGAACTGGAAGGGATTTAGTATATGCCAACTCTACAGATGGTTTATTTCATAAAGGTGAGTTTTAAACATACCTCACTGGTTTGAGAGCCTACTTCAGAGAAATGAGCATACTTTGGATCTCAAAAGGTTCGAACAGCAGTGGGGCTGACTAAGACCCTACTTTAAAGTGTAACGCAAATTTGACTGTGATAATACCGCACCAAAAATGTGATACAATATTACAACACTAGAGTGATATTCGGATGCATGAACGAGATACATTATGAAAAACACGATTAGCACCATTCCAAATTACTCAGTCTTGGAGTCCGGGCAATGTGGCAATTAAATTTGGACCAGCACAAATTGTTTGAAAAAACACATGTGGTGTAAGTAATTTGCACAACACTTGTAATCCGGTTTAGGAGCAAATGTTCATTTATGTGTGGTTTGGGATTAACCTGAGCCAATGACTGAGGGCCCAATGCTTTCATTTTTCAAAAGTGTAAAATAGGAATTCAACTGTTTGAGAATAACACTTTGTTAGATCTGGGGGTCTCTAGTTGGCAATGGTATTCACCTGTGTCCAAATAGGGACCCTACTTCTAAGTCAGGATAAGGGGATTACACTCCTTGATAACCCCTGCTCACCCGCTTGGTAGCTTGGCACGAGCAGACTGGCTTATCCCAGAGGCAGTGTGTTAAGCATTTGTGAATATACACGGTAATGCAGTGATAACACTACGGATGGACACAACACAGGTTTTTATAAAAATAAGTATTCTTTATATAGACTTAAAGACAAGAACACAAACGACAAAAGTCCACAATACTACACTTAAGATTACTTAAAACATGATTAAAGTCTCTTAGATCAAGTTGTTGTTAAATGCGACAAAGTTCTCAACAAAGTACCTGTATGAGTAACGCAAAGTGAACAAAAGGCTTGCAAAAGGGGAAATGCGTTGGTTTCATGATCCGGGGGAACGGTTGCGTCTTGCCTCAATGCTTGCGCAGAGTAGGGGACTCGTTAAGATCCTTACCGGCGGAGGTGATGCGTAAATTCTCGGCTTGTGGACCCGTTGCGGTGCGCAAGATGGCGCCTTGATGCAATGCGATGATCCAGTTGTGATGCGAGAAGATGGTGCCCTTGATGCTGCAATGCGATGACGATGCAATGACGTCCTGGTAGCCTTGCGACGATTCTGTACTTTGGAGCCACGACAGGCCTTGCGACACGCTTCTCCAGTGATGCGATGGCGACTCCTATGATGGCGTCACGCTTCTCCGGTGATGCGACAGCAGACAGCTTCGATGAACACACGCTTCCAGGGAGATGCAGCGAAGGCTCGCTTCTTCGGCGTTGCAACAATTTCAGCTGCGGCGGCGACGCACTTCTTCTCGATGCGTTGTGCTTCGAGCTCCCAGGGATATGCAAGTGACTGTAGTCAGAATTCCCAGCAAGGAAATTCAGGAGGGAGCTGGAGGTGAAGTCTTTTGCCCCTGAGACTTCAGCAGGAGGCAAGCACAGTTCAAGCCCTTGGAGAATATTCTGTAGATGAAAGTCCTTACAAAGTTCCTTCTCCTTTCCCTTGGCAATGAAGCAACCACTGCAGGCCAACCCAGCAAACAGCACACTGGCAGAGGGGCAGTCCAAACTCCTGCAGCTTCCTTGGTTCTTCTCCTTGGCAGAAAGGTTTCGTGTTCCAGAAGTGATCTAATTTCTTGGGATCAGGGTCCCAATATTTATCCTCCCAAATTCTTTGTTCTCTGAAGGCGGAGAGGCCTCTGCCTAGTCCAAACCAGTTCCTGAGCACTTTGTTTGCATGACTCTCCTCTTCCTTTCACTGTGCAGGGCAGAGACATCAGCCGCCCCACAGGAGGTGGATCCAGCACAGGGGAGGGAAGATACAGCTCTGGAGCACTCCGTTGACATGATTCCTTCTCTCCTTTCACAAGGCAGAGACATCAGACAAGCCACAGGGGGTGGAGCCAGCATTGTAGAGGGAAGGCCCAGCCCTATTCAGGTCCCAAGTGCGACTCCTCCCTCCCATGTAGATGCAGATCTCTCTATTCACCACCGGGCTGCCCCAGCCTGTTTCTTGGAATTCCCCAGCCCTGTCACACACAAACCCAGAAAAAGATTATACAACCCAGCAGAGGCAGGCTCAAATGGTTAGGCCAGCAAATACCTGCTTTCTAAAAGTGATATTTGCAAACACAGAATATTAAAATAACCTTTACTAAAAGATGTATTTTATTATTCTGAGTTCAGGCATACTACATTCGAATTTCTACCATGTTCCATAAGTCAGTTAGGATTATAAGAATGTAATAATCTAACTGCCCATTCTGGCCTATAAGAACAGGTAGCCTTCAATAGGGAACAACGAAAATGGGTGTAATTCACTATTAGAACATGCTACGCACATCAGAGCATGTCCTACCGTATACTTACAATGCACACTGGCACAGTGCCCAAAGCATAAATCCAGCAAAAACATATCAAAACAGAGGAGGCAATCCGTCAAAAATGGAAGGGAGACTCACGCCAATGATGCCAGGTCTAACACACTTTATTTTCAAAAAGATAATTACGTTCTATGCACATTATACATTACTGGTACATGAGTAAACTCAGCATCTGTTTTCTTTTAGCTACGCGTACTTGTCACAATAGCCAAATCCACAGAAGCCCGTGCCATAAAATAAAGATTTACTGAGAATTTCTATGCTTCTGAGAGATATTTTATTTTAATCCTAAGCACCAAAGCAACACATCTTTTTGAAAAGCACTGGGGTAGTGTTGAAAAAGCCCCACAATAGGCTAATTAAATTAAGGAAGCAGAAAATATGACTGAATGCTTTTCAAAATTAGTTATTTGCCAAAAAGGTGTTGAAAAAAAATATGCTCGCAACTCTGGTTACACCTAAATCATGGGGTAGAATCCCTTTTAAAGGTGAGCTCGAGTGGTGTACATAGTCACTGCATTAGCTGCCTACTTTCTTCAAGCCATTTTCAGACAGACCTGGAGCTTTATCCATCAGCGTGTTGCATGTGGTAAGTGTTGCTTTTTACATTGATCCAGCTCAAAATCCCGGCATGCAACCCTGAACATGGATGGTTTGATATGCGGTCCGAGTGATTAACAGTGGCTAAGATAAATTCCAGCGTTCCATCAACCACTTTTTCACGCTTTAATATGATGTGGAACCCCGACAATTAGGTCTCCGTAATAGTCACCTTTGACCCACAGCAGCACCAGCCGAGGGCTACTGAGAAAAGCTTTGGGCACCAGCACGTAGTATTTTACAAACTACACACTTCATAAAAGCCCTGCGTCACAGAATTACTGGTAGGGGCCACAACAAGGGGCGTTAATTTAAAAAGAAAAACACAATGACGTTGGAATGCCCATCTCCTGCGTTCAGCTTTAAAAGAAGGCTGCTTCTGTAAAGGAGGGAAAAACACACACACATTTTCTGTCTTCCTCTGCCATTTCCATTCCTTCAATTAAACCCACAGGTCTGTGGATGTTTCTCCCTCCCCCACCCTCCTACTGCATATTTTATTCATTGAGAAACAAACCGCGCTTTGCAGAAATCCTTGCGCTTGTTGGTTTAAAGGTTTGGTGTAGAGGGTGCGATTTTACATTGCATGGATATTAAGACTGTGTGTAGAGCCGCCATTCCCGAGCTCGAGCCTCTAATGGCCGCAGACAGGTGACTTTAAGAGGAGGCAACTGGCGCCTGCTGTGCCGGCAGGAGCTGAGAGGCCACAGGTCCCTTCCGTCGACCTGTCTTGACAAGCAGCTTCTCCATAGACATGCTCTCGGGTAGCAGCATAGGGGCCCGTGCTATCCCTCGGATAGGATGCCAGGGTACCTGCCCTTAATTTTGGCCATCACAGGGAGCAGCACTGCTCCCCTGTGAGAGGCCTTAGCCCAGAGATCTTCAAACTTTTGGATGCCGAGACCCCCCCTGTCAACATTTTGAGGCGTAAGGACCCCCTCCTGACAAAAATTTCTAAACCTGTAGGCAGGGCTACTAGAATTATGAGGCAAGTGAGGACCAAATTACTCGACAGGCTTGACTAAATTGTGTGGGAAGAAAATGTAAGTGATGTTATGTGATGTCGCGTATTTTGGGATAGCATTGCTTCATTATTTTGACATTTTTTACACACAGTAACACTGAGGAAAGATTTCACCCCATCAGTACCCGTTTATAAACAAAATACAGCAATTAACATCAGAAAGATTTCTAGTCAACCTTTGAGAAGGGCCTTCCACTCCGCAGTAATACGTGCTGGCACATTAGAAGCTCACCTGGCCCTGGCCAGGAGAGGCAGGGGTCCCTTAAAAACCTGGCGGTTTTGTGCAGAGTTAAGCAGTTTACCCATGCAGCTTTCCTCATATCTCCTCCCTTCCATCCCTCTATCCTCTCCTAACCCCGAATCCTTCTCTCACTTTGAAGGCCATTTTCTTTCACCCCTTTTTACAACATCTGAATTCTCCCCATTCAACCTCTCACTTTAACAATGCACCTCATCTCTCTATAGCACCTTTCTGACAAACATTTCATTTTTTATAGCGCTACTGATAGTTTACTCACACTCAGTTCTGTGATCTGCATGGTACACGTTCTTTGTAGCAGGCACAATAACCATCTGCACACTGTGTGGGTTACAAGAGTGCCCATGTGAGTGCACAATGAGTGATGCAACAGTGCGAGAGTAGGGTAAGAGAAGTGACTGCAGGGTGAGTGAGGTGGCGTATGAATTTGGGTACGGATGCAAGTTCAAAATGGGACAAACGAATGTATGATTACTGATGGGCTTGTTTGAGTGAGTTGCCTTTTGACCAGTGAGGGGTCAGGTGAGTGAAGTGTCACATGAGTGCAGGATGAGTAGTGTACTCGTGTGACTGCCGGGTGAGGTATAGGGTGAACAATGCAAGTGCATTGTGAGTGCAGAGTGATCACTGTGAGTGCAGGGTGAGCAGGTGAATGGTGTTAGTGCATGGTGATCAGTGTGAGTGCATTGTGATTACTGTGAGTACAGGGTGATCAGTGTGAGTGCACGGTGAGCATGAAAGTGAAGGGCGAGAATGAGGAGCTGGTTGTCTGAATGCAGGGTGCATATCCATACACTTGAAGTAACTCAGCATGTTCTTGACGGCGGCATAGGGTTTAAGATCTAATTTAAACTACTGCGGCATTAATAAAAAATAAGCAGACACCTAAAGCTGTATTTTAAGCACTTATCTGTGCATACTTCGAACAACAAATATAAATGGAAAGCACTTTTAATTGTGTTCTAGGGCTGCCTCAATGATCCCTGACTGACAAAGAGAAAAAAGACAGAAAAGTCACATAACTAATCTATACTACTATTATAAAGGAAGAACTTTGAGGCTTTGATGCGGGTAAACTCGGGAACCACAGCGCCAATCCACACACCCGATACATTGTTGGAATCCTCAGGGTGTGCAGATGGTCATAGGCTATATAAAGTTAAAAAATATGTTATATTTAAAAAATTTACATTATAAAAAAAGTAGTCCCCTCGAAGTAGCGCCGGCCGCGACCTGCGTGCTGACATCAGGAGCATGGGGAGGAGCGGCGGACATGGCACGGGGGAGGAGCGGTGACGAGCGGCGAGGAGCGATGGACTGAGGAGCGGTGGCTGAAGTAAGGCAGCGGGGGTCGGGGCAGGCAGGGGGACGGGGTGATGTAAGGCTCCAAACTACCACGATCACGCTCATTAGTTTTACCTCAAACACAGCTCAGGAAGTTGAACTGCAGATGCGCCAGCGTTTCAGCGTTTCAGCTTTAAGCGTTTAGGTTGACACGCGGGCATTATATTACCATGCTGGAATCTCGGCACGCCGAGTTCCGTCAAGGGTAAACCCCGCTCAAAGAGACCCCACAGGTGAAAGTGATCCGTCAACCTCGGAGCCGTGTTTAAATGTGCCCTCTTTTCGTGGTACTTTTCATGTGGACGGGGAAAGCAAACAGCCAGAAGCGCACTGCTGTGACTATCATATGTCGCCTTTTTAAGGCTCCGGTGGACAATGTCGGTGCAGGCGGGGGTCGGGGCAGGCGGGGGACGGGGCGGGCGGGGACGGGGAAAGCAAGCAGCCCGAAGGAAAGCCAGGAAATCTGGTTCGGTTTATCCCCACTCTAAACACATGGAAATGGTAATTTCCAGGCGAAGGCTGGAGTAACAGCTGCAATACAGTGAGACGGTTTTACATTATAATGCACTGCCTTGACTATCATATGTCGCCTTTTTAAGGCTCCGGGGGACAATGTCGGGGCAGGCGGGGGTCGGGGCAGGCGGGAGACGGGGCGGGCGGGGGCCCGAAATGCTGGACAATGTCGGGGCAGGCGGGGGCCGGGGAAGCCTGATTGCTCACGGACAAGGTCGGGACGGGCTGCTAGTGCATAGATACTTTTGTATTTAAAAGTCTATTTAGTGTCAAGAAGAGATCTTTGTAGGCTCTTTAAATAAAACAGGCAGGCATTTTTCTTTTGGCAAACCCTACTTTATATTCCTTTTCATTAAATACATTTTCACACTACAGCAGTAATTGTAAAATACAAATGTAAGGAACAGGCACAGTGGGGGCTCAGGGGGTACTGAAACCAGGAATAAAACTAAGCCTCTGTAATCAGTTTACAAAGGCATGTAAATATGCAAATGGTCTTTAAAGACCTGTGAAAAACTCGGGCGTGCTGAGATGACTCCAGACACTGCCCAGCCCAGCCCACAGCTCGAGTTACACTGAAGCAGCAGCCAGGCTGAGAGACACCACGAGGGAGGGGGGGGGGCTGAAGCCGTTCGCCTGGGAAGAAGTATGACGGTGAAGGCGCGACCCCCTTTGCATCGCTTCACGGCCCCCCTGGGTGTCGCGCCCCACAGTTTGAAGACCCCTGCCTTAGCCCCTTGATGCTAGCGCCTCGCACTCCTCCCCAAGCTTTAGTGCATCCCCACCCCGCCCATTGTCATTCTGTATTCCAGCTAATTGCCACATACAGAATGTCAATGGGGCAGTCTGGGGTGTTAAAAGCATGTGGTGGCCTCCTCCTGCCTCAGTGTACAGCAGGGCATTCTGTTATATAAAAGGTAAAACGCCCATGCTACACTGTTAGAGAACAGTGTATTTAAAGAAGCATGTAAAACAAGTTAAAAAGAACAGGTTATGTTCTTTCACTATCTCATCATTTTAGAAATGAAGTATTTTTAATATAAATTCAACAAAGCCATGGTTACTGCTTTTTTATTTTAAGCAAATACCAACCACTGACAAAGCCAATAGTCCTGGCTTGTTGTTGGTGTCATGATAGTTGCTGTATTATATATCTGGATGCAATGACAGAAACAACATATTACCAGTCGCGGGAAACACTATGCTAAGGACAGATTTTTAGCCTAGGTGTTTTAAACCACACCCTTAATTACATTGAACACCCCCTTTGAAGAGACCCCCCAGTTTTTTTAGTCCACTTAAAGCCCTGGAAACACCATGTCACAGTCACCTCACATCCTGGCACTGTGCATCCTGCATGACTCATGAATTCTAGTTTTCAGATTGCCTATGTGCAACGCTCCCCCAACCCACCCCACCCCACCCATTGCTTTTGGAACTACAGCAGGGGTGTAGTTCTTGATGGGTAAAAGTGCCTTCAAGGGACTTTGTTCAATCTATGTTTGTTAGTTAAAATTATTTTGTAAAGAACCAATTGATCGTCCTTACAGTGAATTAATCCAAATTAATCAATTTGTATTATCAACATATAACATATAAACAAAGACACAAGGTGTATACGAAAAAAAGTGTTTTTATCAAATAATTCATTGAAGAAAATCAGTTTCATATACAGATAATTAAGCAAATAAGATTTTAGGACTGTGGGTACACATAAAAATAAATTACTAAGTGACTCAACAGAACCTAAAAAACACCTATCCCAGAACACATTTGAATAAAACAAAAGAGAGGGATGAAGTGTATTGTCGACGTTTCGGTTTCTTAGCAGTTATTTGATGAAACCATCCTCAGGACTGTTATTGGTTCAGATCTGTATAGAAATATTGTAGTCTGCAAATCAAAAAATATTTACAGTTACAATATAATACTGGCTATATTCGTTACACCCTGGTGACAAAACAATAACATTAAACTGTAGTGACAAAAGACAACATCAGAATATAAATAACATACATGTGAGCATAAGATTCCTATTCCTGAATCCAGTCTAAATGCATAAATCATTGGTTTAAAAACAAGAGACATTCCATTGGTTTCTGTCACTATATCCACAGTAAACAATTAATTCTCGTATTTTCTCCATGGTTAAGCTAGAAAGATTCTAAACAATTTGAGTCAAATAAAACATTAAGCTTTTGAGTTGAGAGACCTCTAATACATTTTGAACATTGTATCCACATCAAAGGTCTAGTTACATAGACTACCTTAGCGATATGGAGACTTCAGACCTCCTAATATACATTCTGAGCATTACTAATGAGTCATTAAATGGAAGACGTTATAGATCGGATGTTATATGAAACCTGTTTTAAATTGGTGCAAATATGCATCTATTTGTGAGGGAGTACATGATTTTTAGTTACCTGCTTACAGATTGTTTACGCAGTACACAGCAAGGAAATAGTGGACCAGTCACAGTATCCGAATAACCTGACTGAAAATTGAAAATTTTGTTTAGGTATATATATTAACAATCAGAAGGGCACGCTAATTTAATTGTCAGAAAACATACCTATTGATTGCGGAAACCGCTCATCGAAACTGAATATGAAGTCAAAACTTCACTTGTATATGGTTCCGGTATTATATACCGCAAAATCCGTCTGTAAGGTAATAGTAAATATTTTTAGGTTGATATAAATTCTAGCGAAGAAAACCCAATGTGGACTTGGAAATTAGTCTTACCCGGTGTATCTCAGACAAAGTCTTATCGAGTCTCAAAACTAATCAGGAGATGTAGCGACCAGTTGAGGCTTAATTCAGCTTATGGGCAGTCTCAAGTCCTGCAGCGTCTGTCAAAAAGTACAAGAAGTTGTGCACATTAAATGCACCGATGTTTTAACTCTAATGGCGCTGCATGAGTTATGGCGGCTTGTAGAGCGTCAGTAAATGCTGAATAATAGTTACAGCGTAAATTTATATGTGCCATCCATATACCGATCATTAGTATAAATGCCATTGTTTTGCCTTTTATTGGGTTTCACTACTTCCAACACCCACCATGTCATATCAGTCTCTTTGTCACCCAGTCGGAGGTAGTGCTCCACTAAGGGAGCAGTTTCCTTTATACAACGAATGCGCGACTGATGTTGTAAAATACGCTTCTTTAAGGGTTGGATTGTTTTTCCCAAATAATGTAACAAACAGGGGCATTGAATGCAGTAGACCACATTCAAATACCTGTTGAGCAGCATTTATACTAATGATCGGTATATGGATGGCACATATAAATTTACGCTGTAACTATTATTCAGCATTTACTGACGCTCTACAAGCCGCCATAACTCATGCAGCGCCATTAGAGTTAAAACATCGGTGCATTTAATGTGCTTTTTGACAGACGCTGCAGGACTTGAGACTGCCCATAAGCTGAATTAAGCCTCAACTGGTCGCTACGTCTCCTGATTAGTTTTGAGACTCGATAAGACTTTGTCTGAGATACACCGGGTAAGACTAATTTCCAAGTCCACATTGGGTTTTCTTCGCTAGAATTTATATCAACCTAAAAATATTTACTATTACCTTACAGACGGATTTTGCGGTATATAATACCGGAACCATATACAAGTGAAGTTTTGACTTCATATTCAGTTTCGATGAGCGGTTTCCGCAATCAATAGGTATGTTTTTTGACAATTAAATTAGCGTGCCCTTCTGATTGTTAATATATATACCTAAACAAAATTTTCAATTTTCAGTCAGGTTATTGGGATACTGTGACTGGTCCACTATTTCCTTGCTGTGTACTGCGTAAACAATCTGTAAGCAGGTAACTAAAAATCATGTACTCCCTCACAAATAGATGCATATTTGCACCAATTTAAAACAGGTTTCATATAACATCCGATCTATAACGTCTTCCATTTAATGACTCATTAGTAATGCTCAGAATGTATATTAGGAGGTCTGAAGTCTCCATATCGCTAAGGTAGTCTATGTAACTAGACCTTTGATGTGGATACAATGTTCAAAATGTATTAGAGGTCTCTCAACTCAAAAGCTTAATGTTTTATTTGACTCAAATTGTTTAGAATCTTTCTAGCTTAACCATGGAGAAAATACGAGAATTGATTGTTTACTGTGGATATAGTGACAGAAACCAATGGAATGTCTCTTGTTTTTAAACCAATGATTTATGCATTTAGACTGGATTCAGGAATAGGAATCTTATGCTCACATGTATGTTATTTATATTCTGATGTTGTCTTTTGTCACTACAGTTTAATGTTATTGTTTTGTCACCAGGGTGTAACGAATATAGCCAGTATTATATTGTAACTGTAAATATTTTTTGATTTGCAGACTACAATATTTCTATACAGATCTGAACCAATAACAGTCCTGAGGATGGTTTCATCAAATAACTGCTAAGAAACCGAAACGTCGACAATACACTTCATCCCTCTCTTTTGTTTTATTCAAATGTGTTCTGGGATAGGTGTTTTTTAGGTTCTGTTGAGTCACTTAGTAATTTATTTTTATGTGTACCCACAGTCCTAAAATCTTACTTGCTTAATTATCTGTATATGAAACTGATTTTCTTCAATGAATTATTTGATAAAAACACTTTTTTTCGTATACACCTTGTGTCTTTGTTTATATGTTATATGTTGATAATACAAATTGATTAATTTGGATTAATTCACTATAAGGACGATCAATTGGTTCTTTACAAAATAATTTTAACTAACAAACATAGATTGAACAAAGTCCCTTGAAGGCACTTTTACCCTTCTATCTTCATTACCCAAGCCCTCAAGGGTATTCCGGGTTGCTCACTTCCTTAACTAGTTCTTGATGGGCCTCTTCTGTCTGCAACTCTGCAGACAAAGGTTCACCTCATGTGAAAAGGTGGGTGAGTAAAAGAATTGATGGGATGTGTAAATGGCTGGATGGATTAGTGAAAGGATGAATGAAAGGGTGAATGGATAGATAATGAAAGAAAGGATGGATGGATGGATGAGTGAGTGGAAGTATGGAAGAGAGAAAAGGTAAATAGATGGATGTATGGGTGGAAGGGTAGATGGATGGGTAAAAGGGTGGATAGGTGTGTGAAAGGATGGATGGATGGATGAGTGAAAAGGTCGATAGTGAATGGGTGAATGGATGAGTGAAAGGATGGATGCATTGATAAATTGATAAGTGAAATGGTGGATGGATACGTTAAAGGGTGGATGTAAGGATTGATGAGTGAGTGAAAGCGTGTAGATGGACAAAAGGATGGATAGATGAGTGAAGAAGTAAAAGGGTTGATGGATGAGAGAACGAACAGATGGATGGATGAGTGAAAGGATGGATGAGTAACAAGGTCAATGGATGGATTCATGAATGGATGAGTAGATTGTTGGGTGGGTGGAAGGATGGATGGATGGATAATTGAAAGGGGGATGGAGAGATAAAAGGGAGGATGAATGACTAAAAGGGTAAATGGGTGGTAAAATAAGTGACTGGGTGGATGAATGAGTAAGTGAAAGGATGGCTGAAAGGGTAAATGGCTGGATAGATGAGTGAATAGATGAATGGGAAGAAGAGTGGATGGATGACTGTACGGATGGATGGGGTGAAAGGGTGGGTGGATGAATAATGGATGGATGAGTGAAAGGGTGGATGGAGGGATGAATGAGTGAAATGATGGTTAGAAGGATACATGGTAGATAGGTTTGCAAATGTTGAATATGTTTGGATATAGATGGGCACATTGATGGAAGGACAGAATGAATGGTGAAAGACTGAATGATATATAAAAGAATGATTACACCTTGTAGCACCCATTATCTTAAGTAACATTTCCTATACATTGAATTTCACGTTTATATGAGTCATTGTCTCTATATAATGTGTGTGTGATATAACGCACTCTGACACCCTGCCCTACATACTTGGGATGAGTACCACTATAAAAGAAATTAAATACACACGAGAGACGGTCTATGTGAAGATGAGGGGCACCATTGGAGGGTGGTAGCAAGGCCGGACTGGCCAGCCGGGCATCAGGTGTTTCTCTGGGAGGCTGGGAAGGGGGTGAGTGGTTTTGTTACTTGGGGCTGGCACTACAAAGTTCCTTGAATATCCAATAGTTTTCAATCAACAATAAAAGCGGCCTCACTGATATTCAGGTGTGGTTCACCATCGTCTAGTGACTAGTGTACCTGCTGGAGTAAGATGCCAGTTTTGAATCATCTCAGGTAGCAAGCAGCAGCCATACTGAAAAACTGTGAAGTCTACGATTGTCTCAACCGAATATAAACTTATTTTGACTTGTACTTAAGTGGTTGTCTATTTACTTACTTATATACTATTGCGCGATCTCCTCTGACGTGTCTGTAAAACTTACCTTTTGTCCCAAAGTTTTGGCCTGAATTTGGACCCTTTGTCCTGAATTTTTGTCCTGAATTTTGACCCTTTGTCCTGAATTTTTACACTTGCCGTCCTGAATTTGCACCCATGCCAGTTGGTCACCCTACTCTCCGGGGCAGTACCTCCCAAGTTGTGTTTTCTATAGCACCACTCTGCCTCTCTGCGCCACATATCAGCAGTGACCAGACTCGCTCCCGGGCAACAGCTGAGGTGCCCTGTGCCATCCATCTGATAGGATGCCAGAGTGACTGCCCTGCGGGGCCATGCCACCCACAATATGTCATGAGCTTTTATATAGCGCTTATCACATTGTGCATGGTCCCGTGGCACTTTCGAAATCTGGGCACCCTTTATGGACAAGGTACACTCACTCACCTGAGTCAAAGTGATCCATGGGCATTGCATCTGTCTGTTTTGTGTACTGTTTAGTGGTGAGTCACACTGGACAATGGCAGGTGAGGTTAGAATAGACCGGTATAATATTTAGTAATGGAAACGTATTGGATAGTCGTAAATTAGTGCACACGTGCACTTACTGATTGCCACAGTGGTACTGCGCGCGCTCACTCAAAATTCCACATGTACACTGTTGTGTGCAGTTGCCTAGGTCAGCAGGCAGGTACCCTCACTTCACCAAACAGCATGATAGTGACCTTATATAGCGCACCAAGGCTAATGCGGTGTCCTAGTGGAGCAAGCGCTGCATTACGTCATGTGATCTAGTGTTTGTATAGCGTTGAACTGACACTAGCTTTGGCATACTCGCAGTCCAGTCATTATATACGCGGATCTATATGTGTAGTTTGAGTGTGTGGTTGTAGTCAAGCCCGAATCGCACTTTTATGAAAGGTAGTTTTGTATGTGATCATGTGAACAACCCCCCACCCCCCTTTAAACTCCGCCCAAGCAGACCCTTATCTGGAAACAAAACTTACTTTTGTGCACTTGTATTACGCAGTGTACGTAATCCACAGGTACCTAGTGCTTTCAATTGGTAGTTAGAGCAGACACCTCACCTGAATCCAAGTATTCCACACTGTACCTCAATCTTCTCACACAAGTGAGTATGCAACCTGTGCCTGGGCCCCCCAGCCTCCTCTGACATTATCAGCCCTCTTGTCCTGTGACTGGACCCTGTGACTAAGACTGCATCCCTATGTCTACATCCAGCCACTACTCATCTATTCTACGCCCTCGTATTGACACCACCCCTAACCTCACCAGTGCTCGCAGTGCAAAAGGAATGCAAAGTTTCACGTGTAAAAGTAACCCCGCTCTGTTTCAGACCCTGTCCTGGCCTCCCGCCTCACCCTCATCCGCCCAGCAAGCAAAGGAAGCTGGGTGATAATATCAAACACCCGAACTGCCTCGGACAACCAGGACTGACCGCTGGACCCCCAAGAAGCCTCTTCTAGGGAGCCTGCCCGATCCAGGCACCCAAACCACAAGGGAAACAAGAAATCTTTAATACTGGGACAACATGCCCCCTTTCTCGAGTTTCATTGGTCCTTGTGACTCCCGCCACCAAACAATTCAAACGCACAGAGACGGTCATTCTAGGCAAACACTGAAGTCTCATGGACGTGGAACATCATTCCCTCCATCAAACCACTTAACAACAAAATAGTACATTTTAGGTACATCCTGACCGCCCCACTCCAATACGTGAAATGTAAGTGCTGTAAATGGCAATGCACTCTGGTACCTGCTGGTCGAGTTCTCACAAAATAGACACTTCAGAGAAATACACAGAGGTAAAAACAAAGCCTTAGCATTTAGTTGCTTCCCCGTGAAATGGATCCAAACACAGAAGAAGCCGGCGAGTAGCGCGCGTGCCCCTGTGAGGCTTGCACTTTCAATTATCGCGCCCATGTCTGGGCACGATAATTGAAACACCATGGCCTATTGGTGTCTATTATGTGCACCAAGTGTGTAATAGACACCAATAGGCCGTGGGCAGAGCAATGCGCCGCCTTTGGCCTATTGCGTGCTGGCTTTCAATAAAACACACAAGCAAAAGCCAATAATGTGCAACAGAAGGAAAGGCACATGCTCATGCGTGTGCCATTCCTAGGTCAGCCTCAAATCCCCTTTTTTCACCTAGTAAATCTCTCATGCTGCACGCGCACTGCTGCACAGTGCAACGCTGGGCACAAGACCTAAAAACAAGTGCTTTTGCACAAAAGCTTTTGCTTTTATAATCCATTGATCCATCTCCGATCTGTAAGATAAACTTTTCCTTATGTGTTCAACTCTCTATGTGTTCAGCACTCCATGTGCTTAGCCCTTCGAGTGTTTAGCACTTCGTGTGTTTGGCTTTTGAGAGCGGTCTCCCTCCTGCACTTCTCTCTCCATGCGTTGCTTTTTGTTGCCCACCCCCATCCCTGTTGGCTTGTCTGTGTGTTCCTCCCATTGTCTCTCGTTTCGTGCAGTGGTTTGCTTGCAGTGCTTGAGGGGCACTGTATAAGCTTGCAGCTTCCATCTTTCCTCTGGCCTTTCAAGGTTGCACGAGGGTGGGTTGTCTGTGCATTTCAGCATACCTCTAGTCGGAAGGAAACTGTGCAGTAGCACAGTGGGTTTGGAGGTGCATGTTTTGCGCAGGTCTTCATTTCTGACAGCTTCGAACCTTCAATTTAAGGGTTTCTGCTTTTCCAAACTTTACTTTTGTTTGCTCGCAGTCTTCTGTCACTACAGCAGCAGCAGCATCTTTAATATCGCAACAAAGGGATTCCTTGCAGGTGAAGGGCCTTAGGTAGCCTTCTCCTTTTCTCCCAGGTCCTGCTTGCTGGGGGCAGAGGACATGGGGGAGAATTGTAGCTCTGCTCCTGCATATTATGCCACCAGATGATATGGAAAGGGCCAGAGGTTAGGTAATCTTGTGTAGCACAGACCTTGAGTGCTGATGAAATCTAAAGTTTATCTTGTGGCTTCTTCCCCTCCCACCCACCTTCCCATTATCCATATTGTCCACCCACCATAAGAAAAAGAGCCATATCACGTGTCATAGTGCTTTCATTTTTGGCTCCTGTTGCCCTTATTATGGTTACCCACAGCCATAGTGTGAAGGTGCACATGCCATGGTTAGACTGCAGGCCGTTAACCCTTT
Source organism: Lissotriton vulgaris (assembly GCF_964263255.1). Taxonomy (NCBI): domain Eukaryota; kingdom Metazoa; phylum Chordata; class Amphibia; order Caudata; family Salamandridae; genus Lissotriton; species Lissotriton vulgaris. The sequence goes on from NC_141695.1 coordinate 1,398,758,496, forward strand.
TGTGACCACGTCACGTGTCCCCTCTGTACTGTCAACATGCTGGAGCTTTTTTGAATTCACATCCAGTCACCTTCAGCCTATAACATGTACTGTCTTGATGAAGCTCTGAGTAGATTCTGGGCATGGCATCTTTTAATCTGATTAGATAATACCACTGTGTCTGCCAAAAATGGAATCACCTTGAATATATTTCACTTCCCTTCCCTCTAGCAGAGCTTGTTAATGTGGTAACAGCTCATGTCAGGTCAAAATACTTCTTAGTGTAGTGGGCCGCGTTTGCAAGATGTGTGTGTAACCATGCTAGAGTGCACCATGATGAAGGAAACTGGGGATTGTAACAAATCTGATCAAAAGGCTCCTTGAAACGTCTTAGACAGTGCTACTGGAATTATGCGATTGTGCGGCCATGGTGCTTTTCGCATAATTATGGATCTGCTGCATAATCTGCAGATTTTAACAAAAAATAACATTTTGTTATAGCTCAAACGGCTCAAGATTTGCTAAAAGCAAAGCGACAGGTGATGCAGCGCAGTGGGAGGTCCTTTGGAAAGATTGGCTGGTTACCTTTCAGTTGCGTAATTCTAGATTTGGGTGTTAAACTGGTACTAATGAGGTGCAACCTATGTCCAGGGTTAACAAGTATTTTGATAGAAAATAATAAAGTAATACTTACACAAAATGTGCTGTATTATGCCACATAATTTGCCATTTTTTTGTGCATGGTTTTGCTAACCCTACCACATAATTTGGCCTTTTCCTGCTACATAATTCCAGTGGCCCTGATCTTAGGTCAGTGAAACCAAGAACACTTGTGCATCACTCAATTTAGAATTGAATGCACAGGGGCATATTGGCTTGGTGGCTGATGATGGTGCTGTGGCCTTGTGCTCATTGGTGCAGTAAGCTGAGGTTTGCACGGTGTGTTTGGTTGCTCTGTGGTAGAGTTGTAGCACTGTAAAACATAGCTAAGAAAGGCATTGACAAAGCCTATAGCTCTTTAAAATGTTATTCCTATTTACTTTGCCAATGCTTGTTAGTCATAAGTGTGCACATCTACTGCCTTAATTGCCAAAAACGTGAACTCTGATGTGCAGTAGGTCTTCATGGGGTAAAAGATGTACAATATTGAGTCAGTGTCACGGAAACCAGGGCACTGGAATTAGGAATGCGGCAGGTGCTGCAGCACCCCGAGCTAACCTAACGTGCAAAGAGTTTAGTAGGAGAGCGGGAAACCTGGCAATGATTCCGTTTTTTCAGCATTTGGAAGGCAGCAGAAATTTGAGTGTAATTAAGTAGGGAGTAACCGCTTGTTGCAGATTACAGACAATGAAGTAAGGCTGTAGATTTACGTTTAAATGTGTCTTCCAGTAAAGTAGTGATTCAGAAAAGGGGGTGGTGATGAACAGAGTGTCTGAATTAAGCAGACCACTCTTACCCAGTCCAAAGATCAGGGCTTGATCCATCACTGTTTTTTAGCTCACTGCACCATCCCAGCTCAGAACTTGGCTATATGCAAATTAGTCTGACCCTGGCCCAGTGCATCATGGGAACAGGGCAGACCAGACTACCAAGCCAATTCTTATACTGGGAAGGAAACAAGCTACCGGGGACCGGTTTCTGGCATTTCAGCCGTCTTCGGCCTGGCTTGCTTGAATCCTGATGGTGCAATGAGCTAGGGACTCACATCTGAGTATACCCTTCCACGCTTATGGTGGACAAAAATGATTCAGAAAAGGGGGTGGTGATGAACAGAGTGTCTGAATTAAGCAGACCACTCTTACCCAGTCCAAAGATCAGGGCTTGATCCATCACCGTTTTTTAGCTCACTGCACCATCCCAGCTCAGAACTTGGCTATATGCAAATTAGTCTGACCCTGGCCCAGTGCATCATGGGAACAGGGCAGACCAAACTACCAAGCCAATTCTTATACTGGGAAGGAAACAAGCTACCGGGGACCGGTTTCTGGCATTTCAGCCGTCTTCGGCCCGGCTTGCTTGAATCCTGATGGTGCAATGAGCTAGGGACTCACATCTGAGTATACCCTTCCACGCTTATGGTGGACAAAAATGATTCAGAAAAGGGGGTGGTGATGAACAGAGTGTCTGAATTAAGCAGACCACTCTTACCCAGTCCAAAGATCAGGGCTTGATCCATCACCGTTTTTTAGCTCACTGCACCATCCCAGCTCAGAACTTGGCTATATGCAAATTAGTCTGACCCTGGCCCAGTGCATCATGGGAACAGGGCAGACCAAACTACCAAGCCAATTCTTATACTGGGAAGGAAACAAGCTACCAGGGACCGGTTTCTGGCATTTCAGCCATCTTCGGCCCAGCTTGCTTGAATCCTGATGGTGCAATGAGCTAGGCACTCACATCTGAGTATACCCTTCCACGCTTATGGTGGACAAAAATGATTCAGAAAAGGGGGTGGTGATGAACAGAGTGTCTGAATTAAGCAGACCACTCTTACCCAGTCCAAAGATCAGGGCTTGATCCATCACCGTTTTTTAGCTCACTGCACCATCCCAGCTCAGAACTTGGCTATATGCAAATTAGTCTGACCCTGGCCCAGTGCTTCATGGGAACAGGGCAGACCAAACTACCAAGCCAATTCTTATACTGGGAAGGAAACAAGCTACCGGGGACCGGTTTCGGGCATTTCAGCCGTCTTCGGCCCGGCTTTCTTGAATCCTGATGGTGCAATGAGCTAGGGACTCACATCTGAGTATACCCTTCCACGCTTATGGTGGACAAAAATGATTTAGAAAAGGGGGTGGTGATGAACAGAATTAAGCAGTTCTGAACTGGGGTGATGCAGTGAGCTAAATAACGGTGATGGATCAAGCCCTGATCTCTGGACTGGGTAAGAGTGGTCTGCTTAATTCAGACACTCTGTTCATCACCACCCCCTTTTTGAATCGTTCCAGTAAAGTAGGGCATTTTGAAATAACTGACACATGATTTGCGATATTCATTGGCAAACAACATATATCAATTTAAGGAATGAATATTATAGGAAGAAGCTATTCAAAAACTTAACATGGAAATGACATTGAAAGACGAAAAGCTATCCTGAAAGCTTCGTTTCTTCATTCAGTGTGGTCTTACATGTCTAAGTACATAGGGCCGGCATATGTATCATCATCACCATTTGCGATTTCTAAATAGCGATTTTGAAGGAATCGCTATTTAGAAATCGCAAAATGGTATGTATGTAGAAAATCGCTATTTTTTTAGCAAATTCCAATTATTCCTTATTTGCGAATTCACAATTGGCAAATTCGCAAATAAGGAATATTTTTCCCATTCATTTCTATGGGCCAGGAGGCCCATAGAAATGACTGTGAAATAATTCTCAATTTGCGAATTCGCAATTTGCTAATCGCAATTTGAGAATTATTTCAAGGGGGCAGGGGTGTCTCAAGGACACCCTGCTGCACCCCTGAACATTACATGTGTGTGCATATGGCGCACATACATGCCCAATGAGCATGTATGTGTGTCATATGCCACCCTCACAAATGCACAATTGTGCATATTTACAAGAAATCGCAAATTACCACTAACTACAAGTTGGTGGTAATTTGCGATTTCTAAACCTGAATTCTCAATTTTCAAAAGCTTCATACATAGCATTTAAGGAATCGCAAAATTGTGATTCCTTAAATGCTTAAGCAAATTAAGGAATAGCAATTTTTTGCCATTCCTTATTTTGCTAATTTTTCATACATTTCAAAATCGGAAAAAATGGAATTTGCGATTCGCTAAGGCCGAAATTCTGCGAATTTCGGCTTTAACGAATCGCAAAAGGCTTCATACATATGGCCCATAATGATCCGGTAATGCTAGCACCATCAGCTATATAGGACAGTCTAATATTTAAAACACGCTTCCACAAGCATGTATCAGAACCAACACACGCTCAACACTCACTTAATTAAAACATAATAAAACAACATGAGCGCAAGAAAGATCGCACTCCAGTGCATTTTACTCCTGGAACACAAGCGTGAATATACCATTGTGCTCATGTTATATGCAACAAATGTGTCTTTATTGCTGCCATTTACTGGTTGTATAATGCATACCTTGCAATTTATAGGGCATCTACATGGCTTTATCATCATGTATTTCATTGGTGGTGACTTAATAAGGGTAACTTCAGAGAAACCCCAGTTCAGGTTCTTGGCAGGATGAAAGACAGATGCAGTGTTAACCAAAGCTAACCCTCACAGATATAAGAATAATGTGCTACATTTCTTTGTACTGTTTACAAATGTTATAAAATAAATGACCACTGATGGAAGCGTAACACAGCAAACTGTCTCCGAACGTTTCACAGTGGCAGAAGCCGATAATTTAGGCAGGGTCTAAAAATAACCTAGGATACACTAATATGTTGCACACAAGACTGAGGGCCTGATTTAGATCTTGGCGGATGGGCTACTCCATCACAGCAGTGATGGATATCCAGTCTGCTGAAAAATGAATCTCGTAGGATATAAAGGGATTTTTATTTTGGCAGACGGGATGTCTGTCACGGTAGTGATGGAGTAACCTGTCCGCCAAGATCTAAATCAGGCCCTAACTCTTCTACGATAAATGAGCAGACTTTTCATTTTTCCCCATATGTTTAGAAATATCTGCACCACTGGAGCCTATTTTTAGGTCTCATCTGGGCAGTGCTTGCGCTGTTTCTTCGAGACATGTTGTATACACTTTGTGGGGTTACAGCCTGCCGATTGCTTTTAATTTGTGAGTTTGATTGTCCTTTAAAAAGGTTTGCTAAGTAGTAGTTAATCTTTCCTCTTTGTCCCTCCTTGTTGTAATTTGTTTCCTACCATGGAGCACAAACTCACTACTGGTATCTTTCCACTTTGGTGCACATGTGTTCATGTCTGGGCACTATTTTTTTCTTTATTTCCTGCTCGTGTTTGTCAAAGCTTTCCTTTTATTGGTTTTCTCATGGTAGTTTAAAAGCATCGTTTAACTCTTTTCTGTTTTTTCTTTTGTCGTAATGTAGCATGTGCTTGAGAAGCATTTAAAAAAAGCTTTGTTTCTATTGATCACCATCTCCATAAACATGTCTTCTTTAGGTTTTTGCATTGCCATTGTTTATTTTAGTTTTGTAACTAGTGATTGTGTTTATACCTTTTAATGACAGCTTCTCGAGCGTATGTCCATGATTTGTTCAAAGCCCTTCCTTGCCTTAGTCACAAAATGAAGAGCTGCCTCCTCGCTTTAGGGGAGCTCAGTAAAAGGTCTCTGATCCCAGCTACTCTGAAAGGAAGTGCACTGTTCAGGAAATTCCTGCCTGGACAATTTAAATGCCGGCTTTATAGCAGTGGGAAGCTGTAAATGTATGGACTGTGCTGTGGATGGCTTCCTTTTAAAATAGATATATTTGCAATGCGTCCTCCCCCATCCTCTCTCCTTGCTTTAGTTATTTGTGCATATAAATGCCTCATGCAATAACTTCACCACTAATTATCATTAAAACCGAACCACCATCTGGTTAGCTTCTGACATGGCATTTCATCTGTTTCCTCTGCACACAAAGGCACAGCATGATGGGGGGCTCTAGACACGGAATCTGGATCGAAGCTGAATCCGCCAGTTACACCCAGATCCTTTGGCCAGACCTTGACTCTCAGTAACAACTGTTGTGAATTACCTTAAGGAGGACTTCTTACCAAGCAGGAAGGACCTGGCCGCTCCAAGGGTTGTCAGAAGGTTGGAAGGTCTGATGTTAAAACAAAAATACTGCCATGACCTACGTGCGTATCATGACATGTGTATGAGCATGTATCATTAAACATGGTGTTTCTATATTATTGTTTTCATCGATTTGGCTGAAAACATTCCAGAATAAATTGAGTTAAATAGGAGCGGCAGCTTTTTTTGTTGTTTCGTAATAACAGGATGTAACTTTGCCCGACACACATAGGTTCGTATAAACAGATGCCGGTACAGTGGCATTGTTCATCCGATATCTTCCTATGCCAGCACAAGCTCAGTAGTCTTCTCCTGGTTTAGTATGGGCTTACTGTGTTGGTGGAATTGCATTTGAAGTGCTTTCTGTCAATCTCATATGTACACTCACCTTTTCAAACCGAGGGAAAGTATTTAAAAGGAGCAGGCAGAGCGAAATCGTCAGTTTCTGAAGCCCATTATATTGTATTTGCAGCACAGTTTATGTCAAACACATCTGTGCTAACATTAAAACAAAGATTGGTTTTGAGCAAAAATCCCATATCCTTACAGATGCTGTAGATGGGTGCTTTTAAGGTGTTTATTATATTGATGGCTTTTCTTGCTCTGCAGGAAAAGAAAACAGGCCGCTGCTTCCTTCATCACAGCAAAAAGCAGTATTATTTTTTTAATTAAATGAGTGTTCATTTCTTCTTTTGCCTAAATTCTTGCACAAAACAAGATCAGCTTTTGCACATTATGTCTTAACTATACGCAAACAACTGACAGCAAGTGATAAGTGTATCTCCTTTTCACAACTCGTTATCATTTGTGAAAAGCTGTGTTTGAATACATTTGTATCTAGAAGTTTTTAATTTGCATTTGTAATTGCATGAACGTTACCAGATCTGCTTAGCTGCAGATATGCTAGTGGGCTGGAGTCTCCACTACTTAGAACCAGTGAAAGTCTCAGTCAGATTCGCTTACTTCAAATGGGGGTTATGCAGCTGCTCACTTAAGAATATACGAAACTCAAATATTAGCTTGACTAGGTCTAGAACTGGAGATAGTATGTATTTGATGTACAGTGGCTGTCCCAACGTGTCTTCTACACCCTACATATAATCGCTCTCCCTTTGCACTAGGGAGGGTTTTTTAATTCTGTAAATGCCATGGCGCAAGGGGACTTTTATTATCTGATAAGCGTACATAATTACCCCCAGGTCCCTCCTGTCCTCGTCCCCTTCATACTTACATGTGAGATAACCTATCTCCAAGACAGAAAAAAGAAAAGCAGGAATGCTGGTACACCCCTCCCCCTCCCTACTGGGAGTACATAAAGGTACATTACCCAGCATTCCTCCTGTTCTTTTTTCTGTCTTCCGACAGTATGGAATTGGACAGGGAGCCTGGAGGCTCCTGGGGCTTACCTGTTGCTGGGCTCCAGGTTTGTGCTGGTCTTCTTGGTCTCTCCCCCTGCCGGGCTTGGGGGGAGCCTTGTTGATGCTTCCCAGCGGTTCCTTTGTCTTCTGGAGATATCTGTTCTGCGCTGGTGGTGTCCTGGCCGCGTCTTCATTTTGCCGGGCATGTCGAAGACGCAGCTGTTTCCTGCTTCTGCTCCGGGAGTGCGGTGGCCTCCGTGCGGCTGGGGTGCTTCCTTCCGGGGTTTGCCTCACTTCCTTTGTTTGATGCAGGAAGTCAGGCGTCTTCAGTTTGCGGCTGGCGGCGGTGACATGGGTTGCTTGCCGGCCCTTCTTGTGAGTACCGCCTAGCGTTTGTTTTACCTATTTAACTTGCATTTGTTTCTGCTTTGCCTGCATTCTGTTTTGGGCTGGTTGGTGCGAGGTGCTTCAGTTTTGGTTCTCACTTCTGCGGACCTCGTTCGGGCTGCCTCTGTGTCTCTACCCTTTCCGGTGGCCTGGGCTGCTCGTGGGCTGCCTCGCTTCTGTTCTACATTGCCTGAGGTCCTGCTCCTGTGAGTGCCTTGCAGGGCTTCGGATTCCTTCAGTCCGGCTCCGGAGGTGGCTTGCTGCTCCTCGTGCATCATGGGTAAACATGCCAAGAAGAGCAGGCATGTGGTTGAATCCTCCTCTTCTTCCTCTTCTTCATCTTCCTCATCTCCTTCTCCTGCGCATTCCAGGCCTCATTCTCGGGGTGGTGATGCCAGGATGAAGAGACTTATTCGGGAGACTTTGTTGGAGATGGGGAGTGCTCCCAGGTCCAAGTCCTCTGGTCGAGCTCTGCCTCCTTCTTCTTCCGCTGAGTCCGAGGATGAGTGGTTGGGTGTTGACTCCAATCCGGAACCGACACCGTCGACAGTGAGATCCTTTGTGGGACAGTTCGTACCCAGCTCCTGGTTGTCGTCAACACTTCCTGGTCCACGTGGCTGCAGAGACAAGCTACATGACATCACCTGATTGCTCCGCGACATCGCCTGGTTCCTTTCTGGTTCCTCCCTGGTCACTGGCTAATGACCCAGACTCTGTCCCCTCTGCTTTCAGGTACTCTTCATCCTCGATCCGCCCTTGGATCCAACTGGAAACTTCTCTCCTGGTCGCCTGCAGCATCTTTCTCCAAGGCTCCGTAGGATTCAGCGACGAAACCCGACACACTTTGACACCTATGCACCCGCTTCCTGTGGGTGAGGTAACGCGAGTACTCCGGTGCTCCTGTGGGTATTAACTATCCTAGTGTCCTAGTTTTCAGTGGCTTTCTCCTAGTACATCCGGAAGTGTCCTAAAAGAACTAGTTTCCAATTCTTTCGTTCCCATTCTAACTCTATGGTAACTCGCGTGTGTGTAAAGACACTGCACACACCTCCCGGCGGCCTCCTACTTCCTATCCTTGGTAGTACAGTGTAGCCCCATCGATTCCCTAGGCCCTAGGCCTATTCTTTGTTCATGACGTGGTTCTTATACCACTATTTTAGTATATGGTTTGAAGTGCCCCTAGGGTGCTACTGTATATTGTGCAACTTATTGTATGATAATTAAGTATCTTGTTATGTGCTTGTGCCTCTGACCTAATAAGAGTTCAGAGGGGTTGTGTTAGAAATAAATACATATATATTTTATATATAACCTGTGTGGTGTCCTTTCATTTGGTATTAAAGGGGTTACATATGGTAAAACAGCTGGCTTCACATGCCCTCTTGAGTTTAGCCTAAGACTGCTTTGTCCATGCTACCACTAGGATAGCTGGTCTATAAAGTTGACTTTACAACCATCACCATAAGGGTTGTTTGGACTGATACAGGGTGCCCACTAGCATAGTGGACATCACATATCAGGCCAACTTCTCACATTGATGTGCAGTGGTTGGGATAAGAGCTTGCTGTTGTTTTACCAATTGTAATCTTTGAGATATCATTTGAAATATCACATTAGGTACCTATAGGTACATATATCAAGACTTATAATACTTAAGTTCTGTTGAACTTAGTTGTTGTAGACCAAAGGGCCTAGCACACCCTGACTACAACTCCTAGAGGTTTAGTAGGAAACACTCAGTGTAGGTAGGAGCACACACCACACCTCACTAGATCATGTCTGCCACAGGTGAACCTAGTGTGTCTCTACCTGGGGGAGGTGACCCTCCAAGGGCACCCTCCAGATTTGATATACTCAGCTTCAGAGAGCTGAGACACTTGTGTACCACAAGAAAGTTGAACCAGGGTTCTAACCCTACCCTTCAGCAACTGATAAAACTCCTGGAGGAATCTGAAGTTCCTAAGGCCTCTGGTTCAGGCCTTACAGGGAACACAGATGAGGTCCTACCCTCATCAGATGATACCACTGACCCTCCAGTCATAGATAATGAGGATGAGGTTAGGGAAGATTCTGGGGATGAGGTAGACAGCCAGGTCCAAGTTAGGAGACTTAGCCAGGGTAACCTAAGCCTACATGGGGCTGGAGATGGGCAAGCCCCATACAGACCTATTAGTAGACTTAACCAGAGGTATAGGAGGGACAGATCTCCACTCCAATGCTTCAAGGGGTTCTCAGAGGGGAATGACTTCACCTCACAGAAGGGAAAACCAGGCCAGGATGAGGGAAGTCAATCTCAGAATTGAGAGAGAAGAACTTGCCCTAGCCAAAGAGAAGCTTGCTCTTGCAAGAGAGAGGAAGTTAAATGGATTAGAGTCCACTGGGGGCAGCAATATCCCTAAGGATAAAGACAGGTCCTATGACAATAGACACCTGAGTAAGATTGTGCCCCCCTACAAAGTTGGGGATGCCATCCACAAATGGATAACTGCTTTGGAGAGGGCCTGCACAGTAAAGCAGGTACCCCAAAGTCAGTGGGCAGCAATCTTGTGGCTCTCCTTTTCAGAAAAAGGTAGAGATAAGCTCCTCACAGTTAGTGAAGATGATGCTAACAATTACACTGTCCTGAAGAATGCTCTGATTGATGGGTTTGGCCTAACCACTGAACAGTACAGGTTGATGTTCAGAGATAACCAGAAGACACAGACTCAGGACTGGACTGATTTTGTTGATTGCGCCACTAAGGCTCTGGAAGGCTGGTTATTGGGAAGTAAAGTTAAGGACTATACAGGATTGTATAATTTGATCATGAGAGAGCAAATCCTTAACAATTTTCAGAACCAGTTATTGCACCAACACCTGATTGACTCAGAATTGGAAAAGAAGGCAGACAAATGGGTCAGAACCAGGGTTAAGCAGAAAAAACAGGTCCAAGGTGGTGATCAGAAAAAGGCAGGCCAAAAAGGTGGGGATCAGAAACGAAAAGACCAAAAGTCTTCAACAGGCCCCCAAAAAGCTAATGAAGGGGGGTCTCAAAACTCTAAGAAGAAGAGAGAAGGTCCAAAGAAACCTTGGTGTAAAAATTGTAAATCTGCCTCTCACTGGGTTATTGTGTGCACCAGGAAAGGTACAGCCCCATACCACTGTAGCCCATAAGGCATCTGCACCCCCTAGTACAGTTAACATTGGTAGTTCCCAACCCAAGGCTATAGTGGGGTTAACCATGGGTACTGAGATGGATTCTGGCCTAGTCAGGATTCCAACTCTGGCTGTTCTTATCTGTAATGGGGACATGGTAATGTTCTCTACTGTGAGTCCCAGTACTCTGGGCAAATAAAGACAAACACCTTTGATCAATGACAAAGTGGCTCAAGCATACAGGGACACATGTGCCAGTGTCACTATGGTGTGTCACTATGGTGACACCTGACTTTGTGGACCCTGGACAGATTGTACTGGGTGATAAATACCTGGTAACCAATGATAGCAATGCCACTACTACACATAGTGTGGCAGTTGTTAATTTCTCCTGGGGAGGGGTAACTGGCCTCAAAAGAGTTGTGGTAAGTGCAGACATCCCAGTTGAAAGTCTGTTGGGCAATGATTTTGAATCCTCAGTATGGTCAGAAGTGGAGTAAAGGACTCATGCAGAGATGTTAGGCATATCAGCACATGTCCTTACTGTGACCAGGCCACAGGACAAAAAGTGCCAAACTGAACAGGCCTTGGATCCTGAAACTATTGACCAAGTGCCATCCAAGAGAAAGAGCAGTGGGGTTAAGGCAGTGCCTTCCCCCCTGCCTGCACGTGAAGATCAGCCTTCTCAGGAAGCTGATTTTGAGACCCCTGAAGAACTTGAACCGGACCAGGTTGAGTTTCTTGGGACAGGGGGGCCTTCAAGGGCAGACTTGAGGCAGGCACAGTTAGAATCTTCCTCTCTTGAACACCTCAGACAGCAAGCTGCTTCTGAGGCTGCTGGGAATGCTACAGGTACCCACAGAGTTTACTGGGATGAAGGACTCCTTTATTCAGAGGCTAGAGACCCCAAGCCTGGTGCTTCCAGGAGGTTGGTCATACCTCTGGCATTTAGGGGTTTCCTTCTTACCTTAGCCCCTGATATTCCCTTAGCAGGACACTTGGGCCAGAACAAGACTTGGGACATGCTTGTCCCTCACTTTCACTGGCCCCATATGTCAAAAGATACCAAGGAGTTTTGTCGCTCCTGTGTGACCTGCCAAGCCGATGGCAATCAGGTGGCACAACAAAGGCCCCCTTATACCACTACTTGTGGTGGGGGTACCCTTTGAATGAGTAGGGATTGACAGTGTTGGACCAATGGATCATCAAACAGCCTCTTGGCACAGATTTATACTGGGGGTATTGGATCAGCCACCAGGTATCCAGAAGCGATTCCCCTAAGGACCACAACAGCTCCTGTTGTGGCAAGAATCCTCCTGGGAGTTTTCCCAAGAGTGGGCTTTCCGAAGGAGGTTGTCTCAGACAGTGGTGCAAACGTTATGTCTGGGTACTTGACTGCAATGTGGAAGGAGTGTGGTGTAAATTACAAATTCACTACACCCTACCATCCACAGTGCAATGGACTTGTTGAAAGATTCAATAAGACCTTAAAGGGTATGATTAAGGGTTTACCTGAAAAGCTTAGGCGAAGATGGGACATCCTTCTACCCTGCCTTCTATTTGCTTACAGAGAGGTCCCACAAAAGGGGGTTGGCTACAGCCCTTTTGAACTTTTGTTTTGGGCCTCCTGTAAGGGGACCCCTATGTCTGGTGAAGGAAGGATGGGAGTTACCTCTCAAAAAGCCTAAACAAGACATAGTGGGCTGTGTACTTGGTCTCCGCTCCAAGATGGCTGAGTATATGAAGAAGGCTTCTAAAAACCTTGAGGCTAGCCACAAACTCCAAAAAGCTTGGCATGACCAATAGGCTGTGCTGACTGTGTACCAGCCAGGACAGAAGGTGTGGGTGCTGGAGCCAGTGGCCCCAGCAGCACTCCAAGACAAATGGTCTGGACCCCACACAATTGTTGAGCAAACGGGAGAGGTTACCTACCTGGTGGACCTTGGAACTCCCAGGAGCCCCCACAGGGTGCTCCATGTCAACAAACTCAAAGCATATGTTGACAGGGCATACATGGGCTTGCTCATGGCTACAGATGAGGGGCAGGAGGAAGAGAGTGACCCTCTCCCAGACCTGCTGACTCAGAACCCTGATGATGGTTCAGTTGTTGGTGTGGCCTTAGCTGGCAGCCTCACTGGCCAGCAGCAACAGGACTGCAGACAAGTTCTTCAATCCTTCAGACAGATGTTTTCCTTGACGCCTAGTCAGACAAACTGGTGCACACATGAGGTGGACACTGGTGACAGTCTGCCTGTGAAGAGTAAAATCTACAGGCAACCTGACCATGTCAGAGACTGCATAAAGACTGAGGTACAGAAAATGTTGGAACTGGGAGTTATTGAGCCCTCAGAGAGCCCTTGGGCCAGTCCTGTACTCCTTGTACCAAAACCTCACACCCAAAATGGTACAAGATGATGAGGTTTTGTGTGGGCTGTAGAGGTTTCAATGCTGTCACTAGGACAGATGCCCATCCAATTCCCAGGGCAGATGAGATCATAGACAGATTGGCTTCTGCCAAGTTTTTGAGCACATTTGACCTGACAGCAGGCTAGTGGCAAATCAGGCCGGCTGAGAATGCAAAAGCCCAAACTGCTTTCTCAACCCCAGGAGGTCATTACCAATTTGTGGTGATGCCCTTTGGCTTGAAGAATGCACCTGCCACTTTCCAAAGGTTGGTGAACCAAGTTCTCTCTGGGTTGGATGACTTTTGTGCAGCTTATCCTGATGATATTGCTGTCTTCAGCTCCACCTGGGAGGATCACCTGATCCACCTGAAGAAATTTTGGAGGCCCTGCAGAAGGCAGGCCTCACTATCAAGGCCACCAAGTGCCAGATAGGGCAGAGTAAGGTTGTGTACCTGGGCCACCTTGTAGGTGAGAGGTTTCTTGGGCCTGTCTGGTTACTACAGAACGTTTGTTAAGAGGTATTGGTCCATTGTGACACCACTTAATGACTTGACTTCAAAGAAGATGCCAAAGAAAGTTCAGTGGAGAGTAAGCTGCCAAAAGGCATTTGATTACCTGAAGAAGGCCATGTGCTCTGCACCTATCCTGAAGAGTCCTGACTACGCCAAAGAGTTTATTGTCCAGACAGATGATTATGAGTTGGGGTTGGGAGCTGTACTTTCACAACTGAATGTAGATGGCCAAGACCAGCCCATTGCTTTTATTAGCAGAAGGCTGACCCCTAGAGAGAAAAGTTGGTCAGCCATTGAGAGGGAGGCCTTTGCTGTGGTTTGGGCCTGAAGAAGCTGAGGCCACACTTGTTTGGCACTCACTTCAAGATTCAGACCGACCATAAGCCCCTCTTGTGGCTAAATCAGATGAAGGGTAAAAATCCCAAACTGCTGAGGGGGTCCATTTCCCTACAGGGGATGGACTTTACAGTGGAACATAGGCCTGGGACTGACTATGGTAATGCAGATGGTCTCTCCAGATATTTCCACTTAGAGCATGAAGACACAACTGGTCAAGGTTAGTCTGATGTCCCTGCATTTGGGGGGGGGGTTGTGTAGGAGAGTAGGGTCTGCGTTCCTATGGTCACCCCACTTTTTGCTTTTTGCTTTACTGGTTTTCGACTTAATGTGGCTGTGGGCCTGCTAATCAGACCCATAGCACAGCTGTGCTCTCTCTAAATTCAATACCATGTACTTTAGGTACATTACCAATTGGACACTGGGTCACCTTATGAGCCCCTGTACAGTGTACTATAGGTACCCAGGGCATAGGTGCATCCAAGGCCTACCAGGGGCTGACACATGTATTATGCCACCCATGGCTGGCCACTCACATTGACACAACTGGCTGGGGCAAGATCGTGTAATTACCCCTTGCTTAGGTGTAGTATCCCTATACCTACCTTTACATATAGACACATATATACCTACAGTCACCCCTATGGCAGGCCTTAACAATCCTGGAGGCAGAGTGCTTGGTTTCATGTGAGATTAGGCTCTAGCATGAGCTGAGCATGTCTGCAGCTTTCGGAACCATGTCCTTATAGCTGTTCTATGATATAGCCATACCATATACTCTTAAGTGCATTATAATCCTCGCGGTTGAATGCTAACTTTGGTTTGGCTTTATCAAAACATGTTGTGTAAGGTGTCATACGCTTTGGAATACTACCCCCTCACAAGTTCTGGCGACGGGGGTAGCATTCCACCCTTCTAGAGGGAGAAGACATGTTGTTCCTCCTATTCCCGGTTAAAGTTAACCAGAGCCTCAGCATCACAAAATGGATGCTGCTGCCACAGACACAAGTCTGACCTCCTGCTGCTGGGTGTCCTTCTAGCGAGGGAGGCTTGGACAATAGGTTTCCTGTATTGGGAGGTGCTAGCACCACCCCCAGACAGGCCATAGTATATTGGGGCATGGAGGGCTGAATGAAATGAGACACTGCCTGGGGCACACAAGGTGTCCCATGCATAGCCCGGTTCAAACCAGTTGCTGGGGCACTCCAGCCCCAGATCTGGTGCAAAACTGGACAAAGGGAAAGGGGTATAACCACCCCCTTCCCTGGTCCCACCCATAGGAGGGACCTAGCAGGTAATCTAGCCCCTTAGATTAGTATATAGGTAGGAGCTGAGTCTAGAGACTTTAGATTTATCCTGACTGAAACTTTAAATGAAACTCTGGATCTTCGATGTTCTACTTGAAGATAGAAGACTGAAGAATCTCCCTTGTGGTCAAGGAGTGACCACCCTGCACAAGCAGGCACCATCAAGTGATCAACAGTTTGCTTTGTCGACGCTCCCGCTGGAGCCCGAGCACAGAGCCTAACAAGACCCAAACTTCCAGACTTCCTTCAGCCCGATCCACAGCCACAGTGAAGCTGAGACCCATGGAGGTGACGAGAGACGTGGGACTGGCTATTTTGGAAAGCCAGCAAATTGCTTTCCATGCAACTTCTGAGGCACCCTCAAAGTTGTGCATTGGAGACTGGGAAGCCCCAGCCCCAAGCATCATCTGCACCAAAGACCAGCCTTCCAAACTCCACGAGTGCCACGTGGGGCCCATTTGCATTTTCCTGCTTGACGCATCCGTCCGGTCACTTGCCCGTCGGCTAGTGGCCTCTGTGACGATGAACATTTGAATTTCTACCACTTGCCTGGTTGCTCCAGGCTGGCCCTTGCTTCCCTGAAAAGGAGAAGTCCATCAGACCTTGCTGGTCTTATGCAGAAGCCATCTTTGATTCCTGCGTGGGTTGCCTTAGCCAAGGCTTGTTGTCTCCAATCTGGAAGCCGACAGCGCCGTCAGCGAGATCCTTTGTGGGACAGTCCGTGCCCAGCTCCTGGTTGTCGTCGACACTTCCTGGTCCACGTGGCTGCAGGGACAAGCTTCACGACATCACCTGATTGCTCCGCGAAATCGCCTGGCTCCTTCCTGGTCACTGGCTAGTGACCCAGACTCTGTCCCCTCTGCTTTCAGGTACTCTTCATCCTCGATCCACCCTTGGATCCAACCGGACACTTCTCTCCTGGTCGCCTGCAGCATCTTTCTCCAAGGCTCCATAGGATTCAGCGACGAAACCCGACAGGCTTTGACACCTATGCACCCGCTTCCTGTGGGTGAGGTAACGTGAGTACTCTGGTGCTCCTGTGGGTATTAACTATCCTAGTGTCCTAGTTTTTAGTGGCTTTCTCCTAGTCCATCCGGAAGTGTCCTAAAAGAACTAGTTTCCAATTCTTTTGTTCCCATTTTAACTCTATGGTAACTCGCATGTGTGTAAAGACACTGCACACGCCTCCGGGGAGCCTCCTACTTCCGAACCTTTGGTAGTACAGTGTAGCCCCAGCGACTCCCTAGGTCCTAGGCCTATCCTTTGTTGCTGACGTGGTTCTTATACCACTATTTTAGTATATGGTTTGACGTGCCCCTAGGGTGCTACTGTATATTGTACAACTTATTGTATTTTAATTAAGTATCTTGTTATGTGCTTGTGCTTCTGACCTCATTAGAGTTCTGAGGGGCTGTGTTAGAAATAAATACATATATATTTTATATAGAACCTGTCTGGTGTCCTTTCATTTGGTATTGAAGGGGTTACATATGGTAAAACAGCTGGCTTCACATGCCCTCTTGAGTGTAGCATTAGACTGCTTTGTCCATGCTACCACTAAGATAGCTGGTTTATAAGGTTGACTTTACAACCATCACCATAAGAGTTGTTTGGACTGATACAGGGTGCCCACTAGAATAGTGGACATCACATATCAGGCCAACTTCTCACACTTCTGCCCTCTCTGGTGGTGCTTGTGTGGCTGCTCGTCATAACTTGGTTCTGAAGGACTGGACAACGGATTCAGCCCAGAAGTCTGCTGCTCTGTGGTTGCCCTTTAAGTGTTCTATGTTGTTTGGTGAGGAATTGGAGGGCAAGTTGCATCAGTTATTTAAGGAGTAGAAGCATTCTTCCTCTTTCAAGTAGTCTTCTGCTGTGGCGGCTTCTTCCAAGCCTAAGCCTTTCTTCCACCCTCCGTTTCGCAGGCAGTTTACCAGGGGCAGGGGTCGTTTTCAGTCTGGTAGGGGTCAGGACAAGAAGGTGAAGTCCCCTCCTGCTAAGCCTCATTCCTGACTATCTGGCGTCCGAGGCCGGATCCTTGGTCGGAGGTCGGCTTTGGTTCTTTCTTCCAGCCTGGATGTCCTCCTGTTCTGATATGTGGGTCCTGGACGGTGTATGCTTGGGGTACCTCTTGTAGTTTTCCGCCCCTCCTCTGTACTCGGGGCTCCGTCCGACTCCCTGGCTGTCCTGTCCGTCCAAACGGGTGGAGTTATCTCTGGGGGTCAGGTCTCTGCTGGACAAGGGGGCGGTGCAGGTGGTTCCTCCCGGGGATAAGGGTCGGGGATTTTATTTAATCATTTTCTGGTTCCCAAAGTGACTGGGGGGTTTCGTCTTGTTCTGGATCTGAGGTCCCGTTCAAAATGGAGACTCCTCAGCGGGTGATTCCCCTGGTTCTCCGCGTTCATTACATGTGCACTCTGGACCTTTAGGATGTCTATTATCACGTGCCAGTCCACCCTCTTTCTCGTACTTTCCTGAGGTTTTGTCTTCTGGGGGTCCATTCAACTCTGGGCATCAGCTTGCCTCATCTTCACTAACGGCCCCACCAGACCGCCGGGGATGCCTGGTCTCACCCTGGAGATACCCATTAAGGGACCATCTCTCAGGGAAGCCAGGAAGGGTTTCGCAGCGGTCGAAGCGCCTTGGGACCCTAAGGGTAAGTAGTGCGCTATATAAATGCCAATACATTTACATTTACATTTACATTACCAGTGCCAGGTTCTTCCATTCGCTTGAAGTCGCCCCCCAGGTGTTTACCAAAGCGGTGGCTCCCTTTGTAGCTTTCTTGCACCTTCAGGGGATGATGGTATAACCTTATCTGGACGATTAGCTCCTCCATTCTCCATCCAAGGTTCAGTTGTTGAGGGATCAGGGGTTGGTCTGTTCCGCCTTGCTGGCCCATAGGTTCCTGTTGAATCTTCCCAAGTGTCAACTTCTGCCTTCTCAGGACCTGACTTTCCTAGGGGAACGTTTCCGCACGGATCTGAATCGGGTCTTCCTGCCGGTGGCTCGGGCAGTGACCTTGTGTTCCCTGGCTCTTCGGTTTCTGGTGGGTCAGTCCTTCCCGGTCCGTCTTTGGTTGGGTCTTCTGGGTCTGATGGCGGCTACGGTGTTCACTGGGCCTTGGGGGCGTTTCCATCTTCGGCCTCTTTGGTCCTCTCTGTTGGCTCTGTGGGATCCTTTGTCTCTGGATTTATCCCTTTTGTTTCCGGTGTCTCTGTCGATCCTTCCTGCCCTGTGCTGGTGGACTCTGTCGGACAATCTGGCCAGGGGGTTGCCTCTGCAGTCTCCGCCTCTTGTGGTCCTTACAATGGATGCCAGTGCTCTGGGCTGGGGGGCAACTTTGGGTCGGAGTTCCTTCAGGATCGTTGGTCTCTGCTGGAGGGTCGGTGGTCCTTGGACTGGCGAGAGTTGTCTGCGGTATGTCGGGCTGTTATGGGGTTTCGGAGCCTGCTGTAGAACCAGCATGTGTTGGTTCGGTCGGACAACTCGGTGACCGTGGCCTACTTGAATCTCAGGGGGGTATCCGTTCCCGGTCCCTGAATGCGGTGGTGTCCCCATTGTTTTGCTGGGCGGAGGGCTATCTTTTGTCTCTGGTGTCTGTACATGTCCGGGGGGTAGACAATGGGGTGGCAGATGCCCTCAGTCTGTCTTTTCCTGCCTCCCTGGAGTTGGCCTTAAACCTGGTGCCGTTTTGTCTGGTGTGCGTGAGGTTTGGCCTACCCTTTCTGGACCTCTTTGCTTCCCTGCTCAATGCTCTGCCTCCCCGGTTCTTCTCCCGGGTTCCTCAGGAGGGGTCTTGGGGGGGATGCCCTGACCCTCCCTTGGCCTTCTCGCCTGCTGTATGCGTTTCCTCCCCTTGCTCTGATCTCTCATTTTCTGTCTCGGTTGCTGATGGAAGATCGGGAGTTGGTGGTGGTAGTACCCTTCTGGCCCCGCCGGTCGTGGTTTCCAACTCTGAAGTTGTTGGCGGTTCAGGGTCCTTGGTTCTTCCCCTTCCCTCCGCCTCGCTTACGGTCCTCTCCGATGTTGTCCCTCTGGCAGCTTCGGCTGTCGGTTTGGAGGTTGAGAGGCAGGGGTGGGGAAATAGGGGTCTCCCCAAGCATTTAGCTTTGGCTATTCAGCAGTCCCGGAAGCCTTCTACTCTTCAGTCCTATGGCCGGCATTGGGGGAACTTCGAGCGTTGGTGTCTCGGTCTGGCATTGTCTCCTTTGGTTTTTCCTTTGCCTGATGTTCTTCAGTTCCTTTGGGATAGGTTTGAGAAACATTTGTCTGTCTCGACTCTGTGGGCTCAGTGGGCTGCTATTCGGGCTTTCCATGCCCCTTGGGGGAATCTGCCTGATGTTGACGGCCTGGTTTCCCGTTTGTTGCGCAGTTTCGCGAATTCCAGTCCTGTGGTTCGGCCTTCTGTTCCTCTTTGAGACTTCCCTTTGGTTTTGAGGGCCTTGGTGGCTGCTCCCTTTGAGCCTTTGGAGGAGGTTGATTTGAAGTTTGTCACCTTTAAGGCTGTTTTTGTGGTGGCTATTACTTCTGCTCGTCGCCTGGGGAAGCTGGGGGCTTTGATGGCTCGGGAGCCTTTTCTTTCTTTTTCTGCTGATGGGGTTGTTCTTCGTTTGGATTCCTCTTTTGTTCCTCAGGTTTCCACCCAGTTCCATCGCTCTCAGGAGCTGGTCTTGCCTGCTCTATGTTCTGTTCAGGTGGATGAGGACGACCTTCCCTGGGCCTTGCTGGATGTTTGCCGTGCATCGAGGGTCTATGTGGACCGTACTTGTGCCTTTTGGAGTACTGATTCCCTGTTTGTTTCCTTTGGGGTGGTCTTCAGGGGTTGCCGGGCTTCCACTTCTTCCATTGGTTGTTGTTTGAAGCAGGTTATTGTTTTGGCCTATTCCCTTTCTGGTTCCCCTCCCCCTTTTTTTCTTTGGTACTGTGCTGTTTTCAATGGACTGCTGGGTTTGCTGTGGTACTTTGTCCTGGTGGTTTGTTGTGTGATGATGGCCGGTTGCTGCTTGGGTATTCTCACTTTTAAGTATGAAGGGGACAAGGACAGGAGGGACCTGTAGGTAATGTCCTATTACTTTCCGGTAATCTTCATTACTCCGAGCCCCGTTGTCCTCGTCCCCTTCATACCATCCCTCCCTCCCTCCCAGACTTTCTGGCCCTCATCTGGGGCTTGGTGGTTGTTAGATTTGGGGGTCTCTAGTTGGCACACAGGGACACTCTTCTCTAGTCAGGACAAGGGGATTACACTCCTAAAATAACCCCTGCTCACCCTCTAGGC
Organism: Lissotriton vulgaris; assembly: GCF_964263255.1. Taxonomy (NCBI): domain Eukaryota; kingdom Metazoa; phylum Chordata; class Amphibia; order Caudata; family Salamandridae; genus Lissotriton; species Lissotriton vulgaris. Next base: position 1,398,778,932 of record NC_141695.1, read on the forward strand.
TGCGTGGCGCGAGCAGTCAAAGCTTATTTCAGAGACGTTGTAAGTTAAGCAGTTGTGACCGCATACAGTAACTCCATGACAACACTACAAAAGGACACCGCAGAGGTTTTATATCAAAAATAAGTAGATTTTATTTAGAGTTACCACAAGACCATAAACGACAAAAAAAAACACTATGATTACTTTAAGATGGTAGATTTAAGCTTAGTTCAATTCAGTTCTTAGATGCGACACTCTGCGTCAATGTACCTTAAGTTGCTTTGCGCTTCCACAACAAGCAATATCGCAGCAATGGGAAATGCGGCAAAGTTCAGATACAAAGAAATAAAGACCTGAAGATCTTCCAGAGGCGGCTCGCTTCTCGGGGATGCGAGAAGTTCTCGGTCGGATGCGTGGACTACAGCGGCGATATCCAAGATGAGACGGCAGCAGCTCCAGCGGCGATGCTCTACTCCCACGGTGCGTAAACCTTCCGCTCGAGGTGACAACTACAGCAGCGACATCCAAAATATAACGGCAGCAGCTCCGATGGCATTGCGCTTCTCGGGGATGCGAGGTGCTCTTGATCGATGCAGAACAGTTCGACAGTTCCAGCGGTGACACCCTCCTTCTCATGAGTTGCGACAGCAGGCACAGTGACGGCGACACGCTCTGACCTCGTTGCGAGATTCTTCTCCTGATGCGGTGAAGTGCGACAGCTCCAGCGGCGACACCCTCCTTCTTCAGAGTTGCGATGGCAGCAGCAGCGATGGCAACACGCTTCCTCTTCGTTGCGGCATGCTTCTCTCCGATGCTATGCAGTGCGACAGTTCCAGCTCGACCACCCTCCTTTCTCCGGAGTTGCGAGGGCAGGCACAGCGACGGTGACATGCTTCTTCTTGTTAAGTCACGATTCCAGCTCCTTGTGACACGCAGTCCCTCAGAAGGCCCAAAACAGCAGCAGGCACTTCCAAAAGAACTCTGGGGAGCTGGGGGGGGAAGTCTGTTGTCCCTGCGACTTCAGCAGGAGGCAAGCTCTTTTCCAAACCCTTGGAGATCCTTCACAAGTTGAAAGCAAAGTTACAAATTTCCTTTCTCCTTCCTTTGGCAGTAAGGCAACCACTGCAGGCCAATCCCCCAAGCAGCACTTCAGCTTCGGAATTGTCTCTCCTCAGTTTCTTCAGGTTCCTCTCCTCAGTAAAGGTTTCTTCTTGTAGTCCAAAAGAAATCTAATTTCTTGGGAGCTGGGTCCCAATATTTATACCCCCAGTTCCTTTGCTCTCTGAGGGGAGAGGGGCGTGTGCCTAGTTCAAACCAGTTCCTGAGCACTTTGTTTACCAGACCTCCCCTTTCCTTTCACAGTGCAGGGCACAGCCTTCAGACGCACCACAGGAGGTGGTTCCAGCATTGTGGAAGGCAAGTAGAGTACTGGAGCACTTTGTTGTCAGGACTCCTTTTCTTCTTTCAGTGTGCAGGACAGAGACATCAGCTGCTCCCCAGGGGGTGGAGCCAGCATAGTGGAAGGCAGGCACAGCCCTATTCAGAGTTCAGGTGCACTCCTCCCTCTCATCTAGATGCAGATCTCTCTTTTACCACTGGGTGACTCAGCCTGTCTTCTGGAATTCCCCAGCCCTGTCACTCACTGAAACCAGACATAGGAATATAAGAACTAGCAGAGGCAAGTCTGAATGGTTAGACAAATAAATACCTACTTTCTAAAAGTGGTATTTGCAAACACAGCATATTAAAATAAACTTTACTAGAAGATGTATTTTATTATTCTGAGTTCAGGCATACTAAACTCGAATTTCTACCATGTTCTCTGAGCCTGTTAGGACTATAAAATTTAACAATTCTAACAGCCCATTCTGTCCTATGGAGAACAGGTAGCCTTGCAATTGTGAAATACGAAAATGGCTGTAATTCACTATTAGGACATGCCACACACACCAGGGCTTGTCCTACCTTATATGCACAATGCACCCCTTGGGCCTACCATAGGGATGACTGATATGAAGAAAAGGGAAGGTTTAGGGACTGGGAAGTGGGTGCAATTGCCCAGTCAGCATGACAGTACCAGACTGCACACAGGCTCTGCAATGGCAGACCATAGACACATTTTACAAGGCTGCTTCTATGGGTGGCACAACCAGTGCTGCAGGCCCACCAGCAGTATTTGGATTACACGCCCTGGCACACTCAGTGCACTAGACTATGGTCTGACAAGTAAATCAACACAATTCTACTCCACACTATTCAACACCACACAATATAATTACACTCCACATAATGCCACTCAAAGCCACATAATTCAACTACAAATATTTACTTTATACTCATTACCACATAAATACACCCGCAAAAATCCACTCTATGCCATATAGCAACATTCCACATAAATGCACTCCCCACCATGCCACATAAATCCAATCAGCATAACTTCACTCAATACCACACAGTTCCATGTCACACAATTCAACTCCACACATTTCCATTCCACACCACATATTTTAACTCCAAACCATATAATTCAACTCCGCAATACAATTCCACAACACACCACATACATCCAATCCATACCACAGAATTCTACATCATGCCATAAAATTGAACAGCACACCATATAATTCAACTCCACTACATGCAACTCCACAACCCACAATACATTTCCAAATATTTACACGCCATGACACACAATCCCACTGCACATTATTACAGTACACTCAATACCATGTAACTACTATCCACATAATTCCACTGCACACTATGTCACATAATTCCACTACAACACTCCACTCTACACCACACAATTCCATGCTTCAGAATTACACAACAAAAATTCCAATTCAACCCACAAAATTACATTCCACATCACATACATCTACTCCACTCCATAACACATGGCGAAAATACATTGTCATTTACAATGCCATTAGCTCTTGGATTGCCAAGACCTATTGTTGTTATAGAACAGAAAAAAACTCTTGCAAAACCGATACCTATTGGCTTTGGCTATGCTTGTTAAAATATTCTTGAGGAGATGCCACATGCAGTAGAAGGAAGAGGTTTAGTTCATTCTCTGTTCTCGCTAATTCAGGTCACATGTATTTTTAAAAATTCTTATGAGTTGAGTAAGCTGACTGAAATGGCCATCACTCTCACACTGAAAATTGTTACTCTCAGGAAAGAGTGGGGAGGCGTGGGAGGGTTGAGTTTGGGCGGCTGAAGTCGATAGATGATGGGATAGGTAAATTAAATTTTAAAAAAATCCACTTATCTTGTGCTTGTTGCATCGCCAGCTCAGCATTGCAGTGAGCACAAGATAAGTGGTTCTATTTTTATAAAAAACTAGCTTGCGCGTTGCTGCGATCTCAGAAGAAAGGAAATTTAAGGAAACTTGTTATGATAACATTCAATTTACATTGTGTCATTTTTATTGAAACTTATTCATTTTGATATGGAAAACATTTTAAAGTGTTGTTTTAATTCGGTTTATTTATTCGAGTGCTTGTGATACACAGTATTTTGTGTTTTTCCGTCTGGTGCACATACGAATAAATCAGAAGGATTTACAACACGTGAGCTGGCAACATACAGTTGTCCATGTGAGAAGCAAGGATTCTCCAAATCAAGTACATACACTTGCAGCGATTGTCCTTGTGCTTTGTTGATGGTCATTGTAAAAGCGAGTCGCACAACTGTAAACGTTCAGTATTAGAAAGATTATGAGGGCCCTGGGGGGGGCCGATATTTAACAAATGTTTCTTCTTTTGGTGTTTTTTTTTTTGCCAGAAACCTTTGCGGGAGTGTACTCAACAACTTTTAACAATACTTTTTTTTGTGCCAGAAACCTTCGCGGGAGTGTACTCAACAACTTCCAAAAGTTTCATGCCGATCGGATGAATGGTGTAGTAATGCATGAAGGACAAACAGGCAGACATACTTTCGTTTTTATATATATAGATTTATTTGACCTATTTTGTCATCTGTCAATTTCCACCCCACCCTGCCCCACCCCACCTCCTCACAGCTCTTACTTGTGCCGGCCGCATCTGTCAATCTGTATTATCCTTACATACAGCGTAATATAATCTTATTTGAAATCATTTTTTATTTTGCTTCCCCTTTTATTGTGCATATTTATCTAAATACAGACAGACTTTCCGTGTGGTTGGTCCAACCAGCCCAAAAAAGGTCCTCCCTAATTTAAGAACTATGGGGCATATTATCAAGGGGGTTTATCTCCGCTTTTTTGGCTTTAAAAGCCAAGAAAGCGGAGATAAAATTATCTCCCTATTACATAGCTGTCGCTAACACCAGTTAGCGACAGCTAGTAGGAGATAACGATCATCTTGGGCCCCACTTTGCATGTCAGTGATATTTATCACTAATGACATGCAAAGTGGGCGTGCCAAGATGTTAGCGACTGAAAACAGTCGCTAACATCGCTATCTCCTATTACCAACTTTTGGAGATATTTGCGCTAAGCGCGAATATCTCCAAAAGCTAGCACCTGCCCTGAGCAGTTCTTAGCCATGTTATCCAATGGGAGGTGGATAACATGGCTAAGAGCATTAGCTCGGTAATGCATGAATATCGCTGACTTTTCAGCGATATTCATGCATTGCGGCCGTTTTTTATCGCATTTGCGATAAACCTTGGTAATACCAAGGTTTATCTGCGATAAAAATCGCCGCAGCTCAGCTGTAAATTTTTGTCTCTAACCAAGCAATAGCGATAATTATCGCTATTACTTGGTAATATGCCCCTATATTATTGTGCAGTACTGAACAGATTCAGACATGCACTTGTTGCAGAATTTACATCAACCTAACATGGAAAGTAAACATATAAAGATTATTTATTTCAAGCTTTGTTATTCCCTGTTTAAGTATTGCCAGGTCTCCTGCGATTGTGCAATGTATTCTGTGATTAAATATAATTTATGAGGCACAGTCTCAGGTATTATAACTGGGTAATTCTGCATTTTAACACATTCTTAAGAAAATAATTGAACAGGTAAATACATTGGTTCCTAAGAAAATCTATATCATTCAACACATTCTATTCAAAATATTATTTACCAATAATTAATGCCTTTGTCTTGGCTGATGCCATATTCTCACTGTCCTTTCCACCAGAGTGAAATAGATTATTGAAAACATATACAAGACCACTTACAGATTGTACTGAATTTTGATCCCCCATAATATCTTCATACATGAATTTCAATGGACAAAATATGGAACGTTAAGTGCATATATGAAAGTATAGATTTACTAATCCTAAATTATCATCTGTATACCTTGAAACAATATACCATGGATATATATGAACCGCAAGTTTGGTTAGGTATAGAAAATCTAGGCTTACATATTTATTTTTCGGTATTTTATTGTCTGTCCCATTGAGATTCATGGGTCGATATTACCATAGTTACACAGTATTTTTAACAAAAGATCTGCCTCTTTAATTCTGCGTCGCCCAGATATATATTACAACTTAGTACAGAGTGAGGAGGTTTTTGATCAGTTGAGCTCCGGGTGCACTGCCTGTTTATACGCACACCAGTACAAAGTTGCTAATTGTTTAAGGAGCAGGACGGCGAGTGGACAAACCCTAAACCACTCAGTTGAGTAGAAAGGAACTACCCCTACACAATACGCTCTGTTGCCGTTGCACTCAAGACAGTTTAAACAATGTTAGGTAACAATATTCAAACAAGAAATGACAAAGTGACAGAATTATCACAACAAAGAAACTCTCAATGAATCTTGGAGTCTTTAATGCAGTAGACAGCCAGCCGACAAGTGTTTCATCGCACTCGCGATTCCTCAGGGCTGAAATGAATACGTGTCGTAAGTGTACGGATGTGTTGGGGTGGCACCTAGTAATCGCTTACGTATTTCTGTACTCTCACTGAATAGAAGCAATAACCGAGCATACAAGACCATGTAACCAGGTCTTATTGTATGAATTGAACTGTGCGAGATACATGCTCCATTGTCAACTTTTATTTAAACTGTCTTGAGTGCAACGGCAACAGAGCGTATTATATATTACAACTTATTTTGGGTTTTGGTTTTAATCTTTGTTCATTTTAAAGGGTCTCTGAAAGCACAACTTCCAACAAAAAAACAGCTCTGCAGATCAGTGTTGTATATTACTTAGCTCTTGTCTTGTCGCCTCAATACTGAGGACAAATTGACTGGCCAGGGTAACAACATTTCCTATCAAGGAGAGAAGTCCACGATAGTGGCTAAGCCAGTGATTATTTATGCTAAATGGGGGGAGAGGGGGAGTCAACCGTGACACCACCCCCCTGATGCCGTTTCCTTTCAAACTTTATTAATGTGTTTTTTTCAGGTTGACTTCCACCCTGTTAAGGAGCGTGTACATGTGCAATTGATTTATTAAACGCTGCAACCCTACTCTCGTATAGCTGAACATATCAAAGTCATTGGCGTATAGTAAATTGCTCATTCCTTTACCACCGATCTTTGGGGGGTGACAATTCACAGAATTGAGACAGTGAGGTAGGTCAAAATGGTGCTTGTGTGATCTGGATGTGGATGAAGCTTCAATCCCTAGGAGAATAGAAGTAGGAGTGGAGAAGTGTGGCTCAATGGTAGTGGAGAAGTGTGGCTCAATGGTTAGAGCAGCAGACCCTGCTGCAGAGGTCTAGCCTGGGACCAGGGTTCAATTCCCTGCCTCGGCGGGTCTTGGGCTCAAAAATTCCACGGACCTGATAATTCTCGCCTTGGTGCCTATTCCAATCATGGAGTCCCACTCTTCAACTCTGGGCAATAGCTTGCTTAATCTCCACAACGGCCCCCACAATGCTAAGGATGCTTGGTCTCCACCTTGGGGGTGCCCAGGAGTGGACACCTCACAGGGAAAGCCAGGATGGGTTCCACAGCGGTATTCGTACAAGTGCCTTGAGACCATTGCGGGTGAGTAGTGCGCTATACAAGTATCAATTTACATTTACTTACATTTACAGGTTTCCTCAGGCTTGTCTTCTTTGCTCTGGATTTCATTGTCTCAACACAAATATTGGGCCTAAATATCGCCCCAGAGCATGTAGATTTTCTATTATTCGCTTCAGATGGGATATGTTTTTGTGAACAATAATTAGGACCCAACATTTGTCTCATATGATATTGAGGCCACCATAATTTGGTACTATACCTTCATGTTACAATCTGACTTTTCAAGATACCTAGAAAATTCAACAGAATCACACATACACATTCTTCATTGACTCCTCCGACCAGCTGATAAAACACCTGCAAAGTCTGCTACACCTCGTAAAAAGCTGTGAAATCCAGCCCCCTTGTGCTCTTCGATCAAGAGCTCCAGTGGGCAATGCAACGCCCATGGCAGTAACATTGTGACGCTCAGGACAAGAAATTCAGAACAAGGAAACTAAGACCAAGGAATTATCTTGCTTTGTTTGTAGGATCTGAAATTCCATCCCACCCAAATCATGAAGGCCCCATCTAACCACTAGTTCAGGATAGAAACGAAGACCTCTCTCATCTAAGACCGCTCATTTACATGTAAGTTCCAGATGTTGGACATGAGTTAGAATACCCCCTGCATCACAGCCCTCCCATACCTACTCCCTACTCTCCACACAACCTTCTTCCTTCCTGTTTCACTCTATCAATGTCCTATAAATCCATAAATTAATACTTGCAAACAACAAGTTATATGCTGAACTAGCTTTGTACGAATTGTGCTCTTAAGAATGTTTAGTTTAGCCCAAAATACACTTTTACATATTTAGATTTGGGATATATGCTCATTTTAAATATCACCAGCAACTTCTGTAAAGTCATCCAGGAGGATATATCATTGCCTAATGCATTGCACACAAAAAGTGACCATGGCATGATTGGTAGAAAGTAGGCCCAGGCACTAAATAAGTGGCCCCCATCACCAGATCCAGATAGCTAAAAGAGTGGCTATGTTTTCAAATCCAGGCAGTTTTGAGAGGGCAGTAAAGACATGCTGTATAGGTGTTTTGCAAGGTGTGGTAGACTGGATGCTTTTCTGCTTGCTTTAGTCAATCAATCAACCCTTTATTTCACATTTAAAATCAAATGCATAAAAAGTACAAACACGAAGGAACAAACATTTCAGTAAATTAACATCAAAGACATACATTCTCAAAAAAAGAAAAACAATAGACGAAAAACATTTCCATAAAAATGTGATAGCAGCATGATTCATCTAAATAATTCATTTATATTGTTTCACCCTGAGATCTAATTTCCCTGAGTTTGTTATATATGGCTTAAAATGTAATCATATGTTCACTAAACTGCACATTTTTAAGGCTGCACATAAAAATGAGGCCATTGCGGAGCATATATACGATGTTTCCAGGTCTGACATAGCAGTCAATGAGATGAAGTAATTACGCACACAAAATTTCTGCATGAGTGGAATAATAAATCTTTTTCTTTCCTTTTCATATAAACGTCAGAAAAATACTATGTATACAATTGATTGTTTTGAACACAAATCACACGGACAACGTTCCAATTGAGTCAGAGAGAACACATTTGCAGGATAGCCCAACATAAGTGTTATATTGATCCAGCAGCGAACCAATCAACAGATACTCCAATACCATATACTCACCTGGGCCCATATAACACACAATTCACACACAGCCTGGTGCTAACTGCTGGAGTCAAGGGTTTTATGATTTTATCATAGAAATTAGTCTCCTTTCGTTCTTAACTAATCTTTCACTGATCAATGGACCATTAGTTGAAGTAGTTGATGGTGAAATGACATCAATTATTTTTCTATTATGATGAAATAACCACAGTCTCAGGGAAAAGTTTGAGCGCCCGATGTAGGAGCCCTAGTACCGGTTGGAAATGGCCGATTTCGGCCGTTTCCGACTGGTATTAGGGTTTTCTAATGTAGGAGCATGCTTTACAGAATCGGTATTTTACAGAATCTGTATTTACAGATTCGGTAAAATTACCGAATCAGTAAATACAGACTCGGTAAAAATACCGATTCTGTAAAAGCACATGTAGGTAGCACATCTTTGAGTACCGCAGGCCTTTCAGATTCGGTATTTTACCACCCAATCCAATTGGGTGGTAAAATACCGAATCTAGGTGTGCATGCACATCTGTGCATGCACACCTGTGCAATGTGACACACAGACATGCCCTTAGAGCATGTCTGTGTGCCACATGGCACACAAGTCCGGAATTGGGGTGCCAGAGGGTGTCAAAGTGACCCCCCCTGCACCCTTGCAAAAATCGGAATTTACCGAATCGGTAAATACCAATTCGGTATTCACCATTGATTCCTATGGGCTTCAAGGCCCATAGGAATCAATGGGGGATAACGATTCTGTATTTACCGAATTGGTAAATACCGAATCATACAGATTCGGTATTTACCGATTCTAAAATACCTACATGTGCCCCCTTCTATTTTACCACTTCTTAAATACCGAATCGGTAAAATTCAGTGTTTTAGAAGTGGTAAAATAGAATTACCTACATCTAGCCCTTAATCTTTATCTAAATTAATTTATTGTGAACCATTTCTCAAAGTACAGTACAGTCTCTGTCACTCATAGGAAGGAAGATTCAATTTATCGATCAATCAAACAAATATATCATACTCTGCAATGACGTTGCTCAGAAAGGAGAGGATAGAGAGAAAAGCACATCAGCACATTCATGAAAATATGTTTACCTAGGGTGGTGTAAAAACCAACCCCTGGCCAAGGAGCTGGGTAGGGTCCCCCGGGAAAGATCAGGCGACAAAGGCTTCAGGACAGGAATCAGTACAGGATAGAGGACCTCTCTGACACAGACACTTGTGTAGCACCCCTCTCTGACACTCTCTTCCTCCTCGAGATTCTTCCGCGATCTTCTTTTAATTAATTTTAGGATAGATGGTTCTGCATTCAATTTTTCATCACTCCCACAGCATCCCGAGGTCTGCAGCATTCAGAAAATCTTCGTCTGACTAACTAACTAAGACTACCTCAATTATACTCTTTGGTATTCATGTACCACCCATTAATGTTTCAATATTGAAAAAATATTAACTCTGATTGGACAGGCAAGGGGGGATGATCATCACATCATGCTTATTTTTAATCTTAGTCTATCAATCTATTGTTCAAAGATCCCACCCCTTAATTTGTATTCACAAATCTTTATTCCCACCCGTATTCACATCTTATTTGATGTAAAAGTATAATTTTCATATATTCCCTTTTATTCAGAGGACTTCGGTGCTGGTTTGCAGGGTATGTATCTTTTGCGTCCTTGAACTGTGTTCAAGAGTCCCACCACTTCTTCCGGCTCAATCACCCCTTGCATGTGCGGAGGTCAGGTGGGTTACAGACTCTGGATTCGTAAGAGATGCCCAAATGCATACTGATAGGAAAGTAAAAAAGACAAAAATTAATTTAAAAATAAAATGGTTTCACTGTATACCACTTATCTCTACTCTAAATCCCTTTAACCATTACTGCTTTCCCCGCATTAGCATTAGAAAAATAGCTTGGTTTAGTTTCGGCAAAGCAGATGCTAAGCATGTGAGCTTTCAAGCAGCCATTTTAATAGCGTCTGTTCAGGCGCAAGAAATTCCCTCCAAGCGACAGCTCGTCATACTGCGTACATGCAGTTGAGGCATGCGAAATAAAGTTTCCCCGTTAACGTCCATTTTAAATTTTGCTTGAGTTACTTATTAGTAAGACACATAGGCAAGCTTATCTGTCTTTTATGTCAAATGTGGTACGTATTAGTTTGCACTATACATAGTTAATACAAGGTTAGAAATTAAATGAGAGGATTGCTTACGAGCAAGTCTCTTTTCTACGAGTCCTTGCTCCATCAATATAACCTAAACTAAAACTCATTAAAATGTAACAATGGCGGATATTACCCACAAAAGAGGGATATAATGATGGGCCATGCCGCAAAGACGGTCTGTTATTGTATGCAATTACTGTGGCTTTATCTTTTTTTTAATACGTCTTTCATGTATGCATTTTCCTAGGAAAGTTTTAATTAGCTACGCCTACGAGAAAGTTTCACTCTGTGAGGGTTCAGCATACAAGACCCCTAGCCCCAATGATTCAAGAGTGCTCTTTATATAGTATAAACATGACATTTTTGACCCATGATTCAATTTCATAATGTCATTTAGGAGGCATTGGTTTGATTGTACTACATTCCGTTTCCATATTGACAACCAGAGCAACAAAGGGGCCAATGTTATTGTATCCGTGGTGTAGGGTAGACCTACTTCTACATGAGTGATCGCATTTGTGAAAGCCTTTGGAGCGGACAGTAGCCTCTTGGCAAACCCATCCTATATTTTTGGGAGCTTGTCGACATTAAATATGCCCCATATGGCCACCCTGTATGTTGCTATTGAGACAGTTTTTGACAGATAGATTTTAACAATCTCTGGTATTTATTTGTTATCCAAATTTGTCGCAAACCTAAAGATTGCCGCTGTATTTTTATTCATATGAGCAGCCCTTGAATTCATCATCATGTTCCAGTTTAGGTTAGAATAAAAAACAATGCCCAAATATGAAAAATTAACTACAATGTCAACTTTTCTATCTTCAATGGCATAAATTCCTTTCTTTTTACTTTTCCCAAAACACATTATGAAGGACTTTGTTCTGTTGACGTGTAGGTCAAGATGTTTCATAAAAGACACAATTATTGATACAATTTCGTAGGGCTAAAGTGTTTCTGCCATAAGGACTGCATCATCTGCGTAGAACAAAATGGGTAAAGCGGTAGCACTAGCTTTCGGGCTGTGTATTACCTTATCTACCAGGTAGCCATTTAATTTATTAGTATACAGTGTAAAAAGGAAGGGTGCGAGCACACAACCCTGTCTTACACCATTTGAAATGTTAATCGATCTGGTACATTCACTCTGCCTAATATGGCAACCTTCGCAGTAGCACCTGCATGTAACTTTCTAATAAGACAGAATATTGGTGCCTCCACCCCCATTTGCTCCATAATGTGTCACAACTTGCTATATTTGACACAATTAAAAGCAGATGAGAGATCCATACATGTCATATAGAGGTTCTCTTGCTTGGGACTGTGTGTACTTTGCTGCTGAAAGGGCCATGTACAGACATTGGTATACTGTCCCTCTGCCATTCCTTAATCCATATTGTACATCCGCAAGGATCCCATTCTCAGCTACACAGTCTTCTATTCTGTTTAGTATTAGATATACCATTACCTTGACCCTGCTATCAATTAACGCTATTGGCCGATGAGTTGCAGGATCAGAGCCATCTCCTTTTTTGTAGATCGGTACAATAATAGACGGTTTCCAGGATAAAGGAGGGCCTGTATTACTAATAGCATAAAGCACTGCTGTAAATAAGGGGGCCCAGACGTCTCTGTTATTTAAAAATATGTCATCAGGGACCCCATCTGGTCCTGGTGCCTTTAGAGGTGATGCTTGTGCCAATGCAAATACTACCTCGTTCATAGTAAAGTCTAAAGGCGGGTAGCTCTTGGGCTGACCTCTAGTCTGTCACTACAATTTTATTATTAGGCCTTTGAAAGATTTTTTGAAAGTGGTTATCCATGTCTTTTCATCTATAAACACATCTGTGGAAGGGCAACCCTCCTCTTGTAAGAAAGGGAGGTTGAAGACTTCCCAGAATGCTTTGGAGTCATTAGCATTTGCTGCTATCCTTAATTTCTACCACGCTTCAGATGTATTTTCTTTTTTGCGCTCTGCTATGGATCTTTTGTAAATTCCTTTAAAAAATGTTGTTTGTAGTTTATCCCTTAGTTTTGATTTTAGTTTATTATGAAGATTTACAAAGGCTTTTGAGCAGCTTTTGTCCAACCATCTGTTGTGTTGTTGGCTCGCTACACTACTCGATCGAGTTAATTGTATCTTAATGCCCTCTAAAATCATTGTAAATGCTTTAACTACTTGAGGTTTATTTATAAAGAGATTTAGGCAGGATAGGCTCTTGTTAAAATTCGTCTGAATTATTCGAGTGAAAAGGAGGTTTTCATTGATTTTGTTCCACTTTAGCAAGTAGCCGGTTGGTCTGGCTAAGGAGGGCTTCGGGGTTATAGTGCTATTTTTACTTATGCAGTGATCTTTCCATGGTAGTGTTATGAAGATATTAGCATGGTCACTGTGCTCAGTCATCCTAATATTTATTTCCACTGAGTTATTCACCTGGCCACTGGATGTTATTATGTGGTCTATCACCGAGGTAAACTCCCCTCTATAAAAAGTCAGGATTGATCGACCATTAGTATGAGTTTTCTGTGTCCTGATCTCCAGCTGCCAAACCATTGGTAGGTTATTTCAGGCATTACTGTTAGTGGTATGCACAAAATGATCTTGTGATTCCTCATGTTTAAACATTTGCTGGCATAGTCTATAACCTTCCTTCATGCATTTAGATTTATTAAAATCACCAGCCCATATAAAATGAACTGGATTGCTTGTGAAAATATTACGTCCTCTAGTGTATCTTCAAGATCCTTTTCAACCTCATACGGAGTTGCAAAGTTGTTGTTATAAAAGTTGATTATCATCCATTTTAAGCTGTAGTTACTGTCCAACACAATAATATGGAAAAACTGCGATTTATTATTAAAGCATATCACTTTAAATAAAATACTGGTGAATATACAGGTCAACAAATCCCCTTTTGCGCGCCCTTTATTAGAAGGGAGGGCAGGCTTATGCAAACATCAATACCCGTTTATAAAGATTGGCTCCACTTCCCATGTCTCTTGAAGGCATAGGATTTGATGGCTTGAGACTATGTTATACCACTCATTATTATCTTTCTTATTCTTGTAGCCAGCTATGTTCCATGAAAGCAGAGTGTGATAGATATTGTTTGTTCTAATCTTTTATGTTAACTTCATGCTGGGTGTCAAATCCTGAGGACAACAATGCATAACAACGGTAGAGTTTGGACACTCACATCCAACCTTTTCTCGATTGCAAATACATTTGACCCTACAAGGTTATTCAGGGGTAATTCATACCTATTACGATCTTCGTCATCATGACCAGTATAAGGTGGTACAGCTGAGGATAGTCAATCACAGGTATTTAAGTCTGTTAAAAGTGGGTATTTTTACGAAGTGAGTATGGTTCGATTCTCCTTGCTTAGTGGGCAATTTACCCTGTTATACCCCTGTAAAGGGTCTCTATTCATGAAGTGTCTGGGTGTATACGATGGCTTATAGAAGAATCCCAATCGGACAAGATAAATCTATGAGCTCTCTGTACCTGCTGTCGGAAGCTGAGCTAGTAATTCTCCTACAACATGTGTATTATCAAAATTCAATACCACACAATCCCCTTGCAAACATTTCTCAGTGGTGCCTACCCAGAATATTCTTCTTGCCATGATTAAATGATCATATATAGATGGTGGGAGTCTTGCAGTCTTTGTCAACCAATTCCTGGATTTGTCCATCAACTGAATAGTTGTATCTTGTTGTTCTATTGTAAGTGATGGAACATTAACCAGTACCAACACGTAGGGACATACAGCTGGGGGTAGATTTAAAATCTCTGAATTAGCCTGCCCCTCTTCATTCACTTTCCTTGTCTTAACCCTATTGGGCAAAGAGCTATCCTCTACTGCGAACATCATTCTCTCGACATACCCCTCATGCAAGCTTTCCCCACCACTGAATAGCCTGTTTCTCTCATCTTCACCCCCTTCATGCTCCCGGCTCTCAAAGTATTCCCCTGTCCAGAAATGAGTGCTCCAGTTGCCTCCGCTGGTTTAATTATCACCCCTCTGTTTAACTCTCCCGTTAAATGCAGAATGTTGCTAGGGGCAGAACCAATTGATGGAGCTGGGATTTTTTTTCATATTTATGCCTGGCCCAGCCCTAGCCCTGCTTTAACCCTGATATTGCTGTTGCAGTTCCCGTGGGCTGCCACATTCATAAAATGGACAGGCCACACAAGGTAGGAGGTGGTTTAGCAATCATATATAGAGACCCGATTAAAATCTCAATGATTGACCAACAGTGTAGCGAATCTATGGAGATTTTAATCTTCAGAGCGGACCTACATCCTCGAACTTAGTTGGAAAGGTGCTCTCGTACACAGGCCCCCAGGACCCCTCTCCAAGTTTCCTTCACAGCTAACAGAGCTTATCGCATCTCACGTAATTTAACCAGAAATTTCTTATTGCTTGGCGATTTTAACATACAGGCCGAAAATCCTGGCATTAAAGAGGTCGTAGCTTTGTTGATGGACCTATCCACACTAGGGTTAACAAAAATCAACAATGAGCCCACCCACCGGGTGGGACACACACTAGACATAATTTTCACCAATTCCCCCAACACCACCTACAGCCTCTAGCCTTCTGACATGGTTGGACCACTTTCTTATTGATTTTCAAATTCACAGCCAGAAAAACAATACGGCCCACAATACCTACCCTACCAAGAACTATAGGCAAAGGCAGATAATCACTCCCACTAAGTTCCATGAAATGTTCTTACCCCCCAAGAACTCGAAATCCAACACAACTCAGGGATGCTTAGCGTGCTTCCTAGCCAGTATGCTAACTACTATTGACTGTCTAGCCCCTTTGAAATCAAAACCGACAAAAGCTAAACGTCTCCAGACCCCATGGTACACTCTGATCTAAGATCTGAAAAATGCCAATGTAAAAAAAGGGAACGGCTATGGCGCCTCTCCAAAGACCCGCAAGATAAGGAAAACTTCAAAACTGCAGTAGCAGCACTTCACAAAAATATAAAACTTGCTCAGAAAATGCACATCATAGTACAACTTGAAAGCACTGGAAACTCCTCTAGTACCTTGTTCCAAGTTTTAAACTCATTTACCAACCCCAAGGAATGTCACACCGAAGAAGCTCCCTCCCAAACTTTATGCAACAGCATTGCAAATCACTTTTTGGAAAAAATTGAAACCATCTACCAAAAGATTAGCTCCAGCCCCTATCCTCAGTCGGGCCCTAGCACAGACCCTCTCCCTATTGCCACTTATGCTCTAAAGCTCAATCCTTCCCAGCTTTGACCACAATCGAAGTGGAATCGTTGTTGAAAGTGGTCAAATCTGTATTACCCCTAGATCCCATACCTGCTAAGACCTCTGCCCTCCTATCGAAGACGCTTGCTGCTCCCATATGCTCAATTCTCAATAGATCCATGAAAGAAGGCAGCCTCCCTCCAAGTGGAAAGCAGCCCAGATCATCCCCATTAGGAAAAACCTTAAGATCACCATTGTTGATGTCTATAACTACCATCCCATTTCGCAACTCCTTCTACACAGAAAACCCCTTGAGAAACATATTAACAAGCATCTGTCGGAATTTGTTGAATCCTCAAATCGTCTAGACCATTCACAGTCAGGATTTTGACCTAAACACAGCACCGAGTCAGCCCTAGTGGAAGTAACTGACAACATCCGTATGCTGGCGGATGAAGGTTGAGCAGTACGTTTGGTGCTGTTCGACCTGTCCGCAGCATTTGATACCATTTCCCACCAGATTCTACTCCAGCGACTCAACGACATAGGCATCCGAGGGAAAGCCCTGAAGTGGCTGACCGATTTCCTCACAATTTTTTATTTATTTATAACTCTTTATTTCTGCAATAACTTGCCATAATAAATAGTCAACTATTAAAAATCGATATATAACATTATAACATACATATCTAACAGTAAAATTGAACAAGGATGGAAGGGAAGGGACTTAGTACACACATTCAACCCTCTGCCATTATAACTTTAAGCCTTTCTTCCTGCGCACAAAATAAATGGTAAACAAAAATCTACTGACACTGAATACTATGGTTTGGGTTGTGTCAGATTTGATTATTCTTAGTGCCGTCTTACATGATCTAATTCCCAAAAGGTTTCATAAGGGTTTATTCCACTTTCTTCTGGCCGACACATAGGCGGGACAGAAGAAAAGGATGTGCAAGTCATCCTCCTTAATTTTACCCTCGCACATAGTGCAAGTTTCACTGATCATTGGGACATCATCATTATATCTTCTAGACCAACCCGCCAGAGTTGAATTAATCAAAAGATTTCCATATCTCAGTTTCATAAATAGGGTTTTGGAAAGTGGGGGCTCAACTTCATCAAGGAAAGCCTCAAAAAGGGGTTCATCCTTGAATGTTAGAAAGTTTTTGACTAAGGTTCCACCACCGTTCCCATTTATTATTTGATCGGAGATAAAACTAAGGGTGAGCGCAAAATCCGTTTCGCTGGCGGATTTCGCGGATTTTCGGTAAATCTGCAATCCGCGAACTCCCGCAAATTTACCGAAAATCCGTGAAATCCGCGAGCGCCGGATTTGGGGAGCAAAAGTTCAAGCCTGTTGAACTTGTAACTATTTTAGGATGGTGCCGGCAAGCTGCCAGCGCCAACCTAAAATAGTTACTACGTTAGCTTCAACAAGAAGCACTAATAGATAAAATAAAGCAGGTGCGAGCACCTGCTTTATTTGATCTATTAGTGCTTCCTGATGAAGCTAATTTAGTAACTATTTTAGGATGGCGCTGGCAGCTTGCGGGCGCCATCCTAAAATAATTACAGGATGATGGGCACTGGCAGGCAGCTCACTCAAGGGACCCTTGCGCTCTTCGGTGTGATGGCAAAGTTAATCAGCCCCCCAAAAATGTGAGTTTTGTCGAGGCAAGGCCGGTGTGCGTTCTCCCCATATCTATCGTCGAAAATTAGCTTTGATGCTTGATGGAGGCCTTTGCATTATTGACTTTCACGAGCTCAATCCCTGTGCAGTTCCTGTGACCACGAGCTTCTCTGATCCGTGCCTGTCCTTTTATGCACACACGAGGCATGTGAACTCGCATATAAGGCTCGCCCGTTTGGCCCTGCCCCTCACACTAGCGATGTGCACTGTTTTCCCACCCTTTACCCACTATGAAGGACAGCTCACTCGAGGGACCCCGGTGCTCTTCGGTGTGATGGCAAAGTTAATCAGCCCCCCCAAAAATGTGAGTTTTGTCGAGGCTGGGCAGCTGTGCGTTCTCCCCATATCAATCCCTGTGCAGTTCCTGTGACCACGAGCTTTTCTGATCCGTGCCTGTCCTTTTATGCACACAAGAGGCATGTGAACTTGCATATAAGTCTCGCCCGTTTGGCCCTGCCCCTCACACTAGTGATGTGCACCGTTTTCCCGCACTTTACCCACTATGATCCGCAAAATCTGCGAATCCGCAAATTCACGGATTTTGCGGATCCGCGAATCCGCAAATCCGCAAATTCGCGGATCGTCGATCCGCGAAATGCCCATGCTTAGATAAAACCTCATAAAGCCATTTTCACCATTTTTTTTGCATTCAACGGCAGGCTTTCCGAATTCACCCAGAAGTCAGATAACCCTATTTTAGTGAACCACAGTCCTACATGTTTAAGCCAAACATTGGAATTTGTTACGTCCAAGCACATTATCTCCTTTAACCCATTCCGATAGTCAAGCAATTCTGGGGTCAACCAGAGTCTCACCCAAAACAATAATGGCCGAACAATAGTAAAATGATCGGTCCTTCTAACATTTAGGTCCAACTGAAGAGGTAACAAAGGAGTACCTTTTGGGGCCCTGACAAGACTACGCATGAATTTGTTGTCCATAACGGAAAAAGTGTCCTTTGACATGGGCCCGCAGATCTCGGCACCGTAAAGAACTGCAGGTTGGACTTTAAATTTAAATAACTCCAGTGCTGGTAATACTGCTTTGCTAATGCTTGAACTTTGCTTTTTAAGGATAGGTTTAGTGTTTTGTGCGAATGTTAACTTGCTTTTCTCAACTTGTGGCCTCCATGAAAAGTTTGAATCAAGTGAGACCCCGAGATAAGAAAAGTTTTGGACCGATTCCAATTTTTTACCATTTAGTGTAGACAGCCTTTGTCTGGTTTAATGGGATTTAAGGCCATGCATTTAGTTTTTTTGGCGTTGATTTCCAGATCTTTTCTGTAACAATAGATACTAAAAGAATGAAGTAGTGCCTGTAGACCTTTCTTTGTTTGCGAAATTAAAATAGTATAATCCGCGAATAATAGCGCGGGTACCCTTTCTTCATTTAATTTTGGGGAGTCGTTATTGCAGCCCTCCAAGTATGCAGGAATATCGTTCACAAAACGGGAAAATAATGTGGGAGCTAAAACGCAGCCTTGGCGGACACCACGCTCAATCGGTATATTCTGAGTTAGCTCCCCATTGGGGCCCAATCTAACTTTGGCAAAGTTCCCAGCATGCAACTCGATTATCTGTATCAACAAGCAGTTGGGTAACCCTGCCTTGTGTAAGGACCTCCAAAGGAGATCTCGTGGCACTAGATCGAACGCCGCTCTGAGATCTACAAAGGCTACATATAGATGACCTTTTTTAATGTTTACGTATTACTAGTAAAGACAGCAGAACCTAAAGACATGATCGATTGTGCTCACTTTACTCCTAAACACGGCTTGAAACTTCGTGAGGACTTTGTTCTCTTCTTGCCACTCATTTATCCGGGATAGGATGTGTCTTGAGTAGATTTTTTGGAGAATGTCCATTAGACTAATCGGTCGGTAATTTGAAGGTTCCGACCGATCGCACTTTTTAAAAATTAAGACGGTCTCGGCTCCCCGCCAACTTTCTGGAAACTCAAGACTACGAGATAACATATTGCACAAATAATTTATATATGGTGCCCATATCTTTAGGTCATGTTTATAAAGATCCCCTGGTATCTTATCTAAACCGGGTGCTTTTCCACTTTTCACTGCATTAATGGTCGCCTCCGTTTCCTCTATTGTAAATTCCAAATGCTCGTTAGAAAAAGTGAGCCATGGTTCCTCGTTACTAACATCAATAGTGTTATCATCGTATTTTTTGTACAATGTCGTGAAGTGATTAACCCACGTGAGTTCATCTAGGTAACATCTTTGACGACTCTCCCTTCACGGTTCCTGTTAGCAGCTAATCTCCAGAACCCTACGGTGTCATTTGCCTCGTTACTAACATCAATAGTGTTATCATCGTATTTTTTGTACAATGTCGTGAAGTGATTAACCCACGTGAGTTCATCTAGGTAACATCTTTGACGACTCTCCCTTCACGGTTCCTGTTAGCAGCTAATCTCCAGAACCCTACGGTGTCATTTGCCTTTGCTGCTGCCAGCATTTCTGCCCAACTATGTTCCTCCCACGCCCTCTTTGAAGCAACCTGCTCATACTTGTAAGCTGTTCTTGCTCGCCTAACATCCTCTGGGGATTTTGTTTTGATTGCCAACAATAGATTTCCCTTTGCTTCCCTACAAGGTTTGCCATACCATGGCTTGCTTTTGGACAAATTGTGCAAATTTTTCTGGCTTTTTTTTGGCATTTTGGTGACTAATATTTTCAGTGCTGCAAAGAACTCATTGTGGAGTGCAATAAAGCGTTCAGGATTGTCTACCTCAGATGGGAAGTCTATAAAGGCTTCAAAGGACCTTGAAAGTTGTGAATAAATTTCTGCAAGGAGGTCACCGTTCTCCAGTAGGTGGGGCCACTTTAGTGCTCGTCTGTTGTTACTGACGAGAATCTCATCACTTGAGCCACTATATGTATTTAATGGCAACACATTCCCCACCCCCAAAAACAACAGTGCTTCTATCAATAGGTCCAGATGATAGTGATCACTCTCTATCCTTTCTTTCACCTCCAGGTCAATCATATTCTCCCAAATAGACATTGAAACTATTACAAAATCTAAATTACTTTTACATTTATTTCTTGAAAAAGTGGGCTTTTTAGAAATGTCAGACGGGAGACGTCCATTGCAAGCCCTAAGGCCATATTCCGCACACAACTTCACTAGTTGGACTGCCAAGACAGTGCAATTAGCAGGTTCATTATTGTCCAACAAGGGAATGTTGTTGGCCAGATCTTCTTCCTCAAAGACATCACTTAGCCCTGGAACAGGTTCATAGTTGCAATTTAAATCGCCAACTATGATAATGGCATCTTTGACAACTATTCTGCCTAGAAAGGAATCCAATTTAGCCAAGGTGGCTGATTCTTTGGATGCAGGAGTAAGTCTATTATAAATGTTAATTAGGAAAAGTGATTTACCTTCACAAGATATAATTTTTAATGCCAGTATGTCCAGTTCAATGACCCGGTATCAATTACTTCAATCCGAATCCTTAAAGTTACTTTAACCCAGGTGATTAGGCCACCTGATGGCCTTCCCCTTATAGAGGGTGTTGCTCCAATTCCAAAAGATTTGTAGCCTACTCTATGTGGTGTATCAAGGGTCCACGATTCTTGGAGTAGGCAAAATTCCCCAGAGTCAATATACTTTGCCAAGTCAGGGTCAGCCAGATTTTTAGCTACTCCAGCTATGTTCCATGATATTAATTTTATAGTCTTATCGTTGGAAAACGTAATGATAATAACTCCATCTTGGGTGCACTTGTGTTTAAAAAGGCAGTTCTCAAAGATTGCTCATCCTGCGAATTCTGTACAACATGTATTCTATTTTGCTCCCCCTGCATGGTGGTACCATTTGTACACTCTAGATTATGTATTAATGGAAGCTGGTGTCTCATCCCTTGGGCACAATCTGCCACCAATACTCCTTCGATGCTAGTTATACTAGCATCTCGAGTGCTCCCAGGGCCGGCACCTGTCCTGAGGCCAATGTTGTATTCTACATCCCCATTCACTTATATAGACACTTCTATGGGTCCTGCCCTATTGCTGTTAGCGGGGGTCAGACTTAGCATGCTTGGACTGCATTTATTGATGATAGTGCCTATAATAGTTGTTATACTGCCGACTGTCGGCTTCAGTCAGTCTACTGCATCCAAGCAGCTGAATCTGTTAAAGGTTGGTGCCCCCATCCATTAGCTTGCATTGCCCAGGCTCCCTCCACCAAACCCACCCTGAGCATGATGGTTAACCAAAGTCCAACTTACACCACCCTCTGTGCACTTTCTCAGTGGATAGAAGAACGAGAGTGGTCTGGTATTAATTACAGAACTTCAATCATAACGATTCCATGAACATATATAATGCACAGCACTTGGGTCTTCAAATGTAACGACCACACAGTCGCCATTAATCGTTTTTCTTGTAGGACCTATCCATGGTACCCTGCGAACCATTAGAATTTTACTCTTTATGTGCTGGGGTAGGGACCTCTTTCCATTTAGCCAATGTGTAACTTTGTTTTTAAGTATCCAAAAGGTCTCTTCCTGTTGGTTACATAGCTCAGGGTCCCCTGTCAGTATGATAACATAGGGACTAGCACCTGGTGGTAAATTGATGTAACCTCCTCTAGGTTTGCTCCCCGTTGGGTGCCCTATCTGGTTATGCTGATTGGGCTTGGTGGCATTAGTGACAAGTACTGAGGTTTCTTTAGCTATTGGGACAGAGCCTACAGGGTTAGCCATTTTGGAATTTGTATTGTTAATATTATTACTGTTATTGGTGTTATTAGCTTTATTTGCTTTATTTGCTCCCAGTCCCTGAACCAAAGGCTGGGATTTATTTGCATTAGTTGCTGGTGCTGATGTTGTTAAAACAGCACATGCATTGTGATTAGACGATGGTCCCACTATATTGAGGCTTGTCAATATGATAATACTTTTTTCAACCTCGAGTAGCTAGTTTTCCATACATATCAGTCTAATTTCCAATGGGGTTAAGAGTTTCTTTAGGATTTCCCCTATGTTCTTTAGTAGGATCCCATTACCCTCATCAGCGTTCCCAGCTCTATTGTCTCCCATCTTGCTCAGAATTGGGGAATCTTGCAGACCCTCTTGTATGTCTAGATCTACCACGGTTTGGACCTCGCCCGGATCACTGGGAGCAACCTGTGCGACAGGGTCCTTTCCTTCCTCTTCTTGGTTTAGAAGGTCCCTATTCTCATGGGCCTTTGTAACTTTTACTTTTTTCCGTGCATTAGTCTGAGTGGTGGCGCGTTTCCGTTTCGGTATGGCGCCCTCCTGCCTCTCATGTAGTTGATTTATAATAGCCTCTTCTCCCCGAGCCTCTGGCTCTACTGTTTCGTTTGATTTGTCATTCATTACAGTAGGTCCTGAGGGGACTACAGAATCTTTAGACACTTGACGCAACTCTTGACTAGCGGGTGGTGTCTGAACATGTGGACCCGGGGTATGATGCACCTCAGCTTGCGCCACAACGAGGACATGGCCATCGGCGCGTTCTGGTGTTCTGATGGATGCTATATGGCCCAAGGATGATCTTTTGGACATTGACGGTTCCTGTGACATTCTTCTGGCCACTGCTAGATCCAGTGATACTCTTTGCTCCATTAGACTTATTCCCATATCTATTACATAATTAGTTCTAGTGATAAAATTATCAAGAGTGCCTGTTAGTTGGATCCCCCCCTTAGCAGCCTTGCTTCTACTTTCTCGAGTGGCCATCCTTATCAAGGTTAACTCCATAAAACTACTCAGGCAAATATAAGCAACAGTTATATATACAGTACATACGATATGGAGACCTCGAAGATCTAAACGCAGGAGAGATGGCCCAGTCCGGTCTCGATCGGTCTGGAACAGGCTAGAATGGGCCCGCCCTTGACCGGGGCTTCGCCCGGTGCCGGCCCACGCGCGTCCCGCGTGCGAGCGGAGGGTGATGCTTAAGTATGTAGAGGGAGGTAGGGGCGGGAAGAGGACCAGCTGCGGCTGATCAGCGTCGCACTGCACGCTGGTCCTCGCAGTCCCGCCAACAGTCCAGGGGTCAGGCTCTCCCTCTGCCAACAGTTTCCTCCCCACGCCACACAGGACGAGCGGCTCCCGTGCAGCGGGGGCCGCGAGAAGTAGTTGTTTGTCTCAGGGATGGTCCGCAGTTTCCAAATAACCCCAGGAGTTCCAGTGCTACTCCCTCGAAGCCTGAAAATGCAAACAGCACAAAAATATAAAACTTGCTCAGAAAACGCACATCATAGTACAACTTAAAAGCACTGGAAACTCCTCTCGTACCTTGGTCCAAGTTTTAAACTCATTTACCAACCCCAAGGAATGTCACACCGAAGAAGCTCCCTCCCAAACTTTATGCAACAGCATTGCAAATCACTTCTTGGAAAAAATTGAAACTATCTACCAAAAGATTAGCTCCAGCCCCTATCCTCAGTCGGGCCCTAGCACAGACCATCTCCCTATTGCCACTGATGCTCTAAAGCTCAATCCTTCCCAGCTTTGACCACAATCGAAGTGGAATCGTTGTTGAAAGTGGTCAAATCTTTATTACCCCTAGATCCCATACCTGCTAAGACCTCTGCCCTCCTATCCAAGACGCTTGCTGCTCCCATATGCTCAATTCTCAATAGATCCATGAAAGAAGGCAGCCTGCCTCCAAGTGGAAAGCAGCCCAGATCATCCCCATTAGGAAAAACCCTAAGATCACAATTGATGATGTCTATAACTACCGTCCCATTTCACAACTCCTTCTACAAAGCAAACTCCTTGAGAAACATATTAACAAGCATCTGTCGGAATTTGTTGAATCCTCAAATCGTCTAGACCATTCACAGTCAGGATTTCGACCTAAACACAGCACCGAGTCAGCCCTAGTGGAAGTAACTGACAGCATCCGTATGCTGGCGGACGAAGGTTGAGCAGTACTTTTGGTGCTGCTCGACCTGTCCACAGTATTTGATACCATCTCCCACCAGATTCTACTCCAGCGACTCAAGTACATAGGCATCCGAGGGAAAGCCCTGAAGTGGCTGACCGATTTCCTCACAAATAGAACGTAAACCATAAACTTAGGCCCTTTCAGCTTACAAACCACTAAAGTCACCAGGGGGGTTCCGCAGGGCTCATGCTTGAGCCCCACATTATTTAACATCTATGTTACCCCCGGCTGGCCTACTGAGGCAACTCGGTTTTATTCCTATCTCCTACGCCCATGATAAGCAACTTCTTCTCTCCTTTGATAAAATGGACACGAACATCCAATCCACTTTCTCGGAGGGTATGAAAAGTATTGCACATTGGATGAGAGATAACCTCCTTCAGCTAAACACTGAAAAATCTGAAACTATGCTGTTCGGAGAAGCAACAATGAAATGGTCCCTCAACTGGTGGCCTGAGGAACTAGGGTCAGCCCCATTCCCCAAAAATGTATTGAAAAACTTAGGGGTGCAACTGGACCGGAAACTTACATTAGAAGAACACGTTAACAACACTGCAGGAACATGCTATTGCACACTAGGCCTCCTCCGTAGGGTCTTCCCCCTTCTACCAACATCCATACGCAAAACTCTGGTCCAGGCCCTAATTCTCAGCCGCCTAGACTATTGCAGCGCTTTACTTATTTCTGCTAAGGAATCCTCCCATAGTAGACTGCAAGTAGTTCAAAACACTGCATCCCGATTGGTGAACAATGCCCCTCCCAGAACTTCAGCGATTCCGTTACTTTGAGAACTTCACTGGCTTCCAGTAAAATAAAGAATAAAATTCTAAATATGCTGAGTAGTTCACAAATCCCTGAACAACATGGGATCCAGCTACCTGACCAAAATAACGGTCAGATATATGCCATACAGAACCTTGCGATCAAGTAACCAAGGATTCCTCCATGTCCCGCGCTTCAAATTAGCCTGCATGGGCGGTAAAGCATTCTCCCACCTTGTTATTGGAACCAACTCCGCCCCCCCCAGTTGCGTCAATGCCCAAACTTCCTGGCCTTCAGAAAATTGCTGAAAACGACACTGTTCTAACTCTCCCTTTGGTTGGCCACTAGCAGTCACAGCGCTGGGATACTCCGATAGGGGTGATTCAGGCGCTGTAGAAATCATAAATCAAATCAAATCAATCAAATCATCCATCAAAGTTTTTAACATTCTGTCAATTGCAGTTAGACGTGACAGAATAGGCTGTAACAAGGCTGTTAATTTCTCCCCCATAATGACCTTGAGTGGTTGCTGCATTGTTGAAGGCGTTGAGACCGACCCATTTGCTTTAGTCAATGTGAGGAGTAATATCAGGAATATCAACAGCAAAACCAGCCTACCAGACCATAAAACAGGCCCACAATCAGTCACAAAGACGGCCCACAAGCTGACCTGTCAGATCAGTCCTCGTGGTATAGTCCACAATGCTCTATGGCCTATCAACCCTGCAATTGAGTCAGATCTTGTTGTTTCCTGACCCGTTTCCCCCAACAGTGGCAGTAGTAGCTATGAAAAAGAACATGAATAAGAGAGAAGGCACATTGGCGGTGGCAGGGGAAAATTGGGGTATCTAAAGAGATTCGCCTGCTCCCTGCCTGTAGAGGTTTCTTATAAGGTAAAGACACATACAAGTTTGCTCCTGGCCTCCAGAGGTTTCGTATAAGGTAAAGACACATACAAGTTTGCTCCTGACCTCCATAGGTTTCTTATAAGGTAAAGACACATGCAAGGTTGCTCCCTGCCTCCAGAAGTTTCTTATAAGGTAAAGATACATACAAGTTTGCCCCCCGCCTCCAGAGGTTTCTTATAAGGTAAAGACACATACAAATTTGCTCCCCGCATCCAGAGGTTTCTTATAAGGAAAAGACACATACAAGTTTATTAACGTGCCAGATACTGAACTGTATTTACCTTTAACAGTTTTCCTTTCCACCACTTTATTTACTTCAGTGGAACCATCTGACTGAAAAGTGATTTGAAGTGTATAATCAGATGAAAAACTTTATCTCGTATTTAGAACACTAGTCTTGTTTTATAGTTCCATATTCCTTGGTTCACAAAAAGTGCAAAATTCTTTTAAAGCATTTTAAAGTTTTCAGGGAGATGTTTTATAGACGACCTTTTGTAAATAAACATCTTGCCTCATTGAATATCTGGGCTATGTGTCAGTCTGAAGTATTAAACTTAACAAGGTTAGGTGCAAGCCAAGAAAGTAAAAGGCATTTCAAGGGTTCATGGAACGTTCATGTTTTTATATAAGGTTTATTGCAGCATATTCCATGCAAGAGGTATCTTTGACAAGGAGGACACTAAATAATATTTCACTTTGGTGGGGCTGGGATTGGAGGGGGAATTGAAGAAAGTCTTTAGTTGAGCATACACCTTGTAACAACTAGACAAGATAGGGACATATAGACCCCCTTATAATTGTCCCCACCCACCAAGAAAACATTATAAAGTTAGCCTCATGGAACACTGCTGGGCTTAAGGGGAAACTTGATTGTGCTGAATGGGGGGCTTTTATTGATCAGCATGACATCTTACTTTTCTAAGAAAGTTGGGCTCTTGAGGCTGTCTTCCGTATTGGATATCTTAACTACCATAAACCGGCAATTAAGGGAAAAAAGGGAAGACCATGAGGTGGGCTGGTTATATGGTTTAAACAATCCCTAGGTTACAGGATACAAGAACTGATAGTCCATGATCATGACATCCTGGGACTCAAACTCCAGAGGGACAATCATCAGGCTTTGTTTTTAACTAACATATATGCCAGAGGCCTACCTGGAGGGAGGAGCCCAGCAATCATGGATGATTTGTTATATGTTATGTTATGTTATGTTATGTTATGTTATGTTATGTTATGTTATGTTATGTTATGTTATGTTATGCTATGTTATGTTATGTTATGTTATAAAGGTCTCTTCTATAGCGCACGGCTACTCCTTGGAGTGCCCCGGCGCTTTGGCAAAGAGAACTGAAAGAAGAAGTGCACAACACAACGCCGACAGAGAGTTACTGGGAGAAAAGCCAAGTCTTCAGTACCTTTCTGAAAGAGAGCAGACTGTTGGCTTTCCTTAAGGGAAAGGGAAGCTCATTCCAGCATTGAGGTGCCAAGTACCGGAAGGAACGATCTCCAATGCGAGCACGTCTGATGGTAGGGACAACGGCTTTAGCCAGCAAAGCGGACCTTAAAGTCCTCCTGGGGGCATAAAAGGCCATCCGCTTCCCAATGTATTTTGGGCCAATCAAATGGAGGGCCTTATAGGCAAAAGGTCAGGACCTTGAAAGTAATTCTGTTAGAGACTGGGAGCCAATGCAGTCTCTTGAGTAGATCCGAAGCTCTTGCCCTTCGCTGTAATCCAAAGATGGCTCTGGCAGCCGAATTCTGCACGACTTGCAGGCGTGCCATCAGGTATTTGGGAAGGCCAAGGTAGAGAGCGTTCGCGTAATCAAAACGCGAGCCTATCAAGGCCTGGACAATAATTTTTTTATGTTGCAGAGACAGTAGTGGAAGAAACTTCCGCAACATTTTAAAGAAGCCAGAACATTTCCCTGTCAGCCCTATGATCTGGGGTCTGAAGGAGAGATCATCATCACACAGGACACCTAGATTTTTGGCTTTTGACGAGGCAGCATCAGGCGAGAACATATCGAGGGGCCACCATGTCTTCCAGCAAGGATCTGGCGGGCATCCGAAAAAAGCAGACCCGATTTATCGGAGATGCACTTCAGACTGTGCCTCTGAAACCAGTCAAATACAGCGCCCAGGCATTCCTTAATCCGGCCGCCGTCAAAATCCTCACCCTTGTTACACGTGAAAAGGCGCTGGGTGTCATCAGCATAGGATATGATCCGGGCACCGAAAGATTCCGCCACCGCCGCTAGAGGGGCCATATAGATGTTAAAAAGGGTGGGGCTCAGGATGGACCCTTGAGGAACCCCAACCTCCAGCGGCGGCATTTCGGCGGAAAACAGGGGTGCCCAGACCACTTGTCGGCGGTTGGTCAGAAAAGACTTAAACCAATTCCACACCGTCCCACGAAAGCCGATCTCCCAGAGTCTTGAAAGGAGAACGTCGTGGGGAACGGTGTCGAAAGCCGCCAACAAATCCAACATGACCAGGATGGCTTTGCCCCCACCATCCAAAATCTCTCCTATGGCATCGGTGATCTCAAGAAGAGCTGTCTCCGTGCTGAAATTCGCACGGAAACCCGATTGAGAGTCATGCAAGATATTATTGCTCTCAATAAAGCTAGAAATGGAGAGATGCACATGCTTCTCAATCACCTTAGCCAGAGAGGGAAGGAGGGAGATTGGTCTGTAATTGGCGTGAACAAGGGGATCTAGAGATGGTTTTTTAAGCAGAGGCAGAATCAAGGCGTGCTTCCAAGCCATAGGAACCTCTCCCGTTGTCAGGGAAGAGTTAAGCAGTGGATTGAGCAAGATGTTAACTGCAGGCGCCACTCTCCCTAGGCATTTCGCTGGGCAAGGGTCAAGTGGCGAACCCAATTGAAGCCGAGACAGGAGGTCAAGGGATGAAGCAAGAGGGATGGAAGGGGAAACTGAAAGAAAAGGGCCTTTCTCCTTCAAGGAAGGTGGCACAGTGATCGGATGGCAGACAGCTGGAATTAGGCCAACATCAGGAAAAGAGTCCTGAATGGATTTGATTTTATTGATAAAGAACTCACTAAGCTGGCTAATCCAAACTTCAGTATGAGAGTGGATGGGCATACTCGAGGAAGGGGAGATAAACTCTTTTACAATTGTAAAAATTTCTTTGCTCGTGTTTTCAGCTGCCTCGATTCTGCGCTCAAGATAGACTTTTTTTTCATCCACAATATGTTTGTGGTACAGTTGTATGGCATCCCTATATTTTATTTTATCTTCCGGGTCGTACATGCGCCGCCAAGCTCTTTCAGCCCTCTTGCAATCTTGGCGCATCTTACCTAGAAGAGGAGTGAACCAAGGGGCCGAGGCGTGCCTGCCCGCAGATTTGGCTGGCTTACTGGGGGCTAGCTCCTCAAATCTAATTGTAAGCCACTTTTGAACCAAGTCAAGATCTTGTTCCAGGTTACCAGATAACAGGCAGGGATATTGGCAGAGAGCATCAGAGAGCATTTCCGCCGTAACTAGATGGAAAGGCCAAAACACCTTTCTAGTATCTTTCGCCAGTCTTGTACCAGGCGTAGCTGAAAACGGAATGCAGAATTTAATTAAAAAGTGGTCTGACCACAGACTGTTTAATGGAGTGTATTGGGAGGGATCAGTGTATTGTGGTAGCAGGAGACCTAAACAGCACCTTTGAACCCATACCTAGTGAGGGAGAAGACAGTTATGGGGAAATTGATCAATTATGGAATGTTCCAAACCTCACCATAAAACCTATCAAGAAGGTCACTGAGGCAGCTCTCCAGTGGTTGGGTATGTGTTTGGAGTGGGGCTTAAGAGCTATAAATGGTCGAGCTAGTCAGACAGACTTGGACAAGCTACCTTTGATAATGGTTCAACCACAAGTAGAATTGATTATTTCCTAATCAAGTTGGAGTTTTGGTCAATGGTAGAGGATATGGAAATCATACAGAGGCCAGAGAGTGATCACAATCCCCTGGTGCTAACCTTGAAAGTAGAAGAGGGATCAGTTAATCCTAAAGTTACAAACTGTATCACAGCTGATGCTTTTTTAACCAATGACTGTAGAAGGGTTCGTTGGTGTAGAATTTTGGATGACCCAGCCACTCTGGACAAAATTTCCAAAGAAGTGTCAAGCTCTGGTAATACAAGCAAAAAGAGTAATAGGAGACACGGGCTCGGTTGAGCAGATTAGCTATATACATCAGAGCCTGTTTGATAATATAAAATCTTTCTTTACAAAGCCGGGGAATTCAATGAAAAGGGGTGGAGATCTTCCAGGTACCAAATGGTATGATAAAACCTGCCGCAAGGCTCATAGCTCTTTGATTAGTGCCATTAAAACCAGGAATATAAAATTGATCAAAGCAGAGAGGTTGAACTACAAGAGGGTCCAAACGTTTGCGAAACAACAATGGGATGATCGACGCTGGCAGGACCTTTATGAGGCCAGTTTGTCCTCAAACCAAATTAAATGTTGGCAGGTCGTGAAATGGGGAGGACCAAGGGACTCGCAAACACCTGCAAACCATGTCCTAGTTGAGGATTGGGTGGAGCACTATTCATCCCAGTTCTGTGGGCTGGACAGGGCACCCAATGAAGAGGAGTTAGTGGCACTCTCAATACCCAACCTCATAAACATGCCCGTAGTGTTTCAAAACATTGATGCAGAGAAGGCACTATCCTTGGTTCAAAGGGGTAAAGCTCCTGGGATGGACTGTATTCCAGCTGACCTTTTCAAACATGATCAACGTAATTGGGTTCCATACATAACGATCCTAGCAAATGCTATAGCTAATGGTGCAGTGATACCTGAGTCTTGGAAAGGGGCAGAAATCCTACCCATATATAAAAAAGGGGATAAGTCAGTACCAGGGAATTAGCGCCCGATCAGCCTTATAGATGCCCTACAAAAAGTAATAGCGAGAATGGTCCTAGCTAGAATACAGGTCTGGATGGATGAGGAAAATATCCTTTCCCCGATGCAAGCTAGTTTTAGGACAAGCACTAGCACAATCGACCAAGTATTCAGATTTGTTTTGATTTACTGGAAGATTGTGTATCTAGGGGGGGGCACTATTTATGCAGCATTCGTGGACCTCAAATCCGCGTTCGACCTCGTCTCAAGAGAGAAGTTGTGGGTCGCCCTGAGAAATATGAGTGTGCCACCGGAACTTTTAGAGCTCACTATTAGATTACATGATAATAACTTTGCAGAGTAGGATGGGGTAGGCAGGGACAGGTGACAGAGCGATTTCCTGTGACTCGCGGGGTAAGGCAGGGCTGTGTCCTGGCGCCAACCCTGTTCCTTTTGTTTATAAATCAAGTTGTACAGTTTTTAGGAGAAACCCCAAAAGATGCACCTTCTCTGGGTGGGAGAAAGTTTCCCCTTCTAGTATTTGCCGATGATACGTTGATATTGACAAAAACTCAAGCGGGGTTACAGAATGCAATCAATAAATTCGTGGATTTTTGTAATATCAATGATCTAGAGATCAATGTGTCCAAAACTAAATACATGGTCTTAACAAAAAATAACCCTAAACAGAGTGACGTTAGTTTGAATGGTGCCAAACTAGAACAATTGGAGTCATGACCTACCTAGGGGTGGTCATAGATTATCGAATAAGATGGAAGGCTCAGATCTAGGCTCTCTGTTTAAAATTTGCTAGACTAACTGGGTGTCTAATAAAAGAGCAACGCTGCTCGCAAACAAAAAGTATCTTGCCAGCTTTGAAAATTTATAACGCTAAAATAAGCTCCGCCATCCTATATGGTGCAGATTTATGGGGTTATGTAGACCTTGCACCCGTGGTAAAAATCCAAAACAAGTTTTTGCGCAGCCTGATTGGTCTACCACAATCGACCCCTACCTTACCCCTTTTATTAGATATGGGATGTCATTCCATTAGAGATCTAGCACGATATAGGATGGTTGCCCAGTGGAGACGTGTATGGTCCACCCCAGAACTGACCCTATTTGCAAGCGAAATTATGGATCTAAGATCAATTATTGGGTCAGGAAACCTGTCCTGGTTTCATGAAGTTAAGGCCATACTGTCAAATATGGGTTTAAATTCACAGTGGGCAGATCCAGAGAACAGTGTTCTTCCGTCAAAAAAAGAATTCAAATCATTATATTGGGCGACGGTGAAAGAACAACGTATCTCGACTTCCCATCCTACAAATCTGACTGGTCTCTTTTTACTCCATAAGACAGAGGTCCATGTTGAGTCATACTGGGATATTATTACCAAAAGTTTAGATAGAAAACTCTATCGCCAGTTCAGAGTTGGCACCCTACCAGTAAAGGCATATACACATAAATGGCGCGGTCAACAACATAACGAGTGTTGCCCATGGTGCTCAGGGGAGAAGGAAACCATTAGTCACCTTTTCTTTGTATGCCCAGCATATTCTGCGCCGCGTCGCAAATGGATTAAGCCCATCTGTAGGAAGATCAATACGCGGGCGTGTAGGGAAGCCCTCTGGGTCTTAAAATCTAATTCCTCCGAGTGTGTGTCCACTTGTGTGGCAAAGTTTCTGGGGTGGGCATGGATTCTAAGAGCCAGGCACCCACAAATCCTCTAAAAAGTGGAATCCCCGAAAGCTTTTATTTTTATCATCCGAAAAATTGTATGAACGTCTTTGTGAATATATTTAATCCTGTTTTAAAGATTTTTTTTAATGTTTTAGCTTGTTAAATTATTAATTGTAATTGAGATTAATTTATTTTTGTACTCCTGTTGTTTGGTGATGGAATTGAGGTTATTGTGTAAAATCCTTTTAATTTGTCAAATTAATCATGTTACGAAATGGAATTTTATCTGTTGTCTTTTATGATATAACAATCGAAATAAAGACGTATGAAATCTGAACTAGACAAGATACATCTTTTTTTCTTGATGCATTAAATATTAACCGACTGCGGGCTATATTTGACTAATGTGAGGATAGAAAGATGCATCAGGTGACATATGTTTCAAAAATGTAAATGCTACTCGGTGTATTGACCGTATTTTTAATGAAGACTGTTTAGTGAAGAAGGCCTGCAGTTATTGGGTGCAGAGGATAATATAGAACGTTTAAATACAATTACAGATCGTCCTAATTTGGTGTATTTGTCAAATGAAGAGTGTGAATCATTTTCGGGCGAGATAAATGTTATTTCTCCCTAGGTTATATTTCAAAATGATTAAACAAGAATGAGAAAACAAGTCTTGTCACTGTGTAGAAATAAGCATATGTCAAAGTTGGAGTACTGCCTGCTATGCCTTTAGTCCAAGTGGTAGAAACACTTGGTGCTCTAGATTCACATTTGCAAACAAAGGATATTCCGGGCCTCATTTATGTTTTTTTTGCTGTAGGGCAGTGCAGCAGGCTTTGCTGCTGAGCTGCTCATGCTGAGCTGCTCAATGGCAAATGAAAAGGGCAGGAATGCACCATATCTATTAGACACAGTGCATTCCTGTCCTTTTCCCCAGCGCCAGCGCACAATGGGCTGCCATGCATCAGCGCAGGCACCTCTGCACTGTGGTGCAAGGTTGCCTGCCTTGCAGGGATGATTATATTTGTGGAGAGAGGGAAACCTTCCTGCACAAAAACAATCACAAGTGGCTTTTTGCTCTTTCCATGGACGCTACAGAATGCAGCATACGTAGAAAGACGAAAAAGAAGGAGAAATAAATATATTTCTCCTCGTTGTGCCTCCCTTATGCATCCCTTGGGTAGGCGTAAGATTTTGGGGCTGCCTCAGACTTACGATATCTTGTAAATCTGGGGTAGCGTCAAAATGTTATGGCTGTCGGTCGGAACGCCCCCAGCAACACCCATCGAATGCCCCTTACACACAGCTTTCGTGACTTTACGTGGCCTTATAAATATGCCAGTGGCTCATTGTTCCACCGGAGCATCAAAAAAGTGACGTTCAGGCAGCGCAATAGTGCCGATAGTGCCTCATAAATAAGGTCCTCCATTTTTTGGTCAGTATTAGGACAAATCACAAAAGATCCCCAGTTTGTAATTAGAACCAGTCTTAATATGGAGAAATGTGGGCCTGCAACCAAACACTATGGAATATTATGTCTCCATCCATCTTTTGACTGTGATCATTGCTCACAAAGTTTGCTGAATTGGACTTCTGTCATTTGAATTGAATTGACTTGAAATCTTTATTCGATTATTAATCAATAATCATAAAAGTAAGGAGTGCCTGATAAAATCACCAGGCATATTAAATAAAACACAATATAAAAACAGATTAAAATGATCTAAAAAGTATTATTAGTAACCAAAGCACCCCATCAGAACAATTCACTTCAATTTAATAAAAATCCGATTAAAAAATAACACAGTTTACAAACTTCTGTCATTAATTTTTAAGCACTGTTGAATATGTTTGGCACGGTCTTAATTAGCAGTTTTCACCTTTTGTAGTTCAAAACGGGCCCATAATTTGGTTTTAAATACTTCTTTCAAACTTCTTTATTTTATTCATCTTACCATTGTCATATACAAAAAACAAATAAAAAAATGAAAAGACAGTGACAAATATTTTTTCCATGCCAACATCCTATTACAGAGGTACTATCTTTGGTTTTAGAGACTTTACATATTTTATTAACGATATATGTTTTATTGTAAATTATTTTTATTAACAGAATAAACTTATTTACCTACCAGCCTACTGGAATTGCCAACTGACGGTCTCATTCTATATCATCCAGGAAGACAGAAAATAGAAGATCTACTGACACCTACAGCAATGGTAGAATTGGTACCATTCCCATCCACGAAAGAACCATAGCAAAGAGTGTCATGACATTACCATTGTCTAAATTTTCTTAGAATGAGTGTAATTTCGTATTCAAATATTAATGCTTATCTTCCAAGATGTGTTACAGTGGTGTTCTCAGTAAGTCCTTAACAGGAGTTATGGATATGATGATGCATATGCGGAGAAGATAAATTGAAGCCATCATCATCATCATCGAATAGATTTATTTGACACATTAAGTCATAAAAGCATTTAACAAAAACAGATAAAGGAGTTGATAAAAATAATTTTCCACAATATAATACATAACCTAGTTAAAACAGCGTGACAATGAAAATTGACCTTCAAAATGAGAAAAGGTAAAATATGTACAATTTACTCTAAAATCAGTATATTAAAACGATTTGTTGGGCACAATAAGTTTTACAATTTTCAAGGCGGAGAACAGGCTTCCCACCAAGTTCGATCAAGCATTTACCAGAACGTCTCCATTAGAAAATGTAATAAATTAAATCACTGGTGTAGGGAATTAGATCTTAACGCCCACAACCACCCTAGATATGTTGCCATTGAAGCTCATACTGTAGAGTCTATGCTTAAATATATGTAACATGTTGATACCTAAAGAGATCCTGCATTGTGTTAATTGACTTGTGTATTCTGGGGTCTACTAGAAAATGCAAACTCAGGGCCTCATTTACAATAACTGATGCATCGCTGTGTAGAGGCAGAACTGCGACAAAATGACTTGCGTTTCACTATGTCATTTTTAAACACCATGGGTGCACCGTTTTAAGGTATGGTGAACCATGGTGTAAGGTCCAGGCTGCATTAAAAAACGTATGCTTCCGTGGGCATGATGTCTCAATGGAAACTGATGCATTGGGAGCGAAAACGTAAGGCTACTTTGTGGTACATAAAGCGACTCAAATCACCTTAGTGTTACTTTTTATGATGATTTAGTAAAAAAAAAAGAATATTGCCACATTTCACAGAAGGCAGACATAGAGCAGAGAGCAGCATCCAGGACAACTACCTGAACAACCCTAGCACCAGCCAGTATGTCCAGACAGACTTCCAGGGGTAGAAGAAGAGGAAGTGCAATTTCAGTGAGGAGGAGAATGACTTCTTGATCACTGAGATGAGAGAGCACCAACATCAGCTCTTTGTCACTTAAAGATTGCCATCAGGGAAGAAAGAGGCCATTTAACAGTCCATAGTGACCAAAATTAACAGCGTGGGACAAGTGAAGAGGATAGTCACAGACTGTAAAATCACTGGCATGACTTTAAGTGCAAGACTAATGAGAAATTGGCCAGCAACCTGAAGGCAGCCATGCAGACCAGAGGAGAAGACTTAGTGCCCCAGTAGCTGGATGCCTTGGAGAAGCTGGTGTCAACTGTCATCCCAGAGGAGTTTGTGGCAGAAGTTCCAGGACAGGACAGTGCTGGCCAAGAGTAATAACACGACCTCCAGGTTAAGTCGCCACAAGGGCCAATGTGGGAAAAAATGTAATGTTGTGCAGTGCAGCCACCTATGTCCCAGTGCTCTACTGAGCTGTGTGCAGGGCAGAAATCTGGGCCATGTGCCGTTAGACATTTGGCACAACACAGTCCAGTTCCATCACGTTTATCCCTTCCATGGGTGAAGTGCTGCACCAGCCCAGGTTCATCTTTGTATACTGGCACTTGTAGTGGAATGTACAACATGAAATACCAGATCTACAAGTCAGAGAAAAATATGCAAAAAATGTGGATTGTAAGAACGCATCATGCATGGACACATGGCCCCTGCACAACCTGACTGTGACAATGCAGGTCACCTTGCACCATGATGTATCTCTCTCTTACTGGGCCCATGCACACAAATCTGGACTTTAAAGGAATGGAATGTGGTTTTCAGAAAATAAACTGCTCCCCTGAAAGGGGGGGGGTCAGGTTTGGAGTGTGTGAAGTATCAACACATAGGAACAGGCCAAAAGCCACATGTATATTAATCTGCATGAAACTACATAGCACGCAGCTGAAGTGCATGTTAGGAGCACACAGGTGTCAGTTGCTAAGGTAGGGAACACCTGAACTCCTGTCATGTACTAAATCAGACTGGGTGTGGGGGTGAATTGAAGTGATGCACACAAGCGGACCATGAGTGTTGAAACAAAAAATGGTGTTCGGCTCTGGTGGGCCCCTGGTAGGCATTGGCTGAGCCTGTTGAACCACCACTGTGTTTGGCTGGGGAGACATTGCATAGCAAAGATGTGAGAAGGGATATGTGTGCTGCCAAGCAGCCTGACCAATACACATGCACTGCTGTGTCTGACCATGTCACACTTGTTTTGTAGTTGGGAAGGGATGACAAAGAGGAGCCAGTGTGGGATTACATTCTACATGTAGCCCTGGTTGAAGATGTACCATGCCGCAGGAAGGAGTCTGATGGCAAATTGTCTCACTATTCCACATAAGTCAACATCAGAGGATGTGAAACAGGGATCTGTCAAGGTATT
Source organism: Lissotriton vulgaris (assembly GCF_964263255.1). Taxonomy (NCBI): domain Eukaryota; kingdom Metazoa; phylum Chordata; class Amphibia; order Caudata; family Salamandridae; genus Lissotriton; species Lissotriton vulgaris. Next base: position 1,398,816,545 of record NC_141695.1, read on the forward strand.
GGATGATCTAGTTTGCTACCACAAAGGCCAGAAGTCATAGAAGGCTGGAGGCAGAAGTGGATGAACCAAGTTGTGTGGCAAACCTGGGTAGGTACACCTCACCAATTCCAGCACTACTACCATGTGGGGTACAGCTTGAGCCATAGCCCTAAAAACAGCCAGCCATGTCAGTCCATTGGATATGGTCATGACTATTGTTGGTATTGTAGGCACATGAGAGTCAGTGCATGATCTGAGTTCCATCAGTGTGTGGCAGTAAGTTGAGTCCTTGGCCCAAAACGAGGATTGCCAGAGGAGGCATGTAAATGTACAAGTGAGGGGATCTGAGTCACATGATATCTGATACTCTGCAGATACCCAACTCTGTCAATAATGAAATGGGGTGAGCATTAGTGCTAGCAATTAAACGAGTTTGACAAGTTCCATCCCCTCAGAGTTGGTACCCAGTGCCCACTGTCCACAAATATGGAGCCAACTGTGTGTGCAATAAAATCACACAAGTATACACAAATAGAAAACCCATGGCAAGTACATGCCTTCACACATTCCTGAAGTGTAGCAAGGTTGGAGGCTGTGTAGAGGTGTGCAGGATATGTGTAAAAAACAGCCAGCCATGTCAGTCCATTGGATATGGTCATGACTATTGTTGGTATTGTAGGCACATGAGAGTCAGTGCATGATCTGAGTTCCATCAGTGTGTGGCAGTAAGTTGAGTCCTTGGCCCAAAACGAGGATTGCCAGAGGAGGCATGTAAATGTACAAGTGAGGGGATCTGAGTCACATGATATCTGATACTCTGCAGATACCCAACTCTGTCAATAATGAAATGGGGTGAGCATTAGTGCTAGCAATTAAACGAGTTTGACAAGTTCCATCCCCTCAGAGTTGGTACCCAGTGCCCACTGTCCACAAATATGGAGCCAACTGTGTGTGCAATAAAATCACACAAGTATACACAAATAGAAAACCCATGGCAAGTACATGCCTTCACATATTCCTGAAGTGTAGCAAGGTTGGAGGCTGTGTAGAGGTGTGCAGGATATGTGTAAAAAACTGAACCCTTGGTCACATGAATGCACAGTGTGCTTGCAAGACAGCACAAGGCAGAGTGTCATGGTGTACTGTGTGAAAAGCAGAGTGGAGGTTCATAACTAATTCATAACCAAACCCACATCGCCTTCACAGGAGTGGAGGATTTAGTCCTGCTCACAGGGAATGAAGGCACTCTGGGGACTAGGTGCAATGTGCACAGTAGTAGTGCCAATAAGTCAAAACACAATCAGTATAGGCATCATGAAAAAGAAAGCAAATCACCTAGGCAGATGTGGACCTTATCTCATATCACTTGTGCAGGAATGGCAGGCCCACTGAGCTGTGTAACTGTGTTCCAATATGTGTCATGACACAATGCAGAGATACTGCCTGACCAGGGGCGGCTGGTCCATAGGGGCGTCGGGGCAGCGCCCCACTAGGCAGATTCAACAAGCGAAACTGCCCACGGACAGCAGGAAATGTAAACAGACGGCAGACGAAATTCGTCTGTTTACATTTCCTGCCTGTGCTGGCAGCTGCTTCACAGATTCAACTGCGCATGAGCACAGTCAGTCGTCATTCCACTACAAACGTGCACCAGGCGAGAGCAGCAGGAGTCCAGCAGACTCCGACTGCGCAACTGCAAGGGGCGCTCTTAATTTCAGCCCCCCCGCTCCATTGACATTACATTAGGCATGCTGCGCATGCCTAATGTAGTACAGGAGCCTGAAGATAGCATCCTGCATGGGCGGTGACGTATGGCCGCCCCATGCCCTGTCAACAGGCAGGATACAGTTGAGTAGCTGCCCTTGAGTCACATCCAGTCTAATGATTTGCCACTTGCCATGAGAGGACTCGGAGACAGGATGCGCGGCGGGACCGGCAGAGGAGATTCCTCACCCTGGTAAGTTTATTTGTTTGTAAAAATGTAATTAAATACACCACCCCCCCCTCGCGCATACCACCCGGATTCATGCCGGCCGTGACTCTCTACACATTAGTGGTGACTGAAAGGAAAACGTCAGAAACATTTTGAAGTTATCTACTCTGCCACCAGATCCATTATTTTAATCCTGCCATTATGTTTTCAAAAATAACTACTGCAGAAGTAATGTGTGCTGTGTTTACACTTCGTGAAGTTCTTGTATTGGAATCGCCGGAGGGTCTTCCTTATCGTGACAGAATCTCAGTGTGATGGATTCAGCGTCCTAGAGTGTGTTCAGTTGGACAAACTTTTAGATGTTTTTACAATGTTTACAGGAATGTTATGTACGTGCCTGAAAACTAAATCAAGTCCCCCTAAGTCAGTTGTTTTGGGGGACTTGTTGGATGGATGGGTGGATGGATGGATGGATGCCTGAATGATGTATGGATGGATGCTTGCATGATGGGTGGATGCATGATGGATGGATGGATGGATGCATGAATGAATGATGTATGGATGCAGGATGGGTGGGTGGATGGATGGGTGGATGCATGGATGCATGCATGATGGGTGGATGCAGAATGCATGATGGATGGATGGATGGATGCATGAATGAATGATGTATGATGCAGGATGGGTGGGTGGATGGATGGGTGGATGCATGAATGATGTATGGATGGATGCATACATGATGGGTGGATGCATGATGGATGGATGGATGGGTGGATGGATGGGTGGGTGCATGAATGAATGATGTATGGATGCAGGATGGTTGGGTGGATGGATGGGTGGATGCATGAATGATGTATGGATGCATGCATACATGATGGGCGGATGCATGATGGATGGATGGGTGGATGCATGAATGAATGATGTATGCAGGGTGGGTGGGTGGATGGATGGGTGGATGCATGGATGCATGCATGATGGGTGGATGCATGATGCATGATGGATGGATGGGTGGATGGGTGGGTGCATGAATGATGTATGGATGCAGGATGGGTGGGTGGATGTATGGGTGGATGTATGAATGATGTATGGATGCATGCATGCATGATGGGTGGATGCATGATGGATGGATGGGTGGATGCATGAATGATGTATGAATGGTGGGTGGGTGGATAGATGGGTGGATGCATGAATGATGTATGGATGGATGCAAGGTGGTTCGGCCTCGCTCGCTGCGCTCAATCGCTGCGGTGCAATATGCAAATTAGTTTACGCCCACCACTTTCAAATGTCAACAGCCGCCCCTGTGCCTGACAACTACAGTGCAACTTGGCCTCAATACTTATAAATAACAAATGTCCTACGCTTCAGTGATGAACTGAAAGTGAAATAGTAGAAAGTCTGAATGTCAACCAGATTTCTCATGTCAACATCTAACATAGATCACCATCAACAAATATCTATTTTATTGCAGAGGATGAACCAATGCCTTTTGACCTGCTGCCTGTCCTAGATAAGGATCCTGCAGAGGATGACAGCCTGGCAACCCTCGACCAAGACACCCCCTGGCAAATTCTGAACTCCATTCGAACTTCATCTTCGGTTGTGGGAAGGGCCAACAGTATTTTTGGGTCTCTAGAGGATATGCCTATCACCTAACAAACATCACCTGCCAGACCACCCCTAGCCCTGGACTCTGAAGACCCCAAAGTTGAATTCCAACGTTGTGCAGTAGGAGTCCAGCAGGAGCTGGTAGATGAGGTGCGGGCAGTGATGGAGACAGTGGGGGAAACCCTAAAGGGAGTCCATAGGTGCCTCAGTCCCAATAAGGACACTTTGGTGGCTACCTTCCGCTCCATGCCATGGATAAATCCCTGGCTAACATCGCTGGTGTCAAGAGGCAGATGCACAAAATAATTGCCCTGCCAAAGTTTCACCACCACATTGTTAAACAGCTGGGGCGATCCGCAGCATTCTGGAACCCATGGAGCAGAAGCAGGACTCCTAGATTGCAACAAAGGTTGCCTTACCCTGTGATGTTGTTGCTGTGCTGGCAAACGAGTAGGCCCTCCTTAGTGCTGCACTGCCTTTCTTGTTGGGTCAGAGAAATGCTGCTATAGACAGGAGATCCACATCTTCAGGCCCTGATGTGTGTGTGCATCCGTCACCGACAACACCCTCCTCACAGGAGACACCACACAAATCAGAAGACGAAGATGAGGACTTCACCTCTTTTCACCAAAAACTTGTCCGGTAGCATTTCTCTGTGCCACATGGCCAGCTTCTCTTTTGACCTGTGCTCATGGACATGCCAGTGTACTTCTCAACTGCTACTGTCCTATAATTGCTTTTCCACATTGTGATCTCATCCATTTGTAGACAGTTAACGTGGCCTACCCTCCCCAATGGCAATTTGGTCCTCCTCCTCACTGGAACACTTCTCTACTCCACATGTCCCATGACATGTATCCCAGATGGACTCTCTCTGAAAATACAATGGCACACAGACTATGTTGGGGTTGTTGCTGCAAGATCTGCCACTTGCTCCTTGGTTCATGTGACAATGAAATCACTCACTTGAACCAGTGTGTTGTAGTCTGTTCATTATTGGACTAAGTAGACTATGGTGGATGTGCTGACCCTAAAGACACTACCTACTGTCTAAAGGGAATTGTGTTTCATAGACCCATGGGTAAATTTGCACAGGTCATGGGAAATAGTTTATGTGATCCCTATGTGCATCTATACCAAGAAGTTACCCAAGGTCACATGCATGAAGTGCTGCAATTAGCAATGAGTCAATGGTAAGTTTAAATGAAGTTATTGCAAAGGTGGTGGATACTTCCATGCATACTGGACAGCAAACAACAGTGATGTGACAACACAATGGTGAAAAGGAGAGTGTATAGGTGACTAGTATCACTGTGGCACCGAACACATCCTTGATTAGTCACAATGGTTTGACTTAATGTCCATACAAAACATGCAACATCACTTACATACACAGTGCAACAGTAGGTTATTGAAGTTCAAAGAAAAGGGGAGGTGCACTAAATAATTGTTTAGCAGAGCCAATTCAGTCTATAAATTTTCTTTATTCAAAAATAGTATAAATAACTTGACGCACAGCCAATGCGTTTTGTTCCTGTATGCCAAGGAACTTCTTTAGGGCTTTGCAAAAATAATAAGCTCATTATGTTAACAATCAATTGTATACTCCGCGTTGAATATATCTCATTGTATTTGAAGGAAGGTTAAAATCCAGATTTCATTTCTTAATTTTAAGCAAATTTAAGTGCATAGTCATATGTAAAGATTGAGAAGTAAAATCATTGGGTCTTGTAGTTTAAATCAAAAAGGGATGGATAGAATACATCAATCCTTAATGATGGATTTTACATGAAATGGTTCATCAAAGGAACGGCATAGTAACTGGCGAGTCTTGGCGGTGAATCAATAAACTACACTAACTATTCCTATCTAAACTATGCCTAAGCATCATATAATTTACTTACATGAACCTACATGATCCTAACTTAAAACTAACCTGGTATTCAAACAAAATATTGAGTCATTAATAACGACTGGCAATTATCGAGTTGGAAATATCGTGACACAGAAATATTGTGAGAAAGAATATCATGGACAAGAATATAATTTTTGAGGTAAGTAATATCAACTTTTAAAATATCGAAGTCATTAATATTGTTTGCAAAAATATAGTTGTTTAAAATATCGATTTTTAAATTTGTGTTAGTCATCTTAGTATATGTTTTAAATGTATGTGATGTAATTTTTTAAGTATTGTTTATATTTTTATTATATGTGTTAGATTTGTAGTTGTTATTACATTTAATCACATTTTACGTCATTTAGTTCTATAGCACATTGTGGGTTTATCGAGGCTTAGGGTGGGAAGTAATTTCATTATAATAAAATAATGATTATCTTGTATTTAACTATATATATTTAATTGATATTTAATAGTGCTAATTGTACTTTAAATTTTTTGCGTACATTTAGGGGCCGATTCCGATACGGGAAACAAATCTGTACGACGATTCGTATTTGTAGCCGTTTCTGTACGAATCTTAGTAAACCGTCCGAATCGCGTAGGAGATTCGTTGGTCAAAACTCCGTCCGAATCCTTGCGAACTGTATGAAAGAAAAGGGAAAATCCGTACGACATACACCCGTACTGTAAACTGTACGATTTGTAAACATGCGGTACGACCGGCCAAGTACGATCCGGACTGAGGACTGTGTACGCGATTCGTTCAGTAAATGTCGTGTATAGGCAATTCGTATGGAGAGCTACACAATAACATACGCACCGTACCCCTGAATTCAAGGGGTGTACGCACGGGGTGTACGCACTGTACACCTACGTCCCTGGGGGGTACAGACTGTACCCCTAGGCATCTTACACCAACATTCATGGGCTGTACGCACGGGGATATACGCACCGTACCCCTGAAATCCAGGGGTGTATGCACCGTACACCAAAGCACCGTACCCCTACAATCATGGGGTGTATGCACCATACCAGGGGGTCCGTTCCGTATGCATTACGAGGCAAAATCAGCTATTCCGGACGTTTTCAGCTCCCGTAAAAAAAGAGTCGTACGGAGTGGTGTCCACACGAATCGTACTTGCTAGGTCGTAAAAAGCTGCTGCCATCTGTACAAACATCGCGTTCAGCGTGTTCCTAGTGCAATCCGTACAGTTTATTAAATCGTACGGTCTTGTGTACGATTCGTATGAAGAACTGCATTGAGTGCACATCGTACTACATTATATGTACGGGTACGGTTCTGCGTACAAATCATATGGAAAAAAAGCTCTGTACGGCGATTCGGACTGGATTTTACCGAATAGGAACCGCCCCTTTATGTGTGGGTTGTGGGGTTGATCGGGGTAAAACATGGGAAGTAATGTATCTTTAATTAATTAATAATTAGTTGTTAATTAATATTGATTCATTAATTGTTAATTAATTATGGTAATTGTGTCATTATTTTTTGTGCAGGTTGTAGGGTTTATAGGGGTAAAGGGTGGGAATTAAATGTATTTGTAATTAATTATTAATTAGCTGTTAATCAATACTAATTAATGAATTGATAATTAAATATGGTAATTGTGTAATCTTATTTAGGTGTGAGTTGTAAGGTTAATAGAGGTAAAGGGTGGGGAGCAATTTATTTTTAATTAATTAAGAAATGAAATGTTAATCCTAATTAATTTATAATTAATTTTGCAATTGATGGGTTAATAGTAATACCGATTGGGAAGTCATTTATGATTAATTGATTAATAATTATTTGATCATTAGTTTTAACTATTTAATTAATAATTAATAACGTTAATTGTTTAATTGCATTTTTTTTGGTGCAGGTTTTGGGTTTACCAGGGTGAAAGTTGGGGAATTAATCAACTTTACTTAATTTATAATTCGTTTTTAAACACTATTAGTTATTTAAATGAAATTTATTTTAACTGCATAATTGATTTTAGGTGCGGGTTGTGGGGATTATAGGGGTAAATGGTGAAAAGTTGAAACTTGGTTTCTAATTACTAATATTTGTTTAATTGGCAATTAATTATGTTAATTGTGAAAATATTTTTTTTTACAGTTTAGATGTGGGTTGTGAGTATTCTAAGGATATGGAGTGAGAAGTAAAACAATTGTAAACAATTTCTTAAAATTAATAATATTTATTAATGTAATAATTAATTGGTTGTTTGTTTTGTGGGGGAATATTGTGGGAAGTACATTACTTATCATTCATTAATAATTAATATTTAATTAATGAAAACTAGTTCGTTGATGATGTAAATAAATAATTATTTAGGTGCAGATTTGAGTTTTGTTGTGTGATAGGGTGAAAAGCAACTAAAAATAGTGTATGTTAATGTTTACATGTTGTTAATAAATAATTTCTGAATAAAATATTTATTTGTATGAAAACCATTTTTGTATTTTATTTATGATATTATTTGTAGGTATTTGTGATACCTATTTAACATTATATATGTTTTTATTTTTCAAAATGTTTAATATTAAATATATATGCTTTTTTCAACATATTTATGTAATTTTTTATTTACTTTGTTTTTAAAATAGTTTTATTTTGTTGAACTAACTGGAGAGGGAAGAGTAAATTTTACGCCTCCGCTATCCAGCATTTTCCCTACTGTTGCATTTATTGGAGTGGGAATAGTACATTTTACCCCTCAGCTTTCCAACACTTACCTTATTGTTGCACATATTGGAGTTGGAATAGTACATTTTACTCCTTCGTTAATGAACACTTACCCTATTGTTGCACTTATTGGAGTTGGAATAGTACATTTTGTCCCGCCACAATCCAACAATTTCACTACTGTTGAACTGACCGGAGTGGAAATAGTAAATTTTGTCCGTCTGCTATCTACCACTTTCCCTACTGGTGCACTCACTGAAGTGGGAATAGTAATTTTTACCCCTCCGCAATCCAACACTTTCCCTACTGTTGTACTGACTGGAGTGGGAATAGTACATTTTACCCCTCCGCAATCCAACACTTTCTCTACTGTTGCACTGACTGGAGTGGGAATAGAAACATACCTCTCCGCAATCCAGCGCTTTCCTTACTGCTGCGCTGACTGGATTAGGAATTGCTTTATTTCTTGTTAATGATACATTTTATTGCTGTGTTAGATGTTGTGGGAATAGTAAATTGTAGTATTTTGTAATATTATATTTTATGTAATTTTACAATTATTATAGTGAGAATAGTACATCTTATTTTCCGGCGGTGTAAAATATTTTGTTACTGTTGTGTTGTGTCAGGTGGGAGTAATTACTTTCACTTTTATTGACTATAAAATGTTTTCTTTTTAATGTGGTGGGAAATGATTATGTATTTATTTCAATTTGTAATAATTAATTTTATGTTGTAATTTTTATAATTATGTGTTTGATTTATTATAATAATATTAATATTATAATTTGCTATATATTTTGTTTGTAACCTATTTTTTATTACATCGTAAAATATGTGTGTTTAATTTAATTTTAAATTACATTGCCTCCATTTTTTATATTTTCTATTTTTGGTATATTTAAATATGTGTACATATATGTTTGATAATATTATGCTATTTAAGATTTTTAAAATTCTAATATTAGTTCAAATATTAATTTATATTTTTTATATATGTATATATATACATATATATATATATATATATATATATATATGTGTGTGTGTGTGTGTGTGTGTGTGTGTTTATGTTTTTAAAAGGAATTATATTTGCTGTATTTGTTGAAATATATATTTAATTATTTTTTCATAGATTACAGTTAATATTTAATAAATGTTTATTTTAATATTTTACATTATATATATTCTAAAATCGATGCTTAATACAACTATATCATTGTAAACAATATTTTTCTGTCTTTTTTAGTTACCTTTTTAAGTATAGGGAGTTGATATTTTTGTATTCTATATAATTCCCTGTTAGTAAACCACTAACCTAACCTACCTAACCTTAATTTATCCTACTCTACACATATACCACAACAGACAGGTTAAATATCAGTCCCCCAATACACATTTGTGCATGAGACAAATATAAACTACACCTACGCACAAACTACCAAGACATTATATCCTAAACAGATATATATAAAATAAGGGACAACAACAACATTACAACGATATCCAAAAAGTACAACTACAGGGATCGGATGCAAATCTCTTACTTACTATGTATGAACTGGCAAAGACAAACAGAAACAGAATCTAATGCTGATGAAAATTCCACACAAGCAAGACCCCATGATTTAGGGATCATCACTGCAGCGAAGGTCAGCAGCCCATTCAAACTAAAATCAACATTTTTCCCAATCTTGCTAAGAGACGCCATAGACATAATTCATGACCGTGTCATTGAGGATTTGAAAAAATTGTACAGAAAAAACAAAAATTGGGTACTAAAAGGAAGTTCAAACAACAACAATATGAGAAACTAATGAAAACATTGAGTGAAAATAAAGACATAATAATAAACAAATCTGACAAAGGCGGGAATATTGTCATATGGCCTAAGGAACAATACATAGCAGAAGCATATAGACAATTGGAAGAGAAATCATGTTATGAACATCCTAACAAAAAACAGTACAACATGATGGGGGAAAGACTAAAAAAGGTCTATTTCAATGGAAAAGAGCTGGACTGATTTAAAAAGAAGAATTTGAGTATTTACATAATGATTATCCTATACTTCCAATTATGTACCTCATACCAAAAATCCACAAAGAAATTACACCAGTTCCAGGAAGACCAATAATCTCAGCAAGGAGCAGTGTGTCAGAAAACATTTCACAATATGTGGATTTTTACTGCATGATCTGCTGTCTTATATTAAAGACACAGGAGACTTTATTAAAAAACAAAAGCTTACACCATGGAATGAAGAATATATTTTAATGACACTGGATATTACTTCATTGTATACGAGTATAGAACACTCAGTGGGTCTGAACGCAGGCAAACATTTTCTTAACACTCTGCCAATAGAAATGTTAAAACACCACCAAATGCTGTTGGAATTAATAACTTGGGGCCCCATTAGGATGGTGGGAAGACTTCAGTTCGCCCTCAAACCTAGCGGTGCTGGGAGCGGCCGCCAGGGGCGCGGCGGTCCAGCACCGCCAATTAGGATGCGACCGCCACCCTGGTGGTCGCATCCCGCATCTTTATCATTGCGGCGGGCACTGCTGTAAGCAGCACCCGCCACAATGCCAAAGAGGCATGTTGCACATTTCCATGCACAACGTGACAGGCACCGAACGGTGCCTGCCACCTTGTGCATGGTAATGAAGGAGGGTACCATAGGTACCCCCCAAGTGCATCCCCCACCCCCCCGGGTGACTGCAATGGACCCCCACTGCAAATCCCGCCTGCCTTTCCATGCGGCATCGCCGCCATGGAAAGGCCTGAACTGCCAAGCATCCCAAGATGGATGGCGGTGCCGCCACCATATTGTGCCCTAGTTCCTCCCGGCCGGCAATCGTGACCATTGCCGACCAGCGGAAAAGTGGTGGACAGACTTTCCGTCCGCTGCTGTACCCCTGCCATGGTAATATGGCAGGGGGTAAATGTGGTTGTGTTGGGCGGATCGTCACTGCCGGACAGGCGTTGGTGATACGTCGCCATCATAATGGGGCCCGTAGTGTTTACATAACAACTTCTGTCTTTTTGGAAAAGACAACTTTTGACAATTCAGAGGAGTTGTGATGGGGCCTGCTTCTTCCCCCAGTTATGCATGCTTGCATGTAGGATGGTGGGAGGAGTGGGTCTTCAGAATAAAACATTCTGAGCTGGTGAAAACACATATTGTTCAATGGATGAGATTCATAGACAATGTTTTCATAGTCTGGCATGGTAATAAGGAGAGTGCAGAAAACTATGTACATATAATCAATGCCAATGAGTTCAACTTAGAATTTATTGCACATCTTGATGAGCAATCTGTAGACTTCTTAGACGTCACTGTGTATAAAGGACAAGATAAGTTAGAAACAACTTTATATTGGAAGATCACGGCGGAAACTCAATGCTTCCCAGGAAATGTTTCTACCCAAAACACCTCATTAATAGTATACCCTAGGGGGAACTTTTAAGATTACGGAGGATATGCAGTACTAAAACAGAATTAGAACGATGTCAAAAAGAAATGATCACTAGATTCTTACAAAGAGGTTACAGTCAAACCACATTAAATCAGGCTATAAAGAAATGATCACTAGATTTTTACAAAGAGGTTACAGCCAAACCACATTACTTCAGGCTATAAAGAAAGCAACAGCAAACTCTACAGAAGAAAAGCCGGTAATGACAAATGACACAAATGATCTGATATCTCCCCATATAAGTGATACAACTAAGGAGACAGTAGCAGATATCACCACTGTCAGGCTAATAACCATCTATAGCAGTCAACAAAATTAAATTAGAAGCATTATGGAACAGAAAACACAGAAAAATCCCACATTAACATTCAGGGGGCCTTATCAATGAGATTCATGTTGGTTAAAAACAGCCAGAGATCAATTCCAACAAATCATGGCTGAAACCCAATTTTTTTTAAAATGCACTACATGCAGGGTGTGCAAATTTGGGGTAAACACCACAGAATACATTACCGCTTAAGTTAATTACAATTGCTGCAGTGATTATGCAGTGTATTTGCTGACATGCACCTGTGGCTTACGATATGTAGGCAGCACAAAGCTACAAGTACATGTCAGAATACTTTAGCACTTAAGAGCCATAGTGAATTTTGACCAAACGTGAGGGGTGGCCAGGCATTTTATGGCAGTACATCAGAATGATATCAAATGCATAATCTACTATGTTATTGGATCCATATCACCCCTCAGGCGAGGGGGAAACAGATAAAGGCTGTTAAGAAAATTAGAGTCAAAATCATTTTAGAATTAGACTCTAAGTCACTGTCTGGTTTAAACAACAGAAATGTTGTTAATGATCTTGAGAACTACCTGGTCACAACCGGCATGTAGCAACATTCAGCTTATCATTCTTGAGGCTACAACCCTGTTAAAGAAGCAAGAAGTTTCTACTTGCTCCAAGGAAGGAAGAGGTAGAAGTTACTACTTCATCCTCTACAGACTGAATGTGTGGAGCAGTATCTTCCCGTTCATGGACTGGGAACTTCTACTTCTATGGTATGGCACTAGCGTTTCTTTTACTAACAGTACGCTACTGAGTGACTGATTTTATCTCCAACGTCCCTATTTCGTCCCGTTATTGCCTGGCTCAGCATAGTGTCTCATAACTTTGTTTATTTCCAGTTCATTTGGGAATACGTTTTCCGTCTCTAGCGCTTGACCCTCGAGTCACACTGCAACTTTCAAACTTCTTCGCAACCGCAAGCATGCTATATCCCCTACCTGGCAACCAAGAGAACCTTGCTATGAGATTATTCTGCACTCCCGTTCTCAGCTTCTTCTTTATTTCTTCAATGCGGCGCTGCGTTCCAGCATTGTCATCACGCCACGCACCGGCGGCCATAGTTGTTTGGGAAATCTCTATGGAAACGATTGCCGATCTCTGTGGGATGCGTTGTTTTTGTTAGTGAAGAAGCTTCTGCTGTTGTGTGTCATGCAGTGATAGACACACCCTTATTTCAAACCTTGGGATGCGTTGTACTAATTATTGAAGAGTTTTCTACTGTCGTGTATCACACAGTGATACTCACACACTTTCGATGACACGCTTGTCATTTCTCTTCAATGCCTAGATTTCCAGTTACTCATTCTAGGTCATTATTGTGTGTCAAATGGTGATACACACACACACATTGCCATCTCATCATTGAGTTTTGTTTAATATTTAATTATTATGACATTACTCAACTAATGTTTCATATATTTATATCTATATTTCAAATTATTCATTTGTGTGTCACTGGGTGATACACACACCTTTTTGTTTATCTTTAGTGTTTAGTGTTTTCTATTTCTTCAGTGTTTTTCTCTTCCATGAACACCATGCAAGCTATCAATCCTCCTCCTGCATTTTTAGACACTCCTGGCGAACCTACTGTATGATGGGAAATTTGGTATGATGCTTTTGAAACTTACCTTGGGGCCATTGGAGCAACGGGATTTAGTGCCAACAGGAAAAAATGTCTTCACTCCACTCGCTAGGGTTTGAAGGGAAGTCAATTTACAAATATTTGCCTAATTTATCTCCCGAGGAGAGCGATGGCATAGATGAGTATTGTTAGACCATTCACAAGTTAAAGAACGGATTTGATAAGCAACCTAGTCTCATGGTGTTCAGGCACAAGGTGTTCAAGAGAAAACAAACTGAGAAAGAAGATGTTGACTCTTATATTTCTGTCTTGAGGAGATTAGCAGTGGTCTGCTAATTCGAAAACTTCACAGATCAGCTTATAAGAGACCAGTTTTCTGTCAATGCAAAGACAAAAACATTAGACAAAAGCTTCTAAGTTTGGGTGATCCTACACTTGATGAAACCATCAAAATTGCTAAGAGCATTGAGATATCTATGGTTTCTTGACAAAATTAATGACAGGACCAATGAGAGTGTTAATGTTGTTAGTACAGGCAATGTTAGTACTAGTAAATCACAGGTCAAATCCAAGAGTTTTGGTACCAAAGTTTTCCCAAATCTGTCAAGACTGAGGGTTTTAACTCTAATGTCGGTCTTAGGTGTGGTCATTTCCCACATGATAAGAATGGGAGGTGTTCTGCTATTAATGTCAGTGCAAGTATTGTAAAAAGGCGGGACAATTTGCTAAGGTTTGTCTTAAAAGAAGGAACTCCAACTTCAAAAAGTCTGTCAAGTGTGTTGTTGATTCTGATTGTGAGAGTGAGGCTGATGTCATATCAGTGAGTCGTGAAGAGCACAAATCTACCACTTGTGGTACAAATGAACATGTTATCTCCCTTACTAAAACAAATGAAGGTGATCCTTCCACTTGTGGGGACCCCATTGTTGACATTACTATTGGGGAGAAGGTTTTTTCACTGCTTGTTGATTCAGGCGCTTGCATAACAATGATAACAAAAATGTTATTTGAGGAGACCTGGGGTGGTTCTATAGAATTATCTCCTCCTGATCATTCCCCTGTGTCTTATGGAGGACACAAGATTGATTTACTTGGATGTTTCGAACAAGACATGTTGTTCAAAGGAAGGCGAATAAAGGGAAAGATCTATGTTGCAGTCAAGGGTTTAAACATCCTTCGCTAGTTTCATCAGGGACTATTTAGTATGCTCTTAAGACCTGGTACCCTTGAACAAGTGTTGGTGGTGGAATGCAGTGATGAATCCAAGCAGACATGGAAAGCTAAATTTCCCTCTGTGTTTGGGGAACAGCTAGGAAAGATCAAAGCTTTCAAACACAAAATTGTAGTCAAAAGATGGTGCCACACCTATCAAACACAAGCTGAGAGGAGTACCGTATAGTGTTAGGTCAGATCTAGAGAAGGAACTCAAGGACCTGTGTGCTAAAGGGATCAATAAACCTGCTGAATACACCGTGTGGCATTCTCCCTTAGTGGTGGCTCATAGGGAGAATTGTCAACTTAGGGTCTGTGCCAACTTGAAATCTCTTAACAAGGATTGGGTTGATTCACATCCTCTACCCAAAATTTGTGATCATTTTGCTACCACCAAGGGTGTCAAATGTTTTTCTAAGCTCGACCTTGCCTGCGCATACCATCAAGTTGAGCTCCATCCAGAGTCTAGGCACCTTACTGCTTTTGTGTCCCCCAAACTTTGTTGCAAAAGGTGGAATACCTGGGACATATTGTGTCTCGTGAAGGTGTGAGTCCCAAACCCAGTTTATTGGAGGCCATTATGAAGGCTCCTGTCTCTTCTGACAAGTTTGGGGTAACATCCTTACTTGGGCTATGTGAATAATATTCTAGATTCATTCCTTATTTTGCCACCATTGTTCGACCTATTAGTTCCCTACTAAAGAAAGGTATATCTTTTGAGTGAGGCAATGAATGTGTGCATGCTCGGGAAAGTGTAAAAGCACTTTTGGTTCATTGTAAGACCCGCAAGCCTTTTGATCTGGCTCATAGCTGCTGCATTACTGTTGGCGCCGCCAGGTTGGGTTGGGAGCGACGTTGACTCAAACTGTGGATGGTGTGGAGCATATTGTTGGTTTTGCCTCTAGAGTTTTGAGGGCAGCAGAACTTCATTAATCAGTTATTGAGAAAGATCTCTTGGCTTGTTGTTGGGCTATAGAGAAGTTCCGCCCTTATGTTTGGGGTAGGCGTTTTCTGCTACTCACTGACCACAAACTTCTTGTGCACTTTTTAGGTGACAACATGAGAAAGTGCTGTATATCCAGGATTTTAAGAATGGTTACTAGACTGTTGCAATACCAGTTTGACGTCAGGCACATTTCTGGGGAAAGAAATGTCAGAGCAGATATTCTGCTTAATTTCCAGTTTTCAGTAATGAGCAAGATGAAATTGAACTTAAAGATCTGGTTGATGATGACGGTGAGGATTGTTTTGTTGCTACCTTAGATATTCCTGAACTCAAAGTGGGTTCTGAAGTAGAATGGAGGTCTGCATTTCTTGCTGATTCTGTTCTGCAAGATGTTTGAGAGTTGGTAGTGAAAGGGTGGGCCATGAAAAGGTACTTTCTCCCTTCTTGCAAACTTTCTATAAAGCTGAGAGCAAAATCTCCTTAGAGGATGGTCTACTGTTGAGAGATGACAAGCTTATTCCTCTGTCTGCTGTTAGGTTGTGAACATCATGAAAAGAGCTCATGAAGGACACCTGGCTGCCACCCTTAACAAGCGTCTCATTTGTGATCCCTTTTGGTGGCAGTGGATGGACGCTGAGATTGAGAACATAGGGGCATATTAGCAAGAACTTCGTTAAAATTATCATGCGTTATAGAATTCAAATAGAAGCCCAGGTTAGATGTCCTGCACACCTAACCTAGGCTTCTGTTGGAATTCTGTAACGCATATTAGCAAGCCCATTATCGCTGTTTTAGCGGAAGTTTCCTGCCGCTAAAACTGCGATAATTTTAATGACATTCTTGCTAATATGTCCCATGGTTTGTAAATGTTGTGTTTGTAGTGCCTCTGACAAGAGCTTGAAAGTGTTTACTCCTCCTTTGCTTCCAATTGATTGTCTGGGTGGTCCGTGGGTGAAAGTTGAGGTTGATGTCCAGGGACCCTATGATGTTTTGTGTGGACAGAAACAAAGTATGTCATTGTTGTTATGGATTATGCTTCCAAGTGGCCTAAAATAAGGCATGTCAAGGGGGCTAATACCAAAGTCATCATTGACTTTCTCAAGGATGTGTTCATGAGGGAAGGGTTTCCAGAAGTGATAATTTCTGACAATGGCAAACAATTTGTGAATGGTGAGTTTCAGCTCTTCTAGCAATCTTCAGGTGTCAAACATATGAGAAGCTCTCTCTATCATCCTCAAACAAATGGACTTGTTTGTGGTTCTTTGCTGTAGTATTATCTTACTACTGTTGAGAGGATGAATTGTGTTGTTGGGGAGTGTGTCAAATGGGGTAGAGCTGGGAATCGTGACGTAGTCAAAACCCTCAATTACATGATTTGGTTTTGGAGGACCACGTCTCACTCCTCCACTGAGGTTGCACCTTTTGTACTCATGAGGGAAAGGAAAGCTAATACCACCTTTAGACCTGGATGTGTGTCAAAAGTGCTGAAATCTGACTCAGATGTCCATAACTTTATGTCTATTGCTAAAGGGAATGTTTTTGAAACTCAATCTAAACAAAAAGAATGGTTTGAGACGAAGAAGGGCATTATGTTGTCCTATCTTAATGTTGGTGGCTTTGCAAGATTAAGTCTTCAGTCTATGTAAAGAAAGAAAGTCAACTACGTAAAGGGAGCCCGTCACAATGGAGATGTGGGATTCATACCATTTCCTCTGGGATCACAGCTTACCGGACCTTGGACGTGACTTTTACTCGCCTATCGGTTTGTGCCCCCTCCACCCTCCCCCTCCTCTTTCATGCTTTATCTCGCATCCTCCCCTACCTCTTTCCCTTTTTCATTCTTTGTCTACTTCCCCTGCTCCTAGCCCCTCTCCCCTGAAGATTTCCCCTTGCCTGCTTCATAACATGTATCTACACCACCTAGCCCCCTGTCCCTTGTGCCCTTTGTCTAAGCACTCCTTCTCCCCTTGTTGGGGAAAGATCTAATATTCATACTCAGGAGTCTCAGTTACCCCTCGGAGAGAGTCCACAGCGTCAAGGGATCCACTCACAGTTGAGGTTATGGTATGGCCCCCCTTGCCAAAGCATTTCCTCTCCCCTTGTTGGGGAGGGATCCAGTAGTTAGGCCTTGGAGTCTCAGAGACCCCTCTGAGAGAGTCCACTGCATCAAGGAAGCCTCATGAAAGGGAGATGTGGGAATGATTCCACTTCCCCTGGGATCACAGCTTATTGGACTTAGGATGCAGCTTTTACTTGTTCTCCAGTTTGTGTCCCCATCACCCTCCCCTCCTCTTTCATACTCTGTCTCTCTTTCCCCCCACCTTTTACCCTCCTTCATTCTTTGGCTACTTCCCCTGCTCCTACCACCTCTCCCCTGAATCTCCCCCATGCATGCTCTTTCCCTTACGTATATGTCCTTACTGTTTTTCTGGACCCAACATGTAACTATGTAACTATGCTCTGAAACTGTGTAATCTGGTAATGATCTAACATGCAACTATGGTCTGATACTCTCGTAAAGTGCTCTGATACCTTCGGGTCTAGCCAGCGCTATATAAAATCTTTCAAATAAAATTAAAAAAAGAGGAAAGCAAGTGTTCCAAATCAGTCTGTGTTGTCATAATTGGTCACAATGCAGTTCAAGTTGAGGGTGGACATTGGGGGAATTTATCCAAAGTGTCCAAAGTTGTTCCTCATTCTAATGTCTCCCTAAACCCTGCCAATTTGTCAAACGTAGCTAAAAATTCTAAGGTTTCAGACACATTTGTCCAACAAAATTCTACGCCTCCTGCTTATGTTAGAAGGAGTGTTAGTTCTCGTGCTAAACCTTTGGCACATTTGTCCAACAAAATTCTAAGCCTCCTGCTTATGTTAGAAGGAGTGTTAGTTCTCATGCGAAACCTGCATGCTTCAGATAATTTCTTCTGTTTTTTATGTTTTTTTAGTTTGTTTGGGAAGAAGGGAAGGTGTATAGTAATGGCTATCCTTTAAATTACGCAATGTTTTATATGTCATCTCCAGAACTTTGCATGTTGCTCAGTGCTGTAGAATGTATTTGTTTGACTGTTGGTCTTGGGATCCTGAGCCTGGTGGAGTCCCTGCCATCTAGCTTCCCTACCATGTAGTTACTATTAAACTAATCAAATCCTGTTCTAGTTTATGGCTCAATTACTTCAATGTTCAATGGTGACAATTCCTGGAGGAGACTGTATGGGTAACAGCAGCAGTAGGTGGATTGTGAAAAGGCATGTCTACTGACAAAATAGCACATACATGCCTGCGGTACTTAACACATTGGCCTTATTCCTCACAAAACACAACAAAGGTATGGACACTTGTCTAATATAGGTCATTGCGTATATGAGGGTATGAGTCAGTAGTATAACAACATTGGCATGCGTGGACTAGTAACATGTTTTTTTATACATCTACTCATACCTATTCAGTCTGCACTGAGATAGGATTTATCACAGCCTGTGTGGATCTGCCACACAAAATTGACCATACATTGCCATGTGGATGCACACTCTAGCAATGTGCATCAGACAGGCAGGATGAAGTTCATCCCTCCAATTCTATGTGCACAAGTTAGCCATTGGTATAGACAATAGACTTACACACTCACAGCAACAAATGGGGATATCTAACTTGCCCACTGGTTTGGCTACATGAATGATACATTTTAACTATGCCACCTCAAAAATACATATGCAGCATCTTAACTAGGTAGGAATCATGTTTCGATATGCCAAGTCTGCTCACATGGTCATCCAAGTCTGATGGAGTCCAAACTTTGGCTAGACACTGAACTACAGGTATATGTATAGATCCCAGAACAATTTGCTGTTTGAGTGGCATGAATGTCTGGCATGCGCCTTCCATCATTTAGACTGCACCAATTTGATAGGGTGGTGGAATGCATTTTGCAGGCATGGCCATGGTATGATGTGAACACACAATAGAAGTACAAATTAATTGGAGAAGCACTGCACATATCAACATTACATGTACTGTTGACAATTGATAGTATTGTCTGGGGTGTGTTACACCCCAACCATACATGTGCCCTGTGCAAATTTGGACTTGGCCAAAACATACTGTTTCAGGAAAATTACAGTCCATCCCATGCATCATTTCTGTCACATATATTTCTGGTACCATGTTGTTACTTTCTGTCCATAGTATGGTTGAGAGACATTTGAACTAATTACCATCAGTTGGTTTTGGGGCAGGTGATGGTACATGTGCTATAAACCTCCACATAATAGCTAAAACAGCAGATACAAAGCCATCCATCATGTGGGACTACAAACATTGGAAATTAATTCACATGGAAATTTAGCCTTGTCAATTGCACATGCAACTTTGAGCTACTTTAGTTGTTAATCTACATGTGAGGTAAAGCTTGATTCCTCTGACTAATGATAACCCTTACACATCACACTGCAATCAATTTTTGAGAACACACACAATCCTTACAGAGCATCAATACATTCAGGTGATACCCATTGTAAGCACTGACATCTCTGAAGCTGACGACCTCGCCAGAGGTGGATGGATCAAGTCCACCATAAGAAAAACACATGGTACATTGCTCTATGAATGCTGAACATGTACACTTTGTACATATGAAGCACAGTACATTGACTTCACAAATGCCTGGTATTGTCTATACTTTAGACATGTCACATAACACAAAGTTGGAATGCGCTGATGATGGACATATGTAAGCCAAGTTGAAATATATGCAGATCATACCAGGCACTTCACGTATCAGCTGCACAGAGCACAGACAAGGTACAAAACCAGTCTAGCTTACAAATGTGCCTGTCTTTGATAGCTATATGAATAGTACAATTTTACTTACTACACTCTGTTTAGTATGATAATGCTGGGGCCTTCTCAAGTCAATACGTGTTCTTTATAAAACTACACACATCATCCAGTACCCATGCTTTTTGCCTTCTTCACTACACTCCTTACATGCGACCAGTGTACTGTAAATGTACAATGATCATTCAAGGTATGTACAGACTCATAAAGGAATTGTAACAATTTTTTGTAATATATATTACCTACTGGCAGTCGCCAGTCGGTAGTTATAGTTGGGACCTAGTTTCCATAGGAAAATCGTTTTTTGTTTTCCCAAAAACTGCCGGTTGACGAATCTTCGCGAAATTTTCAAAACTAGTGGTCCGCTCCAGTAAGCTCCTGTCTTGAAAGTTTTCAGGTGATTCCTCAAGCGGGGGCTGAGAAAAAAGGGGTGTCCCAAAACACATTTTTCCCTTGTTCATTTCCATAGGAAACTTAAGATAAAGCTACAGCCGGAACTGCTGAACGGAATTACATCAAATTTGGAAAAAAGGTAGGTCTTGGTTCAGATAGAGCCCTTTTTGTTAAATGGTGTAAATTCATTCAGTAGTTTTTTAAATATCAAAGAAAAAAGAAATGTAATATATCTTGGTGGAGTCTAACCACACATCTCATCGTGAGATGTGATTGGCTGTCAGCACTTCATCCAAGATGTGTTGGCAGCCATCTTGGGACCAATATACATGATAGCATCTCATAAAAAACATTGCAGTAGAAGGGGGTGCGCTGCGGCGATCCAAGATGGCCGCCCTCTAGAGGAGCTCCGTGACGCCAAGGATTGGTCAGAGCTGAAGGACTTTCCCTCCTTAGGTGAGAGGCATCTTAATAATGGAAATTGTGTGGAGCGCTGATGCAAGTTTTTTTAGACCAAAACTGTCTTTTTGAACACTTTTCTCCTCATTACCCTGTGCCTCCATGATGCCTCACATTTTGGCCACCATTTTATGTGCTTGCCTCCCTCATTTTTCATGGGTTACAGCGCAATTTTGATCCTCATTTTGATACTTTCTACCCACATTGACTCTTTTGCCGCAACTTTATCTATTTTTCTCTAATTAGAGAAGATATTTACAACAGGCAACTATTTATCTGGTCAGGTGCCTATGCCTTCTCCTCATTTCTAAGTAAGACTACTCAGGCCAATTTGTTCAACTAAGTTTCCAGCTGTTTTGCTCATTTAGCGATTTACCATATTGCAGTTTGCACAACTTTAGAGGTCTTCTGTGGGCCTTTTGCTGGCGTAATTTTTTCTTTGCATATATGGATCACACATACCCAAATAAGCCCCAGGGGGCTGCTGGCCCCACCACTAATGGTTACAAAGACTCGGTCCGCATTGCCAACACACGTATTAAAAAAGACCCACCAAAAATGTTTCTTTCTCTGATGTTGGAAGACATTATGGACGAATTGCACAACATTCGACCTTTTATGTCTGAAACCACTGCAACACTTCAACGTATTGAACAAAAATGGTAGGGTCTTGATTCAAGGTTTTCGGACGTTGAGCAAAAGATTAGTGATGCTCAGGATGTTGTTGCTAAAGTTGACTTTCTTTCTCGTGAGGTCCTGCAACTGAAGAAATCTACAGAAGATTTAGAAAACCGAAACAGGTGCAACAACCTACGAGTGTACAGAATTCCGGAAGGTTCTGAAGGCTCGGATATAATAGCCATCTTGAAGACCTATATTCCACAGATTGTTGGCCTGTCAAAATCTGCAGACCTCAATATTCAAGGGGCACACAGATTTGGCCCTCAGAATGCATCTTGTCAAATAAACCGGAGGGAATCATTGCATTTTTCCTGCTGTACTCTGACCTTATGGCAATCCTCACTGCAGCTAAACAACACAAACAGATGTGAGAAGTTGTAAGTGTGATCTCCACATAGAAATAATTCAGTTAGCCAGGATTTAATATCCGTTTTTTCCAGCTCTTAGTATGGAAGACAGAGACATTTCTGTTTGCAGAGAAATAATTTTTTCTTTTATTTTGGTTCACACAGCAAAGACAGCCGACACGTGTTTCGCCCCCTCTTGGCGATTTGCGCCGGGGCTTTCTCAAGGCTGTTGAGGAGGAATGAGAGAAAATGTATTTAATATAGATGTGGACTAAAAGCAGTTGACCCCAAGAAGAAACTAGAGAACACCGGTTGTGCGGGAGTGCTTAGAATGATTCTGTGATGCTATGTCACCTTAGAGGTCCGGTATCCGTGCTTAGAGAAACTAGATAGTGCCTACTTAGAGTGCAGTGATTTGGGAAAATCCAAAAAGCCACGAAAAAAATTGGGATTCAGAGAGAGCAGTGTTGATATATTATAGTCTTGAAGAGGTGCAGCAGGGTTAGTTAAGCGTAAAAAAAGATATAGAATAAAGGAAGAGAGAGAGATGTCACTCTATTTAGTTGAACACACAAAAAAAGTTATAGATTTGCCCACGTACTGTGACTTTCCAGGTCACTCAACAATAACACGACCTACAGCATTTCAATGCCTGTCAGTCTTGTAATACCTTCCAATGAACCAACAAAACAGAGCGATGTCGCAATAACCCATAACATCTTTGCCCACTGTAATAAAAACAACCCTACTTTTAGAGTACTATACAAAATAAAGCTAGCTGCTCAGATGCTATCAGTACACCTCGCTATCTACTATCACACTGCACTGAAATAATGTGACAAAAAATGAATAATAATAAAATAACTTGTGTGATAACATGATGTAAAAGGGACATTTATAGATGAGCTACGCAAACGCTAAATGTGTGCCTTTTTGAAGAGAACTAAGCAAATATTGTTGAAATGAGGCCAAAATGTTTTTTGCAATACAGAGGGCATAACCCCATGAACTGACAACATGAATTCGGGCAGTTTGGTTGGAAATCTGCCTCTTTGACTACATTACCTCTTCATATAGAAAGCCTGTTTGACATAATGCCTCTCTTAACATGCTGTGTATAAGATTGGATGTTAGTACAATTACATTTATGAATTGTTTCTATCCAATTTTACAGGAAATGTTTTACCATTGAAGATTTATATTTTTATATATTGGACACTGTATTCACCTTGAACTGGAATTTTTTATGAGACCCACTTTATCTAGGTATTATGACTATATTTCATTGACTAGACCATTCTCTGTTCTATTTCCTCACTTTTATTTCTCCAATACTCTGGGATTCCCCCTTTTTTTGTGTGTTCAACTAAATAGAGTGACATCTCTCTCTCTTCCTTTATTCTATATCTTTTTTTACGCTTAACTAACCCTGCTGCACCTCTTCAAGACTATAATATATCAACACTGCTCTCTCTGAATCCCAATTTTTTTCGTGGCTTTTTGGATTTTCCCAAATCACTGCACTCTAAGTAGGCACTATCTAGTTTCTCTAAGCACGGATACCGGACCTCTAAGGTGACATAGCATCACAGAATCATTCTAAGCACTCCCGCACAACCGGTGTTCTCTAGTTTCTTCTTGGGGTCAACTGCTCTTAGTCCACATCTATATTAAATACATTTTCTCTCATTCCTCCTCAACAGCCTTGAGAAAGCCCCGGCGCAAATCGCCAAGAGGGGGCGAAACACGTGTCGGCTGTCTTTGCTGTGTGAACCAAAATAAAAGAAAAAATGATTTCTCTGCAAACAGAAATGTCTCTGTCTTCCATACTAAGAGCTGGAAAAAACGGATATTAAATCCTGGCTAACTGAATTATTTCTATGTGGAGATCACACTTACAACTTCTCAAACCTGTTTCTCTAACCTGAAGCCCACGAGGTCCAGAGCTTCGAGTGTGCCTCCATCCACCAACTAATCATACTTATTTAAGTGTTGTCCAAAGCCTTGCAAATCCTTGGACCTTTGCTACCTTTCCACAACACAAACAGATGTTTTGGTCTGGACATAAAATCTTCTTCAGTCAAGATGTCTCGCTATGGCCTTTTCAGCTGTGTTTCTTCACAGTAACTTACAAGGACAGATATTTTACTTTCGAGGATCCTGCAGAGCTTTTAAACTTCATCCATATTCCAAAGGATGTTCTCTCTTTCATCCCACAGGTCTCCCCTCTGTATCTTGTTAGACTCTGATGTCTTTATTTGCACTATCCACACGTTGTGTTGTGTTTGCCTCACCCCGTTGCATTGTTTTCCCCATTATCTGGTAAGTTCTCTTCCATCATGCTGCTTATGTTTACGTTTTTATATTACTGTTTCTCTGACCCTCCGTTGTCATTATCTTTGTTCTCCTCCGTGTCCCTCTTGTGGGTGGCCTCTGTCTCCTTCACCCCCCCCACATTATTGTTCTTACTGTTAGTGATCAGTATGACTAAAGCCCATTGGCTTTTTGTTATCTCTTCTTTTGTTATATCTCATAGGAGATGGTGGTCTCCTTTTGCCTCTCTCCCCTACCTCCCTCCTGTTCTGTACTTTCTTCTTTTCTTCTATATCTTATTCTTCGCTGCAGATTTTATTTGTAACTATGTCCTCATTTATGTGGTTTCTCATCAATATCTTCCTGGTATGTTTACTTTGCTACATTTGTCATCTTCAACTACTTTCACTCCTATCTCCCAATTTCTATTTTTCATTAGTTTTTGGCCTACATTTGCTGCTATCTTTTTCAGTTTTATTTCCATTCAGGATTTACACTGTTTAATGATACTTAGCTTTTTTGCATTTCACTTATTATATTTGTTTTAAGTTGAATATTTTTAAATGTTTAATCTGCAATAAAGTTGATGAGTGGTTTGCACATTATTTCTTGGAATGTTAAGGGGATTCGTAACCCAATTAAAAAACAATGTATTTTATCCAACCATGCCAAATTGCCAGGTAGCGTTATTGCAAAAAATGTATCTCAAAGAAAAGGATTTGTCTTCTTTACGTAAACCATGGGTTAGATATTGTTTCATAAATCATTAACAGTTAGTTTGCAAAATGATGTAAAAGATATCAATGGTAGATGGCTTTTACAAATGTTAAAGTTAATGATACTCTAGTCTCTATTTGCAATGTATATGGTCCCAATTGTATTGAATTAGAATTTTGGAATGACTTTTCTGCTCTCCTTTCTTCTCATGCCTCTGAAAACCTGATTCTAGGTGATGATTGCAATCAACTTATGGATTATTTTCTAGATCGTAAATCCCAAACCAAATATATCCCTAAAACCATGCAAAAGACTTTTCACAAAATGGTCACAGCAAGAGGGTTGGTGAATGTGTAGCGAATCTCCCAACCCGATGTCCTGGAATTTTCCTTTTTTTCTCCTGTACATAGATCCCATTCCAGAATTGACTCATTTTTTCTCACCCAACCATCTCTTCAATTTATGACGAATGCCGAGATTGGCTCCATTTTCATTTCTGATCATGCCCCTATCATATTAGATATGGAGTATCCCTTACATCTACATTCCTCACGCAGATGGCGTTTTAACAATGCCTTTTTGTTGGACATTCAATTTGCTGAACAATTCACACAGTTAATAAAGGAGTTTTTTAATAAAAATATCTCCCCTGTCTCACAATTCCACCTTATCTGGGATGCTTTTAAAGCTATGGCTTGGGGATTTATAATAGATTTTGTCTTCTGGAAAATAAAGAAGGCACTTACGGCGGCTACACTAATTTTAAAACAAATTAAAGCCCTAGAGCATGCTTACTTTACCACGAACTGTCCAGATATTTTGTCTAATCTCATTAAGGCTAAAATGCAATATAACAAACAATCTTGGGATAATGCCTGCAACAATCTTCTAAAATTCAGTGCAAAAATGTACGGTGGCCGGAACAAAGCTAGATAATCACTTGCCAATTACCTCAAAATTAAAAAGCAAAATTCCAAGATCGTTGCTATTACAGATAGCAAAGGAGTTCGACATATTACAGATACTAAAATCCTTGAATGTTTCACGGAATACTATACCTCTCTCTACTCTCCTGAGTTAATTCCTACTACTGATCAAATTGAATCTTTTCTTCAAACCATTCCCAAA
Organism: Lissotriton vulgaris; assembly: GCF_964263255.1. Taxonomy (NCBI): domain Eukaryota; kingdom Metazoa; phylum Chordata; class Amphibia; order Caudata; family Salamandridae; genus Lissotriton; species Lissotriton vulgaris. The sequence continues at coordinate 1,398,843,093 of NC_141695.1, forward strand.
TCCTCTGATAATCATGTTGTCGAAATAACATCTCTTGATAGCCCTATATTAGAACAAGAAATCATTAAATGCTAAAATTCACCTTCCCAAAGACAAAACACCCAGTCCAGATGGTTTTACTGTACGTTTTTATCTTCAATTCAAACAATTCCTTGTCACTCAATTGTTGACCCTTATTAAATCATTTCTTAGCCTCCGGTGAGTCACAGGGTTCCTTTCCTCAAGCAATGATGTGTTTGATCCCTAAAAAATATAAAGATCCCTCTTTGTGCAAAACTTATAGACCCATCTCCTTCATTATTATTGACTGTAAGATGTTTGCCAAACTATTAGCCCTTTGTATTAATTTAATGATCCCAGACCTAATTAATATATATCAATGAGGGTTTGTTAAAGGACTGTCCATTACAGATAATTCTCAGACTCTTCTCAATATCATTCATTTAGCCTCCAAGATGAACTCACAGATTGCTGCAATTGCGTTGGATGCTGAAAAAGCATTCGACAGGGTAAATTGGGATTTCATCTTTGGAGCTTTGTAATGGCACAGCTTCAGGCCTCCCATTATCAGATACATCCAGCTCCTATCTCTGCCCCCCACTACTTCCATTTGGGTTAACGATTGTAAATCCAAATACTTTCCACTTCACAGATGAACTAGACAAGGATGCCCCTTATCCCCTCTTTTATTTATTCTCGCCCTAGAACCATTTTTTGAAAAAATATATCGCTCTCCACACTATGCAGGTTTTCAATTTAAGCACACAGATATTAAGTTTACTGCTTATGCAGCTTAAATTGTATTGTACCTCTCTAACTCCAATACCTCTTTACCCACATTTTTCTCCTTCCTAAAGTAATATTCTCTAGTCTCTGGTGATAAACTTAATCTTGACAAGTCTGAGGTGATGCCACTGAACAAACATTGCTTTTCTCATATGTTTCAAGATACAGGGTTTAAGTGGAACCCCAAGAGCATTACATGCTTAGGCATCCTGGACACCAATAGTATAAAAGAAGCTATTAAAATTAATCTTACTGACATACTTAAAAAACTCTCTGCTCTCATAGATAGTTGGTCTCCACTATTCTTGTCCTGGTGGGGCACACTTGCTACAATTAAAATGATGCTACTCCCAATCATCAATTTTTCTCTTTCTATGCTACCAGTCACTCTCCCACTCTCCTTTTTTAATACTATCAATCGCTCCCTGTCCAAATTTTTATGGAATAACCGTAAAACTAGGATCTCACTCACCCTACTTCAGCAACCCAAGGAAATTGGAGGGGTTCATTTTCCTAACATTAGACGCTATCATTCTGCATTTACCCTGAAACAAGTTTAGACTTTTTTATCTGACTCCTCACATATACCTTTAATGGCCTGGAGTTCTTTGGAACAATCCAAATACACACCATTCTCCCTTGCTGTGGCCACCCGACTATCCCAGCCCCCTAGCCATTTCTCATTGCCCATTTTCTTAGACTCAGCGGCAGTTGCTACTTCTTTGTTTAAAGCTCACTTCTCTCTCACTCTGATAACTTTATGCTTACCCCTGTCTGGTATAACAAACACTTAAAGATTGAAAACAAAGCTCTCTTTTGGAAAGAATGGATTGATAAAGGCATTATCGTATTGGATCACTTGATGATCAATAGGTCTATTATGGATTTTACGGAGATCCAAGATAAATATGATATATCTCCTTTACATGCTCCCCTGTATCTTCACCTTAGATCATCTATCATTCACTTCCAACCCCAAAATTCTTCCGTAGCTTCTTACAATCAGACATCCACCCTCTCACTAGATTTTTCAACTCAGCTCAAAGCCTCTCATATATATAAGATATTATCTCATCGCTCTGTTTCTAGAACCAAATCCATTATTGAACTCCTTTGGGAACAAGATCTGGCATATGAATTGCCGCTTAAAACCTGGGGGCTCCATTTGGACAAAAAATCATACCTCTTCACGATCTGCGAGCACTACACCGACCCTTTACTATTTTTATAAAAGGCTATTCCTTACCCCCACAGATCTCCAAAAGTTCAGATTAATGGATGATTTGTAATGCTGGTCTTGCTCCCATGGTAATAGTAACTTATTCCATATGTTTTTTCTATGCCCTTAGATCAAGAATGTTTGGTTACTTATTTGGAAGAAGTTGAATGACATTTTATCTACCAGTGTTCCCTTTGATATGGTACACGTTTTTCTGGGCAGCTCCACTTCCATATGGAATGCCCAGGGAATTGTGCGTAAATTTATCGATTTTTTTATAGCTATTACTTTTCAGATTATCACCTCCAATTGGAAGGACACTACCAAAATCTTGTATGCAATGCAATAGGTCTTGCATTAAGAAAGTTTGAGCTATTGGTATTGTTAATGACAAATCTTGTATTTATGTGTTGGTTTTGAAAATAGCTAAATTTATAGCTTTGTCATTTACAATTCCAATAGTTTTAACTTTCGCAAATGTGACACCTACAGCATTTGTAATGCAATATGTGTCGTATTTACGTGACTTAGATGTATTGATATTACAAATAACAATAGCTTTTCATTTTTCTTAATAATTAATACTTAAATAAAAGTTCTTGTAATTTATAATGGCAATAGCTTAAACTTTTGTAAATAACTTTTGTGAAGATTATGTTCAGTGTATTTTATTCTGACGAAAATCCAAGAACAGAAGTTAAATAATAACATATTTTTGTGACATTTGTAATAAAGCTTGAAACATTGAGAGAACATATTTGAACCAGTTGTTGTTGAATGGTTGTACTGAATGATGCTGTGGTGGCGATGAGTGATGTTGTGGTGGCGACGAGTGATGCTGTGGCGTTCAGTGATGCTGTGGTAACGCATAGTGATGTTGTTGTGCCCCTGAGTGATGCTGTGGTGGTGCTGAGTGATGCTGTGGTGATGTGATAGAGTGAGTGCGATAGATAGATAGAGGGAGGGCGATAGAGGGAGAGCGATCGATAGATAGAGTGAGTGCGAAAGATAGATAGAGGGAGGGCGATAGAGGGAGGGTGATAGATAGAGGGAGGACGATCGATAGATAGATTGAGTGCGACAGATAGATAGAGGGAGGGCGATAGATAGATAGAGATAGGGCGATAGATAGATAGAGAGAGGGCAATAGAGGGAGTGCGATAGATAGAGGGAGGGCGATAGATAGAGAGAGGGAGAACAATAGATATAGGGAGGGAGGGCGATAAATAGAGGGAGGGAGGGTGATAGAGGGAGGAAGGGCGATAGATGGAGTGAGGGAGGGCGATAGATAGATAGAGGGAGGGCGATAGATAGATAGAGGGAGGGTGATGGATCTAGTGAGGGCGATAGATAGAGTGAGGGCGATAGATAGATAGAGTGAGGGCAATAGATAGATAGAGGGAGGGTGATAGATAGATAGAGGGAGGGTGATAGATAGATAGAGGGAGGGTGATAGATAGATAGAGTGAGAGCGATAGATAGATAGATAGATAGATAGATAGATAGATAGATAGATAGATAGATAGATAGATAGATAGAGTGAGGGAGGGCCATAGATATATAGAGTGAGGGAGGGCCATAGATAGATAGAGTGAGGGAGGGTGATAGATAGATAGAGTGAGGGAGGGTGATAGATAGATAGATAGAATGAGGGTGATAGAGTGAGTGAGGGCGATAGAGTGAGTGAGGGCGATAGTGTGAGTGAAGACGATAGAGTGAGTGAGGTTGATAGAGTGAGTGAGGGTGATAGAGTGAGTGAGGGCGATAGAGTGAGTGAGGGTGGTAGAGTGAGTGAGGGTGGTAGAGTGAGGGAGGTAGAGTGAGGTGGTAGAGTGAGGGTGGTAGAGTGAGGTGGTAGCGTGAGGGCGGTAGAGTGAGGGTGGTAGAGTGAGGGCAGTAGAGTGCTAGAGAGAGGGTGGTAAAATGGTAGAGTGAGGGTGGTAGAGTGAGGGCGTGAGCCGGTAGAGTGGTAGAGTGAGGGCGGTGGAGTGGTAGAGTGAGAGTTGTAGAGTGAGGGCAGTAGAGTGGTAGTGTGAGGGCGGTAGAGTGAGGGCGGTAGAGTGGTAGAGTGAGGGCGGTAGAGTGATGGCGGTAGAGTGAGGGCGGTAGAGCAGAGAGTGAGCACGGTAGAGTGAGGGAGGTCGAGTGGTATAGTGAGGGCAGTAGAGTGATAGAGTGAGGGCGGTAGAGTGAGGGCGGTAGAGTGAGGGAAGTAGAGTGAGGGTGGTGGAGTGAAGGCAGTAGAGTGGTAGAGCGAGGGCGGTAGAGTGAGGGCGGCAGAGTGGTAGAGTGAGGGTGGTAGAGCGGTAGAGTGAGGGTGGTAGAGTGAGGGCGGTAGATCGGTAGAGTGAGCCTTTTAGAGTGAGGGTGGTAGAGTGGTAGAGTGAGGGCGGTAGAGTGGTAGAGTGAGGGCGGTAGAGTGGTAGAGTGAGAGAGGTAGAGTCAGGGTGGTAGAGTGGTAGAGCGAGGGCAGTAGAGTGAGGGTGGTAGAGTGAGGGCAGTACAGGGGTAGAGTGAGGGCGGTAGAGTGGTAGAGTGAGGGCGGTAGAGTGAGGGCGGTAGAATGGTAGAGTGAGGGCAGTAGAGTGAGGGCGGTAGAGTGGTAGAGTGAGGGCGGTAGAGTGAGTGCAGTAGAGTGGAATAGTGAGGGCGGTAGAGTGGTAGAGTGAGGGCAGTAGAGTGAGGGCGGTAGAGTGGTAGAGTGAGGGCGGTAGAGTGGTAGAGTGAGTGCGGTAGAGTGGTAGAGTGAGGACGGTAGAGTGAGGGCGGTAGAGTGGTAGAGTGAGGGCGGTAGAGTGGTAGGGTGAGGGCGGTAGAGTGGTAGAGTGAGGGTGGTAGGGCGGTAGAGTAAGGGTGGTAGAGCGGTAGAGTGAGGGCGGTAGAGTGGTAGAGTGAGGGCGGTAGAGTGAGGGCGGTAGACTGGTAGAGCGAGGGCAGTACAGTGGTAGAGTGAGGGCAGTACAGTGGTATAGTGAGGGCGGTAGAGTAAGGGGCGGTAGAGTGGTAGAGTGAGGGCGGTAGAATGAGGGCGGTAGAGCAGTAGAGTGATGGCAGTAGAGTGGTAGAGTGAGGGTGGTAGAATGAGGGTGTGAGGGTGGTAGAGGGGCAGAGTGAGGGCGGTAGAGTGGTAGAGTGAGGGTGGTAGAGTGGTAGAGTGAGGGTGGTAGAGTGAGGGCGGTAAAGTGGTAGAGTGAGGGTGGTAGAGTGAGGGCGGTAAAGTGCATGGCTGAAGGTGGCACGCAGCTCTCTGCTGTTGGCACATTCTCCTACTGAACTATCGTTCTAGTTTGGGAGTATTAGCATTTTTAATGCAGTTCTAAGCCATGCATGCTTCCCCTATTGCGAGGTTTGGTCTGCCCAGGCCATATGCTGTAGAAATATGGAGACGAAAGTACAGTGTTTAGTTTCCAAATGTATCGCCTCATCAGGGAGGTAGTAGGTGCTATATAAATAAAAAATAAAAACAGGAAAGACTCTGGGATGGACCGGCTGACCGGTTACAGGTTATACTTAGTGAAAAGTTAATGTTTCCTCTAGCCATCAAGTAATAAGCATGTAGCTTCAGGAGGGGGGATTAAAGAGAAGCTATTTACAATCAATTATTCAAGACTTGCATAGCGGCTAATCACCCAGTAGGGTATCCAGGCGCTGAAGATGTGTCTAGAATTAAAGGAGCACATCCTTTAATTCAGGAACACGCTTGGCCCGGTGATAGCCGAAAAGCTGTAAATGGCACTTTCAGTCAGACCTTTCAATATTTTAGCAAACTGGTTATTTTAAAAGTAAAACTGCAAGTCATAGACCTCAACTTGCTGCTGGCTTAAAGCCAGGCTGACGTTGTCACGCATTACCAGTCAACCATATAGTGGAATTCTGCTACTGTCCCAATTGTAGATGTGAGATGTTCCAATTCTGGCATTCCAGCTACAAACTGGTTATTGTGGTTTTACTTTTTAATAATACAATTATATATATATATATTTTGCTGCTCTATGTAGCGCCAACTTCCTTCAAGGGCATTAGAGCGCTTTACAAGAGAGTCACATTTATGTTCACACACTCTCATAGGCAGGGAGGCTATGTTTTCGTAACAGGTAGGGCAGGAAGAGAACGGAAAGGTTGAACGAATAAAAATGTAGCCCCTGCCATATCTAGTTGGCCTGTGCAGTAGTTTCTAGCTTTGTGCGCTAAAGCTTTGTGCCTATATGGGGCATTGATGTCCAATTGGACCGGAAATGGGCAGGCTGCATGTGCTTATCTGCCATTAAATCCTCATTTCTGTGAATCCCCTTGGGACGTAGTTACTATTGCCCAGTAGGTGCCCCGCTATCAGGATAAGTGGCTGCCCCCTGGGGTTGGGCTGAGGGCCCTTCCTTCTCCTTTTGTCACAGCACAGTAGAGAGTGCGCTGTGAAGAGCTGAGAATGGTGCATTGCTGCTGTGCATTATTGCAGCCATAGAACGGTCTCCGAAAGCAAGAGGTGATGGACCAACACAGTGTGGGGGGGAGGGGGGAGAGGTACAATGAGATGAGCGAACTTTGTTCTAAAAATATTGAAGAGTCGTGGTTTCCTCTGAAGGCACCGGGGCACATGTTCAATGATGAGTGGAAGGAGGGAGCACATGGAGCGAGGAGAGAAGAGGGAGGGAGGGGGTCACGGGGAGCTATGGGGAATGCTATGCTGACATTTTTAACACCACAGACACACATATAAAAAAGCCAATAACAAAAACAAGCACTGGCAAAGTCATCAAGTCAAGCGGGCTAAAATATTAAGCGTGGCGCCCAGAATCAGAAATATCTTTAAACTGTACCTGTCTGAGTTCCACGGCAACAGTGGCTGTCAGTACTAGTTTCCTGAATCTCACAGCAAAACCTACAGCGACCTCTGAGACGCCTGAAGCATCTTTGTTAACACCTCCCACTCACAGTCGGCTTCATACAAGTTACCATTGTGTGGACACAGAGCGAGGGCATGTGTGCAGATTACACGCCTAAACTCACTAATGGGGCTGCCATCTCGGAACTTTTGTTTACTAATGTGGAGTGGCCAAAGCAGAATGTTTCTTAAGAATAATACAACAATAATTCCTAATCAGCAGTTGATGTACATTAAAGGAAGTATTGACACTCTGACCCTTACTGCTTTGAGGCCAGAGTCATTGAGTGACGAAAGTTTAGTGCACCACCGGGTCGGTAAAGTGATTAGGAGCAGTCAGCAGAGAGGAAAAGCGAGCGCTGAGCTGCCTGCTACCTAAAGTGTGGCACCCAAGGTGTTGTTAATACTGAAAGTTGTTTGTGGCCCCCGGGGGCAGGATGGCAATGAGTAGCAAGCTGCCAAAGCGCCAAAAAAAGAACAAAAGGGGAGCGGCCGCAATGGTACATCGTGCCGTGCTTGCAAAAAAATCAAATGTAAAAAAATAATGCAGATTAAAATTAGCATGTTACGAGGAAAATAAAAGCGCTAGGTCGGTATAGTTAAAGCGTACCGCACTGCCAAAATAAAACAAGCCTAGGTTTTTATGGAAAACAACACATTGTCGCAAACCCCAAATCAGTCATCCTTTTAACCCACTGTGAGAACAGTAAATGATACGATCTTCAATATTTTTTCTTTAAAATAAAACAGATGTTGTATAATATAATTAGAAAGTACCTCCTGTTAAATTATAGCATAAGCAGTAATTGCATCTCCCAGGTGGAGGTGAAGGGTGAGTGAGGCTGGATGAAGCCATTGTCAGCAAAGAAGCTACTCGGTGAAAGAACAGAGGCCACGGGCCTTCATAACATCAACATCGTATGAAAACAGGACAATTGGCCTCGGAGGGGTATTGCTGTGGGAGGTGGGAGGTGGGAGGTGTAAGGTGGATGCACTGGGAGATTATGGGATGGCCTGAAAGCAGTGTGGAGGCATGGAAAGATAAGCGACGGACGAAGTTTCAGCTAATAAAGTAACTGTAAAAACAAGCAATTGCAATGTCCTGAGCAAATGGTGGGGGCCTGAAGCAGAGGAGTGGGAGAGGTGAGGGGGGAGTCACGGGGAGATTAAGGGACAGAAGGCAAGCAGATGAAGCGACAGGGGCATGGTCTGGCGGCCGTGAAGTGCAGGTGGGGGGGTGGGGAGCAGAGCCTTTGAAGAGCCAGAGTCAGGGCCTGCGGCAGTGAATAAGTGAAGTGAATAATTAGGGGAGGAGAACTGGCAGGCTGATATGCCGAAGGCTCAGGCAAGCTCGTGCACAAGGCGTGCACTTCCCAAAATCCTCTTTTGGGGAGAGCCCTTGGCCTTAAGTAGTGGATTAGCTGCATTAGGGCTCTTTTTCCTATTCCTGCGGAATAGGAAAGGGGTGAGCCCTAAAAGGACTTGCTTTGGTTACCACTTACCACATTTCTTTCCAGGTTACCTGTGTGATTTATCTTGTATGTATTTTGCGATGGCCCTTTTTGATAATTTTTAATTTTATGTTGCTAATATTTTCTTTTTCTTTCTTATCGTTATCTCTACATTTTTATCTTGCTGCCACTTATCATTCCCCCTTATCTCTCCTTTCTCCCCCTCCTTTCTTTTCTTCCTTCTTTCTTTCCCTCTCCCCTCCTTCTCAAATACTGAATTGCACTTGTCTAAGTATAGGTTCAGAAGGTTCAAATTGGTTTTAATTGCATAGTTCCTATTATAGTCCCAATTTTGATATTCCTTTTATTAGTAATGTTACTTTTTGACCTCTGCTTGTATAATGTATACTGATGTTCTACTTCGTATTTCATCTCAATAAAGCATTCTAAGCTAAAAAAAAAGCATTGCAGTGAATGGAAGGTTTTGAGGGTTACCAAAAGGAGTGATAAGACTTTAGTTACATTATAAATCATTTGTTCATGGAACCATACTAATTTTAGAAATTGTGGTGTGTTCTAAGGTGATTTTACACTGTGAAAAAGACTTCCTGCTGGGATATCATGAATCATGTTTGAGAGAAAACTATTTTCTCATACTTTTTCCACAGAGGTTGGGAAGGTGATCTAGAAGCTAAAATGAGAGCATATTTTCTGTAAATTCATATTGTCTTTCTCAGTCATATGAGAATGAAGTCTGACATTTTCAGTAATTTGTGCATATCCGACAAGACAAGAGCAGAGACTGTCAGTTGATTCCTTTGTGTTCTACTGCAGCTTCCCAGAGTGTTCCAAAGAACAACTAGAGCGCTAACAACCTTACTTATGACAAACGTATTGCACACCTGAAGTCATCATGATTGGAATAAAGTGCTAACTTTTACAACATTTAATTTAAAAATGAACAAAATAAGGAGGTTCATTTTGCCATAGGAATTATGATTAGTGCTGCAGAAAGAAAAATTAGGTCACATTTTGAGTGACTTCTCAAATCCTCTTCTATTTTATTAAAACATTCTGACATGAAGACTGAAACATGCACATTCAATACCAGCAGCAGACTTCCCTGGTGAGCAGTTGCCTTACTACAGTGATCTAATGAGCAACTAGAGTGCTAACATTCTGAATTTATGGCAAATGTGTGACACATCTGAATGCCTTCTTGATGGAATCAAAGTAAAAAAACTGAAAGTATTTCCTACTGAGGAGACTGCTGTAAATGAGGAAATTAGGAAACTTCATAACAAATAAGTCTCCCAAGATTGCCACCAAAGACAAAAGAGCCCAAATATCACCCAGATGTAGCCCACGTATAGCCCAATGACAGAATGTTCTAGAGTGTTCTAAAGAACAACTAGAGCGCTAACAGTCTTTCTTATGACAAGTGTATGGCACACCTGAAGCCATCTTGATTGGAAAAAAAATTGGTAGCACTTAAAACATTTCATTTGCAAAGGAACAAAAAGAGGGGGTTTATTTTGCCATAGAAATTATTATTAGTGCTGCAGAAATAATTAATAGGGCACATTTTGACTTCTCAAATCCTCTTCCATTTTATTAAAACAATTCTGACATGCAGATTGAAACATGTACTTTGAATACCAGCAGCAGACTTCCCTGGTGGGCAGTAACTTTAATACAGTGAACTAATCAGCAACTAGAGTGCTAGCATTCCGAAATTATGGCAAATGTGTGACACATCTGAGAATGCCTTCTTGATGGAATCAAAGTAAAAACTGAAATTATTTCCTACTGAGTAGACTGTAGTAAATGAGGAAATTAGGAAACTTCATAACAATTAAGTCTCCTTAGAAGGCCACCAGAGCCAAAAGAGCCAAAATGTAGCACATATATTACCCAGATGTAGCCCAGGTAGAGCTCAATGACAGAATGTCCCAGAGTGTTCTAAAAAACAACTAGAGTGCTAACAGTCTTACGTATGACAAACGTATGGTACACCTGAAGACATCTTGATTGGAATAAACTTAAAACATTTAATTTAAAAAGGAACACAATGAGGTGGTTAATTTTGCCATATAAATTATGATTAGTGCTGACGAAAGAAAAATTAGGGCACATTTTGAGTGACTTCTCATATCCTCTTCTATTTCATAAAAGAAATCTGACATGCAGACTGAAACATGCATTTCCAATACCTACAGCAGGCTTCCCTGGTGGGCAGTAGCTTTACTACATTGATCTAATCAGCAACTAGAATGATAACATTCTGAATTCATGGCAAATCTGTGACAATCTGAATGCCTTTTTGATGGAACCAAGGAAAAAACTTAAAGCATTTCCTACTGAGGAGACTGCAGGAAATGAGGAAATGTGGAATCTTCATGAGATTGGGTAGGCAAAGTAATTCACAGTAGTATACAAAGTGATGGACATACAACCGCAGGCCCACACGCAAATGTGGTGTAGCAATTCAAAAAATAAAAATAAAATCTTTAGGTAGTGTTTTGAAAGAGCACACATTGACAAGTATTTTACAGACAGTCAACCCTTCTAGCTTAACCTATGGGTTTTTGAACATTAAGTCCCAATATAAATTTAAGCCGGTGTTGGATTCGATACAACCGCCATTAGCAAAGAAGCTGTTCTTGCAATTTAGATATGGGACGCTCCCGCTTTATGCTTTAACTAACAAGTGGGTGGGCACTACCCCTCGCCTTTGTCCTGGGTTCCTAGTGGAGCAAGAAACAGTAATTTATGTATTGTTCTTATGCGTGGCATATAAGCAAGCTAGGTCTAAGAGGGTGATTCAATTTTGCAGAAACCTGGGTATTAGAAACTATATAGAATTTCATAGGATCTTAAAATCTGATACTAACCCGGTTTTTGTTGTTACAATATCCACATTTTTATTTGCTATGTGTTGTTAACGTAGGCATTTACTTAAAAAATTGATGTGATAATAAGCAATACTTGCTCCTACTTGTCATTTGATGTGATCCTGGACTTTCTAAAAATTCAGTCTGTAAATGTAGGTATTCGTTGATTAGTTCATGTGAGAAATAGTAATACCCGCTAACTGGCTGCTATAGCGATCTTGGGCGCTATAAAAACATTGGATGTGAATCACTTTTTTTCTTTTTGATAATATTTTTAGTTTAATTTAAATTTTTAATGAATGTTTTAATAGATCAAATTTCCCATAATGATGATTCATATATGTCTACTTCCCAATGGGTGATTTTATACAGCTATGTATATTAACTAGTGTTCTTTACTATTCTGTACTCTTTTCTTGACTTGGATTTTAATATGTTGTAAATTTAAATGTGCGGTTATGGCTGTAATAGCCAAATAAAGTTTCAAGAAGAAGAAGAAGCAATTCTAATCCGTAAATATCTCCAAGACACAATGTCAAAAACATGGACAGATCCTGAAGGTCCTTGTGTATTTGCCAAGCTCTGTCTTGGAGATACCTACATTTGTGTTTGCTCTGTTTATGCTCCAACTGGAAAAAAAAATCACTCTTTCTTCATCTAAATAATTTGTTAGTTGAGATAGGTGCATCACAATATCTCATAGTTGGCGACTGGAACATTGTAAGGGAACCAATTTTAGATAGAACAGGACCCTTGGATAAAATTAATAATGCTGACAGGGGGGGGAGGAGCTTCGCGGGCAAGCAAGATGGCCGCGTAAGCTCGGAGCTCCGCAGACCCTCCGACCCTCCGCACATATCCTAGAAGAAATCCTGATCCACGGCGGTAGGTTCCAATTGGCGAATGGTCACAGACACGGGATCCGCTTTCCGTTTCTAAATCCGACATTTCTTGGCAAAGTTATGTCGTGTTGAACTTCGTGCCAGGGATGCGCCATTGTCCCGGAGGTGGCCGATGATCGAGACGACGCGTGTATGATTGATATGCGGAGTGAGCGTCTTCTGTTCCTGCTGGCGGAGTGCACGTAGCCGCGGAGTTGCCCATTGTTCACATGGCCCTCGTGGAAACTAAGCTTCGTGTCTGCTCGAGTGACCACAGTGTCTTCGCCGTATTGCCCTTTGTTCTCTCCGGACCCAACATGGCTGGCAGGGGTGATCCCGACAGGACGGCGAACCGGGCTAGCAGGAAGACGGTCCAATCCCAGACAAATAAGATCGATTGGTACGCCCAACAAAGGACCTCGCCCTCTGTAGTCGCTCAGTCTAAGGACTCCTTACGCACGAGCTCACCCGAGGGATCGATCGGAGCCCACCTTACGCGACATCATGGGGGCTATCACAGGCATCAGGACTGAGATGCATAAGCAGCACGAGGTCCTGGCACATAAGGTGGACACCCTGGCTATCGATCTCAACTTGATCAGGTCCGACCTGGGCAAAACTAATGATCGAGTGAAATCTCTCGATATCAAGACTTCCAGCCTCACGACCGATGTCTCAGACCTGCAAGCGGAGGTCCGTACCTTGCGGTCGGTTAATGACCAGTTCTCGGGGCGGCTGGAGGATTTCGAAGGACTTGCCAGGCGGCAGAATGTGCGCATCATTGGGATCCCGGGGGGTGCGGAGGAAGCGCCCGTCGACCTCTTTGTTGAGGACTTGGTAAAGACCCATCTCGCTCCAGCAGGTCTCAGTCACTTTTTCCGCCGGAGGGGGCCCACAGAATACCTGGTGGCCCTCCGAAGACGGGCGTCGCACCGAGACCCATCATCGCCCGTCTATTCAATTTCAGAGATCGGGATATGATTCTCCAGGCCTCGAGGCGACATGGGCCTCTCAAGTTCCAGAACGCTGATGTGAATTTCTACCCGGACTTCACCAGGGCTGTTCAGAGACAGCGCCAAAGCTTTGCGGGTATAAAGAGGCGCCTCAGGGATTTGGGGCTGAAGTACTCTATGCTGTTCCCCGCTAAACTGCGCGTTGAACGTGATGGCCGAGCCCTGTTTTTTGATATGCCCGAGACTGCAAGCGACTGGCTGGACACTTTGCCGCACCGTCCAGAAGAACAGGAGGAACACTCTGAAGGCGCCTCTGGCGGCCATGATCTTCAGGAATAGTGCTTCCCGTACTGCCTTTAGCGGTTGGTGTGCCCGTTGACTGTGACTGATAATGCCAAGCTGTTGCACTTTATTTGGAATATCCTATTCTCGCATGGAGGGTGGCAGGGGGGGACTGCGGGGGCTCCTTACTCCTCTAGGGTCTTTTTTGTAGCTTAGTTTATGGAGCGACAGGCACACTGCTGGTTGGGGGGGCTTTTTAGTCTGCTGCAGGGGTGCAGGGTGGGGGGTGGTGTTGGGGATGGTTTTGTGTGTTTTCTTTGTTTCTTTCTTCTTTCCTTTAGGCAATGGGTCATATGCTCTGTCTTGTTTCATTTGTCGTTGAGGCTTTTGGGGGTTGGTGAGGACTTGGGACACGACGATGGGGGGTAGGAAATTGCAAGTTCTTTGTTGGAACGTCAATGGCTTGGGTGATCGTATTAAAAGAGGGGTGGTATTGCAACTGCTTAAAAGACATATGCCTGATATTGTTCTCTTGCAGGAGACACACTTGGTGGGGAATACGTGTAGAGAGCTCAACAGGAAGGGTTTCAAAATGGTGGCTCATTCGGGGTTCTCTTCGGGGTCCCGGGGGGCGGGTGTTATGGTGCGCACGTCTCTCCCTTTTGAGATTGACTCCACTATTGTTGACGAGAGGGGACGGTACGCAGCCGTTTCAGGGCGTTGGGAGGGGCATGCCTTGACATTGGTTTGGGTTTATGTTCCTCCGGGTTTGCAAAATAGCACCTTCCAGGACCTTGGTAGCGCCATTTTGAATCTGCCAGCAGGGTTGCTTATTGTGGGGGGTGACTTTAATTCTGTTTGGTCCGGATCCTTGGACAGACATCCGCCTAGAGACCTCCGAAGCTCGCAAATGTGGTTGCCCACCTTTCTTGACACTATGGGGTTGGTCGACTGCTGGAGACTCCTACATCCCACCCAGAGCCAATATTCATTTAATTCTGGCGCTCACTGTAGTCTCTCCAGGATCGATTACGTCCTTGCCTTGGCAGCTCATGCACCGGCGATCTCTGAGGCCCGTTTTTTGGCGAGGGGTATCTCGGATCATTCCCCGCTGTGGGTCTCATTCGACTTTAATATTGTCGTATCTGAGCGACCGGTTGAGGTCAATCCGTGGTACTTCCGAAACCCCAAGACTCGTGGTCTCCTGGCCAAGGCTATCGAACTCTACTTCACCGAGAATGTAGGGTCGGTTACATCGGCTGGCACTTTGTGGGAGGCTTTTAAAACGGTCTTGTGGGGTGAGGCATTTACTCTCATAGCGGATGCCCGTAGGAACAGAGACGCCGACATGGTGTGTATCGAGGCGGAGATCATGGAGTTAGACTCCTGATTGGAGGCGGGCCCTGAGCCCAACCTGTTACATAATCTCTCCCTTAAACAATCGGAGTATCGTGACCTTGCCACCGACGCTGCTCTAGTCCTGGGCAGGGAACAGCAGGGTCGGATTTACGACGTTGGTGACAAGGCAGGAAAGTTGCTGGCCTGGCTTGATAAGAAAGAGAGGGCCAGCCGTGTTGTCCCGGAGCTACTGGGAGAGGATGGAGTGGTAGTCACTGATCCGAGCGCCATTGCTGAGTCCTTTTCGGATTACTTTCAGGGCGTTTATACCTCTATCTCGGATCGGTCTGAGGCCGACTCGGGTGCTTTCCTGTCGGATATCGATCTCCCGTGCCTGTCGGATGCGGATCAAGACGACCTAGACAGGGATATATCCGTGGACGAGGTTGCACTCGCAATTCGTTCCTTGAGATCTGGCAAGGCGCCTGGTCCTAACGGCATTCCGGTAGAGCTGTATAAGATCAAACCGGATGTAGTTTACCCGCATTTGGGGAATATGTTCCTGGAGGCGCGGGAGGCTGGCATACTTCCCCCTGACCAGAGGTTGGCCACCATCGTGGTTATCCATAAGGAAGGGAAGCCAAGAGACTTGTGCCGATCGTATCGCCCCATCTCTCTTTTGAACGCGGAGCCTAAGATTCTAGCCAAAATGATCGCCAACCGTCTGATTGGTGTCATCGGTGACTTAGTGCACCCGGACCAGTCGGGCTTTATTCCACACCGCAACACTGCTCTTAACCTGCGTCGACTCCACGGTGCCCTGGCCAGGGCCCATACGCTTGAGGAGCCGGCTGTCCTGGCGTCGTTGGATGTCACGATGGCTTTCGACTCCCTCGAGTGGAGTTACCTGTGGGCAGTGTTGGCGAAGCTCGGTTTTGGCCCGGAATTTGTGGGGTGGGTCAAACTTCTATATGCCGGACCGTTGGCTAACGTAGCTGTCAACGGTCGAGTTTCCGCACCTTTTGTTCTTCGGAGGGGCACCAGGCAGGGCTGTCCTTTGTCGCCCCTCCTGTTTGCACTTGCGCTTGAACCGCTGGCGGCCTGGTTACGCAGTCACCCCGACCTACATGGTATCAGATGGGCCCCTGACTTCGAGGACCGAGTGTCACTGTACGCAGATGATATTCTTTTATACCTCACTTCCCCCTGCAAATCCCTTATTGTGGCCTGTGACGTGTTGCGACTTTTCGGTCGGTACTCCGGCCTAGTTATTAACTGGTCCAAGTCATACTTGTACGTCCTGAAAGGGGGAACGCCTCGCCTTCCGAGGGGTTGTGGCATACAGGTGGTGAGCCAGGGCTTCAAATATTTGGGGATTTATATCTCCACTAACTCTAAAGCGCGCTATGAGCACAACTTGCTTCCCCCTCTTCTCCACCTCCGGCGTGATGTAGAGGGGTGGCACAAGCTCCCGCTCTCCCTGCTTGGGCGCGCGGCGTTGTTTAAAATGATGTCCTTGCCCAGGTTTCTCTACGCCCTACAAAATACCCAAGACCCGGTCCCAGCTTGATACTTCGGTGAGATCGAGAGCCTACAACGCGCCCTACTTTGGGATGGCCGTCCTCGCATCGCTATCACGAAGCTCACGCTACCGTGGTACGACGGGGGGATAGCATTGCCTGATGTTCGGAGGTATTACTGGGCCTCCCAGTTAGCGGCTATTAATCATGGTTTATACGGTCCGGCGGACAACCCGGGGTATGCCATGGATCGATGGCTGCTGGGCGGAGGGAAGTATCACAGGGCACTTTACTCGAGGTCTCTCGACAGGCGGATGTCTGGTCCAACAAAAACCGCGGTCCACATTTGGAGGGCGATTACTAAGGCGCAGGGATGGAAGGATAGACTAACGAAGGCGACCCCATTGTACGATTCGGATATCCTGGGCAAATTATGGCATACCAAGGGCTTTGATAAATGGGACCTAATTGGCATCTCAAGGGTGGAGGACATGTTGCTGCGTGGCAAGGTTAAAACTTTCGCACAGTTACAAGCAGAGTTTCAGCTAGGTGAAACGGAATTCTTCCGGTATGCTCAGCTGAGACATGCATTGCTGTCCACCAAGCCGGAGGGGGAGGTGATTCCTGACAGTTCTCCTTTGGAAGATAGGGTGCTGGACGGCCATATGCCAGACAGTGCCATTTCATTGACGTACAAGAAACTCATCAACGTCCGTACAGATCTCCTCCTGGGTGTGAGGGACCAGTGGGTGCGAGATGGGATAGAGATTGATGGCGAAGATTGGCAGAGTGCAGTGTCCTCCCCTAGGGAGGTGGCTATCTCCTCCCGTCTTCGGCTGGTGCAGCTCAAAATCTTGCACAGAGTTTATGTCACTGGTCCCAGACTTGTGCATATGGGCTACTCTGTCAATGGCCTTTGTAGGTGCGGCTGTGGCACCCTTGCCACCTTCTTGCACATTCTATGGGAATGTCCTGCGATAACTTCCTACTGGCGACGTGTGCACTCGATTATGAGCGAGGTGACTGGGGTGGTAGTGCCTGCTGAAGCCAGGAGATGCCTTCTAAACATCTGGGGTCCGACTGATCATAACGTGGCCCAGACCCAATGGGTGACCCTTGGTAATATGATAGCTAAACGGGACATCGCACAGAAGTGGGGAGCTGCAACGGCTCCAAAGGTTGTACAGTGGAAGGCCAATATGGATTGGTATATGTTCCGGGAAAAGACCGTATATGTTGCCAGGGGTAAACCTAGAAAGAGGCAGAAAATGTGGGGGGCTTGGAATGAATACAGAGGGGACATTTGCGTACCTCCGGAACCCGCCCCACAGGAGGAACACTTATCACCGTAGCCTGTGACTCCAACTGTTAATTTTTATGCTGCCATCCTGTGTTTCCCTCCCTCCCAGTTCCTAGTGTTATATTCCGCTGGACATATCTGTGTTCACTGTGCCCTCTTGACCCCCTCATTACGCCTCACTGTACTCTATATCCCATTGCCTCTCTCTTTGCGCCAGTTTTGGCGCTTTCTTTCTTTTTTCTCCCTTTCTTTTACATTCCTTATATAAAATTTGAAAATCAACCTTCATTCGTTCTGATGTACTGATTCTTGCACTCTGGTTCTGTTGTTCCACTCTGCTGCCTCGCCTCCGGGTTGTAAGGCTGAATAGCTGTGTGCACTGTTCTTAAATAAAGGTTTAAAAAAAATAAAAATAAAAATATAATGCTGACAGGGCACTAACAAATGACATCTTAGCTGATAATGGATTAATTGATCACTGGCGTCTTTCACATCCGTTAGGACTGAGTACACATTTTCATCTCCAACACATAGTACCCTCTCTCATTTGGATTATTTTTTAATATCACAAAGATTAGTTCCATCCATTTAAAAATCTTGTATTTTAGAAGCTGCATTATCTGACCATTCCCCAGTCCTCTTAGCCATTGAAGTAGGCATACCCAGACCAGGGCGTAAACCTTAGTTCATGAATATACAACAACACAAGTCTCCAGTGGTAAACATCAATTGCAAACATTTTTTAAAGACTATATTTCAGAGTTCTGTAACTTCAAGTAAAGGGATATGGGCTGCGGCTAAAGCTATTATAAGAGGTCAATTGCGCGAGGCAGCATTAGCCAACAAACAAAATACTGCAAGTCAACAAGAAATAGAACAGAACATTCAGTCTTATACCTTATACCTTATATACATATGAAGTGAAGTAGTGTGGCTCACTGGTTAGAGGCGGCAGACCCGAGAGCAGAGGACGGCCTGGGACCAGGGTTCGATTCCCGGCGCGGCAGGTTTCTGGACCAGGGTCAGCGGACTCGATAATTCTCTCGCCTCGGTGCCCACTCTGATCAGTGATCACACTCGGCAACTCTGGGCATTAGCTTGCCTCATCTTCACTAACGGCCCCACCAGACCGCCGGGGATGCCTGGTCTCACCCTGGAGATACCCATTAAGGGACCATCTCTCAGGGAAGCCAGGAAGGGTTTCGCAGCGGTCGAAGCGCCTTGGGACCCTACGGGTAAGTAGTGCGCTATATAAATGCCAATACATACATACATACATACCGTCAATATACCATAGCACCAACACTGCAAAATCGTAAATTTCTAGAGCAACCTCGAATGGCGCTAAATGGGCTTTCACATCTAAAGCGGAGTTTGCCCTTTAATAAATGGAAACAAGACATTATGAAAAAGGCGAAAAGGCAGGTAGAATATTTGCGGCACAAATAAGGCAAAGAGAAGAAGTCATGGCTATCCCAGCTATTAAATCATCTCATGGTCAAATTCTTCCCTTCTTTTTCTTCTCTTATTTTCCCTCGCCTAATGGCTCGAACACCATGTGTACTGTAATCAGGGTGCTGGAGACATTTGGAGGTGGAGCCATTTGTGCAACGACCGGATTCCGTGGAGTTAAAACCTGACAGAAGAAACATTGTGGGTGATTTATTACGCAGCGGTCTCAACAGCGGAGGACGCACCGCTTGCTTGAAATGTGGGGGCAGGTCTGCATGGGCGCATTTTGGTGTTCGTGAAACATAGCGTGGACAGTGTAGAGTGGGGAAGACTGCGCCTTCCGCCTGGAGCCCACTGGAGGGCGGAAATAGTTTTGAATGGTAAGAAAGTGTGGACAAATATCACGGACCATAACAGCCGGGTATAATTGGCCACATCTACCAGTATGCATCACTGGAGATGATGTGCATCATGGGAATTAAGGTTCTGCTCCTCGGCCCAAAAGGACTCACACTGTCCCCGAACATCTGGCCAGCCTGTCTGGGCCCTCTTCTCGAACCTAGAGAGGAAGTAAAGAGTCTGGGAGTGTGGCTTGACACCGACCTCTCGTTCACTGTGCAGGCAAAGAAAGTGGCCGGGACTTGTTTCGGACTTCTGAAATCATTGAGGAAAGTCCTGCCCCTCCTGCCCACCGACTCCCAAAAGTTGCTAATTCAAGGCCTAATAATCTCGAGGCTTGATTATAGCAACGTGATATACCTTGGCGCCCCCGAGGTGACTCTGAATAAACTTCAGAGAATTCAGAATACCGCGGCCCGGATTCTCACAAATACCCCTGCCAGAGCATCGGCCAAACCGGCCCTAAAACTCCTCCACTGGCTCCCCTTTCCCTCCTCTCCCTCCCTTGTCCCACTGAACTTAGCAATCCACTGCTGATGATGTCACATATTACATCATTCATGACATGGTCAGTGATATCACTGATGACATCTCAAATGACATCACTGATGACATCACTGATGACATCTCAAATGACATCACTGATGACATCTCATTTGACATTACTCATCACATCACTGATGATATCATTCATGTGATAATACGATGAAACTCTTCAGATTCTAATATAACCTTAGATACAATCAGTGTAAACAGACACTCACAGACTGTCACTCATCCATGGAGTTACTCACACTCCTAGTCATTCATGCAAAAAATCATTCACACCTCAATTTTCTCAACTATACAGTTATACACACTTTACTTATTCAAACATATACTAACACATATTTACTCTCTTATACAATCCCTGATGCAAGCTCCCAATGATATATATATTATGCACAGTTATTTATATATGTCAACTCTCACATGTACTGTGTTTTACATATGTACTTACTTTGACATGTAGCACTGAGATATCCATTCACTCACCAATACAGTCATGCACACAGTCAACCGCCCATACAGCTGTTTCCACATGCACTTTTGAACCCATACATCTAGTGAATCAACTGCTCACATATCTATGCACAGAGTCATACACCTCCCAGCCACCCACACACACATCCAGTCTCCCATACAAATACTTGGGCAACCAACCAATAACCCATACAGTTACTCAAATAGCTCCTGATCAACACATGCAGCAGTTTACTGAACAACAGACATAATGATGTACAAATTAAGACAGTTTAGTCACTAACTCATGCCCTCAGTGAGACACATTTAATCACTCACTCATACAGTCAGTCATGCACCAACTAAATCCTTCATCCAGACACTTATACATCCACTTATTCTTCAATATGTAAGACATATTTTAACTTTACTGAAACATACAGTCACTGGGTGTTGTCATCAGTGATGTCATCAGTGATGTCATTTGAGATGTCATCAGTGATGTCATCAGTGATATCACTGACCATGTCATGAATGATGTAATATGTGACATCATCAGCAGTGGATTGGGGGTGCGCGATATATAGTTAGGGCAACTAACTATATATGAAATTTCAATGGTTTTGTGTGAGTAAAATATGGTTTTGTAAATGCTAATTCCTAACTATATATGGTCTATAACCTATGGTTTTTTCATTGAATTTCAATGGTTTTTTAAAAGCTAATATCTGTAGCTGTAAAATGTCTTTTTCTTTACATCCCAAATTATATTTTATATGTTTATAATTATTTTTAAAAAAAATATTTTTGGGGTTCGCTCCTGGTTCGCGAACCGGGAAGCTTTCCGTTAGCTCAATTTGATGCCGCGACCCGATCCGCTAACCGGTAAACGTTCCGTTCACGCAACTACCGCATCAGAAATCAACATCGTGACGCGTCGCGGAAACGCGACATATCACGTTGTCGCATAATGCGTCTTATGACGCGCCGCGTTAGCGCTCCCGGAAGTGCTCCGGAACGCGAACCGGAAGAGATCCGAGGCGCGGCGCGCGGTGCGCTCCGCGTAACGTGAGCGGAACAGGTCATGTGACTTGTTTATTAAAGTTTTCATTGGTTCATTTCACTTTTGGTTTCCTAATGATGTAAGACTAGGTCATGTGACCTAAAAATAACACTTTTCATTGGTTTAGAACTATTTTTTTCCCAAATGATGAAAGCCCCCACCTTTTTTCTCACTCTGACTTTCAACTTTGAGAAAGGAAGACCTGATCATTTGCTCTGATTAAAAAATGGCTTCAATAGTAGCTTCAGCTTCTGCACCCCCACCACCACCACCACCATCTCCTCATAGGAAGAAAGGACCACCTGCACAGTTTATTGGAAACACAGAGGAGGAAGAGGAACAAGAAGACGGAGAGGAAGAAGAGGGACCACGATTTGTCAAAGAGTTACCCCGGGTATCTCATCGCAAAGTTAGCTTTATCTGGCAATTTTTTTCCATTCCACCAGGAGAGAAAAAAGTCAATGCACGCCATGCTACGTGCCTTATCTGCCAAGATAAGTTATCCAGGGGCACTAATAAAAAATACAGCTATGGAAATTACACGATGCACCGACATATGCAGAGGTGGCATCCAATCAACTATAGTCGTGCAGAGATGCGTGAACTACAACAGAACCACCCAACTTCGGTGGCCAGAACATCTACTGATATCTCTCTCACAGTTGCAGAGGCAAACGAAACAGTGCCAAATATACAAAAACATTTTGTCCATCTGAAGCTGACATGCTTATATTGTGGCACTTTAATTTCATGCGCAAACATGAGTGTGAAATTAATTAATTTGGCTTTCGAGAAACACCGATGCTCCAAACGCAACAAGTTTTAATTTTTTTTTTTGCTCCTGTTGAGCCCTTTTCAATGCCTCTTTCTGTTCTTTCCCTTTGAAAAAAAACAAAAAAATACAAAAAAGTGTTAAAAAAATACAAAAAAAACAAATAATGTTCAAAAAAGAAAAAAAATATATAAAAAAAAAAAGTTCTTTTCAGAACTACCTACCCTTTTTACAAAAATTTCTAGAAAGTGTAACACTCTGGCAAGCTGTTTTTTTTTAGTTCGCTTTCCGGTTCGCTCGCCGGTTCGCGAACCGGGAGCTAACCCCAATTTTTAAAAAAAATAAATAAAGGAGTAAGTACAAGAGAAGAAAACAGAGAGTGCTGTTAAAAGAAAGACAGCTATAGGGACTAAACCAGAAATGGTGTTTAATAGATTTATTTACCTAAGAAAAGAAGGAAGAGGATATAATTGTGGAAAAAAAATACATAAGGAAGTGAAAGAATCAAGCATTGAAAATGCAATAGGTTTCACAATAGAAGAGTTTGTTCGTTTGATTTTGTAAATGGATGAGTGGTGTTGTGTGGATGAGAGGCATTGCGTGGATAATTGGCGTTGTGTGGATTATTGGTGTTGCAAGGATGAGTGGTATTGTGTGGATTAGTGGCATTGCGTGGATGAATTGCGTGTGTGAATGGCGTAGTGTGTGTGAGTGACGTTGTGTGCATGAGTGGCGTTGTGTGTGTGAGTGGCGTTGCGTGTGTGAATGGCGTTGCGTGTGTGAATGGCGTTGTGTGTGTGAGTAACGTTACTATGAGGGGGGGAGAGGAGAAATGCACACGGCAGACAGGAGAGGGGACGAAGCGGGGACAGTAGAATGAGAAGGTAAAGCAGCCGGGGCTTTTATAGTGAAGCTAAACTTCACTTCAAAGGTGTGTGAGGAGTACGCCTGAGGAAACAGACGGCGATTTGGTAATGTGCACACGCATTTTAGGTCAATGCACTTGTGTATTGAACCAAAACCCACGGGCACAGCTCCAAATTTGCACATTTAAATAATCTTTGTTTAAAGCTCTATAGTCTGAAGCTCTATAGTAGGTGAATGTGATTGAAATATAACGAAAAGAGTAGAAAACATTTACCTTATAATTCTTGTTAACTTTTTCAATTCTTTTTTCATACTTTCAATCTGTGAAAGAGAGAAGAAACATTTCAAAAATATTAAAACATGTATTTAAAAATTAGAACAGACAAGGGAAAAGGTTCAAGAACAAACAGTTTTTCAACAACTTTGACATTTACAGAAGCCTCTGCTTCTCTACGTCCCCTACACAATCCTAAAGATATATATATTAAACAAACAGTATCTTGATGCTGATGAAGTGAGGCCTATTTTGGAACATGGTGCATCTTTTGCACTGCTGATGTCTCACAATAGTGATGCAATAGCAGTGCAAAAGAGATGTAAAGCCATCATAAAATTGTGTCTAACATTTTAAATGATTGTTTCAGGATGCAAATAAGATGTGTCCTTTCCCGAGGTTTGTTTGAGGTGAGGCCTATTCAGGTTTAAAAAAAAAACAGTACCCAGAAGTGCAGCACTGTAAGCATTAACTTTGACACTTACAGAAGCCTCAGTTTCTCCATATCTACCTCACATTCCTAAATGTATATCATAAGTACAAAAAGTAGAGAATTAATTATACATGTTAAATGGTTTATTTTTGCTGTTCTCAGAATGTATCAAATTTCACTAAAACAGTGACTTGAAGGTATTCATCATGTAACAGCGGGGAAAAAAACACAATCAAAATGATTGTGTTTAAAAAACCCATACAACATAAGAAATCTGAATTTAAAAGTCATAAAAATTAACTTACTTTCCATGACGTCGAAGGGTGTCCTATGAATAGCTTACACTACTTTGTGCTATTAATATTTTCAGCCCGCCCCTTTCTGAAAGAAAACCTCCATCGTTTTGAAAAATATGTTACATACATGTTTCCATATGGCCAAATCATGTTAGAGCGATTTACAACTTTTGGAATTCTTGTAACCAAATCCCGTCTTTTTCTATTTTCGCAACTTTCAGAAAGAAAACGTTTAAGATTACTTTCACAATCCTGAACTACTAATATCTTACTCTTCTTGCTCACTCATGTTCTACTTTTCCTATCACACTGATACTGCTTACTATGAAGCAGACTTACTTGCATCAGGTTTATATAGTTGGATTTTTAAAATGACATTATAATCAAAATTTTGGATCAATAATCTAGACAGCATTGCAGACTTACATTCCCTCTACTCCATGAACCTCTTGAAATTCCTCAGAGCACATTCCGAGATCCTTTCCCTAAAATTTAGGTTTTAAAAACACCAGGTAAGAATTTTTAAGGTCATACGGCAATTTTTTTTTGAAAGTTACAACAGAATCGTTGCAGAATGACCAGCCGTTTCTAGACTTTAAATAAGCTGTGTAATGTCCTGATGTTGTTGTAGGACCGTCATGATAGATTATTGCTACAGTTACAAAAGTCCTTCCTGATATTGACAACTGCAAAGCAACAACATTTTTTATTAAAGTTGTCAATTTTGTTCCATCAGGCCTACATCGTTGGAACATTAAAATGACATACTGGCCATATCTTCGTATAAATAATGTTGACATCATTTCAGATTTACATTGGCTACACTCCATGTTGTGATCAGCTGCTTTTACTAGCTTATTAAAGGACACTGATTTACTGTCTGGCAAAGTTAAATATATAAATCTTTCTGAGTCTACACTAGATGTACTTGATACCCCACAGTTCTCGCAGTCATGCTGCCATTGATAAGAAAGCCCAAACAGGTGATCTACATCTACACCCTCATCTTGCAATACATCAAGCATATACATTAAAAACTCCTGACAATCCTCCTGATTATTTTCAGAGAAGTCTGTTTGACCTGAACATTCGTCTAACAGAAAACGAACTTCAGACACATTTTCTACTTTTGTTCGATCAGTGCTACATTTCTCTAACACAGAATTCAACAAACAGCATAAACTTTGTTCCGAATTGAACACAATCTGTTCTTTTAAAGTCTCTAGTGAAAAGAGAACATTAACCACTACATTTGCATAGCAGTTGACACCAGAACTGTTTTCAAATTGAAAACTGACAACATCTTCAAAAGAATCCGTTTTCTTTCTGCTTACAATTTTTGGTTCATCGACTTTTGGCCTTTTTGCTACAACCTCCCTACTATTACTGATATTTCTTCATTTCCGGCCTACCACACGTTTCTCAAACAAAGGATATTGAGGCAAATGTGGCGCATACTCTCTTCTTAACCTATTGTATTCCTTAACACAATCTAGATCTGCACAAATGTTTGTGACATCACAGTCAATCAAGTACAATCCCGATAAAGATCTAACTCGTGACAAAGCCACATATGCCATACCTTCCTTGAACACAGAACTGCCAATATTCACCAATGCACTATCTACACTTAAACCTTGCGATTTATGGATTGTCACCGCATATGCCAAGCAAACAGGAAACTGTTTACGGCGAACATATAAGTCTTTAACAAGCAAAAACCTAGCAGAACCACGACCAATTAGCTGTACTTCCTCAATACCATCAAATTTAATTTTTAAAAATTCAATTCCATCTCTATTTCTGTATTTCTCAAAATCAACAACATTACCCATTGATCCATTTACCAGACCCCTTTCAACATGTAAATTCCTTCTCAAAATGATTCGGCAATTTAAACACACATTCAAAGTCTTTTCAAAACCCGCTGTTTTAGATATAGTCTTCTCTAATGAATCCAATTTTGATTTCAAATTCTCAGACAAAATAATTGTTGATCCCATATGCTCTATTCTGTCAACAGCTTCCAGTTTCACAATCTCTTGCTTTTCTAAATGCAACATTTTGTTGTTGAAGATGGCACATTCTGCAAGAGTTGGCATCAAACATATTCCGGATTTCTTCTCAGTAATTTTCTGAAAAATATTCTCAGGCACAACGTCTTGTTCTGGATATAAATTTGACAGTAATCGTGCATTTAAAGCTTCTTTTCCATGCTCGGTCACTTTTCCAATTCTAATATCTTGTAGAATATTCTTGTAAT
Source organism: Lissotriton vulgaris (assembly GCF_964263255.1). Classification (NCBI taxonomy): domain Eukaryota; kingdom Metazoa; phylum Chordata; class Amphibia; order Caudata; family Salamandridae; genus Lissotriton; species Lissotriton vulgaris. Next base: position 1,398,869,417 of record NC_141695.1, read on the forward strand.
CTTCATCCTTCGCCTGATGCATATTTTCATGCAGTTCAGCATAATTGAAGTTTAACCATATGTTGACGTTGCCAATGCTCCCTAGGCACTTCCTGGTATCTTCATGCGTGAGTATTTTGAACACAGGTTGTCCTTTTACTGGTGTCAGCTGTAGAAGATCTCCGAAAACAATGATGTGTTTGCCACCAAATAACACATCATACTCAGTTTTAAGAACTTCTTGCATTCTCAAATGCACAAAGGCAAGCATGACATTGGAAACCATGCTTACTTCGTCAATGATAAGAAGTTTCATTTTCCTCAAGACTATTGAAACTTCACAACAAGCATCCCCAGATAACTTGTGGTATTGTAATTTGTTGTCATGCTCCACTGGCAGCATCAGTAGACGATGCAAAGTAATACCTTTAATGTTATGTGCTGCCAGTCCAGTAGGAGCGGTAACAACACAAGACAGCGATGACTCAGTCCTTTCCTGCAAATAACAAGAAATTGCTTTAATAAGGAAACTTTTTCCAGTTCCCGCTTCTCCACTCATGTACAGTCGGACAGGCTTCAACGACGTACATGAGCACTCTTTCTTCTCATGACTTAATCCATGATCAATTTGCTTGGTAACTTCGTCACATATTTTCCTCTGCTCAACGTTGAGTTGTTTTTCCAAGTCTTCTAAGTTAACCGCATCCTCCTGAGCATGTGCCATGGCTCTTCCCACTTCATTCATAGCAGTGGCAGCTTCATTTTCGATAATAGGTCCTCCTAGTGGATCCTGACTCAATGAAACAGAACTCTGACTGTCCTGAGAACTGTCTCTGGCAATCTCTGCTGCAATCGTTGCTTCCTGCTCAATTTCCAAAGTCAACATTTCTTGATATTTGGGAAAAGCAGGACATTCTATGGTGTCCTTGGCGGCATTGAAAGAGTCTTCGTAACAGAGGAAATCTCCAAGCAGTTCCTCTTCTGCACGCCAAGGCTTGAACAGTTGCAAAAGTGCTAAATAGAAAAACTCCTTTTTTTCTGGAGATTCGCCACTCAATTTTCGATGATTTACCAAGTGGCATTTTCTTTGCTTCACCAGACATCCCTCACTTCCAATTACAGCATACACTCCTTTCTCAATATCTTCTTTGATGTTCCTCTTGAATATGTAATTTTGTAGAACCTCATACAAACAAACATTCTCGAGGTGACTGCTTCGATTTGGATAATATGTATCCAACATGTTGGTCTTCAAAATGTCGGTACTGTTTGGCTCCTTTTCCGCCAAATACTCAATTTCCCGCACAGGTTTCAGAACTCGATTACGCGTTGCAGCAAGACCAAGACTCGCCCAAACGATACTCCTGGATTTAGAATAAAGACTTGCTGAAGACAACCGGTCAGAACATTCGTAAGCTCCAATTTCTCGATGCAACAACATCTTCAGACTGAAACTGTACAACTTCTTACTGAGGCTCTTTTCATGGGAAATGTCCTCCCACATGTCCTTCAATTCTGTCTTTTCTTTTTTGGTGATGTAAGATGTCACATACCGAGCCACAGCCATACAGTTGTCAGCCACAAACTGTATATCCATGTTAGCATTCCACATGGACAAAATCACTGGGTTGTAGTCGTTGATGTAATTGGACTCTTCGTTCCTTTTCAAATTGTATGTATTTTTGGGTGATTTCCTCGTCAAATTATGTCGCAGAGAAGACATCAAACTGTTCACTTTTCCTTTAGAAATCACCGGTCGTGGAAAGTTGAAACGACATTTGGTGTAGAACTTGTCCTTGTTTCTGAATTTACGGCGACAGTACTTTCCACAACGATGGCTTTGGAAACGTAGAACTTGTTCTCTTAGGCTTTTCTTCTCCGTTGCGTTTGGAACAGCACACGTAGAATACTGTTCTATGAAATTCATCACTAAGTCATCCGGATCTGTTCCAAATTTAGGTGCATCCTTGATCGACAGCAGCATATGTATATGAGGAGCACCTCTTGCTTGGTACTCCTTTCTCCAGAAAAAATCCAACACCTCTCCAAGAGGTGGATTCTTCTTATTCGTGATGAAAGACATCATAGCTTCAAATCTATGATTGAAATACCTGCATACATTCACTGGATCCAAAGAACACAGTTCTCCGGGTGTCTTGAATTCGATGTTTTCAATGTTTCCATTTGCCTCTCGTAGAAATTCAAGTAAGTCTTCCCAGCCATACTCGGCACAGCTCAGAGTGAGGAACCATGTCGGAGTTCCTAAGTTCCTCAGCATACATTTTAAATCACCATGACGATGGTACCAGTATTCATTAGTACCACGCTGACACGCCATGAGATTAATTAGGTGAGAATCCAAAATACTGTCTTGGACATTGACTTTATGCATAAAGTCACTTGCCGAGATGTTTCGCATCTGTATACCACTTTTCAAGATGTGGTTCACTGCATATGACAGTCCAGACAGATCGCTTTCAAACAGGAGATGAAACAAATAGGGAATGCATTGACGAAACCTAGGATCTTCTGCATACAATCGTAAAGTCCGGTATTCAGAAGCAGAAATTTGATGAGGTCGCTCATCATATCTTCCTCCTTGACCTGTTGGAAATACCTGTGGGAAACACCGTGCTTCCAAACTTTCCTCCCAAACACTAATGGGACTCCCTTTGGCTTGTTTCATTTGAAACAACTCAATCGCATTCCCCATGACTTCCTTGGAATGCAAAGGATGAACACTATAATGTTCATATATTTCTTCACTTTTTGAGGCCTCTACTTTCTCAATTTGACCAGCACACAAATCGCTATCCTCTTCATCACTTACTTCCTCTTCTGCAACATATACATTCTTATAGTACTTATTATTTTTCTTCAAATACAATGTTGCCTTTTTGACTTTCCTAACATCCACTAAATCTTGCCATATTTTCTTATTCTTTGTCGGAACCCCATTAACTAAGATAACCAGAGGTTCCTCTTCCACTTTTTCTACTCCAATTGTGTTAATGTTTTTATTCAAATCTAGAGGCAAATAAACAACTCTTCCCTTTAATCCTCTCTGTAAATCTGATGGAGGCAACTTCCCTGTCTTTGGCTCCATTCTTACAATAGCCAGAAAGGGATGGATACTTTGAATCAAAATAAATTCATAAGTATTTAAATCCTTCAATTCAGAAGGAATCTCAACCAATTCCAGATTATTATAAACCGCCCTAGCAGGCATCTGGTTTTGGTTTAATTTGTTACAACAATAAGTACACACACGTTGATCCGATCCCAAATCAAAACAATTTTCTACCATCAAGTATGTGGCAAAATCCTTCCATTCACTATTATTTTCCCTTTCACTTTTTGCATATAAATCCACTAACTTAATCTGATTCTTGTAATAAGTGCGTCGACAACACACACAAGTGAAATTAGGCCTCTCACTTGATTTCATCTGAAACGTGGCAATTTCCTTCTGAAAATTATCTGTACTGGAAACCTGTACATTATCTTCAACATTACCCTCTACTTCTGGGTCAATTTGAACATTCTCATCTTTACTTCCAAAGTAACAAAAGTCAATTTCTTCACAAATTTTCTTGACATCTATTTCAGAACCATGCAAAAGAGCAGCACATAATTGTTTATGCATAATTGCTGGACTCTTAGCATGATACAACATTCTCACAAATTTCCTCACTTTATTATGATGCACTGCTAGCATCCTGAAATGATGAAAAACACTCTGGCATACTCTCCTGGAAAGACAAGCCAGTGAATGACCACGCAAACCTGTCACTTGTCTCACTCTGCAAGGATCTAATTCTTGCAACAACTTCATTTTCTGCTTCAAACTTTTCTTATTAAATGTCCGTACAAAATCACAAAGCAAATTGATGGAATCCTGTCGCACCCTGCAAATAGAACTACACTTCCAAATGTACACAGGACCTTTAGGACGTCTTTCTAAAACCTCATTACCTAACACCTCTTCTATCTCTGTTGTCACAAGTTTTTCTTTTTCAACTGGACAACCATCCGTCACTTCATAAGCTCGACCACTGGTGTCAACTGCAAACACCAAATCATTATCCTGAAAATAACTCTCCTCATTAAAAAATGCCTCACAACTTGAACTATGCATCCATTCTCCGGAAAAAACTTCAAAAAGTTACTACGATTAACTACTCTCTTCCATCTACTATTTGATTTGAAATCAGAAATTACCTTGTTTAGTGTCCTAATTCTATTGATTACCAAAATAAACAACTTTCGCTTAATTTCGAAAGCATGATCAATAATTTTCTCTACATTTTTCTTTTTCTTATAAAATGCCACTTTTTGTTGGCCTTTCTTAATATTTTTTAATAAATTAACTATTATCCTGTTGCGGAACATTCGTTTTCGAATGTCCCTAAACTGTTGTTTCCTTCTACTATCATGCACAGAGTTATCTCTTGCTCTAGCAGTAACATTTTTGATTGGTCTTTCCTTTCCATTTAAATTGCTTCTCTTTTTCTGGACTGAAACATTTTTTGTAGAAATACTTTTTTTACTACAAATATTTCTTATGAATGATTTTGTGGTCTTACCCGGAGCTTTCTTGGTGATTTCACAAGTTTTTTTGGGAGAGGACTGCTGCAATAATAGATGATCCTGCTGTCTTTGACGTTTTCTAGCCTTTCTAATTCGATTCTTAGTTGGCATTTTCAAATTTTGAAATGATCTGCAGTTGAATCTGTGGAAAAATATAATAAAAAATGTTATTAACCACTATTACCAAACAGTAAATGAATAACAATCATCAAAAACTTAACACCCTACTTATTATTTAACATAGCAAATCTTTTGCACCACCACTGCGTCACAAAAGTGACGCACAGTGGTACAAAACAGGCATACACCTATCATAAATCTCTCCGTAACATTTTAAATGATTGATTCAGGATGACGATAAGGTGTGGCCTTTCCAGAGGTTTGTTTAAGGTGAGGCCTACTCACGGTTGCAGAAGAGTTTTTCGCTTGTTGAAGAATACAAAGGAGATAATACATGTGAAGGCCTACCAATGAAGTAAGTCATGTCCACTTCACTCTTGAACAAAAGCCAGACCTGTTTTGAATCTGTGGTCAGACCTAAACTTCATCTGCACAATGTCATTCATAAACTTAGGAAACACTACTAATGTAATTGAAAAAAGTGGAGTTTTTTTCCTTTTTTCAGAATTACATCACCTATGTTTCCTCATTGACTGAAAATGTCCTTAAGACACATAAAAGCGTTTTTTTGGATTGCCCTTGCACTATCTTTGGGTCATTTTTAACATGGCTATGTAACTCCCATAATCAAAATCAAAATTTGCCAAGCACAGGTGGGAGCGTATTTACAAGAAAGTTGCCCCATGGAGAAAGCTCTTCAATTAAAATGGGAAAAATAACATCATAGACACTCAAATGCCTTTTAAATATGCTCCAAACAACCTATGAAGCTCTAGCAGTACATATCCAGAAATGTAATTGATTTCAAAAAACGTTTTTGAACACAACATATGAATCAATTGTATACCTACATTCAGTTGGAAATGACTGAAAATGTCCTTAAGACACATGAAAGCGTTTTTTTGAATGCCCTTGCACCATTTTTGGGACATTTTTAACATGGCTATGTAACTCTCATAATCAAAATCTAAATTTGCCAAGCACAGGTGGGAGCGTATTTACAAGAAACTTGCCCCATGAAGAACGCTTTCCATTTAAACAGGGAAAAATAACATCATAGACACTAAAATGCCTTATAAATATGGCCCAAACAACCGATGAAGCTCTAGCAGTACATATCCAGAAATGTAATTGATTTCAAAAAATCTTTTTAAACACAACATATAAATCAATTGTATACCTACATTCAAGAGGAAATGACTAAAAATGTCCTTAAGACACATGAAAGCGTTTTTTTGAATGCCCTTGCACCATTTTTGGGACATTTTTAACATGGCTATGTAACTCCCATAATCAAAATCTAAATTTACCAAGCACAGGTGGGAGCGTATTTACAAGAAACTAGCCCCATGAAGAAAGCTCTTCAATTAAAATGGGAACAATAACATCAGAGACACTCAAATGCCTTATAAATATGGCCCAAACAACCTATGAAGCTCTAGCAGAACATATCCAGAAATGTAATTGTTTTCAAAAATCGTTTTTAAACACAACATATCTGTTTCAGCTTACATGAGAGACCATGGAATGGGCTCCATGCATGGGTGTCCGCAGGAGGGGGCAAGGGGGGGCACATGCCCCCCCCTGGATCTCTGGTCCGGTGGGGGCCGTACAGGTGCAGCCAGCCATCCAAAATGTTGGTTATGTTTGGGCTGGCACTTTACATGGTTATATAACGACATTAATACAAAAAAACAAAAATCTATCAGTTTCTCTTCGTTTGCCATGGCCCATGAAAGGCATGTTGTTAAAGTACGGCTTTAAGATTTTTAGCTGCAAGGGCAGAGCAATCTTTCTGTTTTGAAGTATTGCCTTGGCATTGGGTTCAGGACCTCATTTAAGCGACACCTGCTGCGTTTTTTGTTTTAAGACTCACTCAAATCGAAGGAGCCGTATTGAGTCCCCGAGGAGGCAGGAAGGCTGCGAAGTAATTCCGAGGGGAAATGCAGCCATAATTCACTTTTAGAGGGTATCCCACACTAGAACTATTTTACCTGACACTTGAACCTGGCATTGGTAACACGTGGTTTTCCGTATGTAACATTCCTGCACGTTCTCTAGACAGAAAGCCCTAGACTCCTTTCTGGCCACGGAAAGGCCTCAGGTCTCCTCGTTGGCTTGCATAGTGCCTTGCCAGGGACTTTCATTCTAAAACGTCTGGTTGCCCTCCCCACACCAACAATGTTGAAAGGTACGTCTGTAGTTATTAGAGCCACTCATGGGCCTCAGCAGAAATTTTTCCAGGGGGGGGGAAAATGTTGAAGTCGCCCCCTTTTTTTCTGACTGCGTTTTCCATTCTCCTGCTTTTGTCCCATTTTTTTTACTACTGCTTCCTACTTCCATTTTTCTGAGTATTTTCTCATGCTTTTGCTTTATTTTTACTGCTTTTTCCTTAGTCTTCCCCATTGTTCTGACTGTTTATTCCTACTTTAGCCTTGTTTTTTTTACTGCTTTTTCCTTCCTCGCCCCCCCCTCATTTTTCTGACTCTTTCTGCCCTGATTTTTACCTTCCTCTCCTAAAAGTCTCCTTCTATTTTCCACCACATTTCAGAAATTAAATAAAACCAGGCTGGGTTTGCTGTAAAACATACAGGCTGTCAAAAAGCCCCAAACTTCAAGTTAAATAGTTTTAAATTAATCCAGTGTTACATTTGAACATGAAGCGCAGGACAGAGAGGCTGCCTCTCGCTCTGTCTGACTGGAGAGGAGCCTGCACAGTGTGCATGTGCTGGGGGCTAAGCAGGGCGGGGCAGGTCGGAGTTGGACAATGATTGGTCCAGCTCTCAATTTGCATCATGTCAGACAATTAGGCGATGTGGTAGTCAGCTATCATTGGCAGCGCTAAGGTACCCAATGACAGTACTGCCTGCCTGTAATGCCTCCTGAGCTTCCTGGTGGCTGTCCCATGTGATTGGTAGCTGAGCTCTATGCTAAATGTCATTGGTAGTACGATAGCACTCAGCTATCAATGACATGAGTCATGTGGCGTGCCGCTGGTTGCAACCTGGCATGGCACAGGACTCGTAAAATGGCGCCAGCGGCCCGCACTTCCTGGCAGTATTAGCCCCGGGCCGTACAGTGTGTGACTTGCTGTCTGACTACATACAGCGCAGGTTCTGAGACGGTGCAGCAGCCACCCGGGGGCCATTATTTTTGGTAACTATTCCCACTCCAGCAGCCCGGTGTGTCACTGTTAAGCTGCTGGAGTGCATTTGCAATGCAATAGGTCTTGCATTTATGCAAATTTCAGCTATTGACATTGCAAATAACAATTCCTTTTTTTTTGTTTTAGTTTTTAAAACATATTTAAAACATAAATATAAGGCATTGTCATTTGCAGTGCCAATAGCTTAAACTTGCGTAAATGCAAGATCTATCGCATTGCAAATGCTTATTTTTTGGTAGACACAGGGACATTGAATGATTTACCCAGAATCACAGGATGTTTGAGCTTCCCGCCAGACTTGAACCTGGTACCCCACTTCAAAGTCAGCCTTAGATCGCCCCAGCAATCTGCTGCACCCATAAAAGATCCAAGAATCAGCTTTCCTTATGATGGCTGCTTTGCTGGTTTTCCAATGTTATGAACATTATTTTTATCCTTTATCTATACATACTTAGGAGAGACATCCATTTGCAGTGGGAAACTTTAAATGAGTTATAGTGCTGCGTTGTTGATCCATCACTAATAGTTAAAAGTAAACCAAGTACGTTGGTAACTTCTAGTTTTAACCCTTTAAGCCTTGTAAGAAGTTGGAAGAACCTTGCTAAGTGGCTCTAATAACTACAGACGTACCTTTCAACATTGTTGGTGTGGGGAGGGCAACCTGACGTTTTAGAATGAAAGTCCCTGGCAAGGCACTATGCAAGCCAACGAGGAGACCTGAGGCCTTTCCGTGGCCAGAAAGGAGTCTAGGGCTTTCTGTCTAGAGAACGTGCAGGAATGTTACATACGGAAAACCACGTGTTACCAATGCCAGGTTCAAGTGTCAGGTAAAATAGTTCTAGTGTGGGATACCCTCTAAAAGTGAATTATGGCTGCATTTCCCCTCGGAATTACTTCGCAGCCTTCCTGCCTCCTCGGGGACTCAATACGGCTCCTTCGATTTGAGTGAGTCTTAAAACAAAAAACGCAGCAGGTGTCGCTTAAATGAGGTCCTGAACCCAATGCCAAGGCAATACTTCAAAACAGAAAGATTGCTCTGCCCTTGCAGCTAAAAATCTTAAAGCCGTACTTTAACAACATGCCTTTCATGGGCCATGGCAAACGAAGAGAAACTGATAGATTTTCGTTTTTTTGTATTAATGTCGTTATATAACCATGTAAAGTGCCAGCCCAAACATAACCAACATTTTGGATGGCTGGCTGCACCTGTACGGCCCCCACCGGACCAGAGATCCAGGGGGGGGCAAGTGCCCCCCCTTGCCCCCTCCTGCGGACGCCCATGGAGCCACTTAGCAAGGTTCTTCCAACTTCTTACAAGGCTTAAAGGGTTAAAACTAGAAGTTACCAACGTACTTGGTTTACTTTTAACTATTAGTGATGGATCAACAACGCAGCACTATAACTCATTTAAAGTTTCCCACTGCAAATGGCTGTCTCTCCTAAGTATGTATAGATAAAGGATAAAAATAATGTTCATAACATTGGAAAACCAGCAAAGCAGCCATCATAAGGAAAGCTGATTCTTGGATCTTTTATGGGTGCAGCAGATTGCTGGGGCGATCTAAGGCTGACTTTGAAGTGGGGTACCAGGTTCAAGTCTGGCGGGAAGCTCAAACATCCTGTGATTCTGGGTAAATCATTCAATGTCCCTGTGTCTACCAAAAAATAAGCATTTGCAATGCGATAGATCTTGCATTTACGCAAGTTTAAGCTATTGGCACTGCAAATGACAATGCCTTATATTTATGTTTTAAATATGTTTTAAAAACTAAAACAAAAAAAAAAGGAATTGTTATTTGCAATGTCAATAGCTGAAATTTGCATAAATGCGAGACCTATTGCATTGCAAATGCACTCCAGCAGCTTAACAGTGACACACCGGGCTGCTGGAGTGCGAATAGTTACCAAAAATAATGGCCCCCGGGTGGCGGCTGCACCGTCTCAGAACCTGGGCTGTATGTAGTCAGACAGCAAGTCACACACTGTACGGCCCGGGGCTAATACTGCCAGGAAGTGCGGGCCGCGGGCGCCATTTTACGAGTCCTGTGCCATGCCAGGTTGCAACCAGCGGCACGCCACATGACTCATGTCATTGATAGCTGAGTGCTATCGTACTACCAATGACATTTAGCATAGAGCTCAGCTACCAATCACATGGGACAGCCACCAGGAAGCTCAGGAGGCATTTCAGGCAGGCAGTACTGTCATTGGGTACCTTAGCGCTGCCAATGATAGCTGACTACCACATCGCCTAATTGTCTGACATGATGCAAATCGAGAGCTGGACCAATCATTGTCCAACTCCGACCTGCCCCGCCCTGCTTAGCCCCCAGCACATGCACACTGCGCAGGCTCCTCTCCAGTCAGACAGAGCGAGAGGCAGCCTCTCTGTCCTGCGCTTCATGTTCAAATGTAACACTGGATTAATTTAAAACAATTTAACTTGAAGTTTGGGGCTTTTTGACAGCCTGTATGTTTTACAGCAAACCCAGCCTGGTTTTATTTAATTTCTGAAATGTGGTGGAAAATAGAATATGGCCGAGATACCCGCCACCCCCTCTCAACACAATCCCCAAAAGGAGGGAAACCGGAAACAGTTCTTGAAGTTTTTGGAAGTGGGATGGAGTGACCATCCCGGCCGTATTTATTAAAACAAAATTAAAACATTAAACGTTTCATGTTATGTACAATTTCATTACCACATTGCGATGTTTGGCTAACCTTAACCGATTCTCTAATACAGAGGTTCTCCTAGCCGAACTAGCATCCTACAAAACATTTTCTTGACATATTGAAATTGTACATCCTAACGTTTAAGGGCCAACGGCAAGGTCATAACCGGTGTCAAGATCCCTAACCAGACTTACCCCTCCCACTTGGGAGGGGCGACAGCACGGAGGCGTACCTCAAGTGCAACTACTACCAATTTCCCTTGACTTGACGGGGGCACCTAAAGACTCGACGCCAGTTAAAGGTCGTTCGAATACTCGTGTGAGGTATCTAGAAGGTATCGTAGACCTTATCCCAACCCCACACAACTTACCGCATCTGCCGTCGCAGATGTCACTGGCCCCGGGAAATTCCCCAGGAGGGGGCTGTAACCCCTCCTACAAAGGAAGGGGCCTTGACCGCCTTTCCTTTACTTCCGGCGACCCATCCTTAGAAGGGACCGCCTCCCCATTGAGGGGCCAATGGCCACCTCTCCCGAGCGCTCCCATCCGTGTTGGGTGACGCCCACTCATAGGGATCTACTAATTAGTGCTCACCGATCATGACCTTACCGCCTACCAAAATAAATACGACAGTGCTAACTAGACCTAAAAATACATTGGCCGCTATGACCGAAAAGAGCATGCTTAAAAATTCAACACTATATCTGAATCTCTTTAATGGCAAACTGTACTCAAACCGACCATTCTTTATTATACTCAACATCAACATGATACTACAACCTGCAAACGAAACAGAAGCAGAATTAATCAACTTTATTAGAAACAACTGGCTGTCTTCAGGGGCTGGTGGGTGGGTCAAAATTGGCTCTTCGTTCTGTCCCGAGCTCACGTGCAGCGAGGAGGTGCAGCTTCAGAGCACAAGAACAAGAGGATGTCTTCTGGTCTTGCGTCCCTTTTTATCCGTCTTCAGGGCGGGCGTATACCCGCCCCTGCCTGCCCTGAGGGCGTGGCTGGCTGCGTCAGTGTCTAGGCCAGCCCACTCTAGGGCGGGAAAGGGCGCGCCCCAGCTACGCCGCTTCGGGCATACCAGCCGAGACGCGCCTTCCGCCCAAAAAATGGCTTCCCGGGGGGATCGAGGCACTCTGCCATACGTTCGGGGGGACCGAGTTGGTCGCCCCTTTCCATATGGCCGAGATACCCGCCACCCCCTCTCAACACAATCCCCAAAAGGAGGGAAACCGGAAACAGTTCTTGAAGTTTTTGGAAGTGGGATGGAGTGACCATCCCGGCCGTATTTATTAAAACAAAATTAAAACATTAAACGTTTCATGTTATGTACAATTTCATTACCACATTGCGATGTTTGGCTAACCTTAACCGATTCTCTAATACAGAGGTTCTCCTAGCCGAACTAGCATCCTACAAAACATTTTCTTGACATATTGAAATTGTACATCCTAACGTTTAAGGGCCAACGGCAAGGTCATAACCGGTGTCAAGATCCCTAACCAGACTTACCCCTCCCACTTGGGAGGGGCGACAGCACGGAGGCGTACCTCAAGTGCAACTACTACCAATTTCCCTTGACTTGACGGGGGCACCTAAAGACTCGACGCCAGTTAAAGGTCGTTCGAATACTCGTGTGAGGTATCTAGAAGGTATCGTAGACCTTATCCCAACCCCACACAACTTACCGCATCTGCCGTCGCAGATGTCACTGGCCCCGGGAAATTCCCCAGGAGGGGGCTGTAACCCCTCCTACAAAGGAAGGGGCCTTGACCGCCTTTCCTTTACTTCCGGCGACCCATCCTTAGAAGGGACCGCCTCCCCATTGAGGGGCCAATGGCCACCTCTCCCGAGCGCTCCCATCCGTGTTGGGTGACGCCCACTCATAGGGATCTACTAATTAGTGCTCACCGATCATGACCTTACCGCCACAGGCCGGATAGTTGACCGGCTATCCGGACCCCCACAAAACTCCTACCTAAAGGTCATGTTTCAACGTTTTTAACCATGCTAAGAAGTCTCCTATGAGTAACTCATTTCCCACCCGAGACAAATGCACACCATCCCCTAAATACATACTGTCATCATTAATACAACCATGCGAGATAGAATGCAATGTCTTGGAACGGAACAACCTACTCACTTTGTTATTAAGTTTTCGAACAGAATGGTTCAAAGCATAAATCGAAACAGCCCCCCGCCACACTTTTCGTGGGATCATATGAGACCACGCAATTATGCACCCCGGAACTTTCCTCGCCAACCAACTTACAGTGGAAAGCATTGCCTCTAGGAGAAGTCGTCTACCGGTGGTGACCAAATCATTGCCCCCTAGATGTACTATGACTATAGACGGCGGTGACCTCGTCCGCCCTAACAAACCCTCAAAGAATGCCTGAAACTGGTCAATACAGAGACCGCCCCTTCCGTAGAAGGACATTCTGTACCCGTATTCCCCAGCTACGTGAATCATGTCACCTGCTTCGAATACGTCTGCGGCACGCCTCACGTATGAGTGGCCCACGACCCACACCTCTTTTCTCACAGCCGGTGATGTCTGACCGCTGGCCTGGTGTTGGGTCGACTGCATAGTCCGCCCCGCCTCGAAGGCTTGCGTAACTGAAAACCAAACAAAAGACAAGAAGCGTGAGTACATTATTACAGCTTCACAACATGTGCAACCGCACATACCTCTTATAACAATTGGAGGACCAACGCCCCACTCGTTTTACTTGTTCCACATTAAGACCCCTGGCTGTAGCTTCAGTGGCAGCCCCTATCCGAAAGGAATGGGTCCCAAACTCGCCCGGGTCCAAGCCCGCTGCGGTAATTGACATCGCAAGCACCCGCTGAAACTGAAATTTCGTCAGTGGGGTGGCGTCCGCGTGTCTCAACAATGTCCCTCCCCATGATGCCACCCTTCGTGCTAGGTAGTCTTCTAAACACTTTACCGGACACATGGAGGACCCTGGAATCCTGCGAATGACTATGCAGTCCCCTATCCCATCTTGATCGGTTTTGGACCTGACAAAGGATACAGTCATCGTCTCACCCCTGATCTGAACGTGTTCCCGGCACAAACCCCCCACCATATCCTGTTTGTTCCTTGCCACCAGCTCACTTATCCTCATCGCCCCGTGAAATGCAAGCGTAAAAGCAGCTCGGAACAAACAGGCCTCGAACTGAGACGAGCATGTGGCGGGGAGTGTGGCCAGCAACTGGGACAACCTATCCAGACCTATCGGGCGCCTCTCATCTACTCTGCGACCCTCAAGGCGTTGCCACCCGCGCAGCGCTTTCTGTACCACAAAAGACGCTGTCGGGTCCTGGATATTATGAGCCCTGGCAACAAAGGAAATGGCAGCACGATGCCTCTGGGCTGTAGCCACCGACTTCCCAGCCCTACGCAAGGACATCAGAAAATGTACTACCCAATCCTCATGCCCCCAAAGCCCCCCTCTCTCAGTCCCCAAAAAGGCTAAATAGGCCCGAAACGCCCCTTCGTATGCCTTCCTCGTCCTTGGTGCTAGACTCTCTCCCACGAGGTAACGAAGTTCGGGGCACCGAGAGACCAGAGAGCTTCGGGAAAGGGTGCCGGCTCTGGGTCCGCTGAGGGAAGGAAACCCGAGAAAGCCTGCATTTGAAAACGAGACAGTGCATCAGCCGCCTGATTCATCACCCCTGGGACATGTTTCGCTCTGAATACCACGTTCAGTTGCATACACAGTAAGACAATTTCTTTAAGCAGCCTTAAAATCAGTTTACAACGTGCTGCCTGACTATTGATGCATTCTACAACGGTCATATTGTCAGACCAAAATATGACAGAGTGATTTTTTAATCCATCGGGCCAGGTTCTGAGGGCCACCAAAATGGGAAACAGTTCAAGGAAAGCAATATTACTCGTCAGCCCCTCTTCATGCCACCATGTTGGCCACCTTTGTGCCGACCATTTTGTGCCGAAGATGGCGCCAAAGCCCATGCTTCCCGCTGAATCCGTCCATAGACCAAGCTCTTCAGAGGACAAGGCTGGTTTGTTCCAGACGACTCGACCATTGAAATCCGCCAAAAATGCTAACCAAATACGCATGTCTTGGCGGACCTCAGCCGATAATCTCGTGCGATGATGACCCTCCTTTAGGCCGACCATCGCCTGGGCAATTGAACGGGAAAAGGGGCGGGCCATTGGGATCACCCTTAGGGCAAAATTCAACTTCCCCACCAATTGCTGCAATTGATGCAGCGTAACTTTCGATGCATTTATACACATTTGCAGGGCTGCCCTGAATTTTGACACTTTGGCAGCTGGTAAACGAAAACAACCCTCACTAGAGTCCAACTCGATCCCCAGAAACTCGAGGCAAGTCGTGGGACCCACAGTTTTACCTGGTGCCAATGGCACGCCAAATCGATCCATTAATACACAAAATTCAGTCAAGGCCCGGGCACATTCGTCATCCCCAGCGGCCCCAAGGAACAGAAAGTCATCGAGGTAATGCATCACATTTCGAAAACCCGTTTCCTTCGTGTAAACCCATTGTAGAAAACTACTGAATTTCTCGAAATATGCACAAGATATAGAGCACCCCATCGGCATACACCTATCCAAGTAATACGAACCTTGAAACATGAATCCCAGAAGACGTTGGTCGTCCGGGTGTACCGGGAGCAAACGGAACGCTGACTCGATATCTGATTTCGCCATCAGCGTCCCGGGCCCCAGGCGATTCAAAATGGCTACGGCCTCATCAAATGATGCGTACCGCACCGAACATACCTCTGGATCAATTGCTTCGTTCACAGAAAGGCCATGAGGAGCTGATAAATTGTGGATCAATCGAAACTCACCTGGGTCCTTCTTGGGGACCACCCCTAAAGGAGAACAGACAAAATTCTGTACCGGGGGAACACTAAACGGGCCGGCAACCCGACCTCGGATAACCTCTTTCCGGATCTTATCCTGTACTACAGTCGTATGCTGCAAGACGGAAAGTTGGTTTTTGCACGTCCCGACACCCTGAAAGTCCCCCACCGGGATGCGGAAACCATATGAAAAACCGTTTCGCAGCACCCCCGCAGAAGTACGATCTGGGTATTCGCTGAGCCAGGGAATCATCGCCAAGGTATCAATCGGGGTTGGTAAAGGCGCCCCTCGGACTACATTAGACCTGTTTGGCGCCTCCTCTACCCCCATTTTCACCCGTTTTGGCTCTGCACGAGGACTCAGGATGGGGTGCCCCGCAACCACTACATTCGTGCTTGAATTTACAAGATCCCGGGGGCCTAGTACATTTACCTTTGTTGAAATTGAAACAGAAACCCCTCTTCCCTGTATTGCCGGCGGGTCTCGGATAATCGTCGGTACCCGTACCCGACCGAAAGGGCGTCCCCCCATATTGGCGGGAGGACTCACCAACAGTACTCCCCACCAATGGCATTTTTAACATCCCTGACTCTTTCATTTTATCCCATGTCAAAGAATCATAACAGTCCCAGGTTAAACTTTTGTTATGCTCCATCGCTTTCCTGAAAAGGTTGTCATAACAGAACCATTGGTTACCTTGGTGCGATGTCGAGTACCCCATAATTCGTGACTGATATACTGGAAACTCAGGGAGCAATTCAGGCCTACGTTCCCCCAAAATTGACGTAAAAATTCCCCATGCATTGCCCCAGTTGCCAATATTCTCATTCACTTTAAAGGCGGCCATTTTTGCGCGCCAAACACTTGGATGCATCAGATCCTTTTGACTCTTAACAGTTTCAACCTCATAATGATCAACAAGCAAGGAGAAAATGTTTACATATTCCCCAGCCCAAATCTTTTCCTTTATTGCCAAAGGAACGTGTTGCCCCAATTTTTCTCTACGAGAGGGTGTTGACTCATGCCTCGCGATCGGCAATGGCCGCTTACCTGCACCGAACGCTGCTTCCGCCCCTCGTGGCTTGTCTATCACCGCATCCGGCGCGGGCACCTTGGCTGTATCACGTTTCTCGCGCAACTGTTTCATGAGTGCTTGCGCTTCGGCAGCCGTGGCGCCCTCGCTACTGTCCCCCAACCATGCTGCTAACTGTGCCGCCAACTCGGGAGGCATATCCACAGCGGATGTCGGGGTGACTACGACGGGAATCGGATTCCCTTCCTTCGGTACCGGGGCCGGTACCGGGGCTGGCGCCTCGAGCGGGGAACAGGGAACCGGGACGTCTCCCCCGACCGGCCCCCTTCTCGGCCTCTTTGGCCTCCCTCCGGCCGGTGGACGCCCCGATCCCTCCTCTCTGTCTCGCTCCGCCAATTGCTTCTTTATTTCGGACATTTCCTTCATGAGGACCCGAACCATCTGGTCAGTCGACATTCTCTTCGCGCCTTTCTTGGGCATCTTTCAGACGAAGTATCTAGAAGACAAAAAGAAAGATTAAAACG
This sequence comes from Lissotriton vulgaris, assembly GCF_964263255.1. Lineage (NCBI taxonomy): Eukaryota > Metazoa > Chordata > Amphibia > Caudata > Salamandridae > Lissotriton > Lissotriton vulgaris. Next base: position 1,398,886,371 of record NC_141695.1, read on the forward strand.
CTCAAAATTGGCTCTTCGTTCTGTCCCGAGCTCACGTGCAGCGAGGAGGTGCAGCTTCAGAGCACAAGAACAAGAGGATGTCTTCTGGTCTTGCGTCCCTTTTTATCCGTCTTCAGGGCGGGCGTATACCCGCCCCTGCCTGCCCTGAGGGCGTGGCTGGCTGCGTCAGTGTCTAGGCCAGCCCACTCTAGGGCGGGAAAGGGCGCGCCCCAGCTACGCCGCTTCGGGCATACCAGCCGAGACGCGCCTTCCGCCCAAAAAATGGCTTCCCGGGGGGATCGAGGCACTCTGCCATACGTTCGGGGGGACCGAGTTGGTCGCCCCTTTCCAGGAGACTTTTAGGAGAGGAAGGTAAAAATCAGGGCAGAAAGAGTCAGAAAAATGAGGGGGGGGCGAGGAAGGAAAAAGCAGTAAAAAAAACAAGGCTAAAGTAGGAATAAACAGTCAGAACAATGGGGAAGACTAAGGAAAAAGCAGTAAAAATAAAGCAAAAGCATGAGAAAATACTCAGAAAAATGGAAGTAGGAAGCAGTAGTAAAAAAAACGGGACAAAAGCAGGAGAATGGAAAACACAGTCAGAAAAAAAGGGGGCGACTTCAACATTTTGCCCCCCCCTGGAAAAATTTCTGCGGACGCCCATGGCTCCATGTACAACAATAACTTGTGTTACTGCATGCCAGATTTCTACACAGAATATGTAATTACAATTTCTCAAAGAAACAAAATCTATTTGTATATCACTTGAGACAAAGCCACATTTTAAAAACACAGCTTTCTTCATAATTTTCTCCTTAAATCATACTATTCTCTATCTAAATTAAATAAATCTTTTCACACCTTAGCAAATACTTTTTGAGTTTCAAAACAGTCTCAAAAGTACACCAAATTGTCTTCAGCAGAACAAAGAGGATGCACTCCAGAGGCTGCAGCTATAGAAAGCACAGAAATGCTGATATTCATTACACATATCTCTCATGTTAGCCAATCAAAACTCTTCCCTCACTTTTTTCAAATCAAAACCCTTCCCCCCTTTGCCCTCTCTGCCTTTTTTGCTTAGCAACCACCTCCTGAAAGACCTCTCATGTTTGCAAGTTCACACAACAATGTTTCAATTGAACTCTGAACTCTCAGTGCACCTGCGTATCCAGTGCAATCTTTCATTAAATGTTTTTTCCTTGACCATTCAAATTACATCTTTCAAAGAACACATCCATGCACCCTAACTTTCTGTTTTCAGAAATGGAAATGCACCAATCACTGCTAATGAATCATTAGCACTGGAAATCCACAGTTTTTTTTCTTTACAAACTCCTACTGTTTCAACTGCCCTTTCATTACCACACTTCATCTGACTGCAGCACAACCTTCTCCCACCATGTTTAATGTCTGGATTGTTGGACATAGTTACATCTACTGGGCTCAAAGGTATGCTGAGAACAGAAATTTACCTAACCTCAATTTACAAGATGTGGAAATTAAGTGGTTGGGCCAAAGAGGATTAAAATATCACCAATTGATACCATTGGTGAAAACCTTTATGCATTTGCCAAAACCTGACCTGTTAATTGTGCACTGTGGAGGTAATGATTTGGGCACTTTGACTGGGGTAGGTCTGGAAATGCTTTTAAAGGACACCTTTGAGCAATTAATGGCACTTTTTCCTCAAACTGCCTTGGTATATTCCAATATATGCCAAAGACAGAAATGGAGGTGGTCCAACCAATTTTGTCCACAAATTGAGAAGTCGAGGAAGCATGTAAACAAATCTGTTTCAGCTTACATGAGAGACTATGGAATGGGCTCCATGTACAACAATAACTTGCGTTACTACATGCAAGATATCTACAGAGGAGATGGAGTTCACTTCTCAGATGAGGGCAACAGAATTTTCATTCTGAATTTTAGACTGTGCATTGGTACCTACTTATAAGTACCAAAATGTACCATAAACCCAAAAGCTCTTCTCAGAGCTACCCTACATCTGATCACTCACATTTATTATTTTACTCTAACTTTTTTCTCTAATTTTCAACAAAGTACACTCCCCGGGGTGCGAACCGGTACGCGAACCGGAAGCTAACTGCGCAAAATTTCCAAAAAAAATGTTTTTTTCCCGCACATATGGGCCTCCTCAGCCACCCTCAGAAAACCTAGGGGGTCAAGATACTTGTACCGTGCCCCCTTCTACCCATTCTGAACATTATTTGCCCTCCATCTTGTATCTTAATTCGACCGAAACACAAAATGGTGGACTCCCGTAACGCTGCTGGTTCGCGAACCGGACCGCTTCCCGGGAAGCGGTCCAAAAAAAAGGTGGGAAAGTAATTTACAGAAAAACGACTAGAGACACTCTCACCAAATATAGATTAGCTCATACTACATAACAATCCCTTTCATTTTCACAAATTTGATTGAAATTCCATTTAGCCATTTAGCCTGTAGACCTCTCTAAATACCGTGAGGTAAATTACTTCACAAAACACATCTGAAGTGTTGGAATTGACAACCAATGAAAATGTTCCTTTCATTTTCTACTTTTATTACCTGGCATTTGATTGGTTATATACCTGAATATATATAAAGGAAGAGAAGGAAACACAGCCATTTTGACTGCTACTTCTTGTTGTACATTTCAATTGAAATATCACTAAACACTTCAACTTGTTTGTAAAGGTAAGGTATTATTTTTAAAACTGAAGTATATTGTGCACTATAAATTAGTAGGGTAAACTTTTTCTGATAGTTATATACTATCCCTCTGTAGTAGTTATAGATTTAGATAGTCTTCTCTGTAATAGTTATGGATGGAGTTAGGCTTCTCTTGTATAATTATGAATTTACTTACGTTAAATCACATACACTTTTTTATATTCCTACTTCCACTCTGATACTATACACTGGCAAAAGATAAATTCACTGATAAAAACTACCTATCTAAAATTAATCCCAACAGTGCCCTATCTCTACTAATATATTTTTTTTTTATCCAAATTTGAGGCAAAATGGAAGGCGAACAGAAAGTTGAATTTCCAATTGCCCAGCAAGAGACCAGCCAAGAAATCATTGATCAAAATGAGATTGATTTTATGGATGAAACTTGGGACCAAGATCTACTGCAATGTGTTCAAGCAGTAGATGACCTCATTAAAAATGAGGACATTTTACAACCTCAGAGACTACAAAGTATTTTCTATGAAAATAATGACATTTCTGACAATGAAATGTTAGAAAGTTTAATAAATTATGAAACACAAACACAATAAAAAAAGCTTAAAAAATAAAGAAATTAAAAAAATAATCAACAAAACCAACAATCAATTAACATACAGTATTTGAAAAGTCTATCATTCTTTTTTCCTTATAGTACGCTGTCCAGAACACTTTCCGGTTCGCGAACCGGCCGCTCCCCACACAGTGGGCCCTGCTGGGCCCTTTTAAAACCTCCACATAAAACCTAGGGGGTCAACGAGGATCTACTATGCCCCCTTATGGTAATTTCCCCCTTTGTTTTGGCCTCCTCTTGTCTCTTGATCCTACCGAGAGACAAGATGGCGGCCGCTCCGGACTGTTTAGAATGTTGACAGACACCGAAGAGCCAATCAGCTTCGCTTCGCGAAGTTCCGTTTCGCGTCAAGTACGCGAACCGGAGCGCAGCCCGGAGCGCTGTCACAGATATATATCTTTTTTTTTAACGTTAATTTCTCAAAATCCACTGGAGCACATATATTGAGACCTAGCAAAGGCACATCGGGCTAACAGTCCCTACAATTCTGCCAAGTTTCGTGCAAATCCATTCAGCCGTTCGAGCTAAAAGTGAGGCCAACCGCCCTATGGAAATTAACATGGGAAAAACGCGTTTTGGGACCCCCCTTTTTTCTCGGCCCCCCCTTGACGAACGCCCCCCAAATTTTCAGGGGCTGCTCAGAAACAAAATGTGCCATTTTTCCAGGAAATTTCAGCCAATTCCGTCCACAAACGCCAAAGTTATTAGACATAGAATTTTCAAAAATCCCATAGGGAAAAAATCCTAACTATATATACCTACTGGCGACCGCCAGTAGGTAATATATATATATATATATATATATATATATATATATATATATATATATATATATATATATATATATATATATATATATATTCTCCTTAACGCTGGTAGTCCCAATGAGTCGCACACGAGACAGCAGAGAAAGGTTACCAGCCTTTTTAATTTCAGGTATGGAAGTACATCAGTGGCAGGCTGTGATGTGCAGCTTCCCCTTCAAGCCTGACGTGTTTCGAGTTTCCTCTTCTTCAGAGGCCGCCGGGAAAGTTCGTGCAGTGGCGGGCAGGCATACCCCCAATTGAATGCTTAGTCACGCCTCCTGGCGATATACAGGAATTGTGGGATATGTAGTGCCCAAATGTTCTCCCTCGATTGTGGCGCACTTATAGCTGCGATAATGGAGCCCTCAGGTGAGCCCCCGCCACGGTGTGCCTCCTCAATCCTGCTCTGCTGCTCCACATAGGAGGTGAGTCCATCCTCGTGGCCCCTTCAAAATTGCAGGTTGGTGCGGTACTCGGCGGATGGGTGTCCGCCCTCTATTTTCCTTAACGCTGGTAGTCCCAATGAGTCGCACACGAGACAGCGAGGAAAGGTTACCAGCCTTTTTAATTTCAGGTATGGAAGTACATCAGTGGCAGGCTGTGATGTGCAGCTTCCCCTTCAAGCCTGACGCGTTTCGAGTTTCCTCTTCTTCAGAGGCCGCCGGGAAAGTTCGTGCAGTGGCGGGCAGGCATACCCCCAATTGAATGCTTAGTCACGCCTCCTGGCGATATACAGGAATTGTGGGATATGTAGTGCCCAAATGTTCTCCCTCGATTGTGGCGCACTTATAGCTGCGATAATGGAGCCCTCAGGTGAGCCCCCGCCACGGTGTGCCTCCTCAATCCTGCTCTGCTGCTCCACATAGGAGGTGAGTCCATCCTCGTGGCCCCTTCAAAATTGCAGGTTGGTGCGGTACTCGGCGGATGGGTGTCCGCCCTCTATTTTCCTTAACGCTGGTAGTCCCAATGAGTCGCACACGAGACAGCAGAGAAAGGTTACCAGCCTTTTTAATTTCAGGTATGGAAGTACATCAGTGGCAGGCTGTGATGTGCAGCTTCCCCTTCAAGCCTGACGCGTTTCGAGTTTCCTCTTCTTCAGAGGCCGCCGGGAAAGTTCGTGCAGTGGCGGGCAGGCATACCCCCAATTGAATGCTTAGTCACGCCTCCTGGCGATATACAGGAATTGTGGGATATGTAGTGCCCAAATGTTCTCCCTCGATTGTGGCGCACTTATAGCTGCGATAATGGAGCCCTCAGGTGAGCCCCCGCCACGGTGTGCCTCCTCAATCCTGCTCTGCTGCTCCACATAGGAGGTGAGTCCATCCTCGTGGCCCCTTCAAAATTGCAGGTTGGTGCGGTACTCGGCGGATGGGTGTCCGCCCTCTATTTTCCTTAACGCTGGTAGTCCCAATGAGTCGCACACGAGACAGCAGAGAAAGGTTACCAGCCTTTTTAATTTCAGGTATGGAAGTACATCAGTGGCAGGCTGTGATGTGCAGCTTCCCCTTCAAGCCTGACGCGTTTCGAGTTTCCTCTTCTTCAGAGGCCGCCGGGAAAGTTTGTGCAGTGGCGGGCAGGCATACCCCCAATTGAATGCTTGTATATCGCCAGGAGGCGTGACTAAGCATTCAATTGGGGGTATGCCTGCCCGCCACTGCACGAACTTTCCCGGCGGCCTCTGAAGAAGAGGAAACTCGAAACGCGTCAGGCTTGAAGGGGAAGCTGCACATCACAGCCTGCCACTGATGTACTTCCATACCTGAAATTAAAAAGGCTGGTAACCTTTCTCTGCTGTCTCGTGTGCGACTCATTGGGACTACCAGCGTTAAGGAAAATAGAGGGCGGACACCCATCCGCCGAGTACCGCACCAACCTGCAATTTTGAAGGGGCTACGAGGATGGACTCACCTCCTATGTGGAGCAGCAGAGCAGGATTGAGGAGGCACACCGTGGCGGGGGCTCACCTGAGGGCTCCATTATCGCAGCTATAAGTGCGCCACAATCGAGGGAGAACATTTGGGCACTACATATCCCACAATTCCTGTATATCGCCAGGAGGCGTGACTAAGCATTCAATTGGGGGTATGCCTGCCCGCCACTGCACGAACTTTCCCGGCGGCCTCTGAAGAAGAGGAAACTCGAAACGCGTCAGGCTTGAAGGGGAAGCTGCACATCACAGCCTGCCACTGATGTACTTCCATACCTGAAATTAAAAAGGCTGGTAACCTTTCTCTGCTGTCTCGTGTGCGACTCATTGGGACTACCAGCGTTAAGGAAAATAGAGGGCGGACACCCATCCGCCGAGTACCGCACCAACCTGCAATTTTGAAGGGGCCACGAGGATGGACTCACCTCCTATGTGGAGCAGCAGAGCAGGATTGAGGAGGCACACCGTGGCGGGGGCTCACCTGAGGGCTCCATTATCGCAGCTATAAGTGCGCCACAATCGAGGGAGAACATTTGGGCACTACATATCCCACAATTCCTGTATATCGCCAGGAGGCGTGACTAAGCATTCAATTGGGGGTATGCCTGCCCGCCACTGCACGAACTTTCCCGGCGGCCTCTGAAGAAGAGGAAACTCGAAACGCGTCAGGCTTGAAGGGGAAGCTGCACATCACAGCCTGCCACTGATGTACTTCCATACCTGAAATTAAAAAGGCTGGTAACCTTTCTCTGCTGTCTCGTGTGCGACTCATTGGGACTACCAGCGTTAAGGAAAATAGAGGGCGGACACCCATCCGCCGAGTACCGCACCAACCTGCAATTTTGAAGGGGCCACGAGGATGGACTCACCTCCTATGTGGAGCAGCAGAGCAGGATTGAGGAGGCACACCGTGGCGGGGGCTCACCTGAGGGCTCCATTATCGCAGCTATAAGTGCGCCACAATCGAGGGAGAACATTTGGGCACTACATATCCCACAATTCCTGTATATCGCCAGGAGGCGTGACTAAGCATTCAATTGGGGGTATGCCTGCCCGCCACTGCACGAACTTTCCCGGCGGCCTCTGAAGAAGAGGAAACTCGAAACGCGTCAGGCTTGAAGGGGAAGCTGCACATCACAGCCTGCCACTGATGTACTTCCATACCTGAAATTAAAAAGGCTGGTAACCTTTCTCTGCTGTCTCGTGTGCGACTCATTGGGACTACCAGCGTTAAGGAAAATAGAGGGCGGACACCCATCCGCCGAGTACCGCACCAACCTGCAATTTTGAAGGGGCCACGAGGATGGACTCACCTCCTATGTGGAGCAGCAGAGCAGGATTGAGGAGGCACACCGTGGCGGGGGCTCACCTGAGGGCTCCATTATCGCAGCTATAAGTGCGCCACAATCGAGGGAGAACATTTGGGCACTACATATCCCACAATTCCTGTATATCGCCAGGAGGCGTGACTAAGCATTCAATTGGGGGTATGCCTGCCCGCCACTGCACGAACTTTCCCGGTGGCCTCTGAAGAAGAGGAAACTCGAAACGCGTCAGGCTTGAAGGGGAAGCTGCACATCACAGCCTGCCACTGATGTACTTCCATACCTGAAATTAAAAAGGCTGGTAACCTTTCTCTGCTGTCTCGTGTGCGACTCATTGGGACTACCAGCGTTAAGGAAAATAGAGGGCGGACACCCATCCGCCGAGTACAGCACCAACCTGCAATTTTGAAGGGGCCACGAGGATGGACTCACCTCCTATGTGGAGCAGCAGAGCAGGATTGAGGAGGCACACCGTGGCGGGGGCTCACCTGAGGGCTCCATTATCGCAGCTATAAGTGCGCCACAATCGAGGGAGAACATTTGGGCACTACATATCCCACAATTCCTGTATATCGCCAGGAGGCGTGACTAAGCATTCAATTGGGGGTATGCCTGCCCGCCACTGCACGAACTTTCCCGGCGGCCTCTGAAGAAGAGGAAACTCGAAACGCGTCAGGCTTGAAGGGGAAGCTGCACATCACAGCCTGCCACTGATGTACTTCCATACCTGAAATTAAAAAGGCTGGTAACCTTTCTCTGCTGTCTCGTGTGCGACTCATTGGGACTACCAGCGTTAAGGAAAATAGAGGGCGGACACCCATCCGCCGAGTACCGCACCAACCTGCAATTTTGAAGGGGCCACGAGGATGGACTCACCTCCTATGTGGAGCAGCAGAGCAGGATTGAGGAGGCACACCGTGGCGGGGGCTCACCTGAGGGGTCCATTATCGCAGCAATAAGTGCACCACAATCGAGGGAGAACATTTGGGCACTACATATCCCACAATTCCTGTATATCGCCAGGAGGCGTGACTAAGCATTCAATTGGGGGTATGCCTACCCGCCACTGCACGAACTTTCCCGGTGGCCTCTGAAGAAGAGGAAACTCGAAACGCGTCAGGCTTGAAGGGGAAGCTGCACATCACAGCCTGCCACTGATGTACTTCCATACCTGAAATTAAAAAGGCTGGTAACCTTTCTCTGCTGTCTCGTGTGCGACTCATTGGGACTACCAGCGTTAAGGAAAATAGAGGGCGGACACCCATCCGCCGAGTACAGCACCAACCTGCAATTTTGAAGGGGCCACGAGGATGGACTCACCTCCTATGTGGAGCAGCAGAGCAGGATTGAGGAGGCACACCGTGGCGGGGGCTCACCTGAGGGCTCCATTATCGCAGCTATAAGTGCGCCACAATCGAGGGAGAACATTTGGGCACTACATATCCCACAATTCCTGTATATCGCCAGGAGGCGTGACTAAGCATTCAATTGGGGGTATGCCTGCCCGCCACTGCACGAACTTTCCCGGCGGCCTCTGAAGAAGAGGAAACTCGAAACGCGTCAGGCTTGAAGGGGAAGCTGCACATCACAGCCTGCCACTGATGTACTTCCATACCTGAAATTAAAAAGGCTGGTAACCTTTCTCTGCTGTCTCGTGTGCGACTCATTGGGACTACCAGCGTTAAGGAAAATAGAGGGCGGACACCCATCCGCCGAGTACCGCACCAACCTGCAATTTTGAAGGGGCCACGAGGATGGACTCACCTCCTATGTGGAGCAGCAGAGCAGGATTGAGGAGGCACACCGTGGCGGGGGCTCACCTGAGGGGTCCATTATCGCAGCAATAAGTGCGCCACAATCGAGGGAGAACATTTGGGCACTACATATCCCACAATTCCTGTATATCGCCAGGAGGCGTGACTAAGCATTCAATTGGGGGTATGCCTGCCCGCCACTGCACGAACTTTCCCGGCGGCCTCTGAAGAAGAGGAAACTCGAAACGCGTCAGGCTTGAAGGGGAAGCTGCACATCACAGCCTGCCACTGATGTACTTCCATACCTGAAATTAAAAAGGCTGGTAACCTTTCTCTGCTGTCTCGTGTGCGACTCATTGGGACTACCAGCGTTAAGGAATATATATATATATATATATATATTCACTGAAAAAACCATAGGTTTCACACCAGTTATAGTTAGCTGGAAATTTTACTGATATAAAACCATTGAAATTCCCACGTTATAGTTAGTCGGACTCACTATAACTTGCGCGTACAATGCACTGCTGATGACGTCACATATTACATCACTCATGACATGGTCAGTGACATCACTCATGACATCACTGATGACACCATCCAGTGAATGTGTGTCTTTCTGAAAAATAGATTTGTTTTATATATGTATTTGTAAAGGTCGATGGAAGAATAAATGTTTAAATACGTGTGTAAATGGATGTTTTTTTTAAAAAAAATTGGTTGGGTAACTGGCTTATTACGTGTATCTTAGTGAATACATATATTAGCGAGTATTGTTTAAATATTTAAATGTTTGTATCAGTGTTTCTCTTTGTGTATAAGTGGCTGCAGGGGTTGGTGACTGACTCACTGTTTGTATGTGTTTTGAAGACAGCATATGTGCAGGACTGTATGGGTGGATGAGTGTGTATATGTGTGTGTTAGTGAGTGAATGACTGTCTCACTAGTGTCTTCATTAGTAACGACATATGTTTTAATCTAGTATATGTGAGTATTGATGTATATAAGTGAGTATAGTATATATAGTGAGAGATTGTAGAAGTTCCTGTTTAAATAAGTATGTGTTTCTATAAGTGATTGTTTAGGAGAGTAAGTATGGGTAAGTTTCCTTAGAAGTAAGGTGGTAGTGTGTGTATAAATGTATATGCAAATAAATGGATGTTCAATAGTTTATTTGCATGTGTGAGTATGTGTGTGAGTAACTTTTGGATGACTGCTGATGTGTAACAGGATGTATAGGTGTATCACTACATATGATGAGTGAGTATATATATGAGTGACTATATAGAACTGTTGGTGAATGAGTGGATGTGTATATAGATGGTGGAATTACTGAATTGGTTGTTGTTACTGGTTTGGGTATCTCCATTTTTTTGAAAATGTTTGTTTCTATTTTTGAATATGTGTTTCAAGCGTTACATTACACTGAAATTAGGTCTGTCACTCTGTCACAAGGATGGTGTCATCAGTGATGTCATGAGTGATGTCACTGACCATGTCATGAGTGATGTAATATGTGACGTCATCAGCAGTGCATTGTACGCGCAAGTTATAGTGAGTCCGACTAACTATAACGTGGGAATTTCAATGGTTTTATATCAGTAAAATTTCCAGCTAACTATAACTGGTGTGAAACCTATGGTTTTTTCAGTGAATTTGTAAGGTTTTTTAAATGCTAATTCCTAACTATAACTGGTGTGAAACCTATGGTTTTTTCAGTGAATTTCATAGGTTTTTTTAATGCTAATTTCTAACTATAACTGGTGTGTAACCTATGGTTTTTTCAGTGAATTTCATAGGTTTTTTTAATGCTAATTCCTAACTTTTTATACAGACTCATACCTATGTGTTTTTTAGTGAATTGCTAAAGTATGTTTTTGTAAAAATGAACACTATAATGTATATTGAGATAATATTTTTAATTTAAAATATTTTTTTTTTATATTTCACTTTGGTGCGCTTTCGGTGCGCGCACCCGTGCGCGTACCGTCAGCGCACTAACAAAAAAAAAGAAAAAAAAAATGAAGGAGGGACTGTGTAATAGATAGTAAGACAGATAAAAAGTGTAAAAGGAAGTAACTGAGAAAAGAAAAATGAATAAGGGAGCAAAAGAAAGAAGAAATAGGAAGAACACTAAAGTAGAGGTTAAGGGAGAATATAAATGGATATTGAAAGTAAAAAGAAGGACAGTTAAGTATGAGAATGACAGGTAGTGACGGGATCAGAGGAAAAGAATAGCAGCGATTGAGGGAAAGTAAATATCAGTGAATATAAGTAAAGAGGGGTGAAAGAGGGTACATATAAGTGAATAAGGGCAACACATGGGGAGTAATAGAGAGAAAGAAGAGAGAGAGTAAAAGAAAGACAAAAGGAAGAACTAACTGAACTACAGTACAATGAGTGTGAAAGAAAAAAAAATGGAGAAAGAGAAAGAGGGTTAGGAAACTAAAGCAGTGGTACTAAGAGAATATAAAAAAGATAAAAAGTGGTGGAAGGAACTGAGGAAATGCAGATAGTTCCTATTAGATTAAGAAGTTGTGAATGAAGTACAGTAAAGAAACAGCAATGAAAAAAGATTGTAAATTATTAAAGAGAGGTAAATAAGGGTGAAAAAGAAAATGAGTGCATAACAATGTGAACACAATATAAATTACATAATGCAAACTACACAATAACTTCTACAATATGTTACATTATTTATTTTTGCTGTTCTCAGAATATATTGAATTCCACTTAAATTAGTGAGTTCAAAGTCTTCATCATATAACAGCGGGAAAAAAAAAACACAATCTAAAAGATTGTGTTTAAAAAAACCCATTCAAACATACATCTCATATATGTACACTAATCTTTGATTCACTTACTTTTCCATGAGGCCAAGTAGAAGATAGTGAAGGTCCTTTTGGTAGAAAAAAAGTCTGCTGTTCCTTATGAGTTCCATTTCATCGACTTCCTATGAAAAAAGATCTAAAAACATCATACCATACACAATCCTCACGGCCAATTTGTGTCTGATATATCGGTATTTTTTACTTTGAGATCCACTTAAAGTATCTACATGAGATAAATAATTTCAAATATTAGATTAACTAACTAACTAACTAACTTTTATTAACTATTCCCGTCTTCAAAGGCCAATTCCCTTTACTAAAACTTTGGTTTTAAAAACACTAGATAAGAATTTGTAGAGTCATAAGGCAAACGTTGTTTATAAGTTAAATGAGAATCATTGCAGTAACTCCATCCATTTTCAGATTTTAAGTAGCATGTATAATGTCCTGAGGTGGTCGAAGGTCCATCATGATAAATAATAGCTTCAGTTGTAAAGGTCCTTCCAGAAATTGATAACTGAGAAGCCACAAAATTTTTGATAGAAGTTGTCAATTTAGTTCCATCAGGTCTACATCGTTGGAAAACTAAAATGATATACTGCCCATACCTTTGTATAAATAATGTGGACAGCATTGTACAGTTACATTGGGTACACACCATATTATGATCTGCTGCTTTAACTAGATTTTTAAAAGACACTGATTTACAGTCTGGTAAAGTCAAATATATAAATCTTTCAGTGTCTATTGTAGTAGTACTTGATAAACTACAATTGTGGCAGTCATGCTGCCATTGATAAGAAAGACTGAAAAGATTATCTACATCTACACCTTCATCTTCCAAAACACCAAACATATACATTAAAAATTCCTGACAATCCTGCTGAATGTTCTGTGAAAATTTATCTTGACCAGAACACAAATCTAAAATATTTCGAATTTCTGTTACACTTTCTATTTGTGCTGTAACACTGCTACATTTCTGAAACACAGAATTCAATAAACCACACAATCTTTGATCCCGATTTTCAACAATCTGTTCTTGTAAACTTTTAAGAAAAAAAACAACATTAACCACTACATTAGCATAGCAGTTGACACCAGAACTGTTTTCAAACTGAAATCCAACAACATTTTCTCCACAATTCTTTTTCTTCCTGTTTTCAATTACAGTTTTCTCTACTTTTTGTCTTTTTGCAACTACCTCACTACAATTATCCTCATTTCTTCTTTTTCGGCCTACCACACGTTTTTCAAACAGAGGATATTGAGGCAAATGTGGAGCATACTCTCTTCTTAACCTATTGTATTCTTTAACACAATCTAGATCGGCAGAAATATTTGTCTCATCACATGCAATCAAATACAATCCTGATAAAGTTCTGACTCGAGATAATGCCACATATGCCATACCCTCTTTAAACACAGATCTTCCAATGTTCACCAATGCACTATCTACACTTAAACCTTGAGATTTATGAATTGTCACTGCATACGCCAAACAAACAGGAAACTGTTTTCGGCGAACATATAAGTCTTTTACAAGTAAAAATCTAGCAGAACAACGACTTATTTGTTGAACTTGTTCAATGCCATCAAATTTTATTTTTAAAAATTCAATTCCATCTCTATTTCTGTAATTCACAAAATCAACAACATAACCCATTGCTCCATTTACCAGACCGCTTTCAACATTTAAATTCCTTCTCAAAATGATACGACAATTTAAACACACATTCAGAGTCTTTTCAAAACCAGCTGTTTTTGAAATACTTTTCTCCAATGAATGCAATTTAATTTTCAAATTTTCTGACAAAACAATTGTTGCACCCATATGCTCTATTTTATCTATTGCTTCTAGTTTCACAATCTCTTCATTTTCTAAGTCTAACATTTTTTGGTTGAAGATGGAACATTCTTGCAGAGTTGGCATCAAACATATCCCAGATTTCTTCTCAGTCATTTTTTTAAAAATATTCTCTGGAAGAATGTTTTCATTTGGATACAAATTTGAAATTAATCGACTATGCAAAGCTTTTTTCCCTTTCTCAGTCATTTTTCCAATTCTTACATCTTGTAGAATATTTTTATAATCTTCATCCTTGGCCTGTCGCATATTTTGAAGCAGTTCAGCATATTTAAAATTTAGCCATATATTAACATTTCCAATGCTTCCAACGGACTTCCTGGTATCTTCATGCGTGAGCATTTTAAACACTGGTTGTCCTTTTACTGGAGTCAACTGCAATAGATCTCCAAAAACAATAATGTGTTTTCCTCCAAATAACACATCATAGTCTGTTTTAAGAATTTCTTGCATTCTCAAATGCACAAAAGCAAGCATTAGATTTGAGACCATGCTTACTTCATCTATGATAAGAAGTTTCATTTTCTTCAAGACTCTTGAAACTTCAGAACACGCATCTCCAGATAGCTTGTTGTAATGCAATTTATTATCATGTTCAACTGGCAGCATCAATAAACGATGTAGAGTAATCCCTTTAATGTTATGTGCTGCCAGACCAGTTGGAGCAGTTACAACACAAGACAGTGGTGAATCAGTCCTTTTCTGCAGATAACTTGCAACGGCTTTAATTAGAAAACTTTTTCCTGTCCCCGCTTCTCCACTTACATACAGTCGGACAGGGTCAAATAATATACATGAGCACTCTTTTTTCTCATGTCTGAATCCATGTTCAATCTGCTCTGTGACTTCATCATATATCTTTTTCTGCTCAATGTTTAGTTGCGTTACCAAATCTTCTAAGTTAACTCCATCCTCTTGAGCTTGTTCCATAGCTCTTTCCACCTCATCCATGGCAGTGGCAGCTTCATTTTGGATAATTGGTCCTCCTAGTGGATCCTGGCTCAATGAAGTAGAACTCTGACTATCTTGAGAACTGTTTCTAGCTATCTCTTCAGCAATTGTGGTTTCTTGCTCCATTTCTTCATTCAACATTTGCAGATAATTTAGAAAAATAGGACATTCTATGGTATCCTTAGTTGCATTAAAAGAGTCTTCATAACAGAGAAAATCTCCAAGTAGTTCCTCTTCTGTACGCCATGGCTTAAAGAGTTGCAAAAGAGCTAAGTAGTAAAATTCTCTTTTGTCTGGAACTTCACAACTCAATTTTCGATGATTAATCAAATGGCCTTTTTTCTGCTTCACTAGACATCCTTCATAGCCAATGAGTGCATATTTTCCATTATTGATATCTTCTGTGATGTTCCTCTTATAACTGTAGTTTTGAAGAACTTCATACAAACATGTGTTCTCAAGGTGAGTACTTCTATTTGGATAGTATGTATCCAACATATTTGTCTTCAAAATATCTGTACTGTTTGGTTCTTTTTCCGCCAAATATTCAATTTCTTGTACAGATTTCAAAACTCGGTTTCGTGTGGCAGCAAGACCAAGACTCACCCAAATGATTGTTCTTGATTTGGCATAGAGACTTGCTGATGATAACCGATCAGAACATTCATATGCTCCAATTTCTCGATGCGACAACATCTTCAGACTGAAACTGTATAATTTCTTGCTTAGACTCTTTTCATGTGAAATGTCCTCCCACATTTCCTTCAGTTCTGTCTTTTCTTTTTTGGTGATGTAAGATGTCACATATCGAGCCACAGCAATAGAGTTGTCAGCAACGAACTGAATATCCATGTTAGCATTCCACATGGACAAAATCACTGGGTTGTAATCGTTTATGTACTTAGATTCTTCATTTCTTTTCAAATTATATGTGTTTTTGGGAGATTTTCTCGTCACAGTATGTCGTAGAGATGACATCAAATTATTTACTCTTCCCTTAGAAATCACTGGTCGAGGAAATGCAAAACGACATTTCGTGTAGTACTTTTCCTTGTTTTTAAATTTTCGACGACAGTACTTTCCACAACGATGAGATTGAAAACGTAAAACTTGTTGCCTTAAATTGTTTTCTTCAGTAGATTTTGGAACAGCACATGTTGAATACTCTTCAATGAAACTCATCACTGTTTCATCTGAATCTGTTCCAAATTTGGGTGCATCTTTAATCCACAACAACATATGTATATGAGGAGCACCTCTCGCTTGATATTCCTTCCTCCAAAAGAAATCCAAAACCTCTCCAAGGGGAGGATTTTTTTTGTTGGTAATAAAAGACATCATAGCTTCAAATCTATGATTAAAATATCTGCAAACATTCACTGGATCTAAAGAACACAGTTCTCCTGGTGTTTTCAATTCTATATTTGGTATGTTTTCATTTGCCTCTCGTAGAAATTGAAGTAAATCGTCCCATGCATACTCAGCACAGCTAAGAGTGAGGAACCATGTAGGAGTTCCTAAGTTTCTTAGCATACATTTCAATTCTCCATGACGACGAAACCAATACTCATTGGTTCCACGTTGACATGCCATGAGATTGATTAGCTGAGATTCCAAAATACTGTCTTGCAGATTAACTTTCTCCATAAAGTCCCTTGCACATACATTTTGCAAATGAGGTCCACTTTTTAATATATGATTAACTGCATAAGAAAGCCCAGACAAATCACTTTCAAACAGTAGATGAAATAAATATGGAATGCATTGACGAAACCTTGGATCTTCTGCATATAATCTTAGAGTCCGGTATTCAGCTGCAGGAATTTGAACTGGTCGATCATCATATCGTCCACCACAACCTGTTGGAAATAATTGTGGAAAACAACGAGCTTCCAAACTTTCTTCCCATACACTAATGGGACTTCCTTTTGCTGCCTTCATTTGAAACAAGTCAATTGCATTTCCCATTACTTCTTTGGAATGCAAAGGATGAACAGTATAATGTTCATATATTTCTTCAGTTCTAGACACATCAACTTTTTCAATTTGACCAACTGAAGAATCACTATCTTCTTCTATAGCTGTTTCCTCTGCTCCAACACTTACATCTTTGTAGTACTCATTGTTTTTGACCAAATACAACGTTGCCTTCTTGACTTTTTTAACATCCACTAAATCTTGCCAAATTTTCTTACTCTTTGTTGGAACCCCATTAACTAGAATAACTAAAGGATCTTCTTCTACTCTTTCTACACCAATTGTATTAATATTTTTCTTTACATCTAGAGGCAAATAAACAACTCTTCCCTTTAATCCTCTCAGTAAATCTGATGGAGGCAATTTCCCTGTCTTAGGCTCCATGCGTACAATAGCCTGAAAAGGATGGACACATTGAATCAAAATAGATTCATAAGTATTTAGATCCATCAATTCAGAAGGAATATCTATCAACTGAAGATTATTATAAACTGCTCTTGCAGGCATTCTATTTTCATTTAATTTTTTCAAACAATAAGTGCAAATACGCTGATCCAAACTCAAATCAAAAGAATTCTCCACCAACAAATAACTTACAAAATCCTCCCATTCACTATTATTTTCCAATTCACTTTTTGCATATAAATCAACTAACCTAGTCTGAATTTTATAATGAGTCCGTCGACAACACACACAAGTTACATTAGGCCTCTCACTTGATTTCACCTTAAACTTGATAATTTCCTCATCAAACTTTTCAATACTTGAAATTTGTCCATTATCTTCTGCATTGCCATCCATTACTATATCTATTTCTACACTGTCCTCTTTGTTCCCAAAATAACAAAACTCAATTTCTTCACAAATAGTCTTCACATCCACTTCAGATCCATGCAAAAGAGCACTATTTAACTGTTTAAGCTTAAGTGCAGGACTTTTTGCATAATACAACTTCCTCACTAATTTCCTTACGTTATTATGATGCACTGCTAACATCCTAAAATGATGAAAAACACTCCGACAAACTTTTCTAGAAAGACATGCTAGTGAATGCCCTTGCAAACCTGTGCTTTCTCTCACTCTGCAAGGATCTAACTCTTGCAGGATCTTCATTTTTTGTTTGAGACTTTTTTTACTATATGTACGTAAGAAATTTCGAAGCAAATCAATTGATTCCTGTCGCACACTACAAATACTACTGCATTTCCATGTGTACACTGGACCCTTAGTACGTCTCCCTAAAACTTCATCAGCTAACACCTCTTCTGCATCTCTAGGTACAAGTTTCTCTTTTTCCATCACACAACTATCTTTCACCTCATAGGCACGACCACTGGTGTCAACCGCATGCACCAAATCATTTTCCTGAAAGTAACTCTCCTCATTAAAAAAAGGCTCAGAACTTGAACTATGCATCCATTCACCAGAAAATACTTCACAAAAATTACTCCGATTAATAATTCTTTTCCATCTACTGTTCGATTTGAAAACATCCATTGCCTTATTAAGTATCCTAATTCTATTGATTATTAAAATAAATAATTTTTTCTTAACTTCAAAAGCCTGATCAACAATCTTTTCTACACTTTTCTTTTTCTTGTAAAAAGCAGCTTTTAGTTTACTTTTCTTTTCATTTTTTAGCAAATTTAAAACTACCCTATTGCGAAACATTCGCCTACGAATGTCCCTAAAAACATTTACCCTTCTATTGCTAACCATTCTCTTCTCTCCTGGTCCAATGGAAACATTTTTTGTGGGCTTCTCTTTCCTTTTTAGATTTGTTGACTTTTTCTGTATATTCACATTAGCAATTTCATTTTTTTTCCTACGACATATGTTACGAAGAAAAGACTTAATTGGCTTACCAGAAGCTTTTCTGGTGTTTTTTGAAGTAGTTGTTGAAGAGGATTCCATAAACTCTGTTGTTGATGTTCTCCTTTTCCGTATGGTATTTTTGATTTTTCTTTGCCTTGAAGGCATTTTTGCTTGCTTTTCAGAAGTTGATTTGAATCTGTTGTTCTGTTAAAAAAACACATGAAAGACCACTATTAGCAAACAACAAAGTAATGTTAAAAAGCAAACAATATAAACAATAAATTGCAACATATTTAAGTTTATACAATAGCAACTCATGGCTTTATTTTTAAAGGCCTTGCGCCACCAGTGCGTCACTTATTACCCATGTTTAAAGTCAAGCATCAGCTGCACATGGCATTCATAAATAAGGGCCAAATGCAAATACCAATCAATTGCACCCAAAAATCGATTTTTCAATAACATGTAAGAAACACTGCGCAAAACCTAAGTACAACCACTCAATATCATCAAACAAAGTCAGGGTCTGATTTATAAAGGCCTTGCGCCACCAGTGCGTCACTTATTATCCATGTTGAAAGTCATGCATCGGCTGCACATGGCAATCATAAATAAGGGCCAAATACATATACCAATCAATTGCACCCAAAAATCGATTTTTGAATAGCATGTAAGAAACACTGCGCAAAACCTAAGTACAACCACTCAATATCATCAAACAAAGTCAGGCCTTATTTATGAAAGCCTTGCGCCACCAGTGCGTCACTTATTACCCATGTTTAAAGTCATGCATCAGTTGCACATGGCAATCATAAATTAGGGCAAAATACATATACTAATCAATTGCACCCAAAAATCAATTTTACAATAACATGTAAGAAACACGGCGCAGAACCTAAGTACAACCAATCAATATCATCAAACAAAGTCAGGGCCTTATTTATGAAAGCCTTGCGCCACCAGTGCGTCACGTATTACCCATGTTGAAAGTCATGCATCGGCTGCACATGGCAATCATAAATAAGGGCCAAATACATATACCAATCAATTGCACCCAAAAATCGATTTTTGAATAACATGTAAGGAACACTGCACAGAACCTAAGTACAACCACTCAATATCATCAAACAAAGTCAGGGCCTTATTTATGAAAGCCTTGCGCCACCATTGCGTCACGTATTACCCATGTTTAAAGTCATGCATCGGCTGCACATGGCAATCATAAATAAGGGCCAAATACATATACCAATCAATTGCACCCAAAAATCGATTTTTGAATAGCATGTAAGAAACACTGCGCAAAACCTAAGTACAACCACTCAATATCATCAAACAAAGTCAGGGCCTTATTTATGAAAGCCTTGCGCCACCAGTGCGTCACGTATTACCCATGTTGAAAGTCATGCATCGGCTGCACATGGCAATCATAAATAAGGGCCAAATACATATACCAATCAATTGCACCCAAAAATCAATTTTTGAATAACATGTAAGAAACACTGCGCAGAACCTATGTACAACCAATCAATATCATCAAACAAAGTCAGGGCCTTATTTATGAAAGCCTTGCGCCACCAGTGCGTCACTTATTACCCATGTTTAAAGTCATGCATCAGCTGCACATGGCAATCATAAATAAGGGCCAAATACATATACCAATCAATTGCACCCAAAAATCGATTTTTGAATAACATGTAAGAAACACTGTGCAGAACCTATGTACAACCAATCAATATCATCAAACAAAGTCAGAGCCTTATTTATGAAAGCCTTGCGCCACCAGTGCGTCACGTATTACCCATGTTGAAAGTCATGCATCGGCTGCACATGGCAATCATAAATTAGGGCAAAATACATATACTAATCAATTGCACCCAAAAATCGATTTTTCAATAACATGTAAGAAACACGGCGCAGAACCTAAGTACAACCAATCAATATCATCAAACAAAGTCAGGGCCTTATTTATGAAAGCCTTGCGCCACCAGTGCGTCACTTATTACCCATGTTTAAAGTCATGCATCAGCTGCACATGGCATTCATAAATAAGGGCCAAATACATATACCAATCAATTGCACCCAAAAATCGATTTTTGTTTAACATGTAAGAAGCACTGTGCAGAACCTATGTACAACCAATCAATATCATCAAACAAAGTCAGAGCCTTATTTATGAAAGCCTTGCACCACCAGTGCGTCACTTATTACCCATGTTTAAAGTCATGCATCAGCTGCACATGGCAATCATAAATAAGTGCCAAATACATATACCAATCAATTGCACCCAAAAATCGATTTTTGAATAACATGTAAGGAACACTGCACAGAACCTAAGTACAACCACTCAATATCATCAAACAAAGTCAGGCCTTATTTATGAAAGCCTTGCGCCACCAGTGCGTCACTTATTACCCATGTTTAAAGTCATGCATCAGTTGCACATGGCAATCATAAATTAGGGCAAAATACATATACTAATCAATTGCACCCAAAAATCAATTTTACAATAACATGTAAGAAACACGGCGCAGAACCTAAGTACAACCAATCAATATCATCAAACAAAGTCAGGGCCTTATTTATGAAAGCCTTGCGCCACCAGTGCGTCACGTATTACCCATGTTGAAAGTCATGCATCGGCTGCACATGGCAATCATAAATAAGGGCCAAATACATATACCAATCAATTGCACCCAAAAATCGATTTTTGAATAACATGTAAGGAACACTGCACAGAACCTAAGTACAACCACTCAATATCATCAAACAAAGTCAGGGCCTTATTTATGAAAGCCTTGCGCCACCAGTGCGTCACTTATTACCCATGTTTAAAGTCATGCATCAGCTGCACATGGCATTCATAAATAAGGGCCAAATACATATACCAATCAATTGCACCCAAAAATCGATTTTTCAATAACATGTAAGAAGCACTGTGCAGAACCTATGTACAACCAATCAATATCATCAAACAAAGTCAGAGCCTTATTTATGAAAGCCTTGCGCCACCAGTGCGTCACTTATTACCCATGTTTAAAGTCATGCATCAGCTGCACATGGCAATCATAAATAAGGGCCAAATACATATACCAATCAATTGCACCCAAAAATCGATTTTTGAATAACATGTAAGGAACACTGCACAGAACCTAAGTACAACCACTCAATATCATCAAACAAAGTCAGGCCTTATTTATGAAAGCCTTGCGCCACCAGTGCGTCACTTATTACCCATGTTTAAAGTCATGCATCAGTTGCACATGGCAATCATAAATTAGGGCAAAATACATATACTAATCAATTGCACCCAAAAATCGATTTTTCAATAACATGTAAGAAACACGGCGCAGAACCTAAGTACAACCAATCAATATCATCAAACAAAGTCAGGGCCTTATTTATGAAAGCCTTGCGCCACCAGTGCGTCACGTATTACCCATGTTGAAAGTCATGCATCGGCTGCACATGGCAATCATAAATAAGGGCCAAATACATATACCAATCAATTGCACCCAAAAATCGATTTTTCAATAACATGTAAGAAGCACTGTGCAGAACCTAT
Source organism: Lissotriton vulgaris (assembly GCF_964263255.1). Taxonomy (NCBI): domain Eukaryota; kingdom Metazoa; phylum Chordata; class Amphibia; order Caudata; family Salamandridae; genus Lissotriton; species Lissotriton vulgaris. The sequence goes on from NC_141695.1 coordinate 1,398,908,469, forward strand.
GTACAACCAATCAATATCATCAAACAAAGTCAGAGCCTTATTTATGAAAGCCTTGCGCCACCAGTGCGTCACTTATTACCCATGTTTAAAGTCATGCATCAGCTGCACATGGCAATCATAAATAAGGGCCAAATACATATACCAATCAATTGCACCCAAAAATCGATTTTTGAATAACATGTAAGGAACACTGCACAGAACCTAAGTACAACCACTCAATATCATCAAACAAAGTCAGGCCTTATTTATGAAAGCCTTGCGCCACCAGTGCGTCACTTATTACCCATGTTTAAAGTCATGCATCAGTTGCACATGGCAATCATAAATTAGGGCAAAATACATATACTAATCAATTGCACCCAAAAATCGATTTTTCAATAACATGTAAGAAACACGGCGCAGAACCTAAGTACAACCAATCAATATCATCAAACAAAGTCAGGGCCTTATTTATGAAAGCCTTGCGCCACCAGTGCGTCACTTATTACCCATGTTTAAAGTCATGCATCAGCTGCACATGGCATTCATAAATAAGGGCCAAATACATATACCAATCAATTGCACCCAAAAATCGATTTTTGTTTAACATGTAAGAAGCACTGTGCAGAACCTATGTACAACCAATCAATATCATCAAACAAAGTCAGAGCCTTATTTATGAAAGCCTTGCACCACCAGTGCGTCACTTATTACCCATGTTTAAAGTCATGCATCAGCTGCACATGGCAATCATAAATAAGGGCCAAATACATATACCAATCAATTGCACCCAAAAATCGATTTTTGAATAACATGTAAGGAACACTGCACAGAACCTAAGTACAACCACTCAATATCATCAAACAAAGTCAGGCCTTATTTATGAAAGCCTTGCGCCACCAGTGCGTCACTTATTACCCATGTTTAAAGTCATGCATCAGCTGCACATGGCATTCATAAATAAGGGCCAAATACATATACCAATCAATTGCACCCAAAAATCGATTTTTCAATAACATGTAAAAAACACTGCACAGAACCTAACTACAACCACTCAATATCATCAAACAAAGTCAGGGCCTCATTTATAAAAGCCTGGCGCCACCAGTGCATCACTTATTACCCATGTTTAAAGTCATGCATCAACTGCACATGGCAATCATAAAAAAGGCCAAATAAAAATACCATTCATTTGCACCCAAAATCGATTTTTAAATAACATGTAAAAAACACTGCGCAGGACTTATATACTAACATACAATTTCACTTCTAAAACATAACTATCTGCTTCCAAATATTCTCCATAGAGAAAATAAATCTCTATCTAAATTAAATGAATCATTACTTACCTTTAGAAATGCTTTTGGAGATTGAAAACAGTGTCAGACACACACACCAATTTTTCTTTAGCAGAGGAAAAGGTGTGCTCTCAATACACTGAAACCAAGACTGGCATAGAAAATCTCTATCTTTGTACACATATGCCTTAATTCAACCAATGAAAACTCTTCCCTCACTATTTTCAAACCAACACCCATCCCCCTCTCAAACCTTTCTATCTGTTACCATAGCAACTCCCTCCTAACTGAACTCTAAGGTTCAAAAGTTTATCTTACAATGTTGCAAATTAACTCAGCAAGGATGTTTGACCTGTCAATACAGCAGCCTATACAGGGTAGTTTTGCTTTTGGTGACTTTTTTTAAACCATTCAAATTGCTTCTTTCACACAACATAACCATACACCCTAACTTTCAGTTTTCAACTATCTGAATCCACCAATCATTGCTAGTGATTCAAGAGCACAGAAACTCCACAATTATTTTTTTGTGAACTCCTACTGTTCCAACTGCCATTTCATTCCCACACTTCATCTGACTGGACCAGAACCTTCTCACATCATGTACTCTGTTTGGGTTATTGGACATAGCTACATCCACTGGGCTCAAAGGTATGCAGCTAGCAGAAATTTTCATAACCTTGATTTATCAAATGTGGAAATCAAGTGGATTGGCCACAGAGGATTAAAATGTCACCAATTGATACCATTGGTGAAAACCTTTTTGCATCTGCCAGAACCTGACCTTATAATTGTGCACTGTGGTGGAAACGATCTAGGCACATTAACTGGGGTAGGTCTGGAAATGCTATTAAAGGACACCTTTCATCAATTGATGATACTTTTTCCCCACACTGCCTTGGTATATTCCAATATATGCCAAAGACAGAAATGGAACTGGTCCAACCAATTTGGTCCACAATTTGAGAAAGCACGGAAACATGTAAATAAATCTGTTTCTGCTTACATGAGAGACTATGGAATGGGTTCATTATACAATAATAACTTGCGTTACAACATGCAAGACATCTACAGAGGAGATGGAGTGCACTTCTCAGATGAGGGGAATAGAATATTCCTCCTGAATTTAAGAATGTGTATTGGAACCTACTTGTAGGTACCTAAATCAACCACAGAACCCAAAAGCTCTTTTCAGAGCTACCCTAACTCTGATCATTCAAAGCGTTTATTTTTTTCTAACTTTTTTCACTATTTTTCACCAAAGTACGCGTACGAGTACGCTTAAAGGTGCGCGTACCGGGCGCTTCCCCCGCAAAAAATATCACATATTTTTTTTTTGTTTTCACCTTTATGAGCCTCCTAAGACCCCCTCAGAAAACGTAGAGGGTCAAGAAGTCTCTACTGTGCCCCCTTCTAGCCATACCGAACATTGATTGCCCTCCATCTTGTGACTCGATTGTCCCGAAACACAAAATGGAGGGCTCCCGTTACGCTGCCGGTGCGCGTACTGGAGCGCGCACTAGTAAGCGCAAAATAAAAAAAGGTGGGAAAGTAATTTACGGAAAACCCAATGGAGACACTTTCATCAAATATAGAATACGCCCTACTACATAGCAGTCCCTACCATTTGCACAAATTTGGTGAAATTCCATTGAGACATTTAGGCTACAGGCCTGTCTAAATATCCTGAGGTAAATTACATGACAAAAACACACTTGTAATGTTAGAATTTACAACCAATTAAAAAGTATCTCTCATTTTCTACGATTTTTTCCTGTCGTTTGATTGGTTAAGTACAACAATATATATAAAAGAAGAGAGGGAAACACAGCAATTTTGACTACTGCTTCCTGAAGTACACTTGAAAACAAATTTCACTGTCAACTTCAACTAATTTCTCTAAGGTAACTTCTAATTATGGAAGTATATTGTACACGTTAAGTTTATTTCTTAAAAAATATTCTGTTAGTGATATGCTATCCCTCTTTAATAGTTAGAGATAGACATAGACTTCTCTGTAATAGTTATGGATTGAGTTAGGCTTCTCTGGTATACTAGCTCTACTAATATAGTTAATTTATATGCAATTTTCAGAAAGAAAATGGAAGGAGAAAATAAGGCAAATGATACTTCTATCAAAGTAAAGGTGGAAAAACCAGAAGATGAAAAAAAAGAAGTTGATTTCATGGATGACTCTTTGGATGAACAGTTTATAGAATGTTTGGAAGAAATTGAATCATGTACATATAATTATGAGGAAATTCCGGACAATATTATGTTAGAAATTTTATTAAATTATGAAAAAGAATCAGAGGAATAAATTTATCTTTAATAATTTCAATTGTTTCAGACAATATTCTTTTTTATATGTAATTCATGAAGTATTACCAAAAATGTTTAAAATATAAAGTGAGACTTATAGTATACTGTTCAACTATTTTTCTGTTACATAGTAAGTTTACTCATAGTTACTACCTTTCTCCCACTATATTATAATTTTTGAAGTGATTATTTTTCCATAGTACCCTCCCCGATACGCTCCCCCGTGCGCGCACCAAGCGCTTCCCCCGCGAAAATCGAAAAAAAAAAAAAATTTTTTGAGGCCCCGCGGGGCCCTTTAATGGCCCCCATATCAAACCTAGGGGGTCAGGGGGGGTCTACCCTGCCCCCTTATGGTCAATTCCACCCTTTGTTTTTGCCACCTCTTATGACTAGATTTTACCGATAGACAAGATGGCGGCCGCTCCGGACTGTTTAGAATGTTTACAGACAACTGAGAGCCAATCAGCTTTCTGCGCGCAAGTCGCGTGGCGCGCCGGGAGCGCTCACGGGTGCGCGCACCCGAGAGCGCATATAGATATATATATTTTTTTGAACGTTAATTTCTCAAAATCCACTGAAGCACATATCTTGAGACATAGCAAAGGCACATCGGGCTACCAGTCCCTACAATTTTGCCAAGTTTGGTGGAAATCCATTCAGCCGTTCGGGCTAAAAGTGAAATCGACCGCCCTATGGAAATTAACATGGGGAAAACGCGTTTTGGGACCCCCCTTTTATCTCGGCCCCCGCTTGACGAATCCCCCCCAAACTTTCAGGGAAGGACCGGACCGCCATGAGACCATTTTCCTGAAAATTTCAGGCAGATTCGACAACCGGCGCCAAAGTTATTCAAAATAGAATGTTGAGATTTAACATTGAAAATTATCCTAACTATAACTACCTACTGGCGACCGCCAGTAGGTAATATATATATATATATATATATATATATATATATATATATATATATATCAATCACAAAGAGTCCTGTCGCAGAGGGAGCGCTTTGATAAGCCGGTGCTGGAGTCGGGACCAGGACAGGGTCCCGTTTTTAATCACACACGAAGAGAGAATCCAGCACTCCGCTCGTTGGATGCAGTTAGATTTTATTTAGCACACTGTTACAGCCTACGTGTTTCGAACCAAATGGTTCCTTCTCACGGCAGTGTTACACAGTTGTCCTACTTTGCTTTCATTTATATCTGTGCATAAAAAGTGCATTCTGGGACATTCAGTTTTAAGCTGTAGTTTGTTATACAAGGACATTTTTGCATTTATACTCTGCTATTACATATATACATTGTCATTTGTTTATGATATTTTCTACATCTCGCGGCTGAGGGCCCGCTAATCAGCAGCATGTCCTTATGGCACTTATGCTTGGTGTGTCGGCAGTGTTCTCAACTGTGCACAAAGATGGAACTTGTTCATTTAGTACATTTTGAACTTTGTGGGTTAGTTATTAGTTAGTTTGTGCTTACAGTCTATATGTCTCGGGCTGAGTGCCCTTGCCACTGCCTTTGAATCAACACTAATATTTACAATAGCACCGATCAAGAAAAGAGCAATTGTTGTTCCAATCAATATAGTGATCTCAATGGCTGATGTTTGAATATGAAGCAGTCTAGAGAGTACACGTAATTAGAGATGAAAGTAGAGTTCCTCATCCCCATTCAATCCTGTCGGTTGTTTAGTTTTGAAACGCATGATTAGCTTCGATTCTAGTCTCCTTAGTTTCAATTTTTTTGTTTCCACCACGTTCATGCTGTTGGATCGACGCCATGCCAAAAAATTGAAAATCCTTCCATGTTTTGTTGTTATGTGTTGTTACATGTTTCGCCATGGCATAGGTGAAGTCTTTGTTTTGTATGGCGCGGATGTGCTCCAAAATTCTTTTTTTTAGTGCACAAGTGGTGCTCCCAATGTACTTCTTACCACAGTAACATTGTAGCATGTAGACTACAAAGCTGGTTTCACAGGTTATGTACTCTCTGATTGTGTAAGTCTTATTTGTGGGATCTGTTATTGCTTTCATGTTTCCTCAATAAAGGCCTATCATTCTGTCCTGAAATACACCAAGACATTGTAGAAACAAAAATCGACCTCTACAAATATGTGAGGAAACTCAAACTTCAAAAACATTTTATGAGATTCCCACATCAAAAGATGACATCACCAACATCCTCGATCAGAGACAGTCAAGAATCTAGTGATTCAGCAAGTGAAATCATCACAAGTGAAATTCCATGTCTACGCACAGCATACGAATTAGCAAACCAAACAGCCACAAAATTATTAATTAAAGTTGTCAATTTAGTTCTATCAGGCCTACATCGTTGGAACATTAAAATGACATACTGGCCATAACTTCGTATAATTAACGTGGACAGCATTGCAGACTTACATTGGCTACACTCCATGTTTTGATCGGCTGCCTTTACTAGCTTATTGAAGGATACTGATTTACTGTCAGGCAAAGTTAAATATATAAATCTTTCTGAGTCTACACTAGTAGTACTTGATAGCCTACAGTTCTCGCAATCATGCTGCCATTGATAAGAAAGGCCAAACAGATAATCTACATCTACACCTTCATCTTGCAATACATCAAGCATATACATTAAAAACTCCTGACAATCCTGCTGAATATTTTGAGAGAATTGTGTTTGACCTGAACATTCGTCTAACAGATAAAGAATTTCAGACACACTTTCTACTCTTGTTCTATCAGCGCCACATTTCTCTAACACAGAATTCAACAAACAGCATAAACTTTGTTCCGAATTGATCACAATCTGTTCTTTTAAAGTCTCTAGTGAAAAGAGAACATTAACCACTACATTAGCATAGCAGTTGACACCAGAACTATTTTCAAATTGAAAACCAACAACATCTTCAACAGAATTCATTTTATTTCTACTTACAATTTTCGGTTCATCGACTTTTGGTCTTTTTGCTACAACCTCCCTACTATTACTGATATCTATTCGTTTCCGGCCTACCACACGTTTCTCAAACAAAGGATATTGACGCAAATGTGGCGCATACTCTCTTCTTAACCTATTGTATTCCTTAACACAATCTAGATCCGCACAAATGTTTGTGACATCACAGTCAATCAAGTACAATCCCGATAAAGTTCTGACTCGTGACAATGCTACATAAGCCATACCCTCTTTGAACACAGAACTGCCAATATTCACCAAAGCACTGTATACACTTAAACCTTGCGATTTATGAATTGTCACCGCATATGCCAAGCAAACAGGAAACTGCTTACGGCGAACATATAAGTCTTTTACAAGCAAAAACCTAGCTGTGCAACGACCAATTAGCTGTACTTCCTCAATGCCATCAAATTTAATTTTTAAAAATCCAATTCCATCTCTACTTCTGTATTTCTCAAAATCAACAACATTACCCATTGATCCATTTACCAGACCTCTTTCAACATGTAAATGTCTTCTCAAAATGATACGGCAATTTAAGCACACATTCAGAGTCTTTTCAAAACCCGCAGTTTTAGATATAGTCTTCTCTAATGAATCCAATTTAGATTTCAAATTCTCAGACAAAACAATTGTTGCACCCATATGCTCTATTCTGTCAATAGCTTCCAGTTTCACAATCTCTTGGTTCTCTAAATTCAACACTTTGTTGTTGAAGATGGAACATTCTGCAAGAGTTGGCATCAAACATATTCCAGATTTTTTCTCAGTAATTTTCTGAAAAATATCCTCTGGCAGAACGTCTTCTTCTGGATACTAATTTGACAGTAATCGTGCATGTAAAGCTTCTTTCCCACGCCCCAGTCACTTTCCCGATTCTAACATCTTGTAGAATATTCTTGTAATCTTCATCCTTCGTCTGACGCATATTTTCACGCAGCTCAGCATAATTGAAGTTTAACCATATGTTAACGTTGCCAATGCTCCCTAGGCACTTCCTGGTATCTTCATGCGTAAGCAGTTTAACCCCTTTACTGCTAAGGCTATTTTACTTCTTTAATGTAATTTCCATTGAAATCAATGGAAAGTCCATGACGAGTTACCCTTGTCATTAGCGGCGAAGAGGTTAAACACTGGTTGTCCTTTCACTGGTGTCAGCTGCAGAAGATCACCGAAAACAATGATGTGTTTGCCACCGAATAACACATCATACTCTGTTTTAAGAACTTCCTGCATTCTCAAATGCACAAAGGCAAGCATGACATTGGAAACCATGCTTACTTCGTCAATGATAAGAAGTTTCATCTTCTTCAGAACTCTAGATACTTCACAACAAGCATCCCCAGATAACTTGTGGTATTGGAATTTGTTATCATGCTCCACTGGCAGCATCAGTAGCCGATGCAAAGTAATCCCTTTAAAGTTATGTGCTGCCAGTCCAGTTGGAGCGGTGACAACACAAGATAGCGATGACTCAGTCCTTTTCTGCAGATATCATGAAATTGCTTTAATGAGAAAACTTTTTCCAGTTCCTGCTTCTCCACTCACGTACAGTCGGACAGGCTTCAACGACGTACATGAGCACTCTTTCTTCTCATGACTTAATCAATGATCAATTTGTTTGGTAACTTCATCATATATTTTCCTCTGCTCAACGTTGAGTTGTCTTTCCAAATCTTCTAAGTTAACCGCATCCTTCTGAGCATGTGCCATGGCTCTTTCTACTTCAATCATAGCAGTGGCAGCTTCATTTTCGATAACTGGTTCTTCTAGTGGATCCTGACTCAATGAAACAGAACTCTGACTGTCCTGAGAACTGTCTCTAGCAATCTCAGCTGCAATTGTTGCCTCCTGCTCGATTTCTGCATTCAACATTTCTAGATATTTTGGAAAAACAGGACATTCTATGGACTCCTTGGCTGCATTAAAAGAGTCTTCGTAACAGAGGAAATCTCCAAGCAGTTCCTCTTCTGCACGCCAAGGCTTGAAAAGTTGCAAAAGAGCTAAATAGAAAAACTCTTTTCTTTCTGGAGATTCGCAATTCAATTTTCGATGATTTACCAAATGACATTTTCTTTGCTTGACCAGACATCCCTCACTTCCAATTACAGCATACACTCCTTTATCAATATCTTCTTTGATGTTCCTCTTGAAAATGTAATTTTGTAGAACATCATACAGACAAACATTCTCCAGGTGACTGCTTCTATTTGGATAATATGTATCCAACATGTTGGTCTTCCAAATATCTGTACTGCCTGGCTCCTTCTCCGCCAAATACTCAATTTCCCGTACAGGTTTCAGAACTCGATTACGCGTTGCAGCAAGACCAAGACTCGCCCAAATGATACTCCTAGATTTGGCATAGAGACTTGCTGAAGATAACCGGTCAGAACATTCGTAAACTCCGATTTCTCGATGCGACAACATCTTCAGACTGAAACTGTACAACTTCTTACTGAGGCTCTTTTCATGGGAAATATCCTCCCACATATCCTTCAGTTCTGTCTTTTCTTTTTGGTGATGTAAGACGTCACATACCGAGCCACAGCCATACAGTTGTCAGCCACAAACTGTATATCCATGTTAGCATTCCACATGGACAAAATCACTGGGTTGTAGTCGCTAATGTATTGGACTCTTCGTTTCTTTTCAAATTGTATGTGTTTTTGGGTGATTTCCTCGTCACATTATGTCGCAGCGAAGACATCAAATTGTTCACTCTTCCTTTAGATATCACCGACCGAGGAAATGCAAAACGACATTTGGTGTAGTACTTGTCCTTGTTTCTGAATTTACGACGACAGTACTTTCCACAACGATGGCTTTGAAACCGTAAAACTTGTTCTCTTAGACTTTTATCTTCGTTTGACTTTGGAACAGCACATGTAGCATACTGTTCTATGAAACTCATCACTAAGTCATCCGGATCTGTTCCAAAATTGGGTGCATCTTTGATCCATAGCAGCATATGTATATGAGGAGCACCTCTTGCTTGATACTCCTTTCTCCAGAAGAAATCCAATACCTCTCCAAGAGGTGGATTTTTCTTGTTCGTCATGAAATACATCATAGCTTCAAATCTATGATTGAAGTATCTGCATACATTCACTGGATCCAAAGAGCACAGTTCTCCCGGTGTCTTGAATTCGATATTTTCAATGTTTCCATTTGCCTCTCGTAGAAATTCAAGTAAGTCTTCCCAGCCATACTCAGCACAGCTGAGAGTGAGGAACCATGTGGGAGTTCCTAAGTTCCTCAGCATACGTTTTAAGTCACCATGACGGCGGTACCAATACTCATTAGTACCACGCTGACAAGCCATGAGATTAATCAGGTGAGAATCCAAAATACTGTCTTGCACATTGACTTTATCCATAAAGTCCCTTGCCGAGATATTTCGCAGTTGTACACCACTTTTCAAGATGTGGTTCACTGCATAAGACAATCCAGAGAGATCACTTTCAAACAGTAGATGAAATAAATAGGGAATGCATTGACGAAACCTAGGATCTTCTGCATACAATCGTAAAGTCCGGTATTCTGATGCAGGAATTTGAACAGGTCGCTCATCATATCGTCCTCCTCGACCTGTGGGAAATAACTGTGGGAAACACGAGCTTCCAAACTTTCCTCCAAAACACTAATGGGACTCCCTTTGGCTTGTTTCATTTGAAACAACTCAATAGCATTCCCCATGACTTCCTTGGAATGCAAAGGATGAACACTATAATGCTCATATATTTCTTCATTTTTAGAGGCTTCTACTTTCTCAATTTGTCCAGCACACAAATTGCTGTCCTCTTCTTCACTTACTTCCTCTTCTGCAACACATACATTCTTGTAGTACTCATTGTTTTTTATCAAATACAATGTTGCCTTTTTGACTTTCCTAACATCCACTAAATCTTGCCAGATTTTCTTACTCTTTGTCGGAACCCCATTAACTATGATAACCAGAGATCCTCTTCCACTTACTCTACTCCAATTGTATTAATGTTTTTCTTCAAATCTAAAGGCAAATAAACAACTCTTCCCTTTAATCCTCTCTGTAAATCTGATGGAGGCAATTTCCCTGTTTTTGGCTCCATTCGTACAATAGCCTGGAAGGGATGGACACTTTGAATCAAAATAGATTCATAAGTATTTAAATCCTTCAATTCAGAAGGAATGTCAACCAATTCCAGATTATTATAAACCACTCTAGCAGGCATCTGGTTTTGGTTTAATTTGTTATAACAATAAGTACACATACGTTGCTCAGCTCCCAAATCAAAACAATTTTCTACCATCAAGTATGTGGCAAAATCCTTCCATTCATTATTGTTTTCCATATCACTTTTTGCATATAAATCCACTAACTTAGTCTGATTCTTATAATAAGTCCGTCGACAACACACACAAGTGAAATTAGGCCTCTCACTTGATTTCACCATAAACTTGGAAATTTCCTTGTGAAACTTATATTTACTGAAAATCTGTACACTCTCTTCCACATTACCTTCTTCTAGGGGGTCAATTTCAACATTGTTCTCTTTACCAGCAAAGTAACAGAACTCAATTTCTTGACAAATATTCTTCACATCTACTTCAGAACCATGCAAAAGAGCACTGCTTAATTGTTTAAGCATAATTGCTGGACTCTTAGCATAATACAACATTCTAACTAATTTCCTCATTTTATTATGATGCACTGCTAGCATCCTGAAATGATGAGAAACACTCTGGCATACTCTCCTGGAAAGACAAGCCAGTGAATGACCATGCAAACCTGTCACTTGTCTCACTCTACAAGGATCTAATTCTTGCAACAACTTTATTTTTTGTTTTAAACTTTTCTTATTAAATGTCCGTACAAATTCACAAAGCAAATTGATGGAATCCTGTCGCACACTGCAAACAGAACTACACTTCCAGGTGTACACTGGTCCCTTAGGATGTCTCCCTAAAACCTCATCACTTAACACCTCTTCTGCATCTGCAGACACAAGTTTTTCTTTTTTAACCGGACGACCATCTTTTACCTCATATGCTCGACCATTGCTGTCAACTGCATGCACCAAATCATTGTCCTGAAAATAACTCTCCTCATTAAAAAATGCCTCACTATTTGAACTATGCATCCATTCTCCTGAGAAAACTTCACAAAAATTACTTCGATTAACTACTTTCTTCCATCTACTATTTGATTTGAAAACATAAATTACCTTGTTTAGTTTCCTAATTCTATTAATTACCAAAATAAATAACTTTCGCTTAATTTCGAAAGCCTGATCAATAATTTTCTCTACATTTTTCTTTTTCTTAAAAAATGCCACTTTCTGTTGGCCTTTCTTAAATTGTTTTAGCAAATTGACAATTAACCTGTTGCGGAACATTCGCCTACGAATGTCCCTGAATGTATTGTCCCTTCTACTGCCATGCACAGAGTTATTTCCTGCTCTAGCAGAAACGGGCCTTTCCTTTCCATTTAAATTGGCTCTCTTTTTCTGGACTAAAACTTGTTCTGTAGTTATACTTTTGTTTCTACAAATGTTTCTAAGGAATGATTTCGTTCTCTTACCCGGAGCTTTCTTCGTGCGTTGACGTGATTTTAATGTAGAGGACTGCTGCAAGCATTTAGTAATCTGCTGTCTTTGACGTTTCGTAGCCTTTCGGATTCTATCCTTAGACGGCATTGTCTAATTTCTAAATAATCTGCAGTTGAATCTGTGGTAAAATATAATAAAAAATGTTATTAACCACTATTACCAAACAGTAAATCAATAACAGTAAGGATTTGATTCAGCAATGCCATAAAGATGATTCAGTGAAATCTTCTTAATTTTACTGTGATAGTTTTACAGGGCTTTCATGCAAATGACTGCCCACCCTGCAACAAAAAGCCCACATGAAACTTGACGCACATTAAATTGTGTACTTACCTGTAATAATCCATATGCCAGTGTTTAGGTCCCTCCATTCTGCCCCTCCCCCTCCCCACCTCCCTGCCCCACCGTAACTCCCTCCATGACCCGCGGCTGCTATCTTGCAACATGGTGCATCTTGAAAATCTCTCCTGCATTATAAAAGTGACACAACAGCAGCACAAAATAGGCGCACAGCCATCATGATCTGCCCCTAACACTTTAAATGATTGATTCAGGATGACGATAAGGTGTGGACTATCTAGAAGTTTGTTTGAGGTGAGGCCTACTCAGGGTTGCAGATGAAATTTAGGCTTGTTGAAGAGTACAGAGGTGATAATACATTTACAGGCCTACCAATGAAGTGAATCATGTCCACTGCACTCTTGAACAAAGGCCAGACCTCCTCTATCTCCCTGAACACGCCTAAACCTCATCTGCACAATGTGATTCGTAATGTTAAGAAACACAAGTGATATAATTGAAAAACGTGCAAATATTTTTGCACATTTAACAATCACATCACCTGTATTTCTTCAGCGTACTTATCTCATTGTGCAGATGTACTCTACGTCCTATGTAGAAGCACACCCTATCAACACTTAAATTACCCAAGCACACATGGAAGCGTATTTACAAGGACCTCGTTCCAGGGGAAATGTCTTAAATTAAAATTGATAAAATTACATCAAAGGGACTCAAAGGCCTTGTAAATATGCCCCAAACAACCTATGAAACACTAGCAGTACATATCAAGAAACCTAATTGATTTCAAAAAACGTTTTTAAACCTTTTATGTAAAACAATTATATACCTACATTCATGAGGAACTGACTTAAAATGCCCTAATACACATGAAAACGTTTTTTTTAAGGTCCTTGCACCTTTTTTTCAATCACTTTTAACATGGCTATGTAACTCAAACAATCAAAATCAAAATTTACCAAGCACACATGGGGGCGTATTTACAAGGACCTTTCACCACGAGGAAAGTGACTACAAATGACCAAACACACATGGGGACGTATTTACAAGGCCCTTGAACCAGGGGGAAGTGACTTGAAATGGCTAAGCACACATAGGGGTGTATTTACAAGGCCCTTGCACCACTTATGCATCACTTTTAACATGTACACTGTAGAGCAGCATGGGGCAATAACAACACAGATGCATCATGCATCTGTTCGGCAAAAGCGACGCATTGCAGGAGTCACATCGCAAGTAAATAAATTCTCATAATTTTTAAGAGCATTCCTTTTCCTTAAAAACGATTTTCTTTTTTTTTTTTTTTTTTTTTACATTTTGGCATGTTCGATTTATTAAGTCTTCGTATAATCAAGAAATCACAGGTACTTCTTACATCTATCACCCTAAATTTGAACCAATTAAAAGACCATCATCGTCAAAATATAATTATTCACTATCTCCCAAGAAGTAGAACTACAATGGGAGCCTTAATGAAAGAAAAATGAATTTAAAAAAAATACGGTCACATTTTGTTTTTAGGCAAAGAACATAAAACGTCCCAGACAGTGGAACAGATATGGTTTCTATAAAACAAATATGGAGCAGAAAGATTATATAAAAAAACAACTTAGCATAAAAAACATTTGAATAAAATTAATAATACTCTGGCACACACCGATTTCAGATGCCGCTCTCTAGGTATGGACACAGAAAGAAGTACACCTACTAATGTTTAAAACATAAAGGAGTACAAAAATGGTACACAGAAAAATATTTGATAAAAAAGGGGGTGGGAAGAGGAAGCTCCATGAGCAGGGACTAGGCTTTGCCACAAGAGAAAGGAGTCTAGCTAACAGAATCATCCTCAACTTCACACTGATAAAACACACAGTGGAAAAACATGGGGCAGAATGTAGCTTTGGAAGGCCTTTGAGGATTGAAAACAACTAAACAAAATGAAAAACTCTGGAGCATGTGCTAAACACAGGGGCCGAGGTACCTTGGTTTCCTTTGAGCCTCAAACTCAAAGGACAGTCGCGAGGGAAATCATTTGTCATTTCAATCCGAGAATGAGTACTATGGATAACGTTAAAATGAGGAGCTGTTACGTTTCTGTGATGCAGTCCAGACAGGTCTATAAAAATCTCTTACAAGTTTCAGTATCAAAAGCACACCTCAAGCATCTATTCTGTGACAACTGGACCATTCTGGCTTTAGCAAGGGAATCCATCCCCCAAGAAGACAGTGAAATTCTGGACGTTTGTTTTGTGCAGAAATGGAGATGCTACTAGATTTAAAGTTGCATGTCATGTTTCAGCCTGCATGCCAGAGAAGCCACTGTGTGTTTCATTGGGCAAACAAGCCAACGCAAGAATAAAAAGGATTGTTCTTTTAAGGTTTCACCCTTGAACCTATAGTCCCGAGTTGCACTCTGGCTTTTTTGGAACAGGTGATCAATCTTCATTGCAAGGAATAGAAAGCAGAGTTCATCGTCAACTCCACTATTTGAGGATGATGTGATAGCTATCATTGGTCTCAGCTTTCATTGTGTCAAGAACAAAACACATTTCATCCTGAAAATTCTGTATCATCTCATCACTTCGCTCATTGGAGTCGGGTTAGAGTCCTACATACATGGAAGTCTCGTAAAAACGATTTTCTGATCATAATTTGAAAACACAGCACAGCTCCTATGTACAACCACACCTTGTCAGTACTAATACTTTACATTATCTGCAATTACAATTGGTAAAAGAATGCAAAATCTTCTTTGAAAACATAATGCAAACACTTGACTCAAAACATCATTTTAAATGCACAGCTGGCTTTCTTATTTTCTCAAAAAAGCATACTAGTCTCTATCTAAAATAAAGAAACGATAACTCACCTTAACAAATGCTTTTTGAATTTCAAAACAGTCTCAGAAACACACCAATTTTTCTTTAGCAGAACAAAAGGTATGCACTCCAGAGGCTGGAACCAACAAAGGCACTGAAATGCTGATATTGATCACGGGAAACATCACTTACAACGCATTCATTACAATGCACTACCATTACAATGCAACCATTACAACGCAAACCATTACAACGCATTGCGCTGGGGGGCGCTCTAGGATAGGGAATATATTTAATTTACTATCCAACACCTTCCCTACTATCCACGGGGACTGGAGTTGGAATAGTAAATTAAATAATTCACTATCCAGCGCTTAAAAGCACTATGCGTTGTAATGGTATGCGATGTAAAAACCGCGTTGTAACAGCAGGCGTTGTAATAGCCTGCGTTGTAACGTCACCAATCCATTCATCACACATATCTCTCATGTCAGCCAATCAAAACTCTTCCCTCACTATTTTCAAATCAACACCCTTCCCCCCTCTGCCCTTTCTGCCCTTTTTCCATAGCAACTACCGCCTGCCAGACCTCTCATGTTTACAAGTTCACACAACAATGTTTCAAATGAACTCTGAACTCTCAGTACACCTGCTAATCCACGGCAATCTTTCATAACATCATTTTTTATTAACCATTCAAATTATATCTTTCAAAGAACACATCCATGCACCCTAACTTTCTGTTTTCAGCAATGGAAATCCACCAATCACTGCTAATGAATCATTAGCACTCAAACTCCACAGTTTTTTTTCTTTACAAACTCCACTGTTTCAACTGCCATTTCATTCCCATACTTCATCTGACTGCAGCAGAACCTCCTCTCGCCATGTTTTCTGTCTGGATTCTAGGACATAGCTACATCCACTGGGCTCACAGGTATGCTGATAACAGAAATTTACACAACCTCAATTTACAAAATGTGGAAATCAAATGGATTGGCCAAAGAGGATTGAAATGTCACCAATTGATACCATTGGTGAAAACCTTTTTACATTTGCCAAACCCTAACCTCATAATAGTGCACTGTGGAGGAAATGATTTGGGCACTTTGACTGGGGTAGGTCTGGAAATGCTCTTAAAAGACACCTTTGAGCAATTGATGGCACTTTTTCCTCAAACTGCCTTGGTATATTCCAATATATGCCAAAGACAAAAATGGACGTGGTCCAATCAATTTTGTCCACAAATTGAGAAATCGAGGAAGCATGTCAATAAGTCTGTTTCAGCTTACATGAGAGACCATGGAATGGGCTCCATCTACAACAATAACTTGTGTTATTACATGCAAGATATCTACAGAGGAGATGGTGTACACTTCTCAGATGAGGGGAACAGAGTTTTCATACAAAATGTAAGACTGTGTATTGGTACCTACTTATAAGTACCTAGAACTTACACAAAACCCAAAAGCTCTTTTCAGAGCTACCTTAACTTTAATTACTCTTTTGAAATTCCGAATGTACCTTTTTTCACTAATTTTCACTTATGTTCGCTTCCCGGTTCGCTACCCGGTTCGCGTACGGGCAGCTAACAGCGCAAAAAATTCTAATTCTTTTTTAGACATATATGAGCCTCCTCAGCCACCCTCAGAAAACCTAGGGGGTCAGGATACGTCTACCGTGCCCCCTTCTACCCATTCTGAACATTATTTACCCTCCATCTTGTATCTCAATTCTACCGAAACACAAAATGGAGGACTCCCGTAACGCTGCAGGTTCGCGTACCGGGACACGCACTGACAAGCACTCGCTCAAAAAAGGTGGGAAAGTAATTTATAGAAAAACCACTGGAGACACTTTCACTAATTATACATTAGCTCTTACTACATACCAATCCCTACCATTTTCACAAATTTGGTTGGAATTCCATTTAGCCATTTAGCATGTAGACCTCTCTAAATTCCCTGAGGTAAATTACTTCACAAAACACATATGAAGTGTTGGAATTGACAACCAATTAAAATGTTACTTTCATTTTCTACTTTTTTAACCTAACATTTGATTGATTATTACCTGAATATATATAAAGAAAGAGAGAGAAACACAGCCATTTTGACTACTACTTCCTTTTTTTTTTTTTAAATATTTTTTTATTTTGCAGTTACACATAATCTTAACATCAGGAAGCTTTTCATTTTAAATGTCGCCCCCCCCCCCACCCACCCCTGGGAGCCCGGTATTCCTTGGTGCTAATTATTCCCCAGTTAATGACAATCAAAAATTTTAAAAGTCAAAAAACAAACAAAAAAAAAACAACAAACATCATGTTATATATGTACAAGATAAAGTATGAAAGTAATTGTTGACCGCAGAAAGGAGGTGAAAAATTAAAGAATTAAGGAGAGGAAAAGAGCCATGCGAGTTTCAAACATATTTTACATGTAACATTCTCCTATAGATTTACTGAGCCTAATTGCCCCCGTTGCTCTGTCCAGGAGGAGAATCTTTCCCATATTTCCAACCCTATCTTCTTTTTCCTTCTTCCTTTCCTGGCATAGACGGCTTTTTCTAGGGGGAAAGTGGCAGCCAGCCTAGCCAGCCATTGCGCGTGGGAGGGTGAGTCTGCGTCTAGCCAGCTTGAGGAGATACATAGTCTCCAAATTGCCATGGCGATAAATACCAGCCCTTCTTCCTTTATTCTTGGTGAGTCGGATTGTGTACCAAGAAGAATAATTGTGGGGTTTAAGGAGATTGGGTGTTTCATTATTTCGCTAAGTGTGTTTTGTATTTTAAGTAGTGTCGGAGCTATAGTTAGACAAGTCGCAAAGATATGTACTGAGTCAGCCCCAATTTCAGAGCAGCGTGGGCATAATGTTCCTTTACCAGTCCCCCATTTGATAATCCTACTGGGTGTCATGTATAAAAAGAAGATAGTTTTAAAGTGTTGTGCTTGCAGCTTGGCAGATATTAAAATCTGTTGTGATAATGCGAGGGAGTTGTAAAAGATACTTTCTGATGAATTAAGTTTGAGGTGCCATTTTGCAGCAATAGCCTCTAGGTCATCGGGGGTTTGTCTATTGAGTATATTATACAGAGAACCAATGCGGGGGGTGGAAGTGTTTCGAAGTGTGTTTAAAAATTCAAACCCGAGGCTCCTCCGACTTTATTGGAAAGAAAGGCGTGGATAGACAAGTATTTGAAGGAGTCTTGGTTTCTCAGGTTGAATTTGGCTTGTAAGTTTGCAAAAGGTTTGATTCCCTCGGTGGTAATCAGGTCCCCAAGTTTAACTATTCCAGCCCGGTACCACTCTGAAAAGTATGATGTGTCAAAGATAGCTGGTAAATAATTATTGTTAAGTATGGGTGAGTAGAAATTAAATCTGCCTATCCCATATATTCTTCGGACGTTACGGAATACTTTGAAGGAGTTTAATAAGGTCTTAAATTTGACCCGGTTGTAGTAGCCGTAAGTTGTTTCTCGAAGTAAGCACCCCCAATGTTGATCCCCCAGTAAGATCTGGAAGGGTGAGGGCAGACCAACTGTAGAGAGAGTAGGTTCCATAACCAGCTCTGAGCTATACTGCGCGACTGATGCCCAGTAATAGAGGATGATGTTGGGAGGGCCCAGCCACCTCTTTCTTTCGACAAAGTAAGATGTTTAAGGGCGCGTCTGGGTTGAGCGTATGCCCAGATGAATTGAGTGAAAATTTGTTGGAATTTAAGTAGGTGATTTTTGGTGAATTCTAGGGGTATACTACGGAAAAAGTACAGTAGTTTAGGGAAATACGTCATTTTAATAACGTTGCATCTTCCCACTAGCGTTAAATGCAAGTTGTCTATTTGTTGTAAGGCTTTCCTTGTTTGGGCTGCGAGGGGTATTAGGTTCTCTGCTACAATGTTCTCCAGTTTAGGTGAAATTTGGACCCCTAGGTATTTAGCATTGGGTACCACCCGTTCATCAGTCCATGTGATTTTCGAGTTTACCAAAATCATTGTTTTATTTTTATTGAGGGCATATCCTGCTAATTTGCCAAATTTCTGAGCCTCGAGTTCTAAAGCCTGAATAGAGCTGGCGGGATCTGTGGAGGTGATGGCAAGATCGTCGGCATATGCCAAAATTTTACAGCAATTTTGATGATAGCATACCGGAGATATGCTCTCGTTTTTTTCTATCTGTTTGATAAAGGGGTCCAGGTATAGAGCAAACAGCAAGGGGGAGCAGGGACAACCCTGTCTCGTCCCTCGAGATATGTTAAAAGAGTCTGTAAGTAGTCCGTTTATGGGGACGCTAGCCCTTGGTTTATTATAGAGTGCCTGTATTGCCCGAATAATTTTATTTCCGAACCCCATCTTGCTCATAACTTTCCACAGATATCGCCAGGACACTCGATCGAAAGCCTTTTCGGCGTCGAGTAAAATGAGTGACATTGGGTCTCCAGCGACCTGTGCGGCGTCAAATAGAGTGATCACTCTTCTAACGTGTTCGGTAGTTCCTTTCTTGGGAATGAACCCGTGTTGCCAATCAGATACTAGAGATTCCACTATTTGAGAAATCCTAGAGGCTTTTACTTTGGAAAAAATTTTGGAGTCGCTATTGATGAGGGTAATGGGCCTATAAGAACTCATGTCCAAAGGGGATTTATCTTTCTTTAGAAAGATAGAAATCCTGGCATGAGCCCATGAGTCCGGTGGAAGAGCCCCATTGAAGATGGATGATATTATGTCCGAAAATATTGTTTTAATTTGTGGAGCAAAGATTTAAAAAAATTCTGTGGGGATGCCGTCTGGACCAGGGGCTTTCCCATCTGGTAACCTTGTGAGAGCTTCCTGGATTTCCTCCCAGGTAGGAGTTCGGTCTAAGGACTCACTAACCATGGGGTTGAGTTGCCTCAATTCGCACTCGCTAAGATAACTAGAGATTTCGCTGTCTAGGGTATCTCCCCCGGAGCAGATTTCCTCAGTATATAGTTTAGAATAATATTCCTGAAATCCCTTCCGGATAAGAGAAGGGTCTGTAGTTTCAGCGCCAGAGGGGAGTTTAATTGCGTGTATTTCGCTGTTAGATACCTGCTGTCTTGTCCTAACAGCAAGATGGTGCCCAATACTATCACTGCACTCGTAGCTTTTTACCCTAGTGGCAGCCCACTTGGCTGCGATTTTTTCCATGTAAACACTGCCTATTTCTGCCTTGGCAAGTATTGCTTCCTCTTGAATAGATTGACAATCCAATCCTGCATGTATTGATTGCGTTAGTTTAATCTCAATGTTCCTTAGTTTGTCCTGTAGCTCGCTAATACGTTTTCTTTCCATAAAGTTTTGCTGAAAAGAAAATCTCAGGGTCTCACCTCTGATCCCCGCCTTTAGAGTATCCCACACTGTCATTTGAGAGGCAGTGCCGTTGTTGATTTCCAGGAATTCCTGGATCCAACCCTGCATATGAACTACATAGCTATTATCCTGTAGTAGTGCTTTCTCAAAGCTCCACTTTATGGGTTCCTTCTGTGGTAATACCCCTTTTAGCGTGACTATAAGTGGATTGTGGTCGGATAAAAAACGGGGTGCTATTTCAATTGTGAAATTGTTCATTAATGAGGCGGAAATAAGAAAGTAGTCTAGTCTGGCTAGGGTTTTGTGTGGGGCCGAATAAAACGTATATGCGGGCTGGGTGGGATTTTTGTTAGCCCACCCATCAATTAGGCCGTGGGTCTGCATGAGGTTGTTCAGAGCTTGACAAACTTTGGGTTTCCTGCCTTTATATTTTTGTGTTGAGTTTGAAGCCCAATTGCTAGGTAGGTGGATATTAAGATCCCCACAGAGAACTATAGGGGTGGGCCAATGTGCTAACTCCCCAGATACTAGATTGATAACCCCGGGTTCGTCGAGGTTACTTCCATATACTGAGCAGAGAGTGATAGAAGAATTATTGGGAAGTACAATCTCTGAGATAACCCACCTCCTTAGCTCCACGAACACTCATGACTGGGTAAAGGAAAAACGTGGAGATTGAAGCTTCTTTATTTCCTGTCACTGATTTCTGTGATTTCCCTCTCCCAGTGAACCGCCGGGTCAGGATGATTAATGTCAGGAAAATTAACTTTCCGCCGAGTGCCTCTCTCCAAGTTGAGAACTGCGAAGGGGAGGCAAGAGTGCATCCACCAGGGCTCGCTCCCGTTACTGCTCCGCCCTGATAAAGACAAACGGCGTAGGCAAGAGAGAGAAGGCAAAGAAGCTCCGAGTGCGCCTGAAGAGAGCTCGCCCCCTCGCTCTCTGTTGTTGCTGTACTGTGTAGTCTGCACCTTTTCGCCGCAGACCACGAGTCAGGCCATCGCTGTCTCCACCTCGGAGAGAAGTGTTGCCGTGCACCGTTACCGAGCATTTTGACGCAGGGCAGCTAGCCGATCAGTTCTGCCTGCGTGACTGGTGTGCGCAGCCAGACAGCGCAGCGCTCACGCTGTCACCATCTTTGCTCCGTGCTTTCTCAACATCTGACTACTACTTCCTGAAGTACATTTCAAGAGCATTTTCACTGACAAATTAAACTTCTTTTTGAAAGGTAAGAAGTTATTTTAAAAATTTGAAATGAGAACTATGTTATGGTAATTTGTGAAAACGTTTTCAGATAGTTATATACTGTCCCTCTGTAAGAGTTAGAGATTGAGATAGGCTTCTCTGTTATAATTATGGATTGAGTTAGGCTTCTATGGTATAATTATGAATTTACTTAGTCTTCATCACAGGCACTTTGTAATAGTTCTACTTCCTGCCTGAATCCATACAGTGCCCAAAGATAACTTCACTGTTAAAAACTCACAAGTACCTGCCTAAACTTTAACCCAACAGTAACCTATCTCTACTGATACATTTTTATTTTTTATACAGTTTACAGCAAGAAAATGGAAGCACAACAGAAAGAAAATAATATTTCCTTTCAAATAAATATTGAAAACAATCCAAATGAAGAAAAGGATGAAAATGACTTTTTGGATGACACATTAGACGAAGAATTAATTGAATGTGTAGAAGAATATGAATCATGGAATGAAAAGTAGGACATACCTGCTGAACTGATGTTACAAATTCTTTTAGATTTTGAAAAATCTGAACAATAAATTTAAATTTTAAAATTTAAAATTGTTTGAGATATTATTCTTTTTTATATGTCAATTATGAAATAGTACCAAAAATAGATGTAATATAAAGTGAGACTTAAAATATACTGTACAACTTTTTTGTGTTACATAGTAAGTTTGCTCATAGTTACTTCCTTTCTCTAACTATATTATCTCCAATGTGTATTTAACATCTCTTTATCATCTCCTGCCTCCATATTGTTTCGGCTTTCCAGACAGACTATGGTATGAATTCCATATACCACAATAACTTCTGAAACAACTTGCAAGATATCTACAAAGGAGACGGCGTTTATTTATTTTTAGACTCTGCATTGGTACCTACATGTTGCTACGTAAATAAAAAAAACGAAAAAAAACAACAAAACGAACAATCAATAAACATACAATATTTAAAAAGTCTATCATTCTTGTTTCCTTATAGTACGCTCCCCGGACCGCTTTCCCGTGCACGTACCGGGCGCACCCCACGCAAAAAAACAATTTTTCTTTTTTT
Source organism: Lissotriton vulgaris (assembly GCF_964263255.1). Lineage (NCBI taxonomy): Eukaryota > Metazoa > Chordata > Amphibia > Caudata > Salamandridae > Lissotriton > Lissotriton vulgaris. The sequence continues at coordinate 1,398,931,351 of NC_141695.1, forward strand.
TTGCCCCGCGGGGCCCTTTTAAAGCCTCCACATCAAACCTAGGGGGTCAGGGAGGATCTACTATGCCCCCTTATGGTCATTTGCCCCTTCGTTTTGGCCTCCTCTTTTCTCTCGATCCTACCGAGAGACAAGATGGCAGCCGCTCCGGACTGTTTAGAATGTTGACAGACACCGGAGAGCCAATCAGCTTCGCTTCGCAAAGTTCTGTTACGCGAAAAGTACGCGAACCGGAGCGCTACCCGGGACGCTGTCACAGATATATCTGTTTTTTAAAACGTTCATTTCTCAAAATCCACTGGAGCGCATATATTGAGACCCAGCAAAGGCACATTGGGCTTACAGTCCCTACAATTTTGCCAAGTTTCGTGCAAATCCATTCAGCCGTTCGAGCTAAAAGTGAGGCCAAACGCCCTATGGAAAAATGAATGGGAAAAACGCGTTTTGGGACCCCCCTTTTTACTCGGCCCCCCTTGATGAAACCCCCCCAAATTTTCAGGGGCTGCTCAAAAACAAAATGTGCCATTTTCCTGAAAATTTCAGCCGATTCCGTCCACAAACGCCAAAGTTATTAGACATAGAATTTTCAAAAGTCCCATAGAGAAAGAATCCTAACTATATATACCTACTGGCGACCGCCAGTAGGTAATATATATATTAGGACCTATTTTCCATAGGAAACCTGCAATATTCTATTCCCAATATCTTTGGCGCCGATTGACGAATATTCACGAAATTTTCAAAACCTATGGGGGGCTCCGGTCTGCTCCTATCCTGAAAGTTTGGGGGTGATTCATCAAGCAGGGGCCATGAAAAAAGGGGGGTCGCAAAACGCATTTTCCCCATGTTAATTTCCATAGGACGATTAGACACGGCTACAGCCCGAACCGCTGAACGGAATTACACCAAATTTGGGAAAATGGTAGGGTCGGGTACGCAGCTCACGCTTTTGGTTAAATGTTGTAAATCCCTCCAGTAGTTCCTGAGAAAATCAAAAGAAAAATAATATATATAGCTGGGCGGAGCATAGCCACACATCTCATCGTGAGATCTGATTGGCTGTCAGCACTTCATCCAAAAAGTGTTGGCAGCCATCTTGGGACCAATATACATGATAGCACCTCATCGAAAAGCATTGCAGTTAATAGGTTTTAGGACATAAGTTACATTATAAATCATTTGTTGATGGTACCATACTCATTTTAGGAATTATGGTGTGTTCTAAGGTGATTTTACCATGTGAAAAAGCCTTCTGCTGGGATATCATGAATCATGTTTGAAAGAAAACTATCGTCTCATGCTTTTCCCACAGTGGTTTGGAAGGGGATCTATAAGCTAAACTGAAAGCATATTTTCTGTAAATTCACATCATCTTTCTCAGTCATGTGAGAATGAAGTCTGACATTCTCAGTAAAACATGTACATCCAACAAGGACAGAGACTGTCAGTTGATTCCTTTGTGTTCTACTGCAGCTTCCCAGAGTGCTCTAAAGAACAACTAGAGCGCTAACAATCCTACTTATTACAAAGTTATGGCACACCTGAAGCCATCTTGATTGGAATAAAGTGGTAACTCTTAAAACATTTAATTTAAAAAACATTTGGATTTGGATTATCATGTCCTATACTTTGGAATTTTAAAAAGACTGACTTTGAGGATGCTATAAATTGCTCAAGTCCATGGATGCTGCTGGGAACGCCCCCAGAAACACCAATTGCGCACCCCTTTAACGCAGGACACTGCGTTAAAGGGACTGATATTTATCAGCAGGATTACGCCACAAAAAGTGGCTTAGTCCTGCCTGATAAATATCACTCAGTCTTCTGCGCCACCAGAACATCAAAAAAAGTGATGTTCCGGAGGCGCAAGGGGCTCGTAAATAAGGCCCCATAGGTTTCACACTCGTTATAGTTAGGAATTAGCATTTAAAAAACCTTTGAAATTCAAAGTAACCACACATTATATATAGTAAGACTCTACAAATTAGTCAAGGAAACAATCAATGACACTGTTACTAAATCCACCATCCACACATTTATATTTATATATCCACTCATTCTTCAATGCAAAACTAGTGTATTTATAATGCATATTTAAATATCAAAGCAAACCACATTCACTGGATGATGTCATCAGTGATGTCATCAGTGATGTCATCAATGATGTCACTGACCATGTCATGAATGATGTAATATGTGACATCATCAGCAGTGGATTGCGGGCGCACGAGTTATAGTGAGTACAACTAACTATAACGGGGGAATTTCAATGGTTTTGTATGAGTAAAATGTCCAGCTAACTATAACTGTTGTGAAACCTATGGTTTTTTAAGTGAATATATATATATAAATAGAGAGAGAGAGAGAGAGAGAGAGAGAGAGAGAGATATAGATATATATATATAGATAAATCCGTCAGTCCTGTGCTTCACTCGTCGTCCTCAGCACAAAAGGTACGGACACGGACCAAAGTTTCAGAATGCAATTATTTTATTCATGCAATTCCAGTCGCCATAACGTTTCGGCTCCAAGGAGCCTTGATCACATGACAACGTGTGAACATAAAAAACCCATAATTAAAGTGCCCGTGCATACACATTCGTAGGTCACATGGCATAGACACTGAAGACAGAGTAAGTACTAATCATCAATAAAGTGCATAATATATGTTAAAATTTAAAACATATATATATTTATATGTTTTATTTTGACACGCCACGCATGGAATAATGCGTATGCCCATCTGTGGGCTTAACCACATTATAATATCCTATGCATATTGCCATTCGTGTTACATATACCATACACACTACAAGATGGCCGCACCTATTCCATGCGAGGTGCAAGTCCCCTTGTTTATGTCCAAGCCTAACTGAAAGTGGGTGTGATTATGATTTGTTTATAACTATGTCGGAAGCAAACAAAGTGCATCACACACTGACGAAGGCAGACCGCCGAAACGCGTCTGTGTGCACCCCCCCGCTAAATAAAATCTAGCGCGTTGGAAATCTTCACCTCGAGTGCTGTCTTGTTCTTTCCGTGAGTTGGAGGGATTTGGAGCGTTATATATATATATATATATATTCAATGAAAAAACCATTGGTTTTAGGCCATATATAGTTAGGGATTTGCATTTACAAAACCTTATTTTACTCGCATAAAACCATTGAAATTCCATATATAGTTATAAGCGCTAACTATATATCGCGCACCCGCAATCCACTGCTGATGATGTCACATATTACATCATTCATGACATGGTTAGTGACATCACTGATGACATCACTGATGACATCTCAAATGACATCACTGATGACATCACTGAAAACATCTCATTTGACATGACTGATAACATCACTGATGATATCATTCATGTGATAATACGATGAACCTCTTCAGACTCTAATATAACCTTAGATACAATCAGTGTAAACAGACACTCACAGACTGTCACTCATCCATGGAGTTACTCACACACCTAGTCAGTCATGCAAAGAATCAATCACACCTCCATTTCCTCAACTATACAGTTATACAAAATTTACTTATTCAAACATATACTAACACATATTTACTCTATTATACAATCCCTGATACAAGTTCACAATGATCCATACAGCCACTCACACATTCACTGGCTCTTATGCACAGTTATTTATATATGTCAACTCTCACATGTACTGTGTTTTACATATGTACTTACTTTGACATGTAGCACTGAGATATCCATTCACTCTCCAATGCACTCATGCACACAGTCAACCGCCCATACAGCTGTTTCCACATGCACTTTTGAAACCATACATCTAGTGAATCAACTGCTCACACATCTATGCACAGAGTCATACACCTCCCAGCCACCTACACACACACTCAGTATCCCATACAAATACTTGGGCAACCAATCAATAACCCATATAGTTACTCATATAGCTACTTATCAACACATGCAACAGTTTACAGAACAACAGACATAATGATGTACAAATTAAGACAGTTTAGTCACTAACCCATGCACTCAGTGAGACACATTTAATCACTCACTCATACAGTCAGTCATGCACCTACTAAATCCTTCATCCAGACACTTATATATCCACTCATTCTTCAATATGTAAGAGATATTTTAACTTTACAGAAACATACAGTCACTGCATGTTGTCATCAGTGATGTCATCAGTGATGTCATTTGAGATGTCATCAGTGATGTCATCAGTGATGTCACTAACCATGTCATGAATGATGTAATATGTGACATCATCAGCAGTGGATTGCGGGTGCGCGATATATTGTTAGCGCTTATAACTATATATGGAATTTCAATGGTTTTATGCGAGTAAAATAAGGTTTTGTAAATGCAAATCCCTAACTATATATGGCCTAAAACCAATGGTTTTTTCATTGAATTTTCAAGGTTTTGTAAATGCAAATTCCTAACTATATATCCACTATAACCTATGGTTTTTTCTGTGAATTTCATTGGTTTTTTAATAGCAAATATGAAAAGCTTTAAAATGTCAAGTACGTGATAGATAAAAAATGTTCGTATTTATGCACGCTGATGTGCTTTGAACGCTGCACCCCCCCCCCCTCCCCTCTTTTGTCTTAGTAGTACTCTCTCTTTGCAGATAGTGAACGGTAGTTAACGCAAGCCTTTGCCCCCGTTGTAATCCGTCGTGCCTGCTTGTCTCTCCATTTGATTGATTGTTGTCCAAGCATTTACTGTTTTAGAATTGGTTCTCTTTGGATCATTCTCTATTTACAAACAAGCACAAAGTCGCAATACTCTGTTTAGTCTTTGCAGATAGTGAAAAATCGTGTAAAAAAAAATAAAAGTAATCGAGCAAAATCAGTAGGCCACTAATTGGATCTCTTTTTGACCTTGCTAAAATAGAAATATTAGGAACAACCCTTCATGAGAAATACGAAAATAGTGAGATGAACTGAGCTCCACACCATGAGGGCTGCAAGACAGCTCGGCTCCATCACCCATCCCGCACAAAATAACGACAAACCCTATGCAAATATTAAAAATATAGACAACACACCAGCAAAGAAACAGGGTAAAACATTTTATTAAAAAACTATTTACATAACGTTGGTTTATAAGATGATATCAGTAGTGGACCGATGTGTGAATAGATCAAAAGCAGCACAAGGCTCCAAGATCCGGATGGCAAGCTCCTGGATGTTGGGTGCCATAGTTTAGAGTTCTGAATTTGAGCCTTTTTCAATGCCTGTGCTTTGTTGAATCAAAATGGCGGCTTGACACAAAGCTGACTCAAGCGTTGCTACTGATGCTATGCAGACCAAAACTGGTTTTCAGTTTGTACATTTTTCTAGATTTTTCAATCCAAGTTTGGTTGACTTTGTAGAACGATGGCTTCAAATTTTCAACATACGGTGTGGTGGCGCTGACTGGGAGGGGGCGCTTCGCTCCTGCCCCCTCCCCAAGTAAGATTTTCATACGTGAAAGTACGTTAATGGTTTTGGTCCCTGAGATGCTTCGATGTCACTGCCATTCTCAAATAGCATAAGTTCTGGATGTTGGGTGCCATAGTTAAGAGTTCTGAGCAGTGCTTGTTATACTGTCTGAAGCTTATTTCCACCTACTGCAGCTTCACTATTCTCAAAGTAAGTGAGTGTCGTTTGTGGACCTGACTGCATTAGAAAACAATGTGATATGTTAGCTTCCTAAACAGCTTGACGGAGGCCCCTGAGGGGCGGTGTGATGGCCATGGACTCGGAGAAGACGCTTGGCTCCGACACCCTCCCCAAGTCTTATAGCACTGGTGTAGCCTGAGATCGCCCCCGACATAGGCGGCCGGCTCCCGGGGTCCGGCGGAACTTTTTGCCTTTTGATGACTCTTCAATTCTGGACCTTGTCCCACAATCCGTTTGACCTGAAGACAAGCTGTAGTGGGGCGCCCCTTTACCGTTTTAGTTGCCATTCCGCCCGCTTTTGCTACACTGTGCCTCTTCCGCCATTCAGCTGTTTACCGCCCGCTCTTGCGACTACAGCGTCTCGCTCATCATGTAGTTGAGTTGCTCCCGCTCTTGCAGTGCAGCGATAGGCGGCTGCCACAGGACTCTCAAAATGGCGGCCGGCTCTTCGGTTTTGGGCCTGGTCCACTAAAATGGCCCTGGGACACCTTGGAACTCGGATGCTTCCCTGATAGGGCTTGGGTCCCATTCTCGAAAAGCGTCCCCTCAGCCGTGAAGATTCTACAAAAGTCTTGGGGGCCTCCGACTCCCGCAGGCTTCTGGTGGGGAGCGGCTGCCATGATTGCTCGTGGAATGGCCACGACGGAGCTACGAGATGGTAGTGGTCTCATGCTGACGCCAGCTTTAGTCTGAAACATCCAGAAACACTGTAGACTACCAATTCGATCAGTTCCGGTAGCGCCCCAACATGACCCGGAAGAGAAGAACTTGCCCTCCCCTCTTTGACTGATGGTTCTTGTTGCCTGTCCCCTCTGTTGTCATTTAACAGAACTTTTTGGACTGCTGAAAGGGGTTGTGTTCTGAACGCTGGTTGGTGGAGACATTTTGACTATATTCTTGACCTACGTTGTCGCGTAATGCGTTATATGACACGCCGCGTTAGCGCAGCCGGAAGTGATCCGAGGCGCGGCGCGCAGCGCGTAACGTAAGCATAACAGGTCATGTGACTTGTTAATAAAACTTTTCATTGGTTCATTTTACTTTTGTTAATTTAATGATGAAAAGCTTGGTCATATGACCTAAAAATTACGCTTTTTATTGTTTTCGAACAATATTTTTTTTTCAAACATATGTTATAATATTCCAGGCTAATGTACTTTCCCGGAAAATTTACAACTGTCTTGCAAGTAAAATATATTCCTTTTTCGAGAAAAAGGGCGTTTCTTCCTTCCATGACGGAACCGTTGAGTAAAAGAGATTCGGCCTGCTGTCTTAGTCGCCGATACGCCTGATTATCAGATTCTTATCGATCACTTTATGTTGCAGACATGAAAAACACAACTGCCCTTGACCATTTATCTTTACTGCGTTCCTACATATTATACCCTTTATCCGTCATGTAATTGGACTGCTTTATTTCACTTGCCTTTTACTGATTCGAAAACAGTGACTAAAAGTAAAAACTTTACCAATGTAAATACTACTACCGTGTTTTGTTTTAAAAACCTTTATTGTGAAAATGTCAGTATACAAATACGGGCCTATAACCACGTGGGCCGGCCACGGAGCAAACTGAAATCGTATATGATGAGGAGACATTTACACTGTAGAGGAACGTAACGAGCGGGCCATTAGGTTGCAAGAACTAAGGTGTCTAGCAGTTGCGGAATCGGTGGACATACATTTTGTAATTAAAATAGGACAGGGCCACTTACAATAACATTTTCTAGATATACATTTGCGGGCAAGGAGTTACGAGTCCCATTTATACCGGCGCCATTTTGGGCGAGGCCGGGCAGGTCCAAGATATAGTCAAAATGTCTCCACCAACCATCGGCCAGACCAGAACCCCTTTCGCCCTTTATGCTACAAGATGGTGTCTTCCATTCAGAAAATATTGTTGGCAGCATTTTGAAAGGAAACAGAAACAGCCGTTCTCCTAGTGAGTTTCACATTGTTACATTTAGGAAGAATATTGAAGAGTAGTATGTGGAAAATCTGAAGCCATTTTTCTACAAACTCTCAATCAGACTTGGATGGAAAAAAAAAACCTGAAGAATGTACAAACTGAAAACCAATTTTTGTCTGTATAGCATCAACAGTAACGCTTGAGTCAGCTTTGTGTCAAGCCGCCATTTTCATTCACTCAATAGCGTCCCCCTACACACATTCAGGGACCTGGTCGTGTCTTCAGATGAAACGGATTGTAGGAAAAGAAGCAGAAAGGAAAAGGAAAAAAGTTCCGCTGGACACCACCTTGGGCAATAGTGAAGCTGCAAAAGGTGCAAATAAGCTTCAGACAGTCTTCAACTTACTCTGATTCTTATAATAAACTTCAGATAGTCTTACAAGCACTGCTCAGAACTCTCAACTGAGGCACTCAACATCCAGGACTTGCCATTCGGATCTTGGCGCCTTGTGCTGGTTCCGACCTATTCACACATCGGTCCACTACTGACATCACCTCATAAGCCAACGGGGCACCCCACGCCGACTTTCGGCGCAGCATTGTAGGATGGCCACACCAGTGCGGCAACTTGCTGGACACAACATCGGGGCCATCCAGATCTCGGCGCGTTCGACTCACTGTACCGCAACAGTGACCGCAACTCAGCTGGACACGCCGTCTTTCGGCGCAGCATTGTAGGATGGCCACACCAGTGCGGCAATTTGCTGGACACCACCTCGGTGCCATCCGGATCTCGGCGCGTTCGAGTCACTGTACCGCAACAGTGACCGCAATTCAGCTGGACACGCCGTCTTTCGGCGCAGCATTGTAGGATGGCCACACCAGTGCGGCAATTTGCTGGACACCACCTCGGTGCCATCCGGATCTCGGCGCGTTCGAGTCACTGTACCGCAACAGTGACCGCAATTCAGCTGGACACGCCATCTTTCGGCGCAGCATTGTAGGATGGCCACACCAGTGCGGCAATTTGCTGGACACCACCTCGGTGCCATCCGGATCTCGGCGCGTTCGAGTCACTGTACCGCAACAGTGACCGCAACTCAGCTGGACACGCCGTCTTTCGGCGCAGCATTGTAGGATGGCCACACCAGTGCGGCAATTTGCTGGACACCACCTCGGTGCCATCCGGATCTCAGCGCGTTGTGCTGCCTTCGGCCTATTCGCACATCGGTCCGCTACTGACGCCGCCTCACGTGCCAACGGATTTTCTACGCTTTTTGTAGCCCTATGCCGCATAACAGGTCATGTGACTTGTTTATAAAACTTTTCATTGGTTCATTTTACTTTTGGTTTCCTAAAGATGGAAGGCTTGGTCATATGACCTAAAAATAACACTTTTCATTGGTTTAGAAAATTTTTTTTTCCCAAACGATGAAAGCCCCACCTTGTTTCTGGATCATTCAGACTGAAGCTGGCATCAGCATGAGAGCACCACCATCTCGTGGCTCCGTCGTGGTCATTCCGCGAGCAATCATGGCAGCCGCTCCCCACCGGAAGCCTGCGGGAGTCGGGGGCCCCCAAGACTTTTGTAGAATCTTCACGGCTGAGGGGACGCTTTTCGAGAATGGAGCCCAAGCCCTAGCAGGCAAGCGTCCGAGTTCCAAGGTGTCCCAGGGCCATTTCAGTGGACCAGGCCCAAAACCGAGGAGCCGTCCGCCATTTTAAGAGCCATGTGGCAGCCGCCTATCGCTGCACTGCAAGAGTGGAAGCAACTCAACAACATGGTGAGCGAGACGCTGTAGCCGCAAGAGCGAGCGCAACTCAGCTAGATGGCCGCCACCTGGGGAGGCCCGTTCACGCCGCCTCCCCCACCCCCGGGCCGCCGCACGCCAATTTTCGGAGCAGCATTGTAGGATACCAAAACCAGTGCGGCAGTTTACTGGACATCACCTGGGTGCCTGTCGTACATGTTGTGTCAGCCATGTGACACTGGACACAGTCCCATCAACATCTCAACGCGTTCTGCTGCCTTGGGACTATTCGCACAACAGACCGCTACTGACGAGGCCTCCCCCCGCACCACCCGGGACGCCCCACGCTGTTTTTCTGTGCTGCATTGTAGGATCCCAAAACCAGTGCGGCACCCAGGCGACATCACCTGGGTGCCGTCCAGAACTCTGCACGTTGTGCTGCCTTGGGACTATTCGCACAAAAGACAGCTTCTGACCATTGTTGCTTTTTGTGTTGAAATTTTTTTAAATGTTTTTAGTTTTTGTTCCGTTCGTTATAGTTAATAGTTAATAAAGTTTTATAATCTTACTTTGTTGGAGTGTTATCTATTTTTTTTAAAACGGGTGAATGGGGCCTTGAATCGGTTTATTGTCATGTGTGGGCTTTGGAAGTGTGCTGCTGCAGGATCGGACATTTCAAACTCAAATGCACGTTCTTTTTCTTACCTTTCCGAAGCATGGAGCGCAATAGCAGGCAGAGAAAGGGTGATGCACGTGTTGAACACTACCTGACCTGGCAAGTTGCTGGCAGTGCCCCCCCCCCCGCCCGCTCCTGAAAGAGGACACACACACACCGCCGCCCCGAGTACTTCACAAATCTTTAAAAGACCATGCGCTTGTTCATGAGGCTTAAATGGTTTATCACCTCTTCTAGAACCCCTGCATCGACCCTCTGACGTTTCCTGGAAAAATTACCATGTAACACAATACCAAGCCCTGTCAGCTGAAACCCCCAAGGAATCGTGGGGCATATTATCAAGGGGGTTTATCTCCGCTTTTTTGGCTTTAAAAGCCAAGAAAGCGGAGATAAAAATATCTCCCTATTACCAAGCTGTCGCTAACACCAGTTAGTGACAGCTAAAAGGAGATAGCGACCATCTTGGGCCCCGCTTTGCATGTCAGTGATACTTATCACTAATGACATGCAAAGTGGCGTGCCAAGATGTTAGCGACTGGAAACAGTCCCTAACATCGCTATCTTCTATTACCAACTTTTGGAGATATTCGCGCTAAGCGCGAATATCTCCAAAATCTAACACCTGCCCTGAGTAGTTCTTAGCCATGTTATCCAATGGGAGGTGGATAACATGGCTAAGAGCATTTGCTCGATAATACATGAATATCGCTGACTTTTCTGCGATAATAGCAAGGTTTATCTGCGATAAAAATCGCCGATGTGCGGCGATAATTTTTGTCTCTAAACAAGTTAGAGACAAAAATTATCGCTAGTTGTTCGTAATATGCCCCCGGGTTTTTGCTTGCAGAAATCGGGAGGCGGGAGACTAGCACTGAAATCAGTAGTCACACGCCTGAATCGGGAGGGTTGGCATGTCTGAATTCTCTACAGCTGGGGCCATAAACTACATCCGCAGGGGTAGGTGATAGCCTAGGTCCGGCCTGGACAATCGGACACAGAGGAAGAGGAGTGTCAGAGGGTGCGGTAGTGAATAGGGTGAAAGAGATGTGTCGGGAGGGCACAGGGTGGGATTCTCAGAGAAGAGCAGCGCAGATGGGGGGAAGTATATGGCCCATGCATGAAAGAGAGAGCGGGGATGACCAGTGCGTGGGGGAGATGCTTGCGAGGGTGGGGAGCCATGCTGAGGATCGGCGGCGTGCAGAGAGTGGGCCTGGTCAAGGCATCTAAAATGGCTGCCGTGCACGACAAAATTGTGGCATTGGACAAAAAGGCAAGATGGCGCAGACAATGTTTTTCAATAAGGATTCATTTATAACAAAATATTTACTCGCAGTGACAAAATGGTGGTCAACACTTCCTGATTTCCATCGAATCGAACGTTAACAAACGTCACGCAGCAAAAAAAAAAAAAAAAAAAAAAAAAAGCTCACGCACAGAGCAGTTTTTAACCATGTTATCCAATGGAAGGTGGATAACACGGCTAAGAGCATTTGCTGGATAATGCATGAATATCGCTGACTTTTCAACGATATTCATGCATTGTGGCCGATGTGCGGCGATAATTTTTGTCTCTAAACAATTAAAACGAAGCACAAAATGGCGAATTCCCGTTTCGCTACCAGTTTGCGGCCCAGTTCGCGGCCCGTGAAGCGCTTCTACCGTGAAAAATCATTTTTTTTTTCTTTTCCCCACGGGACCCTTTAATAACCCCAACAACATTCCTAGGGGGTCAAGAGGGGGATACCTTGCCCCCTTTCATTAAATTCCCCTTTCGTTTTTCACCTCTTCTTCTCTCTCGATCCTACCGAGAGACAAGATGGCGGCCGCTCCGGACTGTCACGCAGCAAAAAAAAAAAAAGCTCACGCACAGCCGCTGGAAGAGATGTATCAACATATATCAGCCTCCTCAGCCACCCACCCTCAGGAAACATAGGGGATTAGGATACGTCTCCCACACCCCCTTATACCTAATAATTTAATTAACGAAGCACAAAATGGCGAATTCCCGTTTCGCTACCAGTTTGCGGCCCAGTTCGCGGCCCGTGAAGCGCTTCTACCGTGAAAAATCATTTTTTTTTTCTTTTCCCCACGGGACCCTTTAATAACCCCAACAACATTCCTACGGGGTCAAGAGGGGGATACCTTGCCCCCTTTCATTAAATTCCCCTTTCGTTTTTCACCTCTTCTTCTCTCTCGATCCTACCGAGAGACAAGATGGCGGCCGCTCCGGACTGTTTAGAATGTTGACAGACACCGGAGAGCCAATCAGCTTTCTGCGCGCAAAGTTCCGAAACGCGAAAAGTAAGCGAACCGGATCGCTGCCCGGAGCGCTGTTACAGATATATATCTTAATTTAAACGTTAATTTCTCAAAATCCACTGAAGCACATATATTGAGACCTAGCAAAGGCACATCGGGCTAACAGTCCCTACAATTTTGCCAAGTTTCGTGCAAATCCATTCAGCCGTTCGAGCTAAAAGTGAGTCCAACCGCCCTATGGAAATTAACATGGGAAAAACGCGTTTTGGGACCCCCCTTTTTTCTCGGCCCCCCCTTGACGAACCCCCCCCAAATTTCCAGGAGCTACTCAGAAACAAAATGTGCCATTTTCCTGAAAATTTCAGCCGATTCCGTCCACAAACGCCAAAGTTATTAGACATAGAATTTTCAGAAATCCCATAGGGAAAAAATCCTAACTATATATACCTACTGGCGACCGCCAGTAGGTAATATATACATATATATATATATATATACATATAAATATTTAAAATGAATATCCATATAAGAGCAGGTCAAGAAAGTTGGCTAAAAATATTGTTAATATCACACTAAAATCCAGTATTTACAGATTTCCAAATTGCAAAATTAGCCAAAAAGAAAATCAATATGTTTCTCTCATGTGCAAAGAAGCATACATTTACATCATGACAATCCTAGGTTGAATCTTGCGTTAAATCCCGTTCGTAATTACTCATTAATGTCGCAGTTGCAATGCATCATGTTAAAACTAATAAGTGCAACTAGAACCTATACAGTGCAATAATAAAGTTCCAAAGGGCAAACTAATAAAAACACATAATATAAGCGAGGCATTTGGTAGACTGAGCCCAGTCATACCTAGACCAACTCATGTAAATTAAGAACTTTAAATAGTGACTCAGAGAAACTACAGCATAATGAATGGGGATCCAGCAGTAAATAGAAAATAAGGATCAAATTAGATCATAGTCAGAAACACTTCATGGATGGGTCACACATAGAGCCAGGAACAACAATTTTAATAGATTTCAATCATGGTCCATCATATCAAAAATAGTTCTTTGCATACTCAAAATTGCCATGTAGCTAACAGGGTGTGTCCACAATAGGCCAGGTTGCTGTAAACAGTAGGGGAGATATATGTTAGAACATATTTGTCAATAAAACAATAAATATTATCAAACGGTTAAAATGCCTATGTACAACTAGACCAGATGTGTAAAAATACATAGATAAAAGATCACCAGTGATTTCAAACCAAATTTTAATATAGGCTAGTATGTAGGTCCTCTGTAAGGTTCAGCCTCCCTGGCTGCTTGGTGTCGAGTTGGAGTATATATTTTGTTTCCAACTTGCTGAGTTTTGACTCCCTGTTACCTCCCCGTCTACTGGCATTGACAGCATCAATTTCCTAGTATTTAAGACCTTTGTTATCACTTTGGTGATGTTCTCTAAAGTGCCTGCCCACAGGATATGTATTATCTTGGTTAGCAATGGCCCTAAGATGTTGTAGGATCCACTTATGAACAGCAAGTTTAGTACTACCTACATATTTCAGTGAACATAGACACTGCAAAATGTCGACAGAATACTCAGTTTTACACGTGAGTACTTTGTCTATCCGATGCTCTTTAGGGCTAAAACCATCAGTATAAGATTTTTTATTAATCCTGTGGGTACAATATTTGCAGGTCTTACATTTAAAGAACCCACTATGGGTTTGTAACCAAGTGGTCTTTTCAATAACCTCAGGGTTGATATTAACCAGCTTGTCCCTCATAGAGGGAGCCCGGCTAAATGTAATGGATGCCTTTTTGGGAAGGGTTGCTCCGATAACTGGGTCATTGAGAATGATGGGCCAATTACTGTTAATGATCCTCCGAAGTTCGCTGTGTTGTTTATTATAACCCACAATTACTCTAAACGGAGTGACCTGATTCATGGTTTGGGTCTGCAAAACCGGGTATTCAGGATCGATGGTTGTGGTGGATACCGTACTGACATCATATTTCTTTAGTAGGACATCACGGCTAACTAGCATAGATTTAGATCTAGCGTTGTCAATGGTCTGGTTAGAGTAGCCCCTTTCCAGGAATCGATTTTTACTGGCTTCCTGGGCTTGATTCAGATCACGGTTATTGCTACATACATATATATATATATATATATTCACTGAAAAAACCATAGGTTATAAACCATATATAGTTAGGGATTAGCATTTACAAAACCTTATTTTACTCGCATAAAACCATTGAAATTCCATATATAGTTAGTTGCACTAACTATATATCGCGCACCCGCAATCCACTGCCGATGATGTCACACATTACATCATTCATGACATGGTCAGTGACATCACTGATGACATCACTGATGACATCTCAAATGACATCACTGATGACATCACTGATGACAACATCCACTGACTGTATGTTTCTGTAAAGTTAAAATATGTCTTACATATTGAAGAATGATTGGATGTATAAGTGTCTGGATGAAGGATTTAGTAGGTGCATGACTGACTGTATGAGTGAGTGATTAAATGTGTCTCACTGAGTGCATGGGTTAGTGACTAAACTGTCTTAATTTGTGCATCATTATGTCTGTTGCTCTGTAAACTGTTGCATGTGTTGATAAGTAGCTATATGAGTAACTATATGGGTTATTGATTGGTTGCCCAAGTATTTGTATGGGAGACTGAGTGTGTGTGTGGGTGGCTGGGAGGTGTATGACTCTGTGCATAGATGTGTGAGCAGTTGATTCACTAGATGTATGGTTTCAAAAGTGCATGTGGAAACAGCTGTATGGGTGGTTGACTGTGTGCATGAGTGTATTGGTGAGTGAATGGATATCTCAGTGCTACATGTCAAAGTAAGTACATATGTAAAACACAGTACATGTGAGAGTTGACATATATAAATAACTGTGCATAAGAGCCAGTAAATGTGTGAGTGGCTGTATGGATCATTGTGAACTTGTATCAGGGATTGTATAAGAGAGTAAATATGTGTTAGTATATGTTTGAATAAGTAAAGTTTGTATAACTGTATAGTTGAGGAAATGGAGGTGTGAATGATTCTTTGCATGACTGACTAGGTGTGTGAGTAACTCCACGGATGAGTGACAGTCTATGACTGTCTGTTTACACTGATTGTATCTAAGGTTATATTAGAGTCTGAAGAGGTTCATCAAATGATCATATGAATAATGTCATCAGTGATGTGATCAGTAATGTCAAATGAGATGTCATCAGTGATGTCATCAGTGATGTCATCAGTGATGTCATCAGTGATGTCATTTGAGATGTCATCAGTGATGTCATCAGTGATGTCACTGACCATGTCATGAATGATGTAATGTGTGACATCATCGGCAGTGGATTGCGGGTGCGCGATATATAGTTAGTGCAACTAACTATATATGGAATTTCAATGGTTTTATGCGAGTAAAATAAGGTTTTGTAAATGCTAATCCCTAACTATATATGGTTTATAACCTATGGTTTTTTCAGTGAATTTTTAAGGTTTTGTAAATGCTAATTCCTAACTATATATTCTTTATAACCTATGGTTTTTTCATTGAATTTCAATGGTTTTTTGAAAGCTAATATCTGTAGCTGTAAAATGTATTCTTCTTTAAATCTTAAAATATATTTTACATGTTTTTAATACATTTTTTTAAAAAATATTTTTTTGTTCCGCTCCCAGTCCGCGAACCGGTAAACGTTCTTTTAGCGTAACTGTTACGTTAGAATGACGTTTTGCGTTGTCGCGTAATACGTCATCAGACGCGCCAAGTTAGCGGACCCGGAAGCGGACCGGAAAGCGGCGCAAAGCGCGAAACGTAAACACAGCAGGTCATGTGACTCGGTAATAACACTTTTCATTGGTTCATTTCACTTTTGGTTTCCTAATGATGTAATACTAGGTCATGTGATCTAAAATTAACACTTTTCATTGGTTTAGAACTTTTGCTTTTCCCAAATGATGAAAACCCCTCCTTCTTTCCTCACTCTGACTTTCATCTTGGTGAGAGAAAGACCCTTTTACATTCTAGAGAAATGGCTTCAGTTGTTGCTTCTGGTAGTGTTCCCCCACCACCACCTCCACCTCCTCATGGAAAGAAAGGACCACCTGCTCAACCAATCTTTGAAGAAGAAGAAGATCAGGAAGAGGAGGAAGAGCCTGAGTTTTTGCCTGAGGAGCCCAGGAGGTACAACAGAAAGGAAAACTTCATCTGGCAATTTTTTAAATTTCCAGCAGGGCAAAAGAAAGTCAACGCAAGATATGTCTTTTGCCGTATTTGCGATGAACGCCTTTCAAGGGGGACGGACAAAAAATAGAGTTTTGGAAATTTTACAATGCACAGGCACATGAGTAGGTGGCACCCAAATAATTATAGTGCTGCTCAGCTTCGGGACGAACAACAAAATCCCCCAGCAATAGCCAGAAGATCGGTCGTGCCAGAAGTTTCGGGACCAGAGGCAAGGGAGTTGATCCCGAACATTCAAATGGACATGGGGGAAGTGAAACAAGTGTGCGTGTGGTGCAATCAAATATTATGCTACCGAGAAAGTAGCATTACTCTTATAATAAGAGCAATCAAAAATCATGTATGTCCAAAACGCCCCAAAAAATAAATTCTTCTTTTTTTTGTTGCTCCTGTTGAGCCCTCTTCAATGAATCATTTTTGTTTGCCCCCTCCCCCCAAAAAATAAAAAAATTACAAAATGTTCAGAAAAAAACAAAAAAATATAAAAAATGTTCAGAAAAATAATAAAAAAAATTTAAAACAACAAAAACCAAAAAAAAAGTTCTTTTCAGAACTACCTCCCCATTATAAAAAAAAATTGGTAGAATTTTTGGAACTCTGCCAAGCTCTATTTTTTTTAGTTCGCTCCCAGTTCGCACTCCGGTACGCGAACCAGGAGCGAACCAAAAAAATGTTTTAAAAAAAAACCAGTAAGTATAAGGAAAGGAAACAGACAGTTATGTTACAAGAAAGACAGCTATAGGGAGTAAAGAAAAGATACTGTTACCCGCAATTCACTTCTGATCATGTCATATATTACATCATTTTTTACATGGTCAGTGACATCATCAGCAGTGGATTGCGAGTAACAGTATCTTTTGTTGACTTCCTATAGCTGTCTTTCTTGAAATATAAATGTCTGTTTCCTATCCTTATACTTACTGTTCTTGTTTTAAATTTTTTTTGAGATCATTCAGAAACAGTAACATTAATAGAGACAGAATGAGTGAATAAGAATGAAGAAGTATGAGAAGAGAGGGACTGAGAAAAATACTGGAAGGAGTAGAATAATTAAGTAATAGAGAAAGGAATGAGAGAAGTAGCAAACACAGGAAAGTAAGGATTAAAGAAATGAAGCAGTAGAACTAATAGATGTTAAATGTGATAGAGTAAATGATTGATTGAGGGTGACGATAAGGTGTGTCCTCTCTAAAAGTTTGTTTAAGGTGAGGCGTACTCAGGGTTGCATATCAAATTTATGCTTATTGAAGAATACAGAGGAGATAATACATGTGAAGACCTACCATTGTAGTAAAACATGCCCACTTATTACATCATTCATGACATAGTCAGTGACATCATCAGCAGTGGAATGCGGGTTAAAAAAGTAGAAAACGTTTACCTTATAATTCTTGTTAACTTTTAAAGAAGATTTTTCATAATTTCAATCTGTAAAAGAGAGAACAAACATTTCCAAAAATATTAAAACATGTATTTAAAAATTAGAAAAAAGAAGGGAAAAGGTTCAAGAAGAAACAGTTTTTAAACAACTTTGACACTTACAGAAGCCTCTGCTTCTCTACAACCCCTACACAATCCTAAAGATATTTATTTTAAACAAACAGTATCTTCATGCTGATGAAGTGAGGCCTATTTTGGAACATGGTGCTTCTTTTGCATTGCTGATGTCTCACAATAGTGATGCAATAGCAGCGCAAAAGAGATGTAAAGCCATCATAAAATTGTGTGTAACATTGTAAATGATTGTTTCAGGATGCAAATAAGATGTGTCCTTTCAAGAGGTTTCTTTAATGTGAGGTCTATTCAGTTTTCAAAAAAAAACAGTACCCAGAAGTACTGCACTGTAAGCATTAAAATTGACACTTACAGAAGACTCAGTTTCTCCATATCTACCTCACATTTCTAAATGTATATCATAAGTACAAAAAGGAGAACATTAATTATACATGTTAAATGGTTTATTTTTGCTGTTCTCAGAATGTATCAAATTTCACTTAAATCAGTGACTTGAAGATATTCATCATGTAACAGCGGGGAAAAAAAACACAATCAAAATGATTGTGTTTAAAAAACCCATACAACCTAAGAAATCTGAATTCAAAACTCCTTAAAATTAACTTACTTTCAATGACGTCGAAGGATGTCCTATGAACAGCGTCCACTCTGTTGTGCTATAAATATTTTCAGCCCGCCACTTTCTGAAAGAAAACCTCCATCGTTTTGAAAAATATGTTACATACAAGAAAAGACTTCTCACATTCTACCACATGTTTCCACTTGGCCAAATCATGTTGCAGCGATTCACAAGTCTTGTAATTCTTCCAATCAAATCCCGTCATTTTCTATTTTCGCAACTTTCAAAAAGAAAACATTTGAGATTATTTTCACAATCCTGGACTACTAATATCTTACCCTTCTTTGTCACTCATGTTCTCCTTTTCCTATGACACTGATACTGCTTACTATGAAGCAGACTTACTTGCATCAGGTTTATATAGTTGGATTTTTAAATTGACATTATAATTAAAAGTTTTGGACCAATAATCTAGACAGCATTGCAGACTTACATTCCCTCTACTTGATGAACCTTTTGCAATTCCTCACAGGAAATCCCAAGATTCTTTCTTTAAAATTTTGGTTTTAAAAACACCAGGTAAGAATTTTTAAGGTCAAACGGCAATTTTTTTTTGAAAGTTACAACGGAATCATTGCAGAATGACCAGCCGTTTCGAGACTTTAAATAAGCTGTATAATGTCCTGATGTTGTTGAAGGACCATCGTGATAGATAACTGCTACAGTTACAAAAGTCCTTCCTGATATTGACAGCTGAGAAGCCACAAAATTTTTTATTAAAGTTGACAATTTTGATCCATCAGGCCTACATCGTTGGATCATTAAAATGACATACTGGCCATATCTACGTATAAATAATGTTGACATCATTTCAGATTTACATTGGCTACACTCCATGTTGTGATCCGCTGCATTTACTAGCTTATTAAAGGAGACTGATTTACTGTCTGGCAAAGTTAAATATATAAATCTTTCTGAGTCTACACTAGTAGTACTTGATACCATACAGTTCTCGCAGTCATGCTGCAATTGATAAGAAAGCCCAAACAGGTGATCTACATCTACACCCTCATCTTGCAATACATCAAGCATATACATTAAAAACTCCTGACAATCTTGCTGATTATTTTCAGAGAAGTCTGTTTGACCTGAACATTCATCTAACAGATAACGAACTTCAGACACACTTTCTACTTTTGTTCGATCAGTGCTACATTTCTCGAAAACAGAATTCAACAAACAGCATAAAATTTGTTCTGAATTCAAGAGAATCTGTTCTTTTAAACTCTCTAGTGAAAAGAGAACATTAACCACTACATTTGCATAGCAATTGACACCAGAACTGTTTTCAAATTGAAAACCGACAACATCTTCAACACAATCCACTTTCTTTCTGCTAACAATTTTCGGTTCATCGACTTTTGGTCTTTTTGCTACAACCTCCCTACTATTACTAATATTTCTACGTTTCCGGCCTACCACACGTTTCTCAAACAAAGGATATTGAGGCAAATGTGGCGCATACTCTCTTCTTAACCTATTGTATTCCTTAACACAATCTAGATCCGCACAAATGTTTGTGACATCACAGTCAATCAAGTACAATCCCGATAAAGTTCTAACTCGTGACAATGCCACATATGCCATACCCTCCTTGAACACAGAACTGCCAATATTCACCAATGCATTGTCTACACTTAAACCTTGCGATTTATGGATTGTCACCGCATATGCCAAGCAAACAGGAAACTGTTTACGGCGAACATATAAGTCTTTAACAAGCAAAAACCTAGCAGAACAACGACCAATTAGCTGTACTTCCTCAATGCCATCAAATTGAATTTTTAAAAATTCTATTCCATCTCTATTTCTGTATTTCTCAAAATCAACAACATTACCCATTGATCCATTTACCAGACCTCTTTCAACATGTAAATTCCTTCTCAAAATGATTCGGCAATTTAAGCACACATTCAGAGTCTTTTCAAAACCCGCAGTTTTAGATATTGTCTTCTCTAATGAATCCAATTTTGATTTCAAATTCTCTGACAAAATAATTGTTGATCCCATATGCTCTATTTTGTCAATAGCTTCAAGTTTCACAATCTCTTGCTTTTCTAAATTCAACATTTTGTTGTTGAAGATGGCACATTCTGCAAGAGTTGGCATCAAACATATTCCGGATTTCTTCTCAGTAATTTTCTGAAAAATATTCTCAGGCACAATCTCTTGTTCGGGATATAAATTTGACAGTAATCGTGCATTTAAAGCTTCTTTCCCATGCTCGGTCACTTTTCCAATTCTAATATCTTGTAGAATATTCTTGTAATCTTCATCCTTCGCCTGACGCATATTTTCATGCAGTTCAGCATAATTGAAGTTTAACCATATATTGACGTTGCCAATGCTCCCTAGGCACTTCCTGGTATCTTCATGCGTGAGTATTTTGAACACAGGTTGACCTTTTACTGGTGTCAGCTGCAGAAGATCTCCGAAAACAATGATGTGTTTGCCACCAAATAACACATCATATTCAGTTTTAAGTACTTCTTGCATTCTCAAATGCACAAAGGCAAGCATGACATTGGAAACCATGCTTACTTCGTCAATGATAAGTAGTTTCATTTTCCTCAAGACTCTTGAAACTTCACAGCAAGCATCCCCAGATAACTTGTGGTATTGTAATTTGTTGTCATGCTCCACTGGCAGCATCAGTAGACGATGCAAAGTAATACCTTTAATGTTATGTGCTGCCAGTCCAGTAGGAGTCCTTTCCTGCAAATAACAAGAAATTGCTTTAATGAGGAAACTTTTTCCAGTTCCCGCTTCTCCACTCACGTACAGTCGGACAGGCTTCAACGATGTACATGAACACTCTTTCTTCTCATGACTTAATCCGTGCTCAATTTGCTTGGTAACTTCATCATATATTTTCCTCTGCTCAACGTTGAGTTGTTTTTCCAAGTCTTCTAAGTTAACTGAATCCTCCTGAGCATGTGCCATGGCTCTTTCCACTTCATTCATAGCAGTGGCAGCTTCATTTTCGATAATAGGTCCTCCAAGTGGATCTTGACTCAATGAAACAGAACTCTGACTGTCCTGAGAACTGTCTCTGGCAATCTCGGCTGCAATCGTTGCTTCCTGCTCAATTTCCAAAGTTAGCATTTCTTGATATTTGGGAAAAGCAGGACATTCTATGGTCTCCTTAGCAGCAGTGAAAGAGTCTTCGTAACAGAGGAAATCTCCAAGCAGTTCCTCTTCTGCACGCCAAGGCTTGAAAAGTTGCAAAAGTGCTAAATAGAAAAACTCCTTTTTTTCTGGAGATTCGCCACTCAATTTTCGATGGTTTACTAATTGGCATTTTCTTTGCTTGACCAGGCATCCCTCACTTCCAATTACAGCATACACTCCTTTCTTAATATCTTCTTTGATGTTCCTCTTGAATATATAATTTTGTAGAACCTCATATAGACAAACATTCTCAAGGTGACTGCTTCAATTTGGATAATATGTATCCAACATGTTGGTCTTCAAAATGTCGGTACTGTTTGGTTCCTTTTCTGCCAAATACTCAATTTCCCGGACAGGTTTTAGAACTCGATTTCGCGTTGCAGCAAGACCAAGACTCGCCTAAACGATATTCCTGGATTTGGCATAGAGACTTGCTGAAGACAATCGTTCAGAACATTTGTAAGCTCCGATTTCTCGATGCGACAACATCTTCAGACTGAAACTGTACAACTTCTTGCTGAGGCTCTTTTCATGGGAAATGTCCTCCCACATATCCTTCAGTTCTGTCTTTTCTTTTTTGGTGATGTAAGATGTCACATACCGAGCCACAGCCATACAGTTGTCAGCCACAAACTGTATATCCATGTTAGCATTCCACATGGACAAAATCACTGGGTTGTAGTCATTGATGTACTTGGACTCTTCGTTCCTTTTCAAATTGTATGTATTTTTGGGTGATTTCCTCGTCACATTATGTCGCAGCGAAGACATCAAACTGTTCACTCTTCCTTTAGAAATCACCGGTCGTGGAAAGTTGAAACGACATTTGGTGTAGAACTTGTCCTTGTTTCTGAATTTACGACGACAGTACTTTCCACAACGATGGCTTTGGAAACGTAGAACTTGTTCTCTTAGGCTTTTCTTCTCCGTTGCGTTTGGAACAGCACACGTAGAATACTGTTCTATGAAATTCATCACTAAGTCATCCGGATCTGTTCCAAATTTAGGTGCATCCTTGATCCACAACAACATATGTATATGAGGAGCACCTCTTGCTTGGTACTCCTTTCTCCAGAAGAAATCCAACACCTCTCCAAGAGGTGGATTCTTCTTATTTGTGATGAAAGACATCATAGCTTCAAATCTATGATTGAAGTACCTGCATACATTCACTGGATCCAAAGAACACAGTTCTCCAGGTGTCTTGAATTCAATGTTTTCAATATTTCCATTTGCCTCTCGTAGAAATTCAAGTAAGTCTTCCCAGCCATACTCGGCACAGCTCAGAGTGAGGAACCATGTCGGAGTTCCTAAGTTCCTCAGCATACATTTTAAATCACCATGACGATGGTACCAGTACTCATTAGTACCACGCTGACACGCCATGAGATTAATTAAGTGAGAATCCAAAATACTGTCTTGGACATTGACTTTATGCATAAAATCACTTGCCGAGATGTTTCGCATCTGTATACCACTTTTTAAGATGTGGTTCACTGCATATGACAGTCCAGACAGATCGCTTTCAAACAGGAGATGAAACAAATAGGGAATGCATTGACGAAACCTAGAATCTTCTGCATACAATCGTAAAGTCCGGTATTCAGACGCAGGAATTTGATGAGGTCGCTCATCATATCTTCCTCCTCGACCTGTGGGAAATAGCTGTGGGAAACACCGAGCTTCCAAACTTTCCTCCCAAACACTAATGGGACTCCCTTTGGCTTGTTTCATTTGAAACAACTCAATAGCATTCCCCATGACTTCCTTGGAATGCAAAGGATGAACACTATAATGTTCATATATTTCTTCACTATTAGACGCCTCTACTTTCTCAATTTGGCCAGCACACAAAACGCTATCCTCTTCATCACTTACTTCCTCTTCTGCAACATATACATTCTTATAGTACTTATTATTTTTCTTCAAATACAAAGTTGCATTTTTGACTTTCCTAACATCCACTAAATCTTGCCATATTTTCTTATTCTTTGTCGGAACCCCATTAACCAAGATAACCAGAGGTTCCTCTTCCACTTTTTCTACTCCAATTGTGTTAATGTTTTTGTTCAAATCTAGAGGCAAATAAACAACTCTTCCCTTTAATCCTCTCTGTAAATCTGTTGGAGGCAACTTCCCTGTCTTTGGCTCCATTCTTACAATAGCCTGAAAGGGATGGATACTTTGAATCAAAATAGATTCATAAGTATTTAAATCCTTCAATTCTGAAGGAATCTCAACCAATTCCAGATTATTATGAACTGCCCTAGCAGGCATCTGGTTTTGGTTTAATTTATTACAACAATAAGTACACACACGTTGGTCCACTCCCAAATCAAAACAATTTTCTACCATCAAGTATGTGGCAAAATCCTTCCATTCACTATTATTTTCCCTTTGAGTTTTTGCATATAAATCCACTAACTTAGTCTGATTCTTATAATAAGTGCATCGACAACATACACAAGTGAAATTAGGCCTCTCACTTGATTTCATCTGAAACGTGGCAATTTCCTTCTGAAAATTATCTGTACTAGAAACCTGTATATTATCTTCAACATAACCCTCTACTTCTGGGTCAATTTGAACATTCTCATTTCTACTACCAAAGTAACAAAACTCAATTTCTTCACAAATATTCTTCACATCTATTTCAGAACCATGCAAAAGAGCAGCACATAATTGTTTAAGCATAATTGCTGGACTCTTAGCATAATACAACATTCTCACTAATTTTCTCACTTTATTATGATGCACTGCTAGCATCCTGAAATGATGAAAAACACTCTGGCATACTCTCCTGGAAAGACAAGCCAGTGAATGACCACGCAAACCTGTCATTTGTCTCACTCTGCAAGGATCTAAATCTTGCAACAACTTCATTTTCTGCTTCAAACTTTTCTTATTAAATGTCCGTATAAAATCACAAAACAAATTGATGGAAACCTGTCGCACACTGCAAATAGAACTACACTTCCAAATGTACACAGGACCCTTAGGACGTCTTCCTAAAACCTCATCACTTAGCGCCTCTTCTGTCTCTGTTGTCACAAGTTTTTCTTTTTCAACTGGACAACCATCCTTCACTTCATAAGCTCGACCACTGGTGTCAACTGCAAACACCAAATCATTATCCTGAAAATAACTCTCCTCATTAAAAAATGCCTCACAACTTGAACTATGCATCCATTCTCCGGAAAAAACTTCACAAAAGTTAGTACGATTTACTACTCTCTTCCATCTACTTTTTGTTTTGAAATCAGAAATTACCTTGCTTAGTTTCCTAATTCTATTGATTACCAAAATAAACAACTTTCGCTTAATTTCAAAAGCATGATCAATAATTTTCTCTACATTTTTCTTCTTCTTATATAATGCCGCTTTCTGTTGGCCTTTCTTAATATTTTTTAATAAATTAACTATTATCCTGTTACGGAACATTCGATTTCGAATGTCCCTAAACTGTTGTTTCCTTCTACTATCATGCACAGAGTTATCTCTTCCTCTACCAGTAACATTTTTGATGGGTCTTTCCTTTCCATTTAAATTGCTTTTCTTTTTCTGAACTGAAACATTTTTAGGATAAATACTTTTTTTTCTAAAAATATTTCTTAAGAATGATTTTGTGCTCTTACCCGGAGCTTTCTTGGTGTTTTGAAAAGTATTTGGGGAAGAGGACTGCTGCAATAAAACATCATCCTGCTGTCTTTGACGTTTTCTAGCCTTTCTAATACGATTTTTCGTTGGCATTTTTCAAATTAAAAAAGATCTGCAGTTGAATCTGTGGAAAAATATAATAAAAAATGTTATTAACCACTATTACCAAACAGTAAATGAATAACAGTCATCTAAAACTTAATGCCCTACTTATTATTTAACATAGCAAATCTTTTGCACCAGCACTGCATCACAAAAATGACACACAATGGTACAAAACAGGCATACAACAATCATAAATCACTCCCTAATATTTTAAATGATTAATTCAGGATGACGATAAGGTGTGGCCTATCTAAAGGTTTGTTTAGGCCCAGATCTTTGGACTCGGGTGAATGTGTGTCATTGATCCACATTCGGTCCATCACCTGTTTTGTTTATTTGAGGTGAGGCCAACACATGGTTGCAGATAATATTTTCACTGAAAAAAACAAAGGAGAAAATACATGTGAAGCCCTACCAATGAAGTAAGTCATTATTTGAAATCAATTACATTTCTGGATTTGTACTGCTAGAGCTTCATAGGTTGTTTTGGGTCATATTTATAAGGCATTTGAGTGTCTATTATGTTATTTTACCCTTTTTAAATGGAAAGCGTTCTTCATGGTGCAAATTTCTTGTAAATACGCTCCCACCTGCGGTTGGCAAATTTAGATTTTGATTATGCCCTTACACCATTTTTGGGACATTATTAACATGCCTATGTAACTCCCATAATCAAAATCTAAATTTGCCAACCACAAGTGGGAGCGTATTTACAAGAAACTTGCCCCATGAGGTACGCTTTCCATTTAAAAAGGGTAAAATAACATAATAGACACTCAAATGCCTTATAAATATGACCCAAAACAACCTATGAAGTACTAGCAGTACATATCCAGAAATGTAATTGTTTTCAAATAATCGTTTTTAAACACAGCATATAAATCAATTGTATACCTGCATTCAAGAAGAAATGACTGAAAATGTCCTTGAGACACATGAAAGCGTTTTCTGGAATGCCCTAGCACCATTTTTGGGACATTATTAACATGGCTATGTAACTCCCATAATCAAAATCTAAATTTGCCAAGCGCAAGTGGGAGCGTATTTACAAGACACTTGCCCCATGAGGAACGCTTTCCATTTAAAAAAGAAAACATAACATCAAAGACACTCAAATGCCTTATAAATATGACCCAAAACAACCTATGAAGCTCTAGCAGTACATATCCAGAAATGTAATTCATTTCAAAAATCGTTTTTAAACACAGCATATAAATCAATTGTATACCTGTATTCAAGAGGAAATGACTGAAAATGTCCTTGAGACACATGAAAGCGTTTTCTTGAATGCCCTAGCACCATTGTTTGGACATTATTAACATGGCTATGTAACTCCCATAATCAAAATCAAAATTTGCCAAGCGCAAGTGGGAGCGTATTTACAAGACACTTGCCCCATGAGGAACGCTTTCCATTTAAAAAGGAAAACATAACATCAAAGACACTCAAATGCCTTATAAATATGACCCAAAACAACCTATGAAGCTCTAGCAGTACATATCCAGAAATGTAATTGATTTCAAAAATCGTTTTTAAACACAGCATATAAATCAATTGTATACCTGTATTCAAGAGGAAATGACTGAAAATGTCCTTGAGACACATGAAAGCGTTTTCTTGAATGCCCTAGCACCATTGTTTGGACATTATTAACATGGCTATGTAACTCCCATAATCAAAATCTAAATTTGCGAAGCGCAAGTGGGAGCATATTTACAAGACACTTGCCCCATGAGGAACACTTTCCATTTAAAAAGGAAAAAATAACATCAAAGACACTCAAATGCCTTATAAATATGACCCCAAACAACCTATGAAGCTCTAGCAGTACATATCCAGAAATGTAATTGATTTCAAAAATCGTTTTTAAACACAGCATATAAATCAATTGTATACCTGTATTCAAGAGGAAATGACTGAAAATGTCCTTGAGACACATGAAAGCGTTTTCTTGAATGCCCTAGCACCATTGTTTGGACATTATTAACATGGCTATGTAACTCCCATAATCAAAATCTAAATTTGCCAAGCGCAAGTGGGAGCGTATTTACAAGACACTTGCCCCATGAGGAACACTTTCCATTTAAAAAGGAAAAAATAACATCAAAGACACTCAAATGCCTTATAAATATGACCCAAAACAACCTATGAAGCTCTAGCAGTACATATCCAGAAATGTAATTGATTTCAAAAATCGTTTTTAAAAACAACATATCTGTTTCAGCTTACATAAGAGACCATGGAATGGGCTCCATGTACAACAATAACTTGTGTTACTGCATGCCAGAATGCTACACCGAATATGCAATTACAATTTCTCAAAGAAACAAAATCTATTTGTATATCACTAGAGACAAAACCACATTTTAAAAACACAGCTTTCTTCATTATTTTCTCCTTAAATCATACTATTCTCTATCTAAATTAAATAAATCTTTTCTCACCTTAGCAAATACTTTTTGAGTTTTGAAAACAGTCTCAGAAATACACCAAATTGTCTTCAGCAGAAGAAAAAGGATGCACTCCAGAGGCTGCAGCTATTGAAAGCACAGAAATACAGATATTCATTTCACATATCTCTCATATTAGCCAATCATAACTCTTCCCTCACTTTTTTCAAATCAAAACCCTTCCCCCCTCTGACCTCTCTGCCTTTTTTCCATAGCAACCACCTCCTGGAAGACGTCTCATGTTTGCAAATTCACACAACAATGTTTCAATTGGAAAGGGGCGACCATTCGGTCCGCCCGAACGTATGGTGGAGTACCACGATCCCCCCGGGAAGCCATCTTGGGCGGGAGGCGAGTCTCAGCTGGTATGCCCGAAGCGGCGTAGCCGGGGCGCGCCTTTTTCCCGCCCTAGAGTGGGTTGTCCTAGACACTGACCCGGCTGGCCACGCCCTCGGAGGCAGGCGGGGGCGGGTTTACGCCCGCCCTGAAGACGGATAAAAGGAGCGGAAAGCAAAGAAAGCATCCTCTTGTTCCTGTGCTCTGAAGCTGCACCTCCCCGCTGCACGTGAGCTCGAGACGGAACGAAGAGCCAATTTTGAGCGTTGTAATCTTTCTTTTTGTCTTACAGATATTCCGTCTGAGAATGCCCAAGAAAGTCGGAAAGCGGGTCAGTACCGATCAGATGCTCCGCATGCTCAGGAAGGAGGTAGCCGATTTGAAGAAGCAGATGGCGACTAAGGACGGGGAGGGAGGACCGAAACGGCCTTTGCCGGGAGCAGTCCCCGGTGGGAGAGGCAAGAGGTCCAGAAGGGGGGCACTCGGGGGGGAAACCCCGGTTCCCGATACCCCACTTGAGGAGCCAACCCCGGTGCCGAAAGAGGGAAACCCGATCCCCGTGGTGGTCACCCCCGTGAACGGGGAGGATATGCCTCCCGAGTTAGCGGCACAATTGGCAGCGTGGTTGGGAAAAGATAGCGAGGGCACCACGGCTGACGACGCCCGGGCAGTAATGAGACAACTGCGGGAATCTAGGGAGGCTGCGAAGCCACCATCTTCTGTTAACGCATCAGGCCCAGGTTCGGTGGCAGATGCAGCGTCTGGTTCAGGTAAGCGGCCATTGCCGATTGCAGGGGAGGGGTCTGTACCTTCACGAAGGGAAAAGGTGGCTCAGCATGTGCCACTAGAAATTAAGGAAAAGATTTGGGCGAATAAGTATGTGAACATTTTTTCTTTGCTTACCGATCACTACGAGATGGAGCATGTAAAGAGCCAAAAGGAGCTCATGCATCCGAGTGTTTGGCGCGCAAAGATGGCCGCCTTTAAGGTTGACGAAAACATTGGTACTTGGGGCAGAGCGTGGGGCATTTTTACCTCCATCATGGGCGAGCGCAGGCCCGAGTTGCTGACCGAGTTGCCTATTTATCAATCACGTATCATGGAGTATTCCGTAGCATATGGGGGCAATCAGTGGTTCTGCTATGACAATCTGTTTAGAAAAGCTAAGGAACACGACCCAATTTTGACTTGGGATTGTTACGACTCCGTGTCATGGCAAAAAATGGAGAGTACAGGAATGTTGAAGGTACCATTGTTAGGGAGTATCGGGGGGGAATCTTCCCGCCAAAACTCTGGGACACCCTTTCGGACGGGTGCAGGTAACGAGTACCACTCGAAGCCGAGTGGCAACACAGGTAAAAAGGGGATATGTTGGAATTTCAACAGAGGGAAATGTACGAGGCTACAGGGGTCATGCAAATTCAGACATGAGTGTGGGGGGTGTGGGCAGCCATCCCATCCTGAGTCCATGTGCAGAGCCAAAACGGGTGATAACGGCGGTAAGGGAGGCGCCAAACAGGTCTAATATAGTCCGAGGGGCGCCTTTACCTACCCCGATTGATACCATGGCAATGATTCCTTGGCTCAACGAATACCCGGATCGTGCTTCCGCTGGGGTGTTACGAAACGGGATTTCATATGGTTTCCGCATCCCAGTGGGGGATTTTCAGGGTGTAGCAAACTGTAAAAATCAACTGTCGGTCTTGCAGCACACGGCGGTGGTGCAGGTGAAGATTGGGAAAGAGGTGACTCGAGGTCGTGTCGCCGGTCCATTCGATTTGCCACCGGTTGCTAACTTTGTTTGTTCCCCTCTAGGGGTGGTCCCCAAGAAGGACCCGGGTGAGTTTCGGCTGATACATAACTTGTCAGCCCCACATGGTCTTTCCGTGAATGACGCGATAGACCCGGAAGTGTGTTCGGTGCGGTACGCATCTTTCGATGAGGCCGTTGCCATGTTGAATCGCCTGGGGCCCGGGACGCTGATGGCAAAATCGGACATCGAGTCAGCGTTCCGGATGCTCCCGGTACACCCAGACGATCAGCGTCTCCTTGGTTTTCAGTTTCAGGGTCGCTATTACATGGATAGATGTATGCCAATGGGGTGCTCGATTTCCTGTGCCTATTTCGAGAAGTTCAGTTGTTTTCTGCAGTGGGTATTCACAAGGAAGACAGGTTTTCAACATGTTATGCACTATCTCGATGACTTTCTGTTTTTGGGGGCAGCCGGGGATCCTGAGTGTGGACAGGATTTACATGAATTTTGTGTCTTAATGAATCAATTCGGTGTGCCATTGGCGCCAGGTAAGACTGTGGGTCCCTCGACCTTGATCGAGTTTCTGGGGATCGAGCTCGACTCGGTAGAAGGTTGTTTTCGATTACCCAAGGAAAAAGTGTTAAAATTCAGGTTATCCCTTGAGACATGTATTCGTGCAACAAAAGTAAACCTGCATCAATTGCAACAGGTGGTGGGTCAGTTGAATTTTGCCCTGAGAGTGATACCAATGGCGCGCCCCTTTTCCCGCTCGATTGCACAAGCCATGGTCGGCCTGAAGGAAGGGCATCACCGCACGAGACTCTCGGCAGAGGTTCGCCAGGACATGCGCATTTGGTTGGCATTTCTGGCGGATTTCAATGGTCGAATTGTCTGGAACAAACCAGCGGTGTCCTCCGAGGAGCTGGGGCTTTGGACAGATTCGGCGGGGAGTATAGGTTTTGGTGCCATATTTGGTACACAATGGTCGGCTCAAAAATGGCCGTCATGGTGGCACGAGTGCGGGTTGACAAGTAACATTGCTTTTCTCGAACTTTTTCCTATTTTGGTGGCCCTGAAAACGTGGCCCGAGGGGTTCCGTGATCACTCTGTGGTGTTCTGGTCTGATAACATGACCGTGGTTGAGTGTATCAATAGTCAGGCAGCACGATGCAGATTGATTCTGAGACTGCTCAAGGAAATTGTGTTGTTCTGCATGCAACTGAATGTACTGTTTAGGGCAAGACATGTGCCGGGGGTGATGAACCAAGCGGCTGATGTGCTTTCTCGTTTCCGTATGCAGGCCTTCTGGGGTTTTCTGCCCACAGCGGACCCGGTGGCGGCACCCTTTCCCGAAGCTCTCTGGTCTCTCGGTGCCCCGAACTACAAAACCTCGTGGGAGAGAGTTTAGCACCCAGGACGAGGAAGGCATATGAAGGGGCGTTCCGTTCCTATTGGGCCTTTTTGGGTACTGCTAGGGGGGAGCTTTGGGGTCAGGAAGAGTTTGTAGTGAAATTTCTGCTCTCTTTACATCAGGCAGGCAAATCAGTGGCTACGGCCCAGAGGCATCGGGCCGCCATTTCCTTTATGGCAAAGGCTCATGGGATCCAGGACCCGACAGCGTCTTTCGTTGTGCAGAAAGCGCTACGTGGGTGGCAACGCCTTGAGGGTCGCAGAATAGATGAGAGGCACCCGATAGGTCTGGATAGGCTGACCCTGTTATTGTCCGTGCTCCCGGCAATGTGTTCATCCCAGTACGAAGCAGTGTTGTTCCGAGCCGCATTTGCACTAGCATTCCATGGGGCTATGCGGGTAAGCGAATTAGTGGCAAAGAACAAGTGGGATACGATGGGGGGACTGTGCCGGGAGCACATTCAGGTCAGGGGGGAGACGATGACGGTCTCATTTGTTAGGTCCAAATCCGATCAGGGAGCAATCGGGGACTGCGTAATCATTCAGAGGATCCCCGGGTCTTCCATGTGCCCTGTGGTATGCGTAGAGGAATATTTAGCGCAGAGGATTGCAGCATGGGGGGGGACCTTGTTGAGACACGCTGACGCCACCCCACTGACGAGGTTTCAGTTCCAGAGGGTGCTTGCGATGTCGATTTCGGCCGCGGGCTTGAACCCCGGCGAGTTCGGGAACCATTCCTTTCGGATAGGGGCTGCTACTGAGGCTACAGCCAGGGGTCTGAGTGTAGAACAAGTAAAACGTGTGGGGCGTTGGTCCTCGAACTGTTATAAAAGGTATGTGCGGTTGCACATGTTGTGAAGCTGTAATGATATACTCACGCTTCTTGTTTTTGTTTGGTTTTCAGTTGCGCAAGCTTACGAAGCGGGGCGAACTGTGCAGTCGACCCGACTCCTGGGGACCAGCGGTCAGAAATCACCGTCTGCGAAAAAGGAGGTCTGGGTCGTGGGCCACTCATACGTGAGGCGTGCCGCGGACGTATTCAAAGCAGGTGATATGATTCACGTGGCTGGGGAATACGGGTTCAGGGTGTCCTTCTACGGAAAGGGCGGGCTCTGTATGGACCAGTTTCGATCCTTTTTTGAGGGTTTGTTAGAGCGGACAAGGTCACCGCCGTCTATAATCATAGTCCATCTTGGGGGTAACGATCTGGTGGCCACTGGTAGACGACTTCTTCTTGAGGCAATGCTTTCCACAGTAAGTTGGTTGGCAAGAAGAGTTCCAGGGTGCACAATTGCATGGTCCCATATGATCCCACGGAAAGTGTGGCGGGGGGCTATTTCGGTTTCTGCTCTGAATCATTCAGTAAAGAAAATAAATAACAAAGTGAGTAGATTGTTTCGGTCAAATACACTGCATTCTGTTTCGCATGGTTGTATCAAAGGGGACAGTATGTATTTGGGGGACGGGGTTCATTTGTCCCGGGTGGGGAATGAGTTACTCATAGGAGACCTCATAGCTTGGCTAAAGAGTTTAAAACATGACCTTTAGGCAGGAGTTGTTGTGGGGGGTCCGGATAGCCGGTCAACTATCCGGCCTGTGGCGGTAAGGTCATGATCGGTGAGCAGTAATTGGAAGATCCCTATGGGGGGGCGTCACCCATTACGGATGGGAGCGCTCGGGGGAGGTGGCCATGGGCCCCTCAACGGGGAGGCGGTCCCGTCTAAGGATAGGCCGCCGGAAGGAAAGGAAAGGTGGTCAAGGCCCCTTCCTGGATAGGAGGGGCTACGGGCCCTCCTGGGGAATTTCCCGGGGCCAGGACATCTGCGACGGCAGATGGGTAAGTTGTGTGGGGTGCGGGAGGGGGTTTACGCTACCTTTTAGACACCTCACACGAGTTCTCGGACGACCGTTAAATGGCGTCGAGTTCATTGGGGCCCTCGTCAAGTCCAAGGGAAATTGGTAGATGCACTTGAGGTACGCCTCTGTGCGGTCACTCCCCTCACAAGTGAGGGTGGTTTTTCTGGTTTAGGGATCTGACACCGGTTACGACCTTGCCGTTTGCCCTTAACGTTAGGATGTACAATTTCAAGTCAAATGTTTTGTAGGATGTTAGTTCGGCTAGGAGAACCTTTGTATTAGAGATCTGTTAAGGTTAGCCAAACATCGTAATGTGGAAATGAAATTGTACATAATATGAAACTGTTATTTTAATGTTTTGATTTTGTTTCATATTTTAATAAATACGGCCGGGAAGGGTAACTCCCTTCCCGCCTTCCAAAAGTTCAAGAACTGTTTCCGGTTTCCCAATTCTTGGGGATTGTGTTGAGAGGGGGTGGCGGGTATCTCAGCCATATGAACTCTGAACTCTCAGTGCACCTGCGTATCCAGTGCAATCTTTCATTAAATGTTTCTTCCTTGACCATTCAAATTACATCTTTCAAAGAACACATCCATGCACCCTAACTTTCTGTTTTCAGAAATGGAAATGCACCAATCACTGCTAATGAATCATTAGCATTGGAAATCCACAGTTTTTTTCTTTACAAACTCCTACTGTTTCAACTGCCCTTTCATTACCACACTTCATCTGACTGCAGAACAACCTTCTCCCACCATGTTTAAGGTCTGGATTGTTGGACATAGTTACATCCACTGGGCTCAAAGGTATGCTGAGAACAGAAATTTACCTAACCTCAATTTACAAGAGGTGGAAATTAAGTGGTTGGGCCAAAGAGGATTAAAATGTCACCAATTGATACCATTGGTGAAAACCTTTATGCATTTGCCAAAACCTGACCTGTTAATTGTGCACTGTGGAGGTAATGATTTGGGCACTTTGACTGGGGTAGGTCTGGAAATGCTTTTAAAGGACACCTTTGAGCAATTAATGGCACTTTTACCTCAAACTGCCTTGGTATATTCCAATATATGCCAAAGACAGAAATGGAGGTGGTCCAACCAATTTTGTCCACAAATTGAGAAAGAGAGGAAGCATGTAAACAAATCTGTTTCAGCTTTCATGAGAGACCATGGAATGGGCTCCTTGTACAACAATAACTTGCGTTACTACATGCAAGATATCTACAGAGGAGATGGAGTTCACTTCTCAGATGAGGGCAACAGAATTTTCATTCTGAATTTTAGACTGTGCATTGGTACCTACTTATAAGTACCTAAATGTACCATAAACCCAAAAGCTCTTCTCAGAGCTACCCTTCATCTGATCACTCACAATTATTATTTTTTTCTAACTTTTTTCTGTAATTTTCAACAAACTACGCTCAAAGAGCGCTATCCGGTACGCGAACTGGAAGCTAACCGCGCAAAATTTAAAAAAAAAAGTTTTTTCTTCGCACATATGGTCCTCCTCAGCCACCCTCAGAAAACCTAGGGGGTCAAAATACTTGTACCGTGCCCCCTTCTACCCATTCAGAACATTATTTACCCTCCATTTTATACCTTAATTCGACCGAAACACAAAATGGTGGACTCCCGTTACGCTCCTAGTTCGCGGACCGGACCGCTTTCCGGGAAGCGGTCCAAAAAAAAGGTGGGAAAGTAATTTACAGAAAAACGACTAGAGACACTCTCACCAAATATAGATTAGCTCATACTACATAACAATCCCTTTCATTCTCACAAATTTGATTGAAATTTCATTTAGCCATTTAGCCTGTAGACCTCTCTAAGTACCGTGAGGTAAATTACTTCACAAAACACATCTGAAGTGTTGGAATTGACAACCAATGAAAATGTTACTTTCATTTTCTACTTTTATTACCTGACATTTGATTGGTTATATACCTGAATATATATAAAGGAAGAGAAGAAAACACAGCCATTTTGACTGCTACTTCTTGTTGTACATCACATTTGAATAGCTACCAAACACTTCAACTTGTTTCTAAAGGTAAGTTGTTATTTTTAAAACTGAAGTATATTGTGCACTATAACTTAATATGGTAGACTTTTTCTGATAGATATATACTATCCCTCTGTAGTAGTTATGTATTTAGATAGACTTCTCTGTTATAGTTATGAATGGAGTTAGGCTTGTCTTGGTTAAATCACATACACTTTTTTATAGTCCTATTTCCACTCTGATACTATACACTGCCAAAAGAAAAATTCACTGATAAAAACTGCCTATCTAAAATTAATCCCAACAGTGCCGTATCTCTACTAATATATATTTTTTTAATCATAATTTCAGGCAAAATGGAAGGCGAGCAACAAGTTAAATTTTCAATTGTACTGGAGGAGAGCAGCCAAGAAAAAATTGATGATTTCATGGATCAAAGTAGAGACCAGGAACTACTGCAATGTGTTGAAGCAGTGGATAACCTGCTTCAAAATGAGAACATGTTACACCCTATATTCAATTTTGAAATTTCTGACACTGAAATGTTAGAAAGTTTAATGGATTATGAAACACAATCAAAATAAAAAAAAAAACTTTAAAAATAAAGAAAACAAAAAAAACAACAAAAACAACAAACAATTAACATACAGTATTTGAAAAGTCTATCATTCTATTATCCTTATAGTACGCTGCCCAGAACGCTTTCCGGTTCGCGTACTAGGCGCTCATCACGCAAAAAAAAAAATATTTTTTTTTTTTGGACCCTGCTGGGCCCTTTTAAAACCTCCACATAAAACCTAGGGGGTCAACGAGGATCTACTATGCCCCCTTATGGTAATTTCCCCCTTTGTTTTGGCCTCCTCTTGTCTCTCGATCCTACCGAGAGACAAGATGGCGGCCGCTCCGGACTGTTTAGAATGTTGACAGACACCGGAGAACCAATCAGCTTCGCATCGCGAAGTTCCGTTACGCGAAAAGTACGCGAACCGGATCGCTGCCCGGAGCGCTGTTACAGATATATATCTTACTTTGAACGTTAATTTCTCAAAATCCACTGAAGCACATATATTGAGACCTAGCAAAGGCACATCGGGCTAACAGTCCCTACAATTTTGCCAAGTTTCGTGCAAATCCATTCAGCCGTTCGAGCTAAAAGTGAGTCCAACCGCCCTATGGAAATGAACATGGGAAAAACGCGTTTTGGGACCCCCCTTTTATCTCAGCCCCCCCTTGCCGAAACCCCCCCAGGAGCTGCTCAGAAACATAATGTGCCATTTTCCAGAAATTTTCAGCCAATTCCGTCCACAAACACCAAAGTTATTAGACATAGAATTTTCAGAAATCCCATAGGGAAAAAATCCTAACTATATATACCTACTGGCGACCGCCAGTAGGTAATATATATATATATATATATATATATAGATGTATATATATATATATATATTCACTGAAAAAACCATAGGTTATAGACCATATATAGTTAGGGATTAGCATTTTAAAAACCTTATTTTATTTGCACAAAACCATTGAAATTCCATATATAGTTAGTTGCACTAACTATATATCGCATACCCGCAATCCACTGCTAATGATGTCACATATTACATCATTCATGACATGGTCAGTGACATCACTGATGACATCACTGATGACATCACTGATGACAACACCCAGTGACTGTATGTTTCTGTAAAGTTAAAATATGTCTTACATATTGAAGAATGAGTGGATGTATAAGTGTCTGGATGAAGGATTTAGTAGGTGCATCACTGACTGTATGAGAGAATGATTAAATGTGTCTCACTGAGTGCATGGGTTAGTGATTAAAGTGTCTTAATTTGGCAATCATTATTTATGTTCTTCTGTAAACTGCTGCATGTTTAAATCAGTAGCTATATCAGTAACTATATGGGTTATTGAATGGTTGCCCAAGTATTTGTATGGGAGACTGAGTATGTGTGTGGGTGGCTGGGAGGTGTATAACTCTGTGCATAGATGTGTGAGCAGTTGATTCCCTAGGTGTATGGGTTCAAAAGTGCATGTAGAAACAGCTGTATGGACAGTTGACTGTGTGCATGAGTATATTGGTGAGTGAATGGATATCTCAGTTCTACATGTCAAAGTAAGTACATATGTAAAACACACTCCATGTGAGAGTTGACATATATAAATAACTGAACATAAGAGCCAGTGAATGTGAGAGTGGCTGTATGAATCATTGTGAACTTGTATCAAGGATTGTATAAGAGAGTAAATATGTGTTAGTATATGTTTGAATAAGTAAGGTGTGTATAACTGTATAGTTGAGGAAATGGAGATGTGATTGATTCTTTGCATGACTGACTAGGTGTGTGAGTAACTCCATGGATGTGTGACAGTCTGTGAGTGCCTGTTTACACTGAGTGTATCTAAGGTTATATTAGAGTCTGAAGATGTATTATCACATAAATGATATCATCAGTGATGTAATCAGTAATGTCAAATGAGATGTCAGTGATGTCATCAGTGATGTCATTTGAGATGTCATCAGTGATGTCATCAGTGATGTCATTTGAGATGTCATCAGTGATGTCATCAGTGATGTCACTGACCATGTCATGAATGATGTAATATGTGACATCATTAGCAGTGGATTGCGGGTCCGCGATATATAGTTAGTGCAACTAACTATATATGGAATTTCAATGGTTTTGTGCAAATAAAATAAGGTTTTTAAAATGCTAATCCCTAACTATATATGGTCTATAACCTATGGTTTTTTCAGTGAATTTTCAAGGTTTTGTAAATGCAAATTCCTAACTATATATGGTCTATAACCTATGGTTTTTTCTGTGAATTTCATTGGTTTTTTAAAAGCTAATATCTATAGCTGTAAAATATATTCTTTATTAAGTGACGTATCACGTAGCCTGTGAGACGCCTCATGATGCATCGCATAACCGTGACGTATCGTCTCTGCAGCGCAAACCAAACCCAAAACGTAAGCGCGCCAGAACACGCTTAAAGATATATATATATTTTGTTAACCTTAATTAGACAAAATCCACACGTGCACATATCACAAACGTTCCAAAAACACAATATGTCGGACTCCCGTTACGCTGCCGGTTAGCTGCCTGGTTAAGGTACCAGGAAGCACCTTTACCGCGAAAAATCGCAAATTTTTTTCACCCCCCAGGGAACTTTAATAGCCCCCTCATCAATCCTAGGGGTTCAGGAGGGGTCTGCCTTACCCCTTTCATTCATTTACACCTTTTTTTTCCACCTCTTGTCTCTCGATCCCACAGAGAGACAAGATGGCGGCCGCTCCAGACTGTTTACAATGATAACAGCCAATCAGCTTCTCCTCAGACTCCCGTTACACTGCCGTTTTTTTTTGCCCCGCGTGGCTTTATAATATCCCCCTCATCAATCCTAGGGGGTCAGAAGGGGTCTACCTTGCCCTCTTTCCTTCATTTCCCCCTTTGTTTTGGCCTCCTCTTGTCTCTCGATCCTACCGAGAGACAAGATGGCGGCCGCTCCGGACTGTTTAGAATGTTGACAGACACCGGAGAGCCAATCAGCTTCGCTTCGCAAAGTTCCGATACGCGAAAAGTTCGCGAACCGGAGCGCTGCCCGGAGCGCTGTTTACAATGTTGACAGCCAATCAGCTACTCCTCAGACTCCCGTTACACTGCCGGTTAGCTTCCCGGTTAGCTGCCCGGTTAGCTGCCCGGTTCGCGTACCAAGACGCGTCTCTACGGCGAAAAAATCAGAATTTTTTTTTTTTTTTTTTTGGGCCCGGCGTGGCTCTATAATATCCCCCTCATCAATCCTAGGGGGTCAGAAGGGGTCTACCTTGCCCCCTTTCCTTCATTTCCCCCTTTGTTTTGGCCTCCTCTTGTCTCTCGATCCTACGGAGAGACAAGATGGCGGCCGCTCCGGACTGTTTAGAATGTTGACAGACACCGGAGAGCCAATCAGCTTCGCTTCGCAAAGTTCCGATACGCGAAAAGTTCGCGAACCGGAGCGCTGCCCGGAGCGCTGTTACAGATATATATCTTGTTTTAAACGTTCATTTCTCAAAATTCACTGAAGCACATATATTGAGACCTAGCAAAGGCACATCGGGCTAACAGTCCCTACAATTTTGCCAAGTTTCGTGGAAATCCATTCAGCCGTTCGGGCTAAAAGTGAGGCCAACCGCCCTATGGAAATTAACATGGGAAAAACACGTTTTGGGACCCCCCTTTTTTCTCGGCCCCCCCTTGACGAACCCCCCCAAATTTTCAAGGGCTGCTCAGACACAAAATGTGCCATTTTCCTGAAAATTTCAGCCAATTCTGTCCACAAACGCCAAAGTTATTAGGCATAGAATTTTCAAAAGTTCCATAGAGAAAAAATCCTAACTATATATACCTACTGGCTATCGCCAGTAGGTAATATATATATATATATATATATATATATACATATATATATACATACATATATATATATATATACATACATATATATATAAATATATATATAAATATATATATATTACCTACTGGCGGTCGCCAGTAGGTAGTTATAGTTAGGATTTTTTTCAATGTTAAATCTCAAAATTCTATTTGGAATAACTTTGGCACCGGTTGACGAGTCTGCCTGAAAATTTCCTGAAAAATCCTAACTATATATACCTACTGGCGACCGCCAGTAGGTAATATATATATATATATATATATAGATGTATATATATATATATATATATATATATATATATATATATATATATACATACATATATATATAAATATATATATAAATATATATATATTACCTACTGGCGGTCGCCAGTAGGTAGTTATAGTTAGGATTTTTTTCAATGTTAAATCTCAAAATTCTATTTGGAATAACTTTGGCACCGGTTGACGAATCTGCCTGAAAATTTCCTGAAAATGGCCTCGTCAAGCTCCGGTCCTTCCTTGAAAGTTTGGGGGGGATTCGTCAAGCGGGGGCCGAGATAAAAGGGGGGTCCCAAAACGCGTTTTCCCCATGTTAATTTCCATAGGGCGGTCGATTTCACTTTTAGCCCGAACGGCTGAATGGATTTCCACCAAACTTGGCAAAATTGTAGGGACTGGTAGCCCGATGTGCCTTTGCTATGTCTCAAGATATGTGCTCCAGTGGATTTTGAGTAATTTAGGTTCAAAAAAATATATATATCTATAGGCGCTCTCCGGTGCGCGCACCGGAGAGCGCTCCGGGCGCGCCACGCGACTTGCGCGCAGGAAGCTGATTGGCTGTCAGTTGTCTGTAAACATTCTAAACAGTCCGGAGCGGCCGCCATCTTGTGTCTCGGTAGGATCGAGACACGAGAGGTGGCCAAAACAAAGGGGGAAATGACCATAAGGGGGCAGAGTAGATACCCCCTGTACCCCTAGGTTTGATGTGGGGGCCATTAAAGGGCCCCGCGGGGTCTCACCTTTTTTTTTTTTTTCGATTTTCGTGGGGGAAGCGCCCGGTACGCGCACCGGGGAGCGTATCGAGGAGGGTACTATGTAAAAATAATGACTTTAAAAAATTGTATGTTTATGTTTTTTTTTTATTTTTTTTATTTTATGTAAGTACCTACATGTAGGTACTAATGAAGAGACTTAAATTTAATGTTCACCATTTTCTTTGTGGACATCTTGCATGTTGTTATTGTATTTTTTGTGGTATATGGAATTCATAACATAGTCTGTCTGGAAAGGAGAAACAGATCTTTTAAGCACTCCCTGAGAATTTCTAGGGGATCATGAGTAGTCTATCCTGCTCCCTTATGAAAATGAGGTGTAAAATATTCATAGGAGATAATATAGTGGGAGAAAGGTAGTAACTATGAGTAAACTTACTATGTAACAGAAAAATAGTTGAACAGTATACTATAAGTCTCACTTTATATTTTAAACATTTTTGGTAATACTTTATGAATTACATAT
The DNA here is from genome assembly GCF_964263255.1 of Lissotriton vulgaris. Taxonomy (NCBI): domain Eukaryota; kingdom Metazoa; phylum Chordata; class Amphibia; order Caudata; family Salamandridae; genus Lissotriton; species Lissotriton vulgaris. The sequence continues at coordinate 1,398,972,711 of NC_141695.1, forward strand.
AAAAATGAATATTGTCTGAAACAATTTGAAATTATTAAATATAAATGTATTCCTCTGATTCTTTTTCATAATTTAATAACATTTCTAACATAATATTGTCCGGAATTTCCTCATAATTATAAGTAAATGATTCCATTTCTTCCAAACATTCTATTAACTGTTCATCCAAAGAGTCATCCATGAAATCTAGTTCATCTTTTTGGTCTTCTTGTTTTGCCACCTTTATTTTGATAGAAGTAACATTTCCTTGATTTTCTCCTTCCATTTTCTTTCTGAAAATTGTATACAAATTAACTATATTAGTAGAGTTAGGGTACTGTATACCAGAGAAGCCTAACTCAATCCATAACTATTACAGAGAAGTCTATCTCTATCTATAATTTTTACAGAGGGATAGTATATAACTAACAGAATATTTTTTTCTGAAATTAACTTAAAGTGTACAATATACTTCCATAATAACAATTTACCTTGGAGAAATCAGGTGAAGTTGTCAGTGTAATTTGTTCTCAAATGTACTTCTGGAAGCAGTAGTCAAAATGGCTGTGTTTCCCTCTCTTCTTTTATATATATTCTTGTACTTAACCAATGAAACGTCAGGAAATAGTTGTAGAAAATGAAAGAAAGTTTTTAATTGGTTGTAAATTCTAACATTTCATATGTGTTTTTGTCATGTAATTTACCTCAGGATATTTAGTCAGGCCTACAGCATAATTTTCTCAATGGAATTCCATCAAATTTGGGTAAATGGTAGGGACTGCTATGTAGTAGGGCCTATTCTATATTTGATGAAAGTGTCTCCAGTGGTTTTTTTGTAAATTGCTTTCCCACCTTTTTTTATCGAGCGCTTACCGGTGCGCGCTCCTTTCCGCGCACCGGCAGCATTACGGGAGTCCTCCATTTTGTGTTTCGGTACAATCGAGAGACAAGATGGAGGGTAAACAATGTTCGGTATGGGTAGAAGGGGGCACGGTAGAGACTTCTTGACCCTCTAGGTTTTCTGAGGGGGGCTGAGGAGGCTCATAAACGTAAAAAAAAAAAAATCTTTAATTTTTCCACGGGGGGAGCGCTCGGTACGCTTACCGGTGCGCGTACCGGAAAGCGTAATTTGGTGAAAAATAGTGAAAAAAGTTAGAAAAAGATAAACGTTTTGAATGATCAGAGGTAGGGTAGCTCTGAAAAGAGCTTTTGGGTTTTGTGGTTGATTTAGGTACCTACAAGTAGGTTCCAATGCATATTCTTAAATTCAGGAGGAATATTCTATTCCCTTCATCTGAGAAGTGCACACCATCTCCTCTGTAGATGTCTTGCATGTTGTAACGCAAGTTATTATTGTATATTGAACCCATTCCATAGTCTCTCATGTAAGCAGAAACAGATTTATTCACATGTTTCCGTGCTTTCTCAAATTGTGGACAAAATTGGTTGGACCAGTTCCATTTCTGTCTTTGGCATATATTAGAAAATACCAAGGCAGTTTGTGGAAAGAGTGTCATTAATTGATCAAGGTGTCCTTTAAAAGCATTTCCAGACCAACCCCAGTCATAGTGCCTAAATAATTTCCTCCACAGTGCACTATTAAGAGGTCAGGTTTTGGCAAATGCATAAAGGTTTTCACCAATGGTATCAATTGGTGACATTTTAATCCTCTCTGGCCAATCCACTTGATTTCCACATTTGATAAATCAAGGTTGTGAAAATGTCTGCTATCTGCATACCTTTGAGCCCAGTGGATGTAGCTGTGTCCAAGGATCCAGACAGAAAACATGATGAGAGATGGTTCTGATGCAGTCAGATGATGTGTGGGAATGAATTGGCAGTTGGAACAGTAGGAGTTTACAAAAAAATAATTGTGGAGTTTCACTGCTTTTGAATCAGAAGCAATGATTGGTGGATTCAGATAGTTGAAAACTTAAAGTTAGGGTGCATGGTTGTGTTGTGTTAAAGAAGCAATTTGAATGGTTAAAAAAAAGTCACTAAAAGCTAAAATACTCTGGATAGGCTGGTGTATTGAGAGGTCAAACAGCCTTGCTGAGTTAATTTGCAACATTGTACAATAAACTTTTGAACCTGAGAGTTCAGTTAGGAGGGAGTTGCTATGGAAACAGATAGAATGATCTGAGAGGGGGAAGGGTGTTGGTTTCAAAATAGTGAGGGAAAACTTTTGATTGGTTGAATTAAGGCATATGTGTACAAAGTTAGAGATTTTCTATGCCAGTCTGTGGTTTCAGTGTATTGAGTGCACACTTTTTGCTCTGTTAAAGAGAAATTGGTGTGTGTGTCTGACACTGTTTTCAATCTTCCAAAGCTTTTGTAAAGGTAAGTAATGATTTATTTAATTTACATAGAGACTTGTTTGCTCTATGGAGAATATTTATAAGCAGATAGTTATGTTTTAGAAGTCAAATGGTATGCTAGTATATAAGTTCTGTGTTGTGTTTCTTATATGTTATTGAAAAATCAATTTTTGGGTGTAATTGATTGGTATTTGCATTTGGCCCTTTTTTATGATTGCCTTGTGCAGCTCATGCATCACTTTAAACATGGGTAATAAGTGATGCACTGGTGGCGCAAGGCCTTCATAAATAAGGCTCTGACTTTGTTTGCTGTTGATTTGATTTTGGATTTTTGATAATGCTTGATATCAACATTTGAAAGATAAAGGATTTGTTTTTGGGGAAACAGTGATGTTTCAAAAGTGATATTCTGTGCTTGTACATAGGTTGTGCGCAGTCATTTTTAAATGTTATTCAAAAATCGATTTTGGGGTGCAATTGATTGGTATTTGCATTTGGCCCTTTTTTATGATTGCCTTGTGCAGCTGATGCATCACTTTAAACATGGGTAATAAGTGACTCACTGGTGGCGCAAGGCTTTTATAAATAAGGCCCTGACTTTGTTTGCTGATATTGAGTGGTTGTACATAGGTTCTGCGCAGTGTTTCTTACATGTTATTCAAAAATCGATTTTTGGGTGCAATTGATTGGTATTTGCTTTTGGCCCTTTTTTATGATTGCCTTGTGCAACTGGTGCATCACTTTAAACATGGGTAATAAGTGACGCACTGGTGGCACAAGGCCTTCATAAATAAGGCTCTGACTTTGTTTGCTGATATTGAGTGGTTGTAGATAGGTTCTGCGCAGTGTTTCTTTCATGTTATTCAAAAATCGATTTTTGGGTGTAATTGATTGGTATTTGCATTTGGCCATTTTTTATGATTGCCTTGTGCAACTGGTGCATCATTTTATACATGGGTAATAAGTGACACACTGGTGGCGCAAGGCCTTTATAAATAAGGCCCTGACTTTGTTTGCTGATATTGAGTGGTTGTAGATAGGTTCTGTGCAGTGTTTCTTTCATGTTATTCAAAAATCGATTTTTGGGTGCAATTGATTGGTATTTGTATTTGGCCCTTTTTTATGATTGCCTTGTGCAGCTGATGCATCACTTTAAACATGGGTAATAAGTGACGCACTGTTGGCGCAAGGCCTTTATAAATAAGGCCCTGACTTTGTTTGCTGATATTGAGTGGTTGTACATAGGTTCTGCGCAGTGATTCTTACATGTTATTCAAAAATCGATTTTTGGGTGCAATTGATTGGTATTTGCTTTTGGCCCTTTTTTATGATTGCCTTGTGCTACTGGTGCATCATTTTATATATGGGTAATAAGTGATGCACTGGTGGCGCAAGACCTTCATAAATAAGGCCCTGACTTTGTTTGCTGATATTGAGTGGTTGTAGATAGGTTCTACGCAGTGTTTCTTTCATGTTATTCAAAAATCGATTTTTGGGTGCAATTGATTGGTATTTGCATTTGGCCCTTTTTTATGATTGCCTTGTGTAACTGGTGCATCATTTTATACATGGGTAATAAGTGACGCACTGGTGGCGCAAGGCCTTTATAAATAAGGCCCTGACTTTGTTTGCTGATATTGAGTGGTTGTACATAGGTTCTGCGCAGTGATTCTTACATGTTATTTAAAAATCGATTTTTGGGTGCAATTGATTGGAATTTGCATTTGGCCCTTTTTTATGATTGCCTTGTGCAGCTGATGCATCACTTTAAACATGGGTAATAAGTGACGCACTGGTGGCGCAAGGCCTTTATAAATAAGGCCCTGACTTTGTTTGCTGATATTGAGTGGTTGTAGATAGGTTCTGCGCAGTGTTTCTTTCATGTTATTCAAAAATCGATTTTTGGGTGCAATTGATTGGTATTTGCATTTGGCCCTTTTTTATGATTGCCTTGTGCTACTGGTGCATCATTTTATATATGGGTAATAAGTAACACACTGGTGGCGCAAGGCCTTTATAAATTAGGCCCTGACTTTGTTTGCTGATATTGAGTGGTTGTACATAGGTTCTACACAGTGTTTCTTTCATGTTATTCAAAAATCGATTTTTGGGTGCAATTGATTGGTATTTGCATTTGGCCCTTTTTTATGATTGCCTTGTGCAGCTGATGCATCACTTTAAACATGGGTAATACGTGACGCACTGGTGGCGCAAGGCCTTTATAAATAAGGCCCTGACTTTGTTTGCTGATATTGAGTGGTTGTACATAGGTTCTGCGCAGTGATTCTTACATGTTATTCAAAAATCGATTTTTGGGTGCAATTGATTGGTATTTGCTTTGGGCCCTTTTTTATGATTGCCTTGTGCTACTGGTGCATCATTTTATATATGGGTAATAAGTGACGCACTGGTGGCGCAAGGCCTTTATAAATTAGGCCCTGACTTTGTTTGCTGATATTGAGTGGTTGTACATAGGTTATACGCAGTGTTTCTTTCATGTTATTCAAAAATCGATTTTTGGGTGCAATAGATTGGTATTTGCATTTGGCCCTTTTTTATGATTGCCTTGTGCAACTGGTGCATCATTTTATACATGGGAAATAAGTGACGCACTGGTGGCGCAAGGCCTTTATAAATAAGGCCCTGACTTTGTTTGCTGATATTGAGTGGTTGTACATTGGTTCTGCGCAGTGATTCTTACATGTTATTCAAAAATCGATTTTTGGGTGCAATTGATTGGAATTTGCATTTGGCCCTTTTTTATGATTGCCTTGTGCAGCTGATGCATCACTTTAAACATGGGTAATAAGTGACGCACTGGTGGGGCAAGGCCTTTATAAATAAGGCCCTGACTTTGTTTGCTGATATTGAGTGGTTGTAGATAGGTTCTGCGCAGTGTTTCTTTCATGTTATTCAAAAATCGATTTTTGGGTGCAATTGATTGGTATTTGCATTTGACCCTTTTTTATGATTGCCTTGTGCAGCTGATGCATCACTTTAAACATGGGTAATAAGTGACGCACTGGTGGTGCAAGGCCTTTATAAATAAGGCCCTGACTTTGTTTGCTGATATTGAGTGCTTGTACATAGGTTCTGCGCAGTGATTCTTACATGTTATTCAAAAATCGATTTTTGGGTGCAATTGATTGGTATTTGCTTTTGGCCCTTTTTTATGATTGCCTTGTGCTACTGGTGCATCATTTTATATATGGGTAATAAGTGATGCACTGGTGGCGCAAAGCCTTTATAAATTAGGCCCTGACTTTGTTTGCTGATATTGAGTGGTTGTACATAGGTTCTACGCAGTGTTTCTTTCATGTTATTCAAAAATCGATTTTTGGGTGCAATAGTTTGGTATTTGCATTTGGCCCTTTTTTATGATTGCCTTGTGCAACTGGTGCATCATTTTATACATGGGAAATAAGTGACGCACTGGTGGCGCAAGGCCTTTATAAATAAGGCCCTGACTTTGTTTGCTGATATTGAGTGGTTGTACATTGGTTCTGCGCAGTGATTCTTACATGTTATTCAAAAATCGATTTTTGGGTGCAATTGATTGGAATTTGCATTTGGCCCTTTTTTATGATTGCCTTGTGCAGCTGATGCATCACTTTAAACATGGGTAATAAGTGACACACTGGTGGCGCAAGGCCTTTATAAATAAGGCCCTGACTTTGTTTGCTGATATTGAGTGGTTGTAGATAGGTTCTGCGCAGTGTTTCTTTCATGTTATTCAAAAATCGATTTTTGGGTGCAATTGATTGGTATTTGCATTTGGCCCTTTTTTATGATTGCCTTGTGCAGCTGATGCATCACTTTAAACATGGGTAATAAGTGACGCACTAGTGGCGCAAGGCCTTTATAAATAAGGCCCTGACTTTGTTTGCTAATATTGAGTGGTTGTATATAGGTTCTGCGCAGTGATTTTTACATGTTATTCAAAAATCGATTTTTGGGTGCAATTAATTGGAATTTGCATTTGGCCCTTTTTTATGATTGCCTTGTGCAGCTGATGCATCACTTTAAACATGGGTAATAAGTGACGCACTGGTGGCGCAAGTCCTTTATAAATAAGGTTTGACTTTGTTTGCTGATATTGAGTGGTTGTACATAGGTTCTGCGCATTGATTCTTACATGTTATTCAAAAATCGATTTTTGGGTGCAATTGATTGGTATTTGCATTTGGCCCTTTTTTATGATTGCTTTGTGCAGCTGATGCATCACTTTAAACATGGGTAATAGTGACGCACTGGTGGCGCAAGGCCTTTTTAACATTACTTTGTTGTTTACTAATTGTGGTCTTTCATGTGTTTTTTAACAGAATAACAGATTCAAATCAACTTCTGAAAAGCAAGCAAAAATGCCTTCAAGGCAAAGAATTATCAAAAATACCATACGGAAAAGGAGAACATCAACAACAGAGTTTATGGAATCCTCTTCAACAAATACTTCAAAAAACACCAGAAAAGTTTCTGGTAAGCCAATTAAGTCTTTTCTTCGCAACATATGTCGTAGAAAAAAAATGATATTGCTAATGTGAATATACAGAAAAAGTCAACAAATCTAAAAAGGAAGGAGAGGCCCACAAAAAATGTCTCGATTGGAGCAGGAGAGAAGAGAATGGATAGCAATAGAAGGGTAAATCTTTTTAGGGACATTCGTAGGAGAATGTTTCGCAATAGGGTAGTTTTAAATTTGCTAAAAAATGATAGGAAAAGTAAACCGAGAGCTGCTTTTTACAAGAAAAAGAAAAGTGTAGAAAAGATTGTTGATCAGGCTTTTGAAGTTAAGAAAAAATTATTTATTTTAATAATCAATAGAATTAGGATACTTAATAAGGCCATTGATGTTTTCAAATCGAACAGTAGATGGAAAATAATTATTAATCGGAGTAATTTTTGTGAAGTATTTTCTGGTGAATGGATACATAGTTCAAGTTCTGAGCCTTTTTTCAATGAGGAGAGTTACTTTCAGGAAAATGATTTGGTGCATGCAGTTGACACCAGTGGTCGAGCATATGAAGTGAAAGATGGTTGTGTGATGGAAAAAGAGAAACTTGTATCTAGAGATGCAGAAAAGGTGTTAGCTGATGAAGTTTTAGGGAGACGTACTAAGGGTCCAGTGTACACATGGAAATGCAGTAGTATTTGTAGTGTGCGACAGGAATCAATCGATTTGCTTAGAAATTTCTTACGTACATATAGTAAGAAAAGTCTCAAACAAAAAATGAAGATCCTGCAAGAGTTAGATCCTTGTAGAGTGAGAGAAAGTACAGGTTTGCATGGGCATTCACTAGCTTGTCTTTCTAGAAAAGTTTGTCGGAGTGTTTTTCATCATTTTAGGATGTTAGCAGTGCATCATAATAACGTGAGGAAATTAGTGAGAAAGTTGTATTATGCAAAAAGTCCTGCACTTAAGCTTAAACAGTTAAACAGTGCTCTTTTGCATGGATCTGAAGTGGATGTGAAGACTATTTGTGAAGAAATTGAGTTTTGTTATTTTGGGAACAAAGAGGACAGTGTAGAAATAGATATAGTAATGGATGGTAATGCAGAAGATAATGGACAGATTTCAAGTATTGAAAAGTTTGATGAGGAAATCATCAAGTTTAAGGTGAAAGCAAGTGAAAGGCCTAATTTAACTTGTGTGTGTTGTCGACAGACTCATTATAAAATTCAGACTAGGTTAGTTGATTTATATGCAAAAAGTGAATTGGAAAATAATAGTGAATGGAAGGATTTTGTAAGTTATTTGTTGGTGGAGAATACATTTGATTTGAGTTTGGATCAGCGTATTTGTAATTATTGTTTAAATAAATTAAATGAAAATAAAATGCCTGCTAGAGCAGTTTATAATAATCTTCAGTTGATAGATATTCCTTCTGAATTGATGGATCTAAATACTTATGAATCTATTTTGATTCAATGTGTCCATCCTTTTCAGGCTATTGTACGCATGGAGCCTAAGACAGGGAAATTGCCTCCATCAGATTTACTGAGAGGATTAAAGGGAAGAGTTGTTTATTTGCCTCTAGATGTAAAGAAAAATATTGATACAATTGGTGTAGAAAGAGCAAGCAAAAATGCCTTCAAGGCAAAGAATTATCAAAAATACCATACGGAAAAGGAGAACATCAACAACAGAGTTTATGGAATCCTCTTCAACAAATACTTCAAAAAACACCAGAAAAGTTTCTGGTAAGCCAATTAAGTCTTTTCTTCGCAACATATGTCGTAGAAAAAAAATGATATTGCTAATGTGAATATACAGAAAAAGTCAACAAATCTAAAAAGGAAGGAGAGGCCCACAAAAAATGTCTCGATTGGAGCAGGAGAGAAGAGAATGGATAGCAATAGAAGGGTAAATCTTTTTAGGGACATTCGTAGGAGAATGTTTCGCAATAGGGTAGTTTTAAATTTGCTAAAAAATGATAGGAAAAGTAAACCGAGAGCTGCTTTTTACAAGAAAAAGAAAAGTGTAGAAAAGATTGTTGATCAGGCTTTTGAAGTTAAGAAAAAATTATTTATTTTAATAATCAATAGAATTAGGATACTTAATAAGGCCATTGATGTTTTCAAATCGAACAGTAGATGGAAAATAATTATTAATCGGAGTAATTTTTGTGAAGTATTTTCTGGTGAATGGATACATAGTTCAAGTTCTGAGCCTTTTTTCAATGAGGAGAGTTACTTTCAGGAAAATGATTTGGTGCATGCAGTTGACACCAGTGGTCGAGCATATGAAGTGAAAGATGGTTGTGTGATGGAAAAAGAGAAACTTGTATCTAGAGATGCAGAAAAGGTGTTAGCTGATGAAGTTTTAGGGAGACGTACTAAGGGTCCAGTGTACACATGGAAATGCAGTAGTATTTGTAGTGTGCGACAGGAATCAATCGATTTGCTTAGAAATTTCTTACGTACATATAGTAAGAAAAGTCTCAAACAAAAAATGAAGATCCTGCAAGAGTTAGATCCTTGTAGAGTGAGAGAAAGTACAGGTTTGCATGGGCATTCACTAGCTTGTCTTTCTAGAAAAGTTTGTCGGAGTGTTTTTCATCATTTTAGGATGTTAGCAGTGCATCATAATAACGTGAGGAAATTAGTGAGAAAGTTGTATTATGCAAAAAGTCCTGCACTTAAGCTTAAACAGTTAAACAGTGCTCTTTTGCATGGATCTGAAGTGGATGTGAAGACTATTTGTGAAGAAATTGAGTTTTGTTATTTTGGGAACAAAGAGGACAGTGTAGAAATAGATATAGTAATGGATGGTAATGCAGAAGATAATGGACAGATTTCAAGTATTGAAAAGTTTGATGAGGAAATCATCAAGTTTAAGGTGAAAGCAAGTGAAAGGCCTAATTTAACTTGTGTGTGTTGTCGACAGACTCATTATAAAATTCAGACTAGGTTAGTTGATTTATATGCAAAAAGTGAATTGGAAAATAATAGTGAATGGAAGGATTTTGTAAGTTATTTGTTGGTGGAGAATACATTTGATTTGAGTTTGGATCAGCGTATTTGTAATTATTGTTTAAATAAATTAAATGAAAATAAAATGCCTGCTAGAGCAGTTTATAATAATCTTCAGTTGATAGATATTCCTTCTGAATTGATGGATCTAAATACTTATGAATCTATTTTGATTCAATGTGTCCATCCTTTTCAGGCTATTGTACGCATGGAGCCTAAGACAGGGAAATTGCCTCCATCAGATTTACTGAGAGGATTAAAGGGAAGAGTTGTTTATTTGCCTCTAGATGTAAAGAAAAATATTGATACAATTGGTGTAGAAAGAGTAGAAGAGGATCCTCTAGTTATTCTAGTTAATGGAGTTCCAACAAAGAGTATGAAAATCTGGCAAGATTTAGTTGATGTTAAAAAAGTCAAAAAGGCAACGTTGTATTTGGTCAAAAATAATGAGTACTACAAAGATGTAAGTGTTGGAGCAGAGGAAACAGCTATAGAAGAAGATAGTGATTCTTCAGTTGGTCAAATTGAAAAAGTTGATGTGTCTAGAACTGAAGAAATATATGAACATTATACTGTTCATCCTTTGCATTCAAAAGAAGTAATGGGAAATGCAATTGACTTGTTTCAAATGAAAGCAGCAAAAGGAAGTCCCATTAGTGTATGGGAAGAAAGTTTGGAAGCTCGTTGTTTTCCACAATTATTTCCAACAGGTTGTGGTGGACGATATGATGATCGACCAGTTCAAATTCCTGCAGCTGAATACCGGACTCTAAGATTATATGCTGAAGATCCAAGGTTTCGTCAATGTATTCCATATTTATTTCATCTTCTGTTTGAAAGTGATTTGTCTGGTCTTTCTTATGCAGTTAATCATATATTGAAAAGTGGAGCTCATTTTCAAAATGTTTGTGCAAGGGACTTTATGGAGAAAGTTAATCTGCAAGACAGTATTTAGGAATCTCAGCTAATCAATCTCATGGCATGTCAACGTGGAACCAACGAGTATTGGTTTCGTCGTCATGGAGAATTGAAATGTATGCTAAGAAACTTAGGAACTCCTACATGGTTCCTCACTCTTAGCTGTGCTGAGTATGCATGGGACGATTTACTTCAATTTCTACGGGAGGCAAATGAAAACATACGAAATATAGAATTGAAAACACCAGGAGAACTGTGTTCTTTAGATCCAGTGAATGTTTGCAGATATTTTAATCATAGATTTGAAGCTATGATGTCTTTTATTACCAACAAAAAAAATCCTCCCCTTGGAGAGGTTTTGGATTTCTTTTGGAGGAAGGAATATCAAGCAAGAGGTGCTCCTCATATACATATGTTGTTGTGGATTAAAGATGCACCCAAATTTGGATCAGATTCAGATGAAACAGTGATGAGTTTCATTGAAGAGTATTCAACATGTGCTGTTCCAAAATCTACTGAAGAAAACAATTTAAGGCAACAAGTTTTACGTTTTCAATCTCATCGTTGTGGAAAGTACTGTCGTCGAAAATTTCAAAACAAAGAAAAGTACTACTATGTCGTTTTGCATTTCCTCGACCAGTGATTTCTAAGGGAAGAGTAAATAATTTAATGTCATCTCTACGACATACTGTGACGAGGAAATCTCCCAAAAATACATATAATTTGAAAAGAAATGAAGAATCTAAGTACATCAACGATTACAACCCAGTGATTTTGTCCATGTGGAATGCTAACATGGATATACAGTTCGTTGCTGACAACTCTATTGCTGTGGCTCGATATGTGACATCTTACATCACAAAAAAAGAAAAGACAGAACTGAAGGAAATGTGGGAGGACATTTCACATGAAAAGAGTCTAAGCAAGAAATTATACAGTTTCAGTCTGAAGATGTTGTCGCATCGAGAAATTGGAGCATATGAATGTTCTGATCGGTTATCATCAGCAAGTCTCTATGCCAAATCAAGAACAATCATTTGGGTGAGTCTTGGTCTTGCTGCAACACGAAACCGAGTTTTGAAATCTGTACAAGAAATTGAATATTTGGCGGAGAAAGAACCAAACAGTACAGATATTTTGAAGACAAATATGTTGGATACATACTATCCAAATAGAAGTACTCACCTTGAGAACACTTGTTTGTATGAAGTTCTTCAAAACTACAGTTATAAGAGGAACATCACAGAAGATATCAATAATGGAAAATATGCAGTCATTGGCTATGAAGGATGTCTAGTAAAGCAGAAAAAAGGCCATTTGATTAATCATCGAAAATGGAAAGGGGCGACCATTCGGTCCCCCCGAACGTATGGTGGAGTACCTCGATCCCCCCGGGAAGCCATCTTGGGCGGGAGGCGAGTCTCGGCTGGTATGCCCGAAGCGGCGTAGCCGGGGCGCGCCTTTTTCCCGCCCTAGAGTGGGCTGGCCTAGACACCGACGCGGCCGGCCACGCCCTCGGAGGCAGGCGGGGGCGGGTTCACGCCCACCCTGAAGACGGATAAAGGGAGCGGAAGCCAAGAAAGCATCCTCTTGTTCCTGTGCTCGGAAGCTGCACCTCCCCGCTGCACGTGAGCTCAAGACGGAACGAAGAGCCAATTTTGAGCGTAGTAATCTTTCTTTTTGTCTTACAGATATCCCGTCTGAGAATGCCCAAGAAAGTCGGAAAGCGGGTCGGTACCGAGGAGATGCTCCGCATGCTCATGAAGGAGATAGCCGATCTGAAGAAAAAGGTTGAGGCTAAAGACGGGGAGGGAGGACCGAAACGGCCTTTGCAGGGAACAATCCCCGGTGGAAAAAGCAAGAGGCCCAGAAGGGGAGCACTTGGGGGAGAGACCCCGGTTCCCGAAACCCTACGAGAGGAGCCAACCCCGGTGCCGAAAGAGGGGAATCCAATCCCTGTGGTGGTCACCCCCGTGAACAGGGAGGATATGCCCCCCGAGTTAGCGGCACAATTGGCAGCGTGGTTGGGAAACGATAGCGAGGGCGCCACGGCTGACGACGCCCGGGCAGTAATGAGGCAACTGCGGGAATCTAGGGAGGCTGCGAAGGCGCCATCTTCTGTTCCCCCACAGGTTCCGGCGGCTGGAAGTACAGCAGGCCCAAGTTCGGCGACAAGCGCGGGGTCTACTTCAGGTAAGCGGCCATTGCCGATTGCGGGGGAGGGGTCTGTACCTTCTCGAAAGGAGAAGATTGCCCAGCACGTCCCACAAGAAATCAAGGAATTGATTTGGGCGGATAAATATGTAAACATGTTTTCATTGCTTACCGACCATTACGAGATCGAGCATGTGAAGAGTCAAAAGGAGCTCATGCATCCGAGTGTTTGGCGCGCAAAAATGGCCGCCTTTAAGGTCGACGAGACCATTGGTACTTGGGGCAGAGCGTGGGGCATTTTTACTTCCATCATGGGTGAGCGCAGGCCCGAGTTGTTGACCGAGTTACCCATTTATCAGTCGCGTATTATGGAGTATTCTGTGGCATATGGGGGCAATCAGTGGTTCTGCTATGACAATCTGTTTAGAAAAGCTGAAGAACACAACCCATTGTTGTCTTGGGATTGTTACGACTCCGTGTCTTGGCAAAAAATGGAGAGTACAGGGATGTTGAAGGTGCCATTGGTAGGGAGTAACGGCGGGGAATCCTCCCGCCAAAACTCTGGGACACCCTTTCGGACGGGTGCAGGTAACGAGTACCACTCGAAGCCGAGTGGCAACACAGGTAAAAGGGGGATCTGTTGGAATTTTAACAGAGGCAAATGTACTAGGCCCCAGGGGTCATGCAAATTCAGACATGAGTGTGGGGGGTGCGGGCAGCCATCCCATCCTGAGTCCATGTGCAGAGCCAAAACGGGTGATAACGGTGGTAGGGGAGGCGCCAAGCAGGTCTAATATAGTCCGAGGGGCGCCTTTACCGACCCCGATTGATACCATGGCAATGATTCCTTGGCTCAGCGAATACCCGGATCATGCTTCCGCTGGGGTGTTGCGGAACGGGTTTTCATATGGTTTCCGCATCCCACTGGGGGATTTTCAGGGGGTACCAAACTGTAAGAATCAAATGTCGGTCTTACAGCACACGGCGGTGGTGCAGGTAAAGATTGGGAAAGAGGTGACTCGAGGTCGTGTCGCCGGTCCATTCGATTTGCCACCGGTTGCTAACTTTGTGTGTTCTCCTCTAGGGGTGGTCCCCAAGAAGGACCCGGGTGAGTTTCGGCTGATACATAATTTGTCAGCCCCACGTGGTCTTTCCGTGAATGACGCGATAGACCCGGAAGTGTGTTCGGTGCGGTACGCATCTTTCGATGAGGCCGTTGCCATGTTGAATCGCCTGGGGCCCGGGACGCTGATGGCCAAATCTGACATCGAGTCAGCGTTCCGGTTGCTCCCGGTACATCCAGACGATCAGCGTCTCCTTGGTTTTCAGTTTCAGGGTCGCTATTACATGGATAGATGTATGCCAATGGGATGCTCGATTTCATGTGCCTATTTCGAGAAGTTCAGTTGTTTTCTGCAGTGGGTATTCACGAGGAAGACAGGTTTTCAACATGTTATGCACTATCTCGATGACTTTCTGTTTTTGGGGGCAGCCGGGGATTCTGAGTGTGGACAGGCTTTACATGAATTTTGTTTCCTAATGAATCAATTCAGTGTGCCATTGGCGCCAGGTAAGACTGTGGGTCCCTCGACCTTGATCGAGTTTCTGGGGATCGAGCTCGACTCGGTGGAAGGTTGTTTTCGATTACCCAAGGAAAAAGTGTTAAAATTCAGGTTATCCCTTGAGACATGTATTCGTGCAACGAAAGTAAACCTGCATCAATTGCAACAGGTGGTGGGTCAGTTGAATTTTGCCCTAAGAGTAATGCCGATGGCGCGCCCTTTTTCCCGCTCGATTGCACAATCCATGGTCGGCTTGAAGGAAGGGCATCATCGCACGAGACTCTCGGCAGAGGTTCGCCAGGACATGCGCATTTGGATTGCATTCCTGGCGGATTTCAATGGTCGAATTGTCTGGAACAAACCAGCGGTGTCTTCCGAGGAGTTGGGGCTTTGGACAGACTCGGCGGGGAGTATGGGTTTTGGCGCCATATTGTGGACACAATGGTCGGCTCAAAAATGGCCGTCATGGTGGCATGAGTGCGGGTTGACGAGTAACATTGCTTTTCTCGAACTGTTCCCTATTCTGGTGGCTTTGAAAACATGGCCAGAAGGGTTTAGGGATCACTCTGTGGTGTTCTGGTCTGATAACATGACCGTGGTTGAGTGTATCAATAGTCAGGCAGCACGATGCAAATTGATTCTGAGACTGCTCAAGGAAATTGTGTTGTTATGCATGCAACTGAATGTACTGTTTAGGGCACGACACGTGCCGGGGGTGATGAACCAAGCGGCTGATGCGCTTTCTCGTTTCCGTATGCAGGCCTTCTGGGGTTTTCTGCCCACAGCGGACCCGGTGGCGGCACCCTTTCCCGAAGCTCTCTGGTCTCTCGGTGGCCCGAACTACAAAACCTCGTGGGAGAGAGTTTAGCACCCAGGACGAGGAAGGCATATGAAGGGGCGTTCCGTTCCTATTGGGCCTTTTTGGGTACTGCCGGGGGGGAGCTTTGGGGTCAGGAAGAGTTTGTAGTGAGATTCCTGCTCTCTTTACATCAGGCAGGCAAGTCAGTAGCTACGGCCCAGAGGCATCGGGCCGCCATTTCCTTTATGGCAAGGGCTCATGGGATCCAGGACCCGACAGCGTCTTTCGTTGTGCAGAAAGCGCTACGTGGGTGGCAACGCCTTGAGGGTCGCAGAGTAGACGATAGGCACCCGATAGGTCTGGATAGGTTGACCCTGTTATTGTCCGTGCTACCGGTAACATGTTCATCCCAGTACGAAGC
The DNA here is from genome assembly GCF_964263255.1 of Lissotriton vulgaris. Classification (NCBI taxonomy): domain Eukaryota; kingdom Metazoa; phylum Chordata; class Amphibia; order Caudata; family Salamandridae; genus Lissotriton; species Lissotriton vulgaris. Next base: position 1,398,988,332 of record NC_141695.1, read on the forward strand.
AGTGTTGTTCCGAGCCGCATTTGCATTAGCATTCCATGGGGCTATGCGGGTAAGCGAATTAGTGGCAAAGAACAAGCAGGATACGATGGGGGGACTGTGCCGGGAACACATTCAGGTCAGGGAGGAGACGATGACGGTCTCGTTTGTCAGGTCCAAATCCGATCAGGGTGCAATCGGGGACTGCGTAATCATTCAGAGGATCCCCGGGTCTTCCATGTGCCCTGTTGTGTGCTTAGAGGAATATTTAGCGCAGAGGGTGGCAGCATGGGGGGGGACCTTGTTAAGACACTCTGACGCCACCCCACTGACGAGGTTTCAGTTTCAGCGGGTGCTTGCGATGTCGATTTCGGCCGCGGGCTTGAACCCCGGCGAGTTTGGGACCCATTCCTTTCGGATAGGGGCTGCTACAGAGGCTACAGCCAGGGGTCTGAATGTTGAACAAGTAAAACGTGTGGGGCGTTGGTCCTCGTTATAAGAGGTATGTGCGGTTGCACATGTTGTGAAGCTGTAATGATGTACTCACGCTTCTTGTTTTTGTTTGGTTTTCAGTTGCGCAAGCCTACGAGGCGGGGCGAACTGTGCAGTCGACCCGACACCGGGGGGCCAGCGGTCAGACATCACCGGCTGTGAAAAAGGAGGTGTGGGTCGTGGGCCACTCATACGTGAGGCGTGCCGCGGACGTATTCAAAGCAGGTGACATGATTCACGTGGCTGGGGAATACGGGTACAGTGTGTCCTTCTACGGAAAGGGCGGGCTCTGTATTGACCAGTTTCGATCATAATTTGAGGGTTTGTTAGGGCGGACGAGGTCACCGCCGTCAGTAGTCATAGTACATCTTGGGGGCAATGATTTGGTGACCACTGGTAGACGACTTCTTCTTGAGGCGATGCTTTCCACGGTAAGTTGGTTGGCGAGAAGAGTTCCAGGGTGCACAATTGCATGGTCCCATATGATCCCACGGAAAGTGTGGAGGGGGGCTATTTCTGTTTCTGCTCTGAATCATTCAGTAAGGAAAATTAATAATAAAGTGAGTAGATTGTTCCGTTCAAGTACACTGCATTCTATTTCGCATGGTTGTATTAAAGGGGACAGTATGTATTTGGGGGATGGTGTTCATTTGTCCCGGATGGGGAACGAGTTACTCATAGGAGACCTGATAGCTTGGCTAAAGACTTTATGACATGACCTTTAGGCAGGAGTGTTGTGGGGGGTCCGGATAGCCGGTCAACTATCCGGCCTGTGGCGGTAAGGTCATGATCGGTGAGCAGTAATTCGAAGATCCCTATGAGGGGGCGTCACCCATTACGGATGGGAGCGCGCGGGGGAGGTGGCCAATTGGCCCCTCAACGGGGAGGCGGTCCTGTCTAAGGAGAGGCCGCCGGAAGGAAAGGAAAGGTGGTCAAGGCCCCTTCCTGGATAGGAGGGGCTACGGCCCCTCCTGGGGAATTTCCCGGGGCCAGGACATCTGCGACGGCAGATGGGTAAGTTGTGTGGGGTGCGGGAGGGGGTTTACGCTACCTTTTAGACACCTCACACGAGTCCTCGAACGACCGTTAAATGGCGTCGAGTTTTATTGGGGCCCCCGTCAAGTACAAAGGGAAATTGGTAGATGCACTTGAGGTACGCCTCTGTGCGGTCACTCCTCTCACAAGTGAGGGGGGTATTTCTGGTTTAGGGATCTGACACCGGTTACGACCTTGCCGTTGGCCCTTAACGTTAGGATGTACAATTTCAAGTCAAATGTTTTGTAGGATGTTAGTTCGGCTAGGAGAACCTTTGTATTAGAGATCTGTTAAGGTTAGCCAAACATCGTAATGTGGAAATGAAATTGTACATAATATGAAACTGTTATTTTAACGTTTTAATTTTGTTTCATATTTTAATAAATACGGCCGGGAAGGGTGACTCCCTTCCCGCCTTCCAAAAGTTCAAGAACGGTTTCCGGTTTCCCAATTCTTGGGGATTGTGTTGAGAGGGGGTGGCGGGTATCTCAGCCATATTGAGTTGTGAAGTTCCAGACAAAAGAGAATTTTACTATTTAGCTCTTTTGCAACTCTTTAAGCCATGGCGTACAGAAGAGGAACTACTTGGAGATTTTCTCTGTTATGAAGACTCTTTTAATGCAACTAAGGATACCATAGAATGTCCTATTTTTCTAAATTATCTGCAAATGTTGAATGCAGAAATGGAGCAAGAAACCACAATTGCTGAAGAGATAGCTAGAAACAGTTCTCAAGATAGTCAGAGTTCTACTTCATTGAGCCAGGATCCACTAGGAGGACCAATTATCCAAAATGAAGCTGCCACTGCCATGGATGAGGTGGAAAGAGCTATGGAACAAGCTCAAGAGGATGGAGTTAACTTAGAAGATTTGGTAAAGCAACTAAACATTGAGCAGAAAAAGATATATGATGAAGTCATAGAGCAGATTGAACATGGATTCAGACATGAGGAAAAAGAGTGCTCATGTATATCGTTTGACCCTGTCCGACTGTACGTAAGTGGAGAAGCGGGGACAGGAAAAAGTTTTCTAATTAAAGCCATTGCAAGTTATCGCCAGAAAAGGACTGATTCACCACTGTCTTGTGTTGTAACTGCTCCAACTGGTCTGGCAGCACATAACATTAAAGGGATTACTCTACATCGTTTATTGATGCTGCCAGTTGAACATGATAATAAATTGCATTACAACAAGTTATCTGGAGATGCGTGTTCTGAAGTTTCAAGAGTCTTGAAGAAAATGAAACTTCTTATCATTGATGAAGTAAGCATGGTCTCAAATCTAATGCTTGCTTTTGTGCATTTGAGAATGCAAGAAATTCTTAAAACAGAGTATGATGTGTTATTTGGAGGAAAACACATTATTGTTTTTGGAGATCTATTGCAGTTGACTCCAGTAAAAGGACAACCAGTGTTTAAAATGCTTACACATGAAGATACCAGGAAGTCCCTTGGAAGCATTGGAAATGTTAATATATGGCTAAATTTTAAATATGCTGAACTGGTTCAAAATATGCGACAGGCCAAGGATGAAGATTATAAAAATATTCTACAAGATGTAAGAATTGGAAAAGTGACTGAGCTTGGGAAAAAAGCTTTGCATAGTCGATTAATTTCAAATTTGTATCCAAATGAAAACATTCTTCCAGAGAATATTTTTTAAAAAATGACTGAGAAGAAATCTGGGATATGTTTGATGCCAACTCTGCAAGAATGTTCCATCTTCAACAAGAAAATGTTAGAGTTAGAAAATGAAGAGATTGTGAAACTGGAAGCAATAGATAAAATAGAGCATATGGGTGCAACAATTGTTTTGTCTGAAAATTTGAAAACTAAATTGGATTCATTGGAGAAAAGTATTTCAAAAACAGCTGGTTTTGAAAAGACTCTGAATGTGTGTTTAAATTGTCGTATCATTTTGAGAAGGAATTTAAATGTTGAAAGAGGTCTGGTAAATGGAGCAATGGGTTATGTTGTTGATTTTGTGAATTACAGAAATAGAGATGGAATTGAATTTTTAAAAATAAAATTTGATGGCATTGAACAAGTACAACAAATAAGTCGTTGTTCTGCTAGATTTTTACTTGTAAAAGACTTATATGTTCGCCGAAAACAGTTTCCTGTTTGTTTGGCGTATGCAGTGACAATTCATAAATCTCAAGGTTTAAGTGTAGATGGTGCTTTAGTGAGCATTGGAAGATCTGTGTTTAAAGAGGGTATGGCATATGTGGCATTATCACGAGTCAGAACTTTATCAGGATTACTTGATTGCGTGTGATGAGACAAAGATTTCTGCAGATCTAGATTGTGTTAAAGAATACAATAGATTAAGAAGAGAATATGCTCCCCATTTGCCTCAATATCCTCTGTTTGAAAAACGTGTGGTAGGCCGAAAAAGAAGAAATGAGGATAATTGTAGTGAGGTAGTTGCAAAAAGACAAAAAGTAGAGAAAACTGTAATTGAAAACAGGAAGAAAAAGAATTGTGGAGAAAATGTTGTTGGATTTCAGTTTGAAAATAGTTCTGGTGTCAACTGCTATGCTAATGTAGTGATTAATGTTGTTTTTTTTCTTAAAAGTTTACTAGAACAGATTGTTGAAAATCGGGATCAAAGATTGTGTGGTTTATTGAATTCTGTGTTTGAGAAATGTAGCAGTGGTACAGCACAAATAGAAAGTGTAACAGAAATTCGAAATATTTTAGATATGTGTTCTGGTCAAGATAAATTTTCACAGACCATTCAGCAGGATTGTCAGGAATTTTTAATGTATATGTTTGGTGTTTTGGAAGATGAAGGTGTAGATGTAGATAATCTTTTCAGTCTTTCTTATCAATGGCAGAATGACTGCCACAATTGTAGTTCATCAAGTACTACTGGAATAGACACTGAAAGATTTATATATTTGACTTTACCAGACTGTAAATCAGTGTCATTTAAAAATCTAGTTAAAGCAGCAGATCATAATATGATGTGTACCCAATGTAACTATCCAATGGTATCCACATTATTTATACAAAGTTATGGTCAGTATATCATTTTAGTTTTCCAACGATGTAGACCTGATGGAACTAAATTGACAACTTCTATTAAAAATTTTGTAGCTTCTCAGTTATCAATTTCAGGAAGAACCTTTACAACTGAAGCTATTATTTATCATGATGGATCTTCGACAACCTCAGGACATTATACATGCTACTTAAAATCTGAAAATGGATGGAGTTACTGCAATGATTCTCATTTAACTTATAAACAACGTTTGCCTTATGACTCTACAAATTCTTATCTAGTGTTTTTAAAACCAACGTTTTAGTAAAGGGAATTGGCCTTTGAAGACGGGAATAGATAATAAAAGTTAGTTACTTAGTTAGTTAATCTAATATTTTAAATTATTAATCTCATGTAGATACTTTAAGTGGATCTCAATGTAAAAAAATACTGATATATCTGACACAAATTGGCCGTGAGGAAAGTGTAAGATATGATGTTGTTAGATCTTTTTTCATAGGAAGTCGATGAAATGGAAGTTATAGAGCACAGCAGACTTTTTTTCCACCAAAAGGACCTTCACTATCTGCAATTTGGCCTCACGGAAAAGTAAGTGAATCAAAGATTAGTGTACATATATGAGATGTATGTTTGAATGGTTTTTTTTAAACACAATCTTTTAGATTGTGTTTTTTTTTTCCCGCTGTTATATGATGAAGACTTTGATCTCACTAATTTAAGAGAAATTCAATATATTCTGAGAACAGCAAAAATAAATAATGTAACATATTGTAGAAGTTATTGTGTAGTTTGCATTGTGTAATTTATATTGTGTTCACATTGTCTTACACTCATTTTCTTTTTCACCCTTATTTACCTCTCTTTACTAATTTATACTCTTTTTTCATCGCTGTTTCTTTAGTGCACTTTATTCACAACTTCTCAATCTAATAGGAACTGTCTGCATTTCCTCTGTTCCTTCCACCACTTTTTATCTTTTTCATATTCTCACAGTACCACTGCTTTAGTTTCCTAACTCTCTCTTTCTTTTTCTCCATTTTTTTTTCTTTCGCACTCATTGTACTGTAGTTCACTTAGTTCTTCCTTTTGTCTTTCTGTGTACTTACTCTCTCACTCCTGTTTTATCCATCGTTCTATACTAACTTCATTCCTTTCATCCCTTCACTCTGTGACTTCACTTCACTCACTCTCAATCATCTTCTATTCCTCTTTTTTATTTATAGTTTCTCAATAAGACTTCTCTCCTTTTCACTCATTTTTCTTTTATTTTCTTATCTTTACTGATTTTGATTTGATATCTTACATTCTTTTAGTATCTTATTTATCTTTAGGAATTTGTTTTCTTTCTATTTCTTTTTCCTTTTTTTTTCTCTTTCTACATTACTTTCTTTCTGTTTTTGTATCCTTCACTATTGCTTCATTTCTTAGTAAACTTTTGTAGATTTTTAAACCTCATGAACTGTTGCTTCTATTTTATTATATATTTTTAAGTAATTATAACGTGTTTTTTGTTTTATCTTTCACAGATACAAGTTTGCATTGATTATATGGTAAGTGTGTTTACAAAATCTTTTTTGTTATCACCTTTGGTTTTATTTTCACTATTTTTCTCTCACCCTACCTCACCCCTGTTTCCTTACTTTGCTTTTCTCACTTATTCTTTTCTTCCATGTTTACTTCCTACCACATTCAACTTCTTTCAGTACCTCTGTCTATGCACACTCCTTCACTTACCTTTTTTACTGGTTCACTTAGTCCCTTTGTGACACTCCTTCTTTTACTCTCTTTCTTCTTTCGCTCTATTATTCCCCATGTCTTACCCTTATTCACTTACATGTACCCTGTTTCACTCCTCTTTGCTTATATTCACTCCTATTTACTTTCCCTCCATCACTACTATTCCTTTCCTCTCATTCCGTCACTACCTGTCATTCACATGCTTAACTGTCCTTCCTTTTACTTTCATCATCCATTTACATTCTCCCAGAACCTCTGCTTTAGTCTTCTTCCTATTTCTTCGTTTCTTTTGCTCCCTTATTCATTTTTTTTTCTCAGTTATTTCCTCTTACACTTTTTATCTGTCTTACTATCTATTACACAGTCCCTCTGTGTTCCTCCCTTTAGCTCTCTTTCTCTTAACACCACTCTCTCTGTCCCCATTCCTTATGGTCACCCCTTCATTAAATTTTTTTTTCTTTTTTTTTGTTGGAGCGCTGACGGTACGCGCACCAGGGCGTTCACTGGTGCGCGCACCGGGAGCGCTCCAAAGTCAAATTTTTAAAAAAAAAAGTAAAATACTCTTTTAAAATAAAAATAGTATCTTAATATACATTATAGGGTTCATTTTTTGAAAAACATACCTTTCTCAGCTAAAGACATTTGCGAAAAAAAAAGCTTAGAAATTCAATAAAAAGTACATAGGTATGAAGCCCTACAAAAAGTTAAAAATTAGCATTAAAAAAACCTATGAAATTCACTGTTGTAACTGGTATGGTTATCTCCATTTTTTTGAAAATCTTAGTTTCTATTTTTGAATATGTGTTTCAAGGGTTACATTACACTGAAAGGAGGTCTGTCACAAGGATAGTGTCATCAGTGATGTCATGAGTGATGTAATATGTGATGTCATCAGCAGTGCATTGCACGCGCAAGTTATAGTGAGTCCGACTAACTATAACGTGGGAATTTCAATGGTTTTATATCAGTAAAATTTCCAGCTAACTATAACTGGTGTTAAACCTATGGTTTTTTCAGTGAATTTAATAGGTTTTTTAAATGCTAATTCCTAATTATAACTGGTGTGAAACCTATGGTTTTTTCATTGAATATATATATATATATATATATATATATATATATTCACAGAAAAAAACCATAGGTTATAGTCCTATAGTCCATATATAGTTAGGAATTTGCATTTACAAAACCTTGAAAATTCAATGAAAAAACCATTGGTTATAGAACATATATAGTTAGGAATTTGCATTTACAAAACCTTATTTTACTCGCATAAAACCATTGAAATTCCATATATAGTTAGATGCGCTAACTATATATCGCGCACCCGCAATCCACTGCTGATGATGTCACATATTACATCATTCATGACATGGTTAGTGACATCACTGATGACATCACTGATGACATCTCAAATGACATCACTGATGACAACATCCAGTGACTGTATGTTTCTGTAAAGTTAAAATGTGTCTTACATATTGAAGAATGAGTGGATGTATAAGTGTCTGGAAGAAGGATTTAGTAGGTGCATGACTGACTGTATGAGAGAATGATTAAATGTGGCTTAATGAGTGCATGGGTTAGTGACTAAACTATCTTAATTTGTGCATCATTATATCTGTTGTTCTACAAACTGCTGCATGTGTTGATCAGTAGCTATATGAATAACTGTATGGGTTATTGATTGGTTGTCCAAGTATTTGTATGGGACACTGAGTGTGTGTGTGTATGGGTAGCTGGGAGGTGTGTGACTCTGTACATAGATGTGTGAGTAGTTGATTCACTATATGTATGGGTTCAAAACTGCATGTGGAAACAGCTGTATGGGCGGATGACTGTGTGCATTAGTGTATTAGTGAGTGAATGGATATCTCAGTGCTACATGTCAAAGTAAGTACATATGTAAAACACAGTACATGTGAGAGTTGACATATATAAATAACTGTGCAGAAGAGCCAGTGAATGTGTGAGTGGCTGTATGGATCATTGTGAAATTGTATCAGGGATTGTATAACAGAGTAAATATGTGTTAGTATATGTTTGAATAAGTAAGGTGTGTATAACTGTATAGTTGAGGAAATGGAAGTGTGATTGATTGTTTGCATGACTGACTAGGTGTGTAAGTAACTCCATGGATGAGTGACAGTCTGTGACTGTCTGTTTACACTGATTGTATCTAAGGTTATATTAGAGTCTGAAGAGGTTCATGGTATTATCACATGAATGATATCATCAGTGATGTGATCAGTAATGTCAAATGAGATGTTATCAGTGATTTTATCAGTGATGTCATTTGAGATGTCATCAGTGATGTCATCAGTGATGTCGCTAACCATGTCATGAATGATGTAATATGTGACATCATCAGCAGTGGATTGTGGGTGCGCGATATATAGTTAGCGCATCTAACTATATATGGAATTTCAATGGTTTTATGCGAGTAAAATAAGGTTTTGTAAATGCAAATTCCTAACTATATATGTTCTATAACCAATGGTTTTTTCATTGAATTTTCAAGGTTTTGTAAATGCAAATTCCTAACTATATATGGACTATAACCTATGTTTTTTTCTGTGAATTTCAATGGTTTTTTAATAGCAAATATCAAAAGCTGTCAAATGTCAAGCACGTGATAGGTAAAAACATTTTCGTGTTTATGCACGCTGATGTGCTTTGAACGCTGCCCCCCCCTCCCCTCTTTTCTCTTAGTAGTACTCTCTCTTTGCAGATAGTGAAGGGTAGTTAACGCAGAACTTTACCCCCGTTGTAATCCGTCGTACCTGCTCGTCTCTCCATTTGATTGATTGTTATCCAAGCATTTACTGTTTTAGAATTGGTTCTCTTTGGATCATTCTCTATTTACAAACAAGCACAAAGTCGCAATACTCTGTTTAGTCTTTGCAGATAGTGAAAAATCGTGTAAAAAAATAAGAGTAATCGAGCAAAATGAGTAGACCACTAATTGGATCTCTTTTTGACCTCGCTAAAATACAAACATTAGGAACAACCCTTCATGAGAAATACGAAAATAGTGAAATGAACTGAGCTCCACACCATGAGGGCTGCAAGACAGCTCGACTCCGCCACCCACCCCGCCCAAAATAATGACAAACCCTATGCAAATATTATAAATATAGACAACACACCAGCAAAGAAACAGGGTAAAACATTTTATTAAATAACTATTTACATAACTATTTTATACTTTTTGTTGCCCGATCCGGCTAGCTCAATCGATCGAGCATGAAACTCATGCACTGATAGCAAGCGTTGAGAGTTTGTAGAACGATGGCCTTAGATTTTCTACATACGGTGTAGTGTCGTGAACTGAGAGGGGGCGTTTGGATCCTGCCCCTTCCCCAAATAAGATTTTCATACGTGAGTGTTCGTTCATGCTTTTGGTCCCTGAATTGCTTCGATGTCACTGCCTTACACAAATGGCATAAGTCCTGGATGTTGAGTGCCATACTTCAGAGTTCTAAGCAGCGCTTGTAACACTGTCTAAACCTTATTTGCACCTGCTGCAGCTTCACTATTCAAAGCAAGTGGGGTCCGTTTGTGGACCTGACTGCATTGGAAAACAATGTGATACGGTGCCTCCCTAAACCGCTTGACGGAGGCCCCCGAGGGGCGGTGAGATGGCGCGGACTGGGAGGGGGCGCTTGGCTCCTGCCCCCTCCCCAAGTCGTGTTGCCCTGGTGTGGCCTGAGATCGCCCCCGACATAGGCGGCCGGCTCCCGGGGTCCGGCGGAATTTTTTGCCTTTTGATGACTCTTCCATTCTGGACCTTGTCCCACAATCCGTTTGACCTGAAGACACGCTGTAGTGGGGCGCCCCTTTACCGTTTTAGTTGCCATTCCGCCCGCTTTTGGTACTCTGTGCCTCTTCCGCCATTCAGCTGTTTACCGCCCGCTCTTGCGACTACAGCGTCTCGCTCACCATGTAGTTGAGTTGCTCCCGCTCTTAAGATTTAACAGAACTTTTTGGACTGCTGAAAGCGGTTGTATTCCGACCGCTGGTTGGTGGAGACATTTTGACTATATTCTGGACCTGCGTTGTCGCGTAATGCGTCATATGACGCGCCGCGTTAGCGCACCCGGAAGTGCTCCGGTGCGCAAGGCTCAGCTTGCCGTAAACGATCCAGAGCACGCCGCGCAGCGCGTAACGTAAGCATAACAGGTCATGTGACTTGTTAATAAAACTTTTCATTGGTTCATTTTACTTTTGTTTTCCTAATGATGTAAGACTAGGTCATGTGACCTAAAAATAACACTTTTCATTGGATTAAAACATTTTTTTTCCCAAACGATGAAAGCCCCACCTTGTTTCTGGATGTTTCAGACTGAAGCTGGCGTCACCATGAGAGCACCACCATCTCGTAGCTCCGTCGTGGCCATTCCGCAAGCAATCATGGCAGCCGCTCCCCACCGGAAGCCTGCGGGAGTTGAGGGCCCCCAAGACTTTTGTAGAATCTTCAAGGCTGAGGGGACGCTTTCGAGAATGGGACCCAAGCCCTGGCAGACAAGCGTCCGAGTTCCAAGGTGTCCCAGGGCCATTTTACTGGACCAGGCCCAAATCCGAAGAGCCGGCCGCCATTTTAAGAGTCCTGTGGCAGCCGCCTATCGCTGCACCGCAAGAGTGGGAGCAACTCAACTACATGGTGAGCGAGACGCTGTAGCCGTAAGAGCGGGCGGTAAACAGCTGAATGGCGGAAAAGGCACAGTGTAGCAAAAGCGGACGGAATGGCAACTGAAACGATAAAGGGGCGCCCCACTACAGCAGACGAGCCTCCGCCATGTGCTTCAAAACTGCATACGTATCTCGTGATATCAAAGTTGGGCAACCAGTACACAACAAGCAGTTACGAGTCCCATTTACACCGGCGCCATTTTGGGCGCGGCCGGGCAGGTCAAACATAACAAATGAGGCTGACGTCTCTGAAGCAGTTGACGCACAGCAGGACATAGCAAATAAACATGAAGTCTCTAAAGCTGTTAACTCACTGCAGGACAAAACAAGTGAACCTGAAACCTCTGGAATAATTGTCGCTCAAAAGAACAACACACAAAACTCTGTAGAGCCTGAAGAAAGAAAAACAGAAGGGCACTGTAGTTTCAGACACACTTAACACTAATGACTTAACAAAGATATCATCTGTTTATGAAGCAGTTATCATGTTCACAGAATTGACAAAGAAGTGTGCAGACACCAATGCTATTAAGAAACACAAGGAAATCCCTAACGCATCAGCATTCTCGGAAGAGGTTGACACAGATAACATCTTAAGGAACAAAGAAAGACAAAATAAGGATGAGGAAGTTATCACTTTAGTTTTTTCATCAGCTAGCGACAGCAAGAAACATATTGTAATGGAGATTAGAGAGGCTACGGATGGATGAATAAATTATCCAAAGAAATGGCGACTCCCCCCTTTAGCAGATTAGCTAAATCTTTGCGTAATTTGGACATTAAAGTTATATTATTGTTGTTGTTGTTGTTATGGTTATAGTTCTGGTTAATTTCAGCAAGAAACACATTGTAATGGAGATTAGAGAGGCTACGGATGGGTGAATAAATTATCAAAAGAAATGGCGACTCCCCCCTTTAGCAGATTAGCTAAATGTTTGCGTAATTTGGGCATAAAAGTTATATTATTGTTGTTGTTGTTGTTATCGTTATAGTTCTGGTTAATTTCCATTCAGAGTGTCCTACACAGCACCACTCTAGGTAAACACTACTTTATGTAAAACCTGGGACATAGCACTCATTGAAACTATAGTTGGTCACCATGGGGTTTAAAGAAGGGATGGTTCTTCACCTGGGTGCCTTCCACAACTCAGCACGTTGTGCTGCCTTGGGACTATTCGCACAAAAGACAGCTTCTGACCATTGTTGTGTTTTTTTTATCAAAAAATGTTTAAATATATTTACAGTTTTTGTTGCGTTCGTTATATTTAAAAGTTAATAAAGTTTTATAATCCTACTTTCTTGGAGTACTATATTTTTTTTAAAAATCGGGTGAATGGGGCCTTGAATCGGGTTATTGTCATGTGTGGGCTTTGCAAGTGTACTGCTACAGGATCGGACATTTCAAACTCCAATGCACGTTCTTTTTCTTACCTTTCCGAAGCATGGAGCGCAATAGCAGGCAGACAAAGGGTGATGCACGTGTTGAACACTGCCTGGCCTGGCAAGTTGCTGGCAGTGCCCCCCCCCGCCCGCTCCTGAAAGAGGGCACACACACACCGCTGCCCCGAGTACTTCACAAATCTTTAAAAGACCATGCGCTTGTTCATGAGGCTTAAATGGTTTATCACCCCTTCTAGAACCCCTGCATCGACCCTCTGACGTTTCCTGGAAGAATTAGCACGTAACACAATACCAAGCCCTGTCAGCTGAAACCCCCGAGGAATCGTGGGGCATATTATCAAGGGGGTTTATTTCCGCTTTTTTGGCTTTAAAAGCCAAAAAAAAGGAGATAAAATTATCTCCCTATTACCAAGCTGTCGCTAACACCAGTTAGTGACAGCTAAAAGGAGATAGCGACCATCTTGGGCCCCGCTTCGCATGTCAGTTATATTTATCACTAATGACATGCAAAGTGGGCGTGCCAAGATGTTAGCGACTGGAAACAGTCCCTAACATCGCTATCTCCTATTACCAACTTTTGGAGATATTTGCGCTAAGCGCGAATATCTCCAAAAGCTAACACCTGCCCTGAGCAGTTTTTAGCCATGTTATCCAATGGAAGGTGGATAACATGGCTAAGAGCATTTGCTGGATAATGCATGAATATCGCTGACTTTTCAGCGATATTCATGCATTGCGGCCGTTTTTTATCGCATTTGCGATAAACCTTGCTAATAGCAAGGTTTATCTGCGATAAAATTCGCCGATGTGCGGCGATAATTTTTGTCTCTAAACAAGTTAGAGACAAAAATTATCGCTAGTTGTTGGTAATATGCCCCCGGGTTTTTCCTTGCAGGAATCGGGAGGCGGAAGACTAGCACTGAAATCAGTAGTCTCACGCCTGAATCGGGAGGATTGGTATGTCTGGATTCTCTACAGCTGGGGCCATAAACTACATCCGCAAGGCTAGGTGATAGCCTTGGTCCGGCCTGGACAATCGGACACAGAGGAAGAGGAGTGTCAGAGGGTGCGGTAGTGAATAGGGTGAAAGGGAGGTGTCGGGCGGGCACAGGGTGTGATTCTCAGGGAAGAGCAGCGCAGATGGGGGGAAGTATATGGCCCATGCATGAGAGAGAGAGCGGGGGTGACCAGTGCGTGGAGGAGATGCTTGCGAGGGTGGGGAGCCGTGCTGAGAATCGACGGCGTGCAGAGAGTGGGTCTGGTCAAGGCATCTAAAATGGCTGCCGTGCACGACAAAATTGTGGCATTGGACAAAAAGGCAAGATGGCGCAGACAATGTTTATCAATAAGGATTCATTTATAACAAAATATTTACTCGCAGTGACAAAATGGTGGTCAACACTTCCTGATTTCCATCGAATCGAACGTTAACAGACGTCACACAGCAAAAAAAAAAAAAAGCTCACGCACAGCCTCTGGAAGACATGTATCAACATATATGAGCCTCCTCAGCCACCCTCAGAAAACATAAGGGGTCAGGATACGTCTCCCGCACCCCCTTATACCTAGTAATTTAATTAAAACGAAACACAAAATGGTGAATTCCCGTTTCGCTACCAGTTTGCGGCCCAGTTCGCGGCCCGGGAAGCGCTTCTACCGTGAAAAATATATATTTTTTTATTTTCCCCAGGGACCCTTTAATCACCCCAACATCATTCCTAGGGGGACAAGAGGGGTATACCTTGCCCCCTTTCATTAAATTCCCCCTACGTTTTTCACCTCTTCTTCTCTCTCGATCCTACCGAGAGATTAGATGGCGGCCGCTCCGGACTGTTTAGAATGTTGACAGACACCGGAGAGCCAATCAGCTTTCTGCGCGCAAAGTTCCGTTTCGCGAAAAGTAAGCGGACCGGAGCGCAGCCCGGAGCGCTGTTACAGATATATATCTTGTTTTGAACGTTAATTTATCAAAAACCACTGGAGCACATATATTGAGACCTAGCAAAGGCACATTGGGCTAACAGTCCCTACAATTTTGCCAAGTTTCGTGCAAATCCATTCAGCCGTTCGAGCTAAAAGTGAGGCCAAAAGCCCTATGGAAAAATGAATGGGAAAAACGTGTTTTGGGACCCCCCTTTTTTCTCGGCCCCCCCTTGATGAAACCCTGCCGAATTTTCAGGGGCTGCTCAGAAACAAAATGTGCCATTTTCCTGAAAATTTCAGCCGATTCCGTCCACAAACGCCAAAGTTATTAGACATAGAATTTTCAAAAGTTCCATAGACAAATAATCCTAACTATATATACCTACTAGCGACACGCCAGTAGGTAATATATATATATATATATATATTACCTACTGGCGGTCGCCAGTAGGTATATATAGTTAGGATTTTTTCCCTATGGGATTTCTGAAAATTCTATGTCTAATAACTTTGGCGTTTGTGGATGGAATTGGCTGAAATTTTCTGGAAAATGGCACATTTTGTTTCTGAGCAGCTCCTGGAAATTTGGGGGGGTTTCGGCAAGGGGGGGCTGAGATAAAAGGGGGGTCCCAAAACGCGTTTTTCCCATGTTAATTTCCATAGGGCGGTTGGCCTCACTTTTAGCCCGAACGGCTGAATGGATTTCCACCAAACTTGGCAAAATTGTAGGGACTGTTAGCACGATGTGCCTTTGCTAGGTCTTAATATATGTGCTTCAGTGGATTTTGAGAAATTAACGTTTAAAACAAGATATATATCTGTAACAGCGCTCCGGGCAGCGCTCCAGTTAGCGAACTTTTCACGTATCGGAACTTTGCGAAGCGAAGCTGATTGGCTCTCCGGTGTCTGTCAACATTCTAAACAGTCCGGAGCGGCCGCCATCTTGTCTCTCGGTAGGATCGAGAGACAAGAGGAGGCCAAAACAAAGGGGGAAATTACCATAAGGGGGCATAGTAGATCCTCCCTGACCCCCTAGGTTTGATGGGGAGGTTTTAAAAGGGCCCCACGGGGCAAAAAAAAAATTTTTTATTTTTTATTTTTTTGCGTGGGAAGCTCCCGGTTCGCGAACCGGTAAGCGGCCCGGGGAGTGTACTATGAGGGAAAAAGAATTATAGACTTCTCAAATATTGTATGTTAATTGATTGTTCGTTTTTTTTTATTTATTTATTTATTTTGATTAAAAAAAATTTATGGGTCAGAATTTTCATAGTTCAATAAAACTTCCAGCATTACATCATCTGGAATCTCCTCAAACATGCATGTTTCTATGTCTTGTAAGCTTTCAATAAATTGTTCATCAAAAGACTCATCCATAAAATCTTCATCCAAAATTTCTTCAGTTAAAATCTCTTCTGTTGTAATGTCGAAGGAAACATTGATTTTTTCGTGCTCCCCTTCCATTTTTTTGCTGTAAATTGCATAAAAAATAATTATATTAGAAGAGTTAGGGCACTGTTGGGTTTAAGTTCAGACAGGTAGTTCTGTTTTTTTAACAGTGAAGTTAAAGTAAGTAAATTCATAATTATAGCAGAGAAGTGTAAGTCAATCAATAAATATAACAGAGGAGCCTATCTGTATCTATAACTATAGCAGGGGGACAGTAAATAATGATCAAAAAACGTTTTTACAAATTAATTTAAAGTGCCACTTACAAATTATCAATTTACTTTACAGGGAGGTGAAAAGGCTCTTGAAATGTAGTTCAGGAAGTAGTAGTGAAAATGGCTGTGTTTCCTTCTCTTCTTTTATATATATTCAGGTACATAACCAATCAAATGTCAGGAAAAAAAAATTGAAAATGAAAGTAAAATTTTCATTGGTTGTCAATTCCAATACTTTAGATGTGTTTTGTGAAGTAATTTACCTCAGGGTATTTAGATAGGTCTACAGGCTAAATGGCTAAATGAAATTTCAATCAAATTTGTGAAAATGGCAGGGAATGGTATGTAGTATGAGCTAATGTATATTTGGTGAGAGTGTCTCTAGTCGTTTTTCTGTAAATTACTTTCCCACCTTTTTTTAGGACCGCTTCCCGGGAAACGGTCCGGTCCGCGAACCTTAAGCGTCACGGGAGTCCACCATTTTGTGTTTCGGTCGCATTAAGATACAAGATGGAGGGCAAATAATGTTTAGAATGGGTAGAAGGGGTCATGGTAGACTTATCTTGACCCCCTAGGTTTTCTGAGGGTGGCTGAGGAGGCTTATATGTGCGGAAAAAAAACATTTTTTAAAAAAATTCCGCGAGGTTAGCTTTCGGTTAGCGAACCGGGTAGCGCCCCGGGGAGCGTATTTTGTGGAAAATTATTGAAAAAAGTTAGAAAAAAATAATAATTGTGAGTGATGAGATGTAGGGTAGCTCTGAGAAGAGCTTTTGGGTTTATGGTACATTTAGGTACTTATAAGTAGGTACCAATGCACAGTCTTAAATTCAGAATGAAAATTCTGTTGCCCTCATCTGAGAAGTGAACTCCATCTCCTCTGTAGATATCTTGCATGTAGTAACGCAAGTTATTGTTGTACAGGGAGCCCATTCCATGGTCTCTCATGAAAGCTGAAACAGATTTGTTTACATGCTTCCTCGCTTTCTCAATTTGTGGAGAAAATTGGTTGGACCACCTCCATTTCTGTCTTTGGCATATATTTGAATATACCAAGGCAGTTTGAGGTAAAAGTGCCATTAATTGCTCAAAGGTGTCCTTTAAAAGCATTTCCAGACCTACCCCTGTCAAAGTGCCCAAATCATTACCTCCACAGTGCCCAATTAACAGGTCAGGTTTTGGCAAATGCATAAAGGTTTTCACCAATGGTATCAATTGGTGACATTTTAATCCTCTTTGGCCCAACCATTTAATTTCCACATCTTGTAAATTGAGGATAGGTAAATTTCTGTTCTCAGCATACCTTTGAGCCCAGTGGATATAACTATGTCCAACAATCCAGACATTAAACATGGTTGGAGAAGGTTGTGCTGCAGTCAGATGAAGTGTGGTAATGAAAGGGCAGTTGAAACAGTAGGAGTTTGTAAAGAAAAAAAACTGAGGATTTCCAATGCTAATGATTCATTAGCAGTGATTGGTGCATTTCCATTTCTGAAAACAGAAAGTTAGGGTGCATGGATGTGTTCTTTGAAAGATGTAATTTGAATGGTCAAGGAAGAAACATTTAATGAAAGATTGCACTGGATACGCAGGTGCACTGAGAGTTCAGAGTTCAATTGAAACATTGTTGTGTGAATTTGCAAACATGAGAGGTCTTCCAGGAGGTGGTTGCTATGGAAAAAAGGCAGAGAGGGCAGAGGGGGGAAGGGTTTTGATTTGAAAAAAGTGAGGGAAGAGTTATGATTGGCTAATATGAGAGATATGTGAAATGAATATCTGTATTTCTGTGCTTTCAATAGCTGCAGCCTCTGGAGTGCATCCTTTTTCTTCTGCTGAAGACAATTTGGTGTATTTCTGAGACTGTTTTCAAAACTCAAAAAGTATTTGCTAAGGTGAGAAAAGATTTATTTAATTTAGATAGAGAATAGTATGATTTAAGGAGAAAATGATGAAGAAAGCTGTGTTTTTAAAATGTGGCTTTGTCTCTAGTGATATACAAATAGATTTTGTTTCTTTGAGAAATTGTAATTGCATATTCGGTGTAGCATTCTGGCATGCAGTAACACAAGTTTTTGTTGTACATGGAGCCCATTCCATGGTCTCTTATGTAAGCTGAAACAGATATGTTGTTTTTAAAAACGATTTTTGAAATCACTTACATTTCTGGATATGTACTGCTAGAGCTTCATAGGTTGTTTTGGGTCATATTTATAAGGCATTTGAGTGTCTTTGATGTTATTTTTTCCTTTTCAAATGGAAAGCATTCCACATGGGGCAAGTGTCTTGTAAATACGCTCCCACCTGCGCTTGGCAAATTTAGATTTTGATTATGGGAGTTACATAGCCATGTTAATAATGTCCTAAAAATGGTGCTAGGGCATTCCAGAAAACGCTTTCATGTGTCTCAAGGACATTTGTCATTTCCTCTTGAATGTAGATATACAATTGATTTATATGCTGTGTTTAAAAACGATTTTTTGAAATCAATTACATTTCTGGATATGTACTGCTAAAACTTCATAGGTTGTTTTGGGTCATATTTATAAGGCATATGAGTGTCTATGATGTTATTTTTCCTTTTTAAATGGAAAGCGTTCTTCATGGTGCAAGTTTTTTGTAAATACGCTCCCTCTTGCGGTTGGCAAATTTAGATTTTGATTATGGGAGTTACATAGCCATGTTAATAATGTCAAAAAAATGGTGTTAGGGCATTCTAAAAAAACGCTTTCATGTGTATGAAGGACATTTTCAGTCATTTTCTCTTGAATGCAGGTATACAATTGATTTATATGCTGTGTTTAAAAACGATTTTTTTGAAATCAATTACATTTCTGGATATGTACTGCTAGAGCTTCATAGCTTGTTTTGGGTCATATTTATAAGGCATTTGAGTGTTTTTGATGTTATTTTTTCCTTTTCAAATGGAAAGCATTCCTCATGGGGCAAGTGTCTTGTAAATACGCTCCCACCTGCGCTTGGCAAATTTAGATTTTGATTATGGGAGTTACATAGCCATGTTAATAATGTCCAAAAAATGGTGCTAGGGCATTCCAGAAAACGCTTTCATGTCTCTCAAGGACATTTTCAGTCATTTCCTCTTGAATGCACGTATACAATTGAATTATATGCCGTGTTTAAAAACGTTTTTTAGAAATCAATTACATTTCTTGATATGTACTGGTAGAGCTTCATAGGTTGTTTTGGGTCATATTTATAAGGCATTTGAGTGTCTTTGATGTTATTTTTTCCTTTTTAAATGGAAAGCGTTCCTCATGGGGCAAGTGTCTTGTAAATACGCTCCCACCTGCGCTTGGCAAATTTAGATTTTGATTATGGGAGTTACATAGCCATGTTAATAATCTTCAAAAAATGGTGCTAGGGCATTCCAGAAGACGCTTTCATGTCCCTCAAGGAGATTTTCAGTCATTTCCTCTTGAATGCAGGTATACAATTGATTTATATGTTGTGTTTAAAAACGATTTTTTGAAATCAATTACATTTCTGGATATGTACTGCTAGAGCTTCATAGGTTGCTTTGGGTCATATTTATAAGGCATATGAGTGTCTATGATGTTATTTTTCCTTTTTAAATGGAAAGCGTTCTTCATGGTGAAAGTGTCTTTTAAATACGGTCCCATCTGTGCTAAGCAAATTTAGATTTTGATTATGGGAGTTACATAGCCATGTTAATAATGTCCATAAAATGGTGCTAGGGCATTCCAGAAAACGAAAATGTCCTTGAGACACATGAAAGCGTTTTCTTCAGTGAAAATCTTATCTGCAACCATGTGTTGGCCTCACCTCAAACAAACAAAACAGGTGATGGACCGAATGTGGATCAATGACACACATTCACCCCAGTCCTATGGCTGAGATACCCGCCCACCAGCCCCTGAGGACCCTCTCAACACACTCCCCAAGGATGGGAAACCGGAAACAGTTCTGAACTTTTGGAAGACGGGAGGGAGTGACCCTCCCGGCCGTATTTATTAAAATATGAAACAAAAATTAAACATTAAAATAACAGTTTCATATTATGTACAATTTCATTACCACATTGCGATGTTTGGCTAACCTTAACATATTCTCTAATACAAAGGTTCTCCTAGCCGAACTAACATCCTACAAAACATTAACTTGAAATTTTGAAATTGTACATCCTAACGTTTAAGGGCCAACGGCAAGGTCGTAACCGGTGTCAAGATCCTTAAACCAGAAATATCCCCCTCACTTGTGAGGGGCGACCGCACAGAGGTGTACCTCAAGTGCAACTACCAATTTCCCTTGACTTGACGGGGGCCCCAATAAACTTAAAGGTCGTCCGAGGACTCGTGTGAGGTATCTAGAAGGTAGCGTAGACCCCCTCCCAAACCCCACACAACTTACCACATCTGCCGTCGCAGATATCCTGGCCCCGGGAAATTCCCCAGGAGGGGGCTGTAGCCCCTCCTACCCAGGAAGGGGCCTTGACCGCCTTTCCTTTCCTTTCGGCGGCCCATCCTTAGAAGGGACCGCCTACCCGTTGAGGGGCCAATGGCCACCTCCCTCGAGCGCTCCCATCCGTAATGGGTGACGCCCACTCATAGGGATCTTCCAATTAGTGCTCACCGATCATGACCTTACCGCCCGACCAAAATAAATACGACAATTCTAACTAAATTACTAAAATGACTAAATTACTAAAAGACAGTAACAATTACAGCTTATCAACAAGCAAGATTCCGGATCAACACTAGTGCAGGATTACTTTATTTGAAAACATACTACGAATTGACCATTCTTTATTGCATAATCAAACATCATGATAATCATCACAACCTGCAAGAATTAGCGTTACCACATCAAACTTTATTCACCAAACCACTCGCTGTCCTCAGGGGCTGGTGGGCGGGTCAAAATTGGCTCTTCGTTCCGTCTCGAGCTCACGTGCAGCGAGGGGGTGCAGCTTCAGAGCACAGGAACAAGAGGATGCGTTCTTGGCTTGTTGCTCCTTTTATCCGTCTTCAGGGCGGGCGTAAACCCGCCCCCGCCTGCCCCTAGGGCGTGGCCGTCCGTGTCAGTGTCTAGGCCAGCCCACTCTAGGGCGGGAAAAAGCGCGCCCCGGCTACGCCGCTTCGGGCATACCAGCCGAGGCTCGCCTCCCGCCCAAAAAATGGCTTCCCGGGGGGCTCGTGGTACTCCGCCATACGTTCGGGGGGACCGAATGGTCGCCCCTTTCCATATGGCTGAGATACCCGCCACCCCCTCTCAACACACTCCCCAAGGATGGGAAACCGGAAACAGTTCTGAACTTTTGGAAGACGGGAGGGAGTGACCCTCCCGGCCGTATTTATTAAAATATGAAACAAAAATTAAACATTAAAATAACAGTTTCATATTATGTACAATTTCATTACCACATTGCGATGTTTGGCTAACCTTAACATATTCTCTAATACAAAGGTTCTCCTAGCCGAACTAACATCCTACAAAACATTAACTTGAAATTTTGAAATTGTACATCCTAACGTTTAAGGGCCAACGGCAAGGTCGTAACCGGTGTCAAGATCCTTAAACCAGAAATATCCCCCTCACTTGTGAGGGGCGACCGCACAGAGGTGTACCTCAAGTGCAACTACCAATTTCCCTTGACTTGACGGGGGCCCCAATAAACTCGACGCCACTTAAAGGTCGTCCGAGGACTCGTGTGAGGTATCTAGAAGGTAGCGTAGACCCCCTCCCAAACCCCACACAACTTACCACATCTGCCGTCGTAGATATCCTGGCCCCGGGAAATTCCCCAGGAGGGGGCTGTAGCCCCTCCTACCCAGGAAGGGGCCTTGACTGCCTTTCCTTTCCTTTCGGCGGCCCATCCTTAGAAGGGACCGCCTACCCGTTGAGGGGCCAATGGCCACCTCCCTCGAGCGCTCCCATCCGTAATGGGTGACGCCCACTCATAGGGATCTTCCAATTAGTGCTCACCGATCATGACCTTACCGCCACAGGCCGGATAGTTGACCGGCTATCCGGACCCCCCACACACTCCTACCTAAAGGTCATGTCTCAAAGTCCTCAGCCAAGATATCAGGTCTCCTATGAGTAACTCGTTCCCCACCCGGGACAAGTGAACACCATCCTCCAAATACATACCGTCCCCCTTAATACAACCATGCGAAATAGAATGCAGTGTATTTGAACGGAACAATCTACTCACTTTATTATTAATCTTCCTTACTGAATGATTCAGAGCAGAAACTGAAAGAGCCCCCCGCCACACTTTTCGTGGGATCATATGGGACCATGCAATTGTGCACCCTGGAACTCTTCTCGCTAACCAACTTACCGTGGAAAGCATCGCCTCAAGAAGAAGTCGTCTACCAGTGGTCACCAAATCGTTGCCCCCAAGATGTACTATGACTATAGCCGGCGGTGACCTCGTCCGCCCTAACAAACCCTCGAAAAATGATTGAAACTGGTCAATACAGAGCCCGCCCTTTCCGTAGAAGGACACACTGTACCCGTATTCCCCAGCCACGTGAATCATGTCACCTGCTTTGAATACGTCCACGGCACGCCTCACGTATGAGTGGCCCACGACCCACACCTCCTTTTTCACAGCCGGTGATGTCTGACCGCTGGCCCGGTGTTGGGTCGACTGCATAGTCCGCCTCGCCTCGTAGGCTTGCGCAACTGAAAACCAAACAAAAACAAGAAGCGTGAGTACATCATTACAGCTTCACAACATGTGCAACCGCACATACCTTTTATAACAGTTGGAGGACCAACGCCCCACACGTTTAACTTGTTCGACACTCAGACCCCTGGCTGTAGCCTCTGTAGCAGCCCCTATCCGAAAGGAATGGGTCCCAAACTCGCCGGGGTTCAAGCCCGCAGCGGAAATCGACATCGCAAGCACCCGCTGAAACTGAAACCTCGTCAGTGGGGTGGCGTCAGCGTGTCTCAACAAGGTCCCTCCCCATGATGCCACCCTTTGCGCTAAATATTCCTCTACGCAATTTACCGGGCACATGGAGGACCCGGGAATCCTTTGTATGAGTATGCAGTCCCCCACCGCACCCTGATCGGTCTTGGACCTGACAAACGAGACAGTCATTGTCTCCCCTCTGACCTGAACTCGCTCTCGGCATAGTCCCCCCATCACATCCCGCTTGTTCCTCGCCACTAGTTCGCTTACCCGCATAGCCCCATGGAATGCCAGCGCAAAAGCGGCTCGGAATAACACTGTTTCATACTGGGATGAACACGTTGCAGGGAGTACAGATAATAACAGGGCCAGCCTATCCAGACCTATCGGGCGCCTTTCATCTACTCTGCGACCCTCAAGGCGTTGCCACCCACGTAGCGCTTTTTGTACAACGAAAGACGCTGTCGGGTCCTGGATCCCATAAGCCCTTGCCACAAAGGAAATGGCTGCCCGATGCCTCAGGGCCGTAGCCACTGATTTGCCTGCCTGATGTAAAGACAGCAGGAATTTTACTACCCACTCCTCCTGGCCCCAAAGCTCCCCTCTTGCATTCCCCAAAAAGGCCAAATAGGAACGGAACGCCCCTTCATATGCCTTCCTCGTCCTGGGTGCTAAACTCTCTCCCACGAGGTTTCGTAGTTCGGGGCACCGAGAGACCAGAGAGCTTCGGGAAAGGGTGCCGCCACCGGGTCCGCTGTGGGCAGAAAACCCCAGAAGGCCTGCATACGGAAACGAGAAAGCGCATCAGCCGCTTGGTTCATCACCCCCGGCACGTGTCGCGCCCTAAACAGTACATTCAGTTGCATGCATAACAACACAATTTCCTTGAGCAGTCTCAGAATCAATTTGCATCGTGCTGCCTGACTATTGATACACTCAACCACGGTCATGTTATCAGACCAGAACACCACAGAGTGATCTCTGAACCCCTCGGGCCAAGTTTTCAGGGCCACCAGAATGGGGAACAGTTCAAGAAAAGCAATGTTACTCGTCAGCCCACCCTCATGCCACCATGACGGCCATTTTTGAGCCGACCATTGTGTGCCAAATATGGCACCAAAACCAATGCTCCCTGCCGAATCAGTCCACAGCCCCAGCTCCTCGGAGGACACCGCCGGTTTGTTCCAGACAACTCGACCATTGAAATCCGCCAGAAATGCAAACCAAATGTGCATGTCCTGGCGAACCTCTGCCGAGAGCCTCGTGCGATGATGACCCTCCTTCAGGCCGACCATGGCCTGAGCGATCGAGCGGGAAAAGGGGCGGGCCATCGGTATTACTCTTAGGGCAAAATTCAACTGTCCCACCAATTGTTGTAATTGATGTAGCTTAACCTTAGACTCACTAATACACGTTTCCAGGGATGCCCTGAACCTTAGCACTTTGTCTCCTGGTAAACGAAAACAACCTTCCTCTGAGTCGAGCTCGATCCCCAGGAACTCGAGGCAAGTCGAAGGACCCACAGTCTTACCTGGTGCCAATGGCACACCAAAATGATTCATCAATTCACAAAATTCATTCAAAGCCTGACCACATTCCGGATCCCCGGCTGCCCCCAGAAACAAAAAGTCATCGAGATAATGTATAACCTGTTGAAACCCCGTCTTCCTTGTGAAGACCCATTGCAGGAAACAACTGAACTTCTCAAAATAGGCACAAGATATAGAGCACCCCATTGGCATACATCTATCCATGTAATAGCGCCCCTGAAACATGAAACCAAGAAGACGCTGATCGTCTGGATGTACCGGGAGCAACCGGAACGCTGACTCGATATCAGATTTAGCCATCAGCGCACCGGGCCCTAGGCGATTCAATATGGCTACGGCCTCATCGAAAGATGCGTACCGCACCGAACACACTTCCGGGTCTATCGCATCGTTTACGGAAAGACCACGTGGGGCTGACAAATTATGTATCAGCCGAAACTCACCCGGGTCCTTCTTGGGCACCACCCCTAAGGGGGAACAAACAAAGTTAGCAACCGGTGGCACATTAAATGGACCGGCGACTCGACCTCGAGCCACCTCTTTCCCAATCTTCTCCTGTACCACGGTCGTATGTTGCAAGACTGATATTTGGTTTGTACATTTCGCTACACCCTGAAACTCCCCCACTGGGATGCGGAAACCATACGAAAACCCGTTCCGCAACGTCCCAGCAGAAGCGTGATCCGGGTATTCGCTGAGCCAAGGAATCATTGCCATGGTATCAATCGGAGTAGGTAAAGGCGCCCCTCGGACTATTTCAGACCTGTTTGGCGCCTCCTCTACCCCCGTTATCACCCGTTTTGGCTCTGCACATGGACTCAGGATGGGATGATTGCCCACACCCACCACATTCGTGCCTAAATTTGCATGATCCCTGGGGCCTCGTACATTTACCCCTGTTAAAGTTCCAACAAATCCCCCTTTTACCTGTGGTGCCGCTCGGCCTCGAGTGGTAGTCGTTACTCGTACCTGATCGAAAGGGCGTCCCAGCATATTGGCGGGAGGATTCACCCACACTACTCCCTACCAATGGCAAATTCAACATACCAGTATCCTCCATTTTTGACCATGACACCGAATCGTAACAATCCCAAGTTAAGTTTTTATCATGTTCTTTCGCTTTTCTGAAAATATTATCGTAACAGAACCACTGATTGCCCCCATATGATACAGAATACCCCATGATCCGTGACTGATAAATCGGCAATTCGGACAGCAATTCGGGCCTACGTTCGCCCAGGATGGATGTAAAAATCCCCCACGCTTTGCCCCAATTGCCAATGTTTTCATTTACCTTAAAGGCGGCCATCTTTGCGCGCCAAACACTCGGATGCATGAGCTCCTTTTGGCTCTTAACATGCTCCATCTCATAATGATCGGTAAGCAACGAGAAGATGTTTACATACTCATCTGCCCATATCCTCTCTTTAATAGCCAGAGGGACATGTTGACCCAACTTTTCCCTTCGTGAAGGTGCAGACTCATCCCTCGCAATCGGCAATGGCCGCTTACCTGAACCAGAAGCTGTATCTGCGGCTGAGCCTGTCCCAGGTGTTTTTTCTACTGCCGCGGCCGGCGTTATAACTGGCGATGCTGCCTTCGCCGCCTCCCATGTTTCACGCAGTTGCTTCATCAACACCCGTGCGTCGTCAGCCGTGGCGCCCTCGCTATCTTTACCCAACCACGCTGCTAATTGTGCTGCCAGCTCGGGCGGCATATCCTCCCCGGACACGGGGGTGACCACCACGGGAATCGGATTCCCCTCTGCCGGCACCGGAGTTGGCCCTTCGAGTGGGGTACAGGGAACCGGGATGTCTCCCCCAGCTGCTCCCCTTCTGGGCCTCTTGCCTTTTCCTCCCGGAGCTGTTCCTGCCAACGGACGTTTCGGTCCCCCTTCCCCGTCTTTATCCGCCATTCGCTTCTTTAGGTCGGTCACCTCTTTCATAAGAATACGCAGCATCTGGTCGGTAGTCATTCGCTTTCCAACCTTTTTAGGCATTCTCCAACAGAGTATCTGTAAGACAAACAAGAAAGATTACCACGCTCAAAATTGGCTCTTCGTTCCGTCTCGAGCTCACGTGCAGCGAGGGGGTGCAGCTTCAGAGCACAGGAACAAGAGGATGCGTTCTTGGCTTGTTGCTCCTTTTATCCGTCTTCAGGGCGGGCGTAAACCCGCCCCCGCCTGCCCCTAGGGCGTGGCCGTCCGTGTCAGTGTCTAGGCCAGCCCACTCTAGGGCGGGAAAAAGCGCGCCCCGGCTACGCCGCTTCGGGCATACCAGCCGAGGCTCGCCTCCCGCCCAAAAAATGGCTTCCCGGGGGGCTCGTGGTACTCCGCCATACGTTCGGGGGGACCGAATGGTCGCCCCTTTCCAAAAGATCTGGGCTTAAACAAACCTTTAGATAGGCCACACCTTATCGTCATCCTGAATTAATCATTTAAAATTTTAGGGAGAGATTTATGATTGTTTTATGCCTGTTTTGTACCACTGCGTGTCATTTTTGTGATGCAGTGCTGGTGCAAAAGATTTGGTATGTTAAATAATAAGTAGGGCATTAAGTTTTTGATGACTGTTATTCATTTACTGTTTGGTAATAGTGGTTTATAACATTTTTTATTATATTTTTCCACAGATTGAACTGCAGATCTTTTCCAAATTTGAAAAATGCCAACGAAAAATCGAATTAGAAAGGCTAGAAAACGTCAAAGACAGCAGGATGATCTTTTATTGCAGCAGTCCTCTTCCCCAAATACTTTTCAAAACACCAAGAAGGGTCCGGGTAAGAGCACAAAATCATTCTTAAGAAATATTTTTAGTAAAAAAAGTATTTATTCTAAAAATGTTTCAGTTCAGAAAAAGAAAAGCAATTTAAATGGAAAGGAAAGACCCATCAAAAATGTTACTGGTAGAGGAAGAGATCATTCTGTGCATGATAGTAGAAGGAAACAACAGTTTAGGGACATTCGAAAACGAATGTTCCGTAATAGGATAATAGTTATTTTATTAAAAAATATTAAGAAAGGCCAACAGAAAGCGGCATTTTATAAGAAGAAGAAAAATGTAGAGAAAATTATTGATCATGCTTTTGAAATTAAGCGAAAGTTGTTTATTTTGGTAATTAATAGAATTAGGAAACTAAGCAAGGTAATTTCTGATTTCAAAACAAAAAGTAGATGGAAGAGAGTAGAAAATCGTAGTAACTTTTGTGAAGTTTTTTCCGGAGAATGGATGCATAGTTCAAGTTGTGAGGCATTTTTTAATGAGGAGAGTTATTTTCAGGATAATGATTTGGTGTTTGCAGTTGACACCAGTGGTCGAGCTTATGAAGTGAAGGATGGTTGTCCAGTTGAAAAAGAAAAACTTGTGACAACAGAGACAGAAGAGGCGCTAAGTGATGAGGTTTTAGGAAGACGTCCTAAGGGTCCTGTGTACATTTGGAAGTGTAGTTCTATTTGCAGTGTGCGACAGGTTTCCATCAATTTGCTTTGTGATTTTATACGGACATTTAATAAGAAAAGTTTGAAGCAGAAAATGAAGTTGTTGCAAGATTTAGATCCTTGCAGAGTGAGACAAATAACAGGTTTACGTGGTCATTCACTGGCTTGTCTTTCCAGGAGAGTATGCCAGAGTGTTTTTCATCATTTCAGGATGCTAGCAGTGCATCATAATAAAGTGAGAAAATTAGTGAGAATGTTGTATTATGCTAAGAGTCCAGCAATTATGCTTAAACAATTATGTGCTGCTCTTTTGCATGGTTCTGAAATAGATGTGAAGAATATTTGTGAAGAAATTGAGTTTTGTTACTTTGGTAGTAAAGATGAGAATGTTCAAATTGACCCAGAAGTAGAGGGTAATGTTGAAGATAATGTACAGGTTTCCAGTACAGATAAATTTCAGAAGGAAATTGCCACGTTTCAGATGAAATCAAGTGAGAGGCCTAATTTCACTTGTGTATGTTGTCGACGCACTTATTATAAGAATCAGACTAAGTTAGTGGATTTATATGCAAAAAGTGAAAGGGAAAATAATAGTGAATGGAAGGATTTTGCCACATACTTGATGGTAGAAAATTATTTAGATTTGGGATCGGATCAACGTGTGTGTACTTATTGTTGTAATAAATTAAACCAAAACCAGATGCCTGCTAGGGCAGTTCATAATAATCTGGAATTGGTTGAGATTCCTTCTGAATTGAAGGATTTAAATACTTATGAATCTATTTTGATTCAAAGTATCCATCCCTTTCAGGCTATTGTAAGAATGGAGCCAAAGACAGGGAAGTTGCCTCCAGCAGATTTACAGAGAGGATTAAAGGGAAGAGTTGTTTATTTGCCTCTAGATTTGAACAAAAACATTAACACAATTGGAGTAGAAAAAGTGGAAGAGGAACCTCTGGTTACCTTGGTTAATGGGGTTCCGACAAAGAATAAGAAAATATGGCAAGATTTAGGGGATGTTAGGAAAGTCAAAAAGGCAACATTGTATTTGAAGAAAAATAATAAGTACTATAAGAATGTATATGTTGCAGAAGAGGAAGTAAGTGATGAAGAGGATAGCGATTTGTGTGCTGGCCAAATTGAGAAAGTAGAGGCCTCTAAAAGTGAAGAAATATATGAACATTATAGTGTTCATCCTTTGCATTCCAACAAAGTCATGGGGAATGCTATTGAGTTGTTTCAAATGAAACAAGCCAAAGGGAGTCCCACTAGTGTTTGGGAGGAAAGTTTGGAAGCTCGGTGTTTCCCACAGCTATTTCCCACAGGTCGAGGAGGAAGATATGATGAGCGACCTCATCAAATTCCTGCTTCTGAATACCGGACTTTACGATTGTATGCAGAAGATCCTAGGTTTCGTCAATGCATTCCATATTTGTTTCATCTCCTGTTTGAAAGCGATCTGTCTGGACTGTCATATGCAGCGAACCACATCTTAAAAAGTGGTATACAGATGCGAAACATCTCGGCAAGTGATTTTATGCATAAAGTCAATGTCCAAGACAGTATTTTGGATTCTCACTTAATTAATCTCATGGCGTGTCAGCGTGGTACTAATGAGTACTGGTACCGTCGTCATGGTGATTTAAAATGTATGCTGAGGAACTTAGGAACTCCGACATGGTTCCTCACTCTGAGCTGTGCCGAGTATGGCTGGGAAGACTTACTTGAATTTCTACGAGAGGCAAATGGAAATATTGAAAACATTGAATTCAAGACACCCGGAGAACTGTGTTCTTTGGATCCAGTGAATGTATGCAGGTACTTCAATCATAGATTTGAAGCTATGATGTCTTTCATCACAAATAAGAAGAATCCACCTCTTGGAGAGGTGTTGGATTTCTTCTGGAGAAAGGAGTACCAAGCAAGAGGTGCTCCTCATATACATATGTTGTTGTGGATCAAGGATGCACCTACATTTGGAACAGATCCGGATGACTTAGTGATGAATTTCATAGAACAGTATTCTACGTGTGCTGTTCCAAACGCAACGGAGAAGAAAAGCCTAAGAGAACAAGTTCTACGTTTT
The DNA here is from genome assembly GCF_964263255.1 of Lissotriton vulgaris. NCBI lineage: Eukaryota > Metazoa > Chordata > Amphibia > Caudata > Salamandridae > Lissotriton > Lissotriton vulgaris. The sequence continues at coordinate 1,399,018,227 of NC_141695.1, forward strand.
CAAAGCCATCGTTGTGGAAAGTACTGTCGTCGTGAATTCAGAAACAAGGACAAGTTCTACACCAAATGTCGTTTCAACTTTCCACGACCGGTGATTTCTAAAGGAAGAGTGAACAGTTTGTGGTCTTCTCTGCGACATAATGTGACGAGGAAATAACCCAAAAATACTTACAATTTGAAAAGGAACGAAGAGTCCAAGTACATCAACGACTACAACCCAGTGATTTTGTCCATGTGGAATGCTAACATGGATATACAGTTTGTGGCTGACAACTGTATGGCTGTGGCTCGGTATGTGACATCTTACATCACCAAAAAAGAAAAGACAGAACTGAAGGATATGTGGGAGGACATTTCCCATGAAAAGAGCCTCAGCAAGAAGTTGTACAGTTTCAGTCTGAAGATGTTGTCGCATCGAGAAATCGGAGCTTACGAATGTTCTGATCGATTGTCTTCAGCAAGTCTCTATGCCAAATCCAGGAGTATCGTTTGGGCGAGTCTTGGTCTTGCTGCAACGCGAAATCGAGTTCTAAAACCTGTCCGGGAAATTGAGTATTTGGCAGAAAAGGAACCAAACAGTACCGATATTTTGAAGACCAACATGTTGGATACATATTATCCAAATCGAAGCAGTCACCTTGAGAATGTTTGTCTATATGAGGTTCTTCAAAATTATATATTCAAGAGGAACATCAAAGAAGATATTGAGAAAGGAGTGTATGCTGTAATTGGAAGTGAGGGATGCCTAGTCAAGCAAAGAAAATGCCAATTAGTAAACCATCGAAAATTGAGTGGCGAATCTCCAGAAAAAAAGGAGTTCTTCTATTTAGCACTTTTGCAACTTTTCAAGCCTTGGCGTGCAGAAGAGGAACTGCTTGGAGATTTCCTTTGTTACGAAGACTCTTTCACTGCTGCTAAGGAGACCATAGAATGTCCTGCTTTTCCCAAATATCAAGAAATGCTAACTTTGGAAATTGAGCAGGAAGCAACGATTGCAGCCGAGATTGCCAGAGACAGTTCTCAGGACAGTCAGAGTTCTGTTTCATTGAGTCAAGATCCACTTGGAGGACCTATTATCGAAAATGAAGCTGCCACTGCTATGAATGAAGTGGAAAGAGCCATGGCACATGCTCAGGAGGATTCAGTTAACTTAGAAGACTTGGAAAAACAACTCAACATTGAGCAGAGGAAAATATATGATGAAGTTACCAAGCAAATTGAGCATGGATTAAGTCATGAGAAGAACAAGTGCTCATGTACATCGTTGAAGCCTGTCCGACTGTACGTGAGTGGAGAAGCGGGAACTGGAAAAAGTTTCCTCATTAAAGCAATTTCTTGTTATTTGCAGGAAAGGACTGAGTCATCGCTGTCTTGTGTTGTCACCGCTCCTACTGGACTGGCAGCACATAACATTAAAGGTATTACTTTGCATCGTCTACTAATGCTGCCAGTGGAGCATGACAACAAATTACAATACCACAAGTTATCTGGGGATGCTTGCTGTGAAGTTTCAAGAGTCTTGAGGAAAATGAAACTACTTATCATTGACGAAGTAAGCATGGTTTCCAATGTCATGCTTGCCTTTGTGCATTTGAGAATGCAAGAAGTACTTAAAACTGAATATGATGTGTTATTTGGTGGCAAACACATCATTGTTTTCGGAGATCTTCTGCAGCTGACACCAGTAAAAGGTCAACCTGTGTTCAAAATACTCACGCATGAAGATACCAGGAAGTGCCTAGGGAGCATTGGCAACGTCAATATATGGTTAAACTTCAATTATGCTGAACTGCATGAAAATATGCGTCAGGCAAAGGATGAAGATTATAAGAAAATTCTACAAGATATTAGAATTGGAAAAGTGACCGAGCATGGAAAAGAAGCTTTAAATGCACGATTACTTTCAAATTTATATCCCGAACAAGAGATTGTGCCTGAGAATATTTTTCAGAAAATTACTGAGAAGAAATCCGGAATATGTTTGATGCCAACTCTTGCAGAATGTGCCTTCTTCAACAACAAAATGTTGAATTTAGAAAAGCAAGAGATTGTGAAACTTGAAGCTATTGACAAAATAGAGCATATGGGATCAACAATTATTTTGTCAGAGAATTTGAAATCAAAATTGGATTCATTAGAGAAGACTATATCTAAAACAGCGGGTTTTGAAAAGACTTTGAATGTGTGTTTAAATTGCCGAATCATTTTGAGAAGGAATTTACATGTTGAAAGAGGTCTGGTAAATGGATCAATGGGTAATGTTGTTGATTTTGAGAAATACAGAAATAGAGATGGAATAGAATTTAAAAAAATTAAATTTGATGGCATTGAGGAAGTACAGCTAATTGGTCGTTGTTCTGCTAGGTTTTTGCTTGTTAAAGACTTATATGTTCGCCGTAAACAGTTTCCTGTTTGCTTGGCATATGCGGTGACAATCCATAAATCGCAAGGTTTAAGTGTAGACAGTGCATTGGTGAATATTGGCAGTTCTGTGTTCAAGGAGGGTATGGCATATGTGGCATTGTCACGAGTTAGAACTTTATCAGGATTGTACTTGATTGACTGTGATGTCACAAACATTTGTGCGGATCTAGATTGTGTTAAGGAATACAATAGGTTAAGAAGAGAGTATGCGCCACATTTGCCTCAATATCCTTTGTTTGAGAAACGTGTGGTAGGCCGGAAACGTAGAAATATCAGTAATAGTAGGGAGGTTGTTGCAAAAAGACTAAAAGTCAATGAACCGAAAATTGTTAGCAGAAAGAAAGTGGATTCTGTTGAAGATGTTGTCGGTTTCCAATTTGAAAACAGTTCTGGTGTCAACTGCTATGCAAATGTAGTGGTTAATGTTCTCTTTTCACTAGAGAGTTTAAAAGAACAGATTCTGTTGAATTCAGAACAAATTTTATGCTGTTTGTTGAATTCTGTTTTCGAGAAATGTAGCACTGATCGAACAAAAGTAGAAAGTGTGTCTGAAGTTCGTTATCTGTTAGATGAATGTTCAGGTCAAACAGACTTCTCTGAAAATAATCAGCAAGATTGTCAGGAGTTTTTAATGTATATGCTTGATGTATTGCAAGATGAGGGTGTAGATGTAGATCACCTGTTTGGGCTTTCTTATCAATGGCAGCATGACTGCGAGAATTGTAGGGTATCAAGTACTACTAGTGTAGACTCAGAAAGATTTATATATTTAACTTTGCCAGACAGTAAATCAGTCTCCTTTAATAAGCTAGTAAATGCAGCGGATCACAACATGGAGTGCAGCCAATGTAAATCTGAAATGATGTCAACATTATTTATACGTAGATATGGACAGTATGTCATTTTAATGATCCAACGATGTAGGCCTGATGGATCAAAATTGTCAACTTTAATAAAAAATGTTGTGGCTTCTCAGCTTTCAATATCAGGAAGGACTTTTGTAACTGTAGCAATTATCTATCACGATGGTCCTTCAACAACATCAGGACATTATACAGCTTATTTAAAGTCTCGAAACGGCTGGTCATTCTGCAATGATTCCGTTGTAACTTTCAAAAAAAATTTGCCGTTTGACCTTAAAAATTCTTACCTGGTGTTTTTAAAACCAAAATTTTAAAGAAAGAATCTCGGGATTTCCTGTGAAGAATTGCAAAAGGTTCATCAAGTTGAGGGAATGTAAGTCTGCAATGCTGTCTAGATTATTGGTCCAAAACGTTTAATTATAATGTCAATTTTTAAAATCCAACCATATAAACCTGATGCAAGTAAGTCTGCTTCATAGTAAGCAGTATCCGTGTCATAGGAAAAGGAGAACATGAGTGACAAAGAAGGGTAAGATATTAGTAGTCCAGGATTGTGAAAATAATCTTAAATGTTTTCTTTTTGAAAGTTGCGAAAATAGAAAATGACGGGATTTGATTGGAAGAATTACAAGACTTGTGAATCGCTGCAACATGATTTGGCCTAGTGGAAACATGTGGTAGAATGTGAGAAGTCTTTTCTTGTATGTAACATATTTTTCAAAACGATGGAGGTTTTCTTTCAGAAAGTGGCGGGCTGACAATATTTATAGCACAACAGAGTGGACGCTGTTCATAGGACATCCTTCGACGTCATTGAAAGTAAGTTAATTTTAAGGAGTTTTGAATTCAGATTTCTTAGGTTGAATGGGTTTTTTAAACACAATCATTTTGATTGTGGTTTTTTTTTCCCCGCTGTTACATGATGAATACCTTCAAGTCACTGATTTAAGTGAAATTTGATACATTCTGAGAACAGCAAAAATAAACCATTTAACATGTATAATTAATGTTCTGCTTTTTGTACTTATGATATACATTTAGAAATGTGAGGTAGATATGGAGAAACTGAGTCTTCTGTAAGTGTCAATTTTAATGCTTACAGTGCTGTACTTCTGGGTACTGTTTTTTTAAAAAAAAGGAATAGGCCTCACCTCAAAGAAAGCTCTTGAAAGCACACATCTTATTTGCATCCTGAAACAATCATTTAAAATATTAGACACAATTTTATGATGGCTTTACATCTTTTTTGCGCTGCTATTGCATCACTATTGTGAGACATCAGCAGTGCAAAAGAAGCACCATGTTCCAAAATAGGCCTCAGTTCATCAGCATGAAGATACTGTTTGTTTAAAATATATATCTTTAGGATTGTGTAGGGGACGTAGAGAAGCAGAGGCTTCTGTGAATGTCAAAGTTGTTGAAAAACTGTTTCTTCTTGAACCTTTTCCCTTTTCTTTTCTAATTTTTAAATACATGTTGTAATATTTTTGGAAATGTTTGTTCTCTCTTTTACAGATTGAAAGTATGAAAAAATATTTTAAAAAGGTAACAAGAATTATAAGGTAAATGTTTTCTACTCTTTTTACCTGCAATGCACTGCTGATGATGTCACTGACCATGTCATGAATGATGTAATAAGAGGACATGACTTACTTCATTGGTAGGCCTTCACATGCTTTATCTGCTCTGTATTCTTCAACAAGTGTAAAATTGATCTGTAACCCTGAGTAGGTCTCACTTTAAACAAACCTCAGGAGAGATCACACCTTATCGTCATCCTGAATTAATAAATAGATCTATTAAACAGTATCTCTGGTTTATTCCCTATAGCTGTCTTTCTTTTAACATTACTGTTTACTTCCTTTATACTAACTCTTCTTTTTTTAAAAAAAATATTTTTTTGGTTCGCTTCAAGTTCGCGAACCGGGCAGCGAACTGGAAAGCGAACCAAAAGAAATAGAGCTTGCCAGAGTGCTAAACATTCTAGCAATTTTATTTGAAAGGGGAGGTAGTTCTGAAAAGAACTTTTTTTTTAATGTTTTTGTTTTATTCTTTTTTTTATTTTTTCTGAACATTTTTTGTTTTTTTTGTATTTTTAGAACAGTTTTATGGTTTTTTTGTGTTTTTCATGGAGGGGAAACAACAAAAAAACAGGCATTGAAAGGGGCTCAACAGGAGCAAAAAAAAAATTACTGCTTGGGTGGGTTAGGGCAGTTATGGTTTTCAAACACCAAGTTGATTAAGTTCACGCTCATGTTCCCACATGAGAGCAGAGCACCACAATATATGCACGTTAACTTCATGTGCTTGAAGTTTGGCTGTATGTTTGGCACAGTTTCCTGTGCCTCTCTTCCAGTCAAAGATATACTTGATGTTGATCTGGCCACAGGAGTTGTCGGGGGATTATCTTGAAGGTCCCTTAACTCTGCCCGGCTGTAATTTAATGGATGCCACCTGGCCATATGGCGATGCATAGTATAGTTGCCCATACTATACTTTTTGTCAGTGCCTCGAGATAATCTGCATTTGCAGATTAGGCAGGTGGCATACTTGGCATTAACCTTCTTCTCCCCTCGAGGGATTGAGAAAAACTGCCATATAAAACTTGTTTTCCTTCGGGAAACACGGGGCAACTCCTGAATAAATTGAGGTTCATCTGTGTCCTCTTCTTCTAGGTCTTCCTCTTCCTCCTCTCTGTTGGAAATGAACTGTGATGGTGGTCCTCTCTTGTCATGAGGAGGTTGTGGTGGTGGTGGGGGTCCACCAGCTGAAGCAAGGATAGAAGCCATTGCAATAATATTGGAAAATGGTCTTTCTCTCACCAAGATGAAAGTCAGAGTGAGGAAAGAAGGAGGGGTTTACATGATTTGGGAAAAGCAAAAGTTCTGAACCAATGAAAAGTGTTATTTTTAGGTCACATGACCTAGTCATACATCATTTGAAAACCAAAAGTGAAATGAACCAATGAAAAGTTTGATAAACAAGTCACATGACCTGTTCCGCTTACGTTACGCGGTGCGCGCCGCGTCCCGGATCGTTTCCGGTTCGCGGTCCGGAGCACTTCCGGGAGCGTTAACGCGGCGCGTCATAAGACACATTACGCGACAACGTGATACGTCGCGCTTCCGCGACGCGTCACAGTTCCGCTAACGAAACGTTTACCGGTTCCCGTACTAGATCGCGGCATCAAGATGAGCTAACGGAAAGCTTCCCGGTTCGCTTACCGGAAGCTAAGAAAAAAAATATTTAAAAAAAAATTATCAATAAACATCTAAAATATATTTTGGGTTTTAAAGAAGAATACATTTTACAGCTACAGATGTTAGCTTTTAAAAAACCAATGAAATTCACAGAAAAAACCATAGGTTATAGTCCATATATAGTTAGGAATTTGCATTTACAAAACCTTGAAAATTCAATGAAAAAACCATTGGTTATAGAACATATATAGTTAGGAATTTGCATTTACAAAACCTTATTTTACTCGCATAAAACCATTGAAATTCCATATATAGTTAGATGCGCTAACTATATATCGCGCACCCGCAATCCACTGCTGATGATGTCACATATTACATCATTCATGACATGGTTAGTGACATCACTGATGACATCACTGATGACATCTCAAATGACATCACTGATAAAATCACTGATAACATCTCATTTGACATTACTGATCACATCACTGATGATATCATTCATGTGATAATACCATGAACCTCTTCAGACTCTAATATAACCTTAGATACAATCAGTGTAAACAGACAGTCACAGACTGTCACTCATCCATGGAGTTACTTACACACCTAGTCAGTCATGCAAACAATCAATCACACTTCCATTTCCTCAACTATACAGTTATACACACCTTACTTACTCAAACATATACTAACACATATTTACTCTGTTATACAATCCCTGATACAAGTTCACAATGATCCATACAGCCACTCACACATTCACTGGCTCTTCTGCACAGTTATTTATATATGTCAACTCTCACATGTACTGTGTTTTACATATGTACTTACTTTGACATGTAGCACTGAGATATCCATTCACTCACTAATACACTAATGCACACAGTCATCCGCCCATACAGCTGTTTCCACATGCAGTTTTGAACCCATACATATAGTGAATCAACTACTCACACATCTATGTACAGAGTCACACACCTCCCAGCCACCCATACACACACACTCAGTGTCCCATACAAATACTTGGACAACCAATCAATAACCCATACAGTTATTCATATAGCTACTGATCAACACATGCAGCAGTTTGTAGAACAACAGATATAATGATGCACAAATTAAGATAGTTTAGTCACTAACCCATGCACTCATTAAGACACATTTAATCATTCTCTCATACAGTCAGTCATGCACCTACTAAATCCTTCTTCCAGACACTTATACATCCACTCATTCTTCAATATGTAAGACACATTTTAACTTTACAGAAACATACAGTCACTGGATGTTGTCATCAGTGATGTCATTTGAGATGTCATCAGTGATGTCATCAGTGATGTCACTAACCATGTCATGAATGATGTAATATGTGACATCATCAGCAGTGGATTGCGGGTGCGCGATATATAGTTAGAGCATCTAACTATATATGGAATTTCAATGGTTTTATGCGAGTAAAATAAGGTTTTGTAAATGCAAATTCCTAACTATATATGTTCTATAACCAATGGTTTTTTCATTGAATATATATATATATGACACAAATATTCAAGGCCAGGGACTATTCCGACCAGGTACTGCTGGTGGCTAAAGAAAAAGCTAAAGCCAGGAGACACTCTTGACCAAAAATAAAGTGAGAACCACTGAGAACCTGGAATCCAATAATGTCAGGCTGATAACAACCTACAATGTAGAAGCAGGCAGAGTACATGAGATACTAAAGAGACACTGGCACATTGTCAAGAGTTATCCTGTCATAGGCAAAACGATTAACAAACAACCCCAGATAATGTACATGAAGGCACTTTCTCTGATAGACATGTTAGTGAGAAGCTATTTTGAGGCACTGAAGAAGAAAAAGACTTGGCTCAAGGAACAGAAAGGCTTTTTTAAATGTGGCAAGTGCAAAGCCTGTGCCACTAGCAAGAATGTCAAATCATGTCCCCTTCCCACGGGCAAAAATGAACAAATTGGGAAATTCATGAATTGCAATACTGACTTCTGTGTGTACGTGATTGTATGCCCATGTGCCAAGTTTTATATTGGGAGCACCATCTTCCCAATAAAGAAACGCATATTGGAACACATTAGGGCGATTAAGAATGTTTACATGAGTTATGCTACTGCACGCCACTGGTTGCGCTTTCATGATAGTGATGTTAATCATTTCTCTTTCTTTGGCATTGACAGAATTCCTGCAAATCCGAGTGGGGGTAACAGACTAAAGCAGCTACGAGTCCTGGAACCCCAGTACATCATCCGTCTGGATTCAAGAAACCTCTTTGGCATGAATGAGGATGAGGAATTACATGTGCATATTGGCTGAAGACCTTATGTTAGACCTTGGAACTATCTTACCTAACCTCTGCACCTGACCCTCTTCCTGCTTCTATCTCCAGCTGTTGTGTTTGCAACGTCCAACACACACTATCCCATTGGAGAGGGCCCTCTCTGATGATAGCTGTGGAGTTAGGAGCTTCACAGTATAGCTCAGACAAGACGACTTCGTGGCAACCCACCTGGTCCTGCACGTGTGGTAGTTCGCACTCTGCGGATAACCCACCACCATCTCACTTTTGGTTATATTTCCCCTTTCCCTTTTTGCACACAGCCTGTAACCCACCTTTTAGCTGCACAATCACACCCACAACTATAGTCTCTGATGTAGGTCTGAATGGGCTGTCAACAGGTAGTATAGGGTTCACTTCTTGCACTAACCACAGTGCTAAAAGATTTATTTTAGTAGTACTTGTTTTAATCTAGCCATTTCTAAGGATTGGCTTTATTCCCCCGGCAACCCCCTCACTCCCCTTGACCAAGCTCCACCTTCCAGAACGTATGAAGTTTCAGAATATGTCTCTTGGCTGTTTGATAACATGTACATAGGTAGCGATGTAGCACCAGCGCATAAGCTATGGAAAATCCCTAATATTTAGACGATTTGAGATGTCATCAGTGATGTCATGAGTGATGTCACTAACCATGTCATGAGTCATGTAATATGTGACGTCATCAGCAGTGCATTGCGGGCGCGCGAGTTATAGTTAGCTGAACTAACTATAACGGGGAATTTCACTGGTTTTGTAAGAGTGAAATGTCCAGCTAAGTATAACATGTGTGAAACCTATGGTTTTTTCAGTGAATTTCTAAGGCTTTTTAAATGCTAATTCCTAACCATAACGTGGCTGAAACTTTGTTTTTTTCAGTAAATTTCAAAAGTTTGGTAAATTATCATTTTTAAAGGTATTAATTGTTATATTTTTTTATACTGATTTACTACATTGTTTTAAGGTATTTATTTTTAGATATTTTATTTTTTAAATTACATTACATATTTTTAATATAAATTGAAAAATACAGTTTTTTAAATATTGAAATTGTAATATTTATTTTTTTTTTTTAGTTATAGATATTTAATATAGCAGGCAATGAATGATATCCTATAGAAGGAAGTTCAAGTTACTGGTAAGTACAGTTAAAATTACTTTTCAGGATCAGTACTGGGCTGAAAGATGCAGCACTGAGGTCTCTCCTGATAACAGGTGAGTAAATCGGAATTCGTAGTTCGGCTGATTTTAGAGGATTTTTTTAAAGTTCCAAAACTCCACACACAGAAGAATTTCCAAGTGAAACCAGTCAATGTTAGCATACTGAAGGAAAATCAAGTTACTGTAAGTATGGTTAGAATTACTTTTCAGAATCAGTAGTGGGCTGAAAGATGCAGCACTGAGGTCTCTCCTGATAACAGGTGAGTAAATCGGAATTCGTAGTTCGGCTGATTTTAGAGGAATTTTTTTAAGTTCCAAAACTCCATACTTTGATGAATTTCCAAGTGAAACCAGTCAATGTTAGCCTACGGAAGGGAATTCAAGTTACTGTAAGTATGTTTAGAATTACTTTTCAGGATCAGTAGTGGGCTGAAAGATGCAGCACTGAGGTCTCTCCTGATAACAGGTGATTAAATCGGAATTCGCAGTTCGGCTGATTTTAGAGGAATATTTGTATGTTTAAAAAATAGACACTTAGAAACTTTTTTGATGAAAACCACTCAATAGATTCCTATGGAAGGAAATACAAGTTACTGGTAAGTACGCTTAGATTTTCATTTCAGGGTCCGTATGGGGCTCAAAGATGCAGCACTGACGCCTCTCCTGATAACTGGTGAGTAAATCGGAATTCGTAGTTCGGCTGATTTTAGAGGAATATTTTGCTCAACAGTGAAGGAGTATTATTTTTGTGGAGGGGGACTGCATAGCCCCCCTCCTATGCCCACTTAAGGCCCTGGGGACCCCAACCCCTGGAGCCTGCCAATGCTTTTAAAAATAAATTAAAAAAAATCTTTAATGGTGGAGGGGGGCCATGTGGCCCCCCTCCTGGGAAACTTATGGCCCCGGGGACCCCATTCCCTGGAGCCTGCCCTCTCAGTTGGGGACCGTGGAGAGTTCCCCCAGCCCCCCACGGTCCCTTCTGGCTCCCCGCATCCTGCGGGAGCCGGCATCGCTTTTCTGCATGGGGAGCAACTAACATGCTGCTCCCATGGCAGAAAAGCAATCCGCTTTAATTTTTGAAAGAGAGAGCAGGTTTTCTGCTCTCTCTTTCAAAAACCAAAGCAGATTGCTATGGTAGGGCGGAAGCTGCGAGGCCCCCCCCTACCATAGCAAACAGCAGTGTCCCGGGGGAAGGCACCCCGGGACACTGCAGAAGCCGGCCCAGGTGGGTGGGTTCCCCGGGGCCATAAAGGGCTCCAGGAGGGTGGCTGTGCGGCCCCCTTCCCACCAGTTAAAAGCTCCAGGGGGTGGTGGTCCCCGGTGGTGGGGGGTTCGTCACAGACCCCCCTATTTTAAATATTAGTGCCCCAGGGAGATGGCGGTCCCCGGGGCATGTGGGGGGGCTTATTTTTTTTTTTTTTTAAAAGAAGCCCCGGGGGTGACAGTCCCCGACGCATACATATTATTAAAGCCCCGGGGTGGTGGTCCCCTGGGCAGGGGGGCCCCTCTGGGCCCCCCATTATTATAAAAAAATTAAGCCCGGGGGTGGCGGTCACCGGGGCTGCGGGGGGCCATGAGCCCCATGCATATATAACGTGAAAGCCCTGGGGGTGGCGGTCCCCAGGGCTGGGGGGCCCCTCTGGTCCCCCCATTAAAATAAAAAAAAATGCCCCCGGAATTTGTCCCCCGGGGGCTAATTAACAAAAAATCGGATTCAAGGTTTTTTTTTGTGGGATACACGTACCTACGCGGATCTCGTGATTTTTATAAAACAATTGGGGGAGGGGCCTTGGGGGTCCTCGTGGGACCACCTGAGCAGGCCTAGGGGGTCAGGGTGTTTCGACACTGCTCCCTTCGCGTGTTTTTCAGGGTTCTTTCACTGCTTTCTTGTGCCTTGGTTCTACCAAGGCACAAGTTGGATGCCAACACTTCCTGGTTTGGAGTGTTGACAGCCAATTAGCATGCAGCTCGTGCTCATAATGGTACGTAATCGCATACTATCCTTGGACAGTACGCATACGGTATTTCTATAGATATATCTATAATTTTACTTTTGATTTTCTAAGGAACTACTGAATGGATTTACACCATTTAACAGAAAGCGTATTCTGTGAAGCAAACTCTATCTTTTTGCCAAATTTGGTGTAATTCTGTTCAGCAGTTCGGGCTGTAGCCTCACTTAAAGGTCCCTAGAGAAAAATTGCATAGGGAAAACACGTTTTGAGACCCCCCTTTTTTCTCAGCCCCCACTTGACAAATCACCCCGAATCTTTCAGGGAAGGGGCAGACCGGAGCAGGCCATCTTCTTTGAGAATTTCGCAAAGATTCGTCGACCTGCGGGAAAGTTATTCCAAACAGAATGTCGTGGATTTCCCATCGAAACTAGGTCCTAATTATAACTACCTACTGGCGACCGCCAGTAGGTAATATATATATATCTCAAGGAGATCCAGGACACCCCCTGACCCAGGTTCACCACTAAACAGCAAAGCACCCCTTTGTGCGGAATAAACAACGCTTACCTAAGAACATTGATCCCGACAGCAAGTACTTACCTGGCCAGTGGCATGCTGAGAGCTGTAGTTTAGGACTCGAAACTACAGCAGAGACTTTTACTATCAAAGCGGGGCCAGCTGAACTCCCACCAATGGGAGAGCCGCAAGAGTTTCAAAGGTGGTGTGGGTGTTACCCTAGTGTCATCAGCGGCATCCGAGGAAGGCAAATGTGCCGAAAGGCATTATGCCGGAGGTGTTCAAATAAAGAATTTCCTGCTCCCCGCTGTGTCCTCTGGTTGCTTTGCTAAAATGGAGCGATCGTTGGTGTGATATATATATATATATATTCACTGAAAAAACCATAGGTTAGAGACCATATATAGTTAGCTGGATATTTTATTGACAAAAAACCAATGAAATTCCATATATAGTTAGTTGCACTAACTATATATCGCGCACCCGCAATCCACTGCTGATGATGTCACATATTACATCATTCATGACATGGTCAGTGACATCACTGATGACATCACTGATGACATCTCAAATGACATCGCTGATGACATCACTGATGACATCTCAAATGACATCACTGATGACATCATCTAGTGTCTGTGTGTTTTTGTAAAGTTTAAATATGTTTTACATATTGAAGAATGAGTGGATGTATGGAAGACTGAGTGTGTATGTGGCTGGCTGGGAGGTGTGTGACTCTGTGCATATCAATGTGTACTTGTATCAGTGATTGTATAAGAGAGTAAGTATGTGTTAGTATATGTGTGAAAAGTATGGTGTTCTGTGTTTAACTGTATAGATGAGGAAATCGAAGTGTGATTGATTCTTCACAGGACTGACTAGGTGTATGAGTGCATATGATAGTGTTGTAATAATGAGTGACTGTATGTATGAGTGATTGTATGGGTGAATGAGTGAATGATTGTGTAGACGTAGGAATCAGTGAGTGCGTATGTAGTAACTGGTATTGGTGTGTCATGATGTCATCAGTGATGTCATTTGAGATGTCATCAGTGATGTCATTTGAGATGTCATCAGTGATGTCACTGAAGTATGGTGTTCTGTGTTTAACTGTATAGATGAGGAAATGGAAGTGTGATTGATTCTTTACAGGACTGACTAGGTGTGTGAGTAACTCCATGGATGAGTGGCAGTGTGTGAGTGTCTGCATAGGTGTATGAGTGCATATGATAGTGTAATAATGAGTGACTGTATGTATGAGTGATTGTATGGGTGAATGAGTGAATGTGTGTGTAGACGTAGGAATCAGTGAGTGCGTATGTAGTAACTGGTATTGGTGTGTCATGATGTCATCACTGATGTCATTTGAGATGTCATCAGTGATGTCATCAGTGATGTCATTTGAGATGTCATCAGTGATGTCATCAGTGATGTCACTGACCATGTCATGAATGATGTAATATGTGACATCATCAGCAGTGGATTGCGGGTGCGCGATATATAGTTAGTGCAACTAACTATATATGGAATTTCATTGGTTTTTTGTCAATAAAATATCCAGCTAACTATATATGGTCTCTAACCTATGGTTTTTTCAGTGAATTTTCAAGGTTTTGTAAATGCAAATTCCTAACTATATATGGTCTATAACCTATGGTTTTTTCAGTGAATTTCATTGGTTTTTTAAAAGCTAATATCTATAGCTGTAAAATATATTCTTTATTACGTGACGTATCACGTAGCCACGTGAGACGCCTCATGACGCGTCGCATAACCGTGACGTATCGGTTCTGCAGCGCAAACAAAACCCGTAACGTAAGCGTGCCGGAGCACGCTTACAGATATATATATTTTTTTTAACCTTAATTAGACAAAATCCACACGTGCACATATCTTGAGGCCTTGCAAAGGCACATCAAACAAACAGTCCCTACAATTTTGCCAAGTTTGCTGGAAATCTATTCCCTTAATTTTTTTTTTACTGTTTCTCTTGGTTTTCCCCTTGTTACGCTTACCGGGACGCTACCCGGTACGCGAACCGGACGCTCCAAAAACACAAGATGGCGGACTCCCGTTACGCTGCCGGTTAGCTGCCCGGTTCGCGTACCGGGAAGCGCCTCTACCGCGAAAAATCGCGGGGGACTTTAATATCCCCCTCATAAATCCTAGGGGGTCAGGAGGGGTTTACCTTGCCCCCTTTCCTTCATTTCCCCCTTCTTTTTTCACCACATCTTGTCTCTCGAACCTACCGAGAGACAAGATGGCGGCCGCTCCGGACTGTTTACAATGTTGACAGCTACGCTGCCGGTTAGCTGCCCGGTTAGCTGCCCGGTGAGCTGCCCGGTTCGCGTACCGGGACGCGCCTCTACGGCGTAAAATCGCAAAATTTTTTGCCCCGCGGGGCACTTTAATATCCCCCTCATCAATCCTAGGGGGTCAGGAGTGGTCTACCTTGCCCCCTTTCCTTCATTTCCCCCTTCGTTTTTCACCACATCTTGTCTCTCGATCGTACCGAGAGACAAGATGGCGGCCGCTCCGGTTTGTTTAGAATGTTGACAGACACCGGAGAGCCAATCAGATTCGCTTCGCGAAGTTCCGTTACGCGTCAGGTACGCGAACCGGGGCGCTAACCGGAGCGCTGTCACAGATATATATATTTTTTTAAACGTTAATTTCTCAAAATCCACTGGAGCACATATATTGAGACATAGCAAAGGCACGTCGGGCAAACCATATCTACAATTTTGCCAAGTTTCATGTAAATCTATTCAGCCGTTCGAGCTAAAAGTGAGTCCAACCGCCCTATGGAAAAATGAATGGGAAAAACGCGTTTTCGGACCCCCCTTTGTTCTCGGCCCCCCCTTGACGAAACCCCACCAAATTTTCAGGGGCTGCTCAAAAAAAAAAATGTGCCATTTTCCTGAAAATTTCAGCCAATTCCGTCCACAAACGCCAAAGTTATTAGACATAGAATTTTCAGAAATCCCATAGAGAAAAAATCCTAACTATATATACCCACTGGCTATCGCCAGTAGGTAATATACATATATAAACATATGTAATCTGCATATCTATATAAATATAAATGCATGCATACATATACATATATGCATACATATGCATGTTATTTACATGAAAGTTTTAAAAACACTAATAAAAGCAAAGCTAAAAAGCCACCTCATTACAAACAGAATGGCTTTAACTTAAACGAGGGCGAGATCTATTGCATTTTCAATGCTTGTTTACTTTGGTTCTATCAAGAAGGCATTCAGATGTGTCACACATTTGCCATAAATTCTGAATGTTAGCACTCTAGTTGCTCATTAGATCACTGTAGTAAAGCTAGTGCTCACCAGGGAAGTCTGCTGCTAATCATGGTTTGCAGCCATTTTCCCGCATTTTTTATCCCACAGACTTTCAGTCCGCATACCATTATCCCGCAAGGTCATTGAGCTCGCACACCATTATCCCGCATTTTTTCAAAACGCATGTGCATTTATCGCGCATGCCTTTACAAAGAATTACGTTTTAAAGGCATGTATGGTAAATGCATTTGCGTTGTGAAAACCACGATGACGAGAGAGGTAAGTGGGTTTGTGTTAATTTTTTTGTGGGTTAGTGATTGTGTAGTGTAGTGTAGTGTTGTGTTAGTGTAGTGTAGAGTTGTGGTGGTTGTTTAGTGTAGGGTCATGCTGGGGGTAGTGTTTTAGGGTTTAGGGTTGTGTTGTAGTGTTTGCGTAGTGTAGGGTCATGCTGGGGGTAGTGTTTTAGGGTTCAGGGTAGTGTTGTAGTGTTTGCGTAGTGTAGGGTCATGCTGGGGGTAGTGTTTTAGGGTTTAGGGTTGTGTTGTAGTGTTTGCGTAGTGTAGGGTCATGCTGGGGCTAGTGTTTTAGGGTTTAGGGTAGTGCTGTAGTGTTTGCGTAGTGTAGGGTCATGCTGGGCGTAGTGTTTTAGGGTTTAGGATAGTGTTGTAGTGTTTGCGTAGTGTAGGGTCATGCTGGGGGAAGTGTTTTAGGGTTTTGGGTAGTGTTGTAGTGTTTGCGTAGTGTAGGGTCATGCTGGGGTGTAGTATTTTAGGGTTTAGGGTAGTGTTGTAGTGTTTGCGTAGTGTAGGGTCATGCTGGGTGTAGTGTTTTAGGGTTTTGGGTAGTGTTGTAGTGTTTGCGTAGTGTAGGGTCATGCTGGGGGTAGTGTTTTAGGGTTTTGGTAGTGTTGTAGTGTTTGCATAGTGTAGGGTCCTGCTGGGGTGTAGTGTTTTAGGGTTTTGGGTAGTGTTGTAGTGTTTGCGTAGTGTAGGGTCATGCTGGGGTGTAGTGTTTTAGGGTTTTGGGTAGTGTTGTAGTGTTTGCGTAGTGTAGGGTCATGCTGGGGGTAGTGTTTTAGGGTTTTGGGTAGTGTTGCAGTGTTTGCGTAGTGTAGGGTCATGCTGGGGGGTAGTGTTTTAGGGTTTTGGGTAGTGTTGCAGTGTTTGCGTAGTGTAGGGTCATGCTGGGGGTAGTGTTTTAGGGTTTTGGGTAGTGTTGTAGTGTTTGCGTAGTGTAGGGTCATGCTGAGGGTAGTGTTTTAGGGTTTAGGGTAGTGTTGTAGTGTTTGCGTAGTGTGGGGTCATGCTGGGGGTAGTGTTTTAGGGTTTAGGGTAGTGTTGTAGTGTTTGCGTAGTGTAGGGTCATGCTGGGGGTAGTGTTTTAGGGTTTAGGGTAGTGTTGTAGTGTTTGCGTAGTGTAGGGTCATGCTGGGGGTAGTGTTTTAGGGTTTAGGGTAGTGTTGTAGTGTTTGCGTAGTGTAGGGTCATGCTGGGGGTAGTGTTTTAGGGTTTAGGGTAGTGTTGTAGTGTTTGCGTAGTGTAGGGTCATGCTGGGGTGTAGTGTTTTAGGGTTTTGGGTAGTGTTGTAGTGTTTGCGTAGTGTAGGGTCATGCTGGGGGTAGTGTTTTAGGGTTTAGGGTAGTGTTGTAGTGTTTGCGTAGTGTAGGGTCATGCTGGGGTGTAGTGTTTTAGGGTTTTGGGTAGTGTTGTAGTGTTTGCGTAGTGTAGGGTCATGCTGGGGGTAGTGTTTTAGGATTTAGGGTAGTTTTGTAGTGTTTGCGTAGTGTAGGGTCATGCTGGGGGTAGTGTTTTAGGGTTTTGGGTAGTGTTGTAGTGTTTGCGTAGTGTAGGGTCATGCTGGGGGGTAGTGTTTTAGGGTTTTGGGTAGTGTTGTAGTGTTTGCGTAGTGTAGGGTCATGCTGAGGGTAGTGTTTTAGGGTTTAGGGTAGTGTTGTAGTGTTTGCGTAGTGTAGGGTCATGCTGGGGGTAGTGTTTTAGGGTTTAGGGTAGTGTTGTAGTGTTTGCGTAGTGTAGGGTCATGCTGGGGGTAGTGTTTTAGGGTTTAGGGTAGTGTTGTAGTGTTTGCGTAGTGTAGGATCATGCTGGGGGTAGTGTTTTAGGGTTTAGGGTAGTGTTGTAGTGTTTGCGTAGTGTAGGGTCATGCTGGGGTGTAGTGTTTTAGGGTTTTGGGTAGTGTTGTAGTGTTTGCGTAGTGTAGGGTCATGCTGGGGGTAGTGTTTTAGGGTTTAGGGTAGTGTTGTAGTGTTTGCGTAGTGTAGGGTCATGCTGGGGTGTAGTGTTGTAGGGTTTTGGGTAGTGTTGTAGTGTTTGCGTAGTGTAGGGTCATGCTGGGGGTAGTGTTTTAGGATTTAGGTTAGTGTTGTAGTGTTTGCGTAGTGTAGGGTCATGCTGGGGGTAGTGTTTTAGGGTTTAGGGTTGTGTTGTAGTGTTTGCGTAGTGTAGGGTCATGCTGGGGGTAGTGTTTTAGGGTTTAGGGTTGTGTTGTAGTGTTTGTGTAGTGTAGGGTCATGCTGGGGGTAGTGTTTTAGGGTTTAGGGTAGTGTTGTAGTGTTTGCGTAGTGTAGGGTCATGCTGGGGTGTAGTGTTTTAGGGTTTTGGGTAGTGTTGTAGTGTTTGCGTAGTGTAGGGTCATGCTGGGGGTAGTGTTTTAGGGTTTTGGGTAGTGTTGCAGTGTTTGCGTAGTGTAGGGTCATGCTGGGGGGTAGTGTTTTAGGGTTTTGGGTAGTGTTGCAGTGTTTGCGTAGTGTAGGGTCATGCTGGGGGTAGTGTTTTAGGGTTTTGGGTAGTGTTGTAGTGTTTGCGTAGTGTAGGGTCATGCTGAGGGTAGTGTTTTAGGGTTTAGGGTAGTGTTGTAGTGTTTGCGTAGTGTGGGGTCATGCTGGGGGTAGTGTTTTAGGGTTTAGGGTAGTGTTGTAGTGTTTGCGTAGTGTAGGGTCATGCTGGGGGTAGTGTTTTAGGGTTTAGGGTAGTGTTGTAGTGTTTGTGTAGTGTAGGGTCATGCTGGGGGTAGTGTTTTAGGGTTTAGGGTAGTGTTGTAGTGTTTGTGTAGTGTAGGGTCATGCTGGGGGTAGTGTTTTAGGGTTTAGGGTAGTGTTGTAGTGTTTGTGTAGTGTAGGGTCATGCTGGGGGTAGTGTTTTAGGGTTTAGGGTAGTGTTGTACTGTTTGTGTAGTGTAGGGTCATGCTGGGGGTAGTGTTTTAGGGTTTAGGGTAGTTTAGTTGTTTAGTGTATGCTAAAGTCATATTCGTTCTAAAAGTGTTCGTTATTTTAATTTGCGGCCTAATAGTACATGCGGGATTTTTTTTGCGGACTGATGGTATGCGGGATTTCATCATATATTCGCTAATCATACTTTCTATGGCAAAATGAACCCCCTCATTTTGTTCCTTTTTAAATTAAATGTTTTAAGAGTTACCACTTTATTCCAATCAAGATGGCTTCAGGTGTGCCATACCTTTGTAATAAGTAGGACTGTTAGCACTCTAGTTGTTCTTTAGAACACTCTGGGACAATCTGTCATTGGGCTATAGTTGGGCTACATCAGTAAATACAAATCACACAGAACACCCATTTGAGCGAGGCCACAGGAACGTGAATGCAGCGCATTTATTAGCAGCAGCTAGGGCATACAGAATTGCTGGAAAGTTCAAACAGGAGTCCTTGACTTGGCCAAACGCGTTTCAGGAATCAGAGTTCCCTAGCTGCTGCTAATAAATGCGCTGCATTCACGTTCCTGTGGCCTCGCTCAAATGGGTGTTCTGTGTGATTTGTATTTACGGCGGCCGTGCCCGGTCGCGAGAGAGGCCCACCGCTATGCGGACCCGTGATGTTAGCCTGGATGGCGTCATCTGTACATCGGGAGCAACGAGCACGGCAGCAGCTCACAAAACGGTCAGCAGAAGTCAGCTGGGGGCTCATCAACCCACTGGGGGATTTTACAAATTTTAAGACTGCATTTTCCTGATTGCGCTCACTGGAGCATTCACAAACTCACACTACGGGGACCAGAATGCCAATGGGAATTGGCTCCGCCCACTAGGGAAGTCCTTTGAATATAACAGGTGTGAGCGAAGCAAGATGGTGATTGCGGGACTGTGTTGCCATTGAGAAAGGGAACTCTGATTCCTGAAACGCGTTTGGCCAAGTCAAGGACTCCTGTTTGAACTTTCCAGCAATTCTGTATGCCCTAGCTGCTGCTAATAAATGCGCTGCATTCACGTTCCTGTGGCCTCGCTCAAATGGGTGTTCTGTGTGATTTGTATTTACGGCGGCCGTGCCCGGTCGCGAGAGAGGCCCACCGCTATGCGGACCCGTGATGTTAGCCTGGATGGCGTCATCTGTACATCGGGAGCAACGAGCGCGGCAGCAGCTCACAAAACGGTCAGCAGAAGTCAGCTGGGGGCTCATCAACCCACTGGGGGATTTTACAAATTTTAAGACTGCATTTTCCTGATTGCGCTCACTGGAGCATTCACAAACTCACACTACGGGGACCAGAATGCCAATGGGAATTGGCTCCGCCCACTAGGGAAGTCCTTTGAATATAACAGGTGTGAGCGAAGCAAGATGGTGATTGCGGGACTGTGTTGCCATTGAGAAAGGGAACTCTGATTCCTGAAACGCGTTTGGCCAAGTCAAGGACTCCTGTTTGAACTTTCCAGCAATTCTGTATGCCCTAGCTGCTGCTAATAAATGCGCTGCATTCACGTTCCTGTGGCCTCGCTCAAATGGGTGTTCTGTGTGATTTGTATTTACGGCGGCCGTGCCCGGTCGCGAGAGAGGCCCACCGCTATGCGGACCCGTGATGTTAGCCTGGATGGCGTCATCTGTACATCGGGAGCAACGAGCGCGGCAGCAGCTCACAAAACGGTCAGCAGAAGTCAGCTGGGGGCTCATCAACCCACTGGGGGATTTTACAAATTTTAAGACTGCATTTTCCTGATTGCGCTCACTGGAGCATTCACAAACTCACACTACGGGGACCAGAATGCCAATGGGAATTGGCTCCGCCCACTAGGGAAGTCCTTTGAATATAACAGGTGTGAGCGAAGCAAGATGGTGATTGCGGGACTGTGTTGCCATTGAGAAAGGGAACTCTGATTCCTGAAACGCGTTTGGACAAGTCAAGGACTCCTGTTTGAACTTTCCAGCAATTCTGTATGCCCTAGCTGCTGCTAATAAATGCGCTGCATTCACGTTCCTGTGGCCTCGCTCAAATGGGTGTTCTGTGTGATTTATATATATATATATATATATATATATATATATATATATATATATATATATATATTACCTACTGGCGATAGCCAGTAGGTATATATAGTTAGGATTTTTTCTCTATGGAACTTTTGAAAATTCTATGCCTAATAACTTTGGCGTTTGTGGACAGAATTGGCTGAAATTTTCAGGAAAATGGCACATTTTGTGTCTGAGCAGCCCTTGAAAATTTGGGGGGGGTTCGTCAAGGGGGGGCCGAGAAAAAAGGGGGGTCCCAAAACGCGTTTTTCCCATGTTAATTTCCATAGGGCGGTTGGCCTCACTTTTAGCCCGAACGGCTGAATGGATTTCCACGAAACTTGGCAAAATTGTAGGGACTGTTAGCCCGATGTGCCTTTGCTAGGTCTCAATATATGTGCTTCAGTGAATTTTGAGAAATTAACGTTTAAAACAAGATATATATCTGTAACAGCGCTCCGGGCAGCGCTCCGGTTCGCGAACTTTTCGCGTATCGGAACTTTGCGAAGCGAAGCTGATTGGCTCTCCGGTGTCTGTCAACATTCTAAACAGTCCGGAGCGGCCGCCATCTTGTCTCTCCATAGGATCGAGAGACAAGAGGAGGCCAAAACAAAGGGGGAAATGAAGGAAAGGGGGCAAGGTAGACCCCTTCTGACCCCCTAGGATTGATGAGGGGGATATTATAGAGCCACGCCGGGCCCAAAATAAAAAAAAAAAATTCCGATTTTTTCGCCGTAGAGACGCGTCTTGGTACGCGAACCGGGCAGCTAACCGGGCAGCTAACCGGGCAGCTAACCGGGAAGCTAACCGGGAAGCTAACCGGCAGTGTAACGGGAGTCTGAGGAGTAGCTGATTGGCTGTCAACATTGTAAACAGCGCTCCGGGCAGCGCTCCGGTTCGCGAACTTTTCGCGTATCGGAACTTTGCGAAGCGAAGCTGATTGGCTCTCCGGTGTCTGTCAACATTCTAAACAGTCCGGAGCGGCCGCCATCTTGTCTCTCGGTAGGATCGAGAGACAAGAGGAGGCCAAAACAAAGGGGGAAATGAAGGAAAGAGGGCAAGGTAGACCCCTTCTGACCCCCTAGGATTGATGAGGGGGATATTATAAAGCCACGCGGGGCAAAAAAAAACGGCAGTGTAACGGGAGTCTGAGGAGAAGCTGATTGGCTGTTATCATTGTAAACAGTCTGGAGCGGCCGCTATCTTGTCTCTCTGTGGGATCGAGAGACAAGAGGTGGAAAAAAAAGGTGTAAATGAATGAAAGGGGTAAGGCAGACCCCTCCTGAACCCCTAGGATTGATGAGGGGGCTATTAAAGTTCCCTGGGGGGTGAAAAAAAATGTGCGATTTTTCGCGGTAAAGGTGCTTCCTGGTACGTTAACCAGGCAGCTAACCGGCAGCGTAACGGGAGTCCGACATATTGTGTTTTTTGAACGTTTGTGATATGTGCACGTGTGGATTTTGTCTAATTAAGGTTAACAAAATATATATATATCTTTAAGCGTGTTCTGGCGCGCTTACGTTTTGGGTTTGGTTTGCGCTGCAGAGACGATACGTCACGGTTATGCGATGCATCATGAGGCGTCTCACAGGCTACGTGATACGTCACTTAATAAAGAATATATTTTACAGCTATAGATATTAGCTTTTAAAAAACCAATGAAATTCACAGAAAAAACCATAGGTTATAGACCATATATAGTTAGGAATTTGCATTTACAAAACCTTGAAAATTCACTGAAAAAACCATAGGTTATAGACCATATATAGTGAGGGATTAGCATTTTAAAAACCTTATTTTATTTGCACAAAACCATTGAAATTCCATATATAGTTAGTTGCACTAACTATATATCGCGGACCCGCAATCCACTGCTAATGATGTCACATATTACATCATTCATGACATGGTCAGTGACATCACTGATGACATCACTGATGACATCTCAAATGACATCACTGATGACATCACTGATGACATCTCAAATGACATCACTGACATCTCATTTGACATTACTGATTACATCACTGATGATATCATTTATGTGATAATACATCTTCAGACTCTAATATAACCTTAGATACACTCAGTGTAAACAGGCACTCACAGACTGTCACACATCCATGGAGTTACTCACACACCTAGTCAGTCATGCAAAGAATCAATCACATCTCCATTTCCTCAACTATACAGTTATACACACCTTACTTATTCAAACATATACTAACACATATTTACTCTCTTATACAATCCTTGATACAAGTTCACAATGATTCATACAGCCACTCTCACATTCACTGGCTCTTATGTTCAGTTATTTATATATGTCAACTCTCACATGGAGTGTGTTTTACATATGTACTTACTTTGACATGTAGAACTGAGATATCCATTCACTCACCAATATACTCATGCACACAGTCAACTGTCCATACAGCTGTTTCTACATGCACTTTTGAACCCATACACCTAGGGAATCAACTGCTCACACATCTATGCACAGAGTTATACACCTCCCAGCCACCCACACACATACTCAGTCTCCCATACAAATACTTGGGCAACCATTCAATAACCCATATAGTTACTGATATCGCTACTGATTTAAACATGCAGCAGTTTACAGAAGAACATAAATAATGATTGCCAAATTAAGACACTTTAATCACTAACCCATGCACTCAGTGAGACACATTTAATCATTCTCTCATACAGTCAGTGATGCACCTACTAAATCCTTCATCCAGACACTTATACATCCACTCATTCTTCAATATGTAAGACATATTTTAACTTTACAGAAACATACAGTCACTGGGTGTTGTCATCAGTGATGTCATCAGTGATGTCATTTGAGATGTCATCAGTGATGTCATCAGTGATGTCACTGACCATGTCATGAATGATGTAATATGTGACATCATTAGCAGTGGATTGCGGGTCCGCGATATATAGTTAGTGCAACTAACTATATATGGAATTTCAATGGTTTTGTGCAAATAAAATAAGGTTTTTAAAATGCTAATCCCTAACTATATATGGTCTATAACCTATGGTTTTTTCAGTGAATTTTCAAGGTTTTGTAAATGCAAATTCCTAACTATATATGGTCTATAACCTATGTTTTTTTCTGTGAATATATATATATATATATATATATATATATATATATATATATATACACACATATATATATATATATATATATATATATATATATATACACACATATATATATATATATATATATATATATACACACATATATATATATATATATATATATATATATATATATATACATATATATATATATAGCAGCAACAATCCTTCAACAACCGAATGTCGGAAATGAAGGGACGGACCACAGGAATCAGGCACGAAGGTGTTTTATTTAACGCCCTGCTACGCTGCGACGCGTTTCAAGAACAGCCGTGCTCTTGCTCACACCAAAGTTTTAAATATATATATATATATATATACAAATTTATTTCGAAAGACCATCGTTTTGAAGAAGCACTCACAAGCGGTACATTAAAGGCACCCAGCGCATCTTTTATTCAGAAATTGAAATAGCCTTACACGTTTCGGAGTATAACAACCCCTTGATCACAGGCAATTCTGCATGGAGGAGCAAAGATTCAAAGGGGGCGTTGCCCAGCATGTCCTTATTGCAACGCCATCTATTAGGCGGCAGGTGTTGACAGCTTGTAGTGCATGCTGGAACTTGCGGAATTACCACCTTCCCTTTAGTAGGTTACATGCCTCCTTTGTACATTAATTACTTTTGTAAGTTTTCGCAGCTCCATGATTTAATCAGCATTGTTCATAACCCTCCAGTGGGTTCTTAATAAAGGAAAACGCCATATTACGGTATCAGCCACTCGCCGCTTTTGCCAACAGGAGACTATGCCAAGTTCTTTGTCTCCGTGGTCCCCTTTACTTGTCACGGGGCGGTGCAATCTCTACGGCTCTGTCCGCTGCATATAATGTTTATTTCCAAAGACCACCGTTTTGAAGAAGCACTCACAAGCGGTACATTAAAGGCACCCTTTGCTTCTTTTATTCAGAAATTGAAATATCCTTATGCGTTTCAGAGTATAACAAGCCCTTAATCACAGGCAATTCTGCATGGAGGAGTAAAGATTCAAAGGGGGCGTCGCCCTGCATGTCCTTTTCATAACGCCCTCTATTAGGCGGCAGGTGATGACAGCTGGTAGTGCATGCTGGAACTTGCGGTAATAGTGCCTTCCCTTTAGTAGGTTACATGCCTCCTTTGTACATTAATTACTTTTGTAAGTTTTCCCAGCTCTATGATTTAATCAGCATTGTTCCTAAGCCTCCAGTGGGTTCTTAATAAAGAAAAAGGCCGTATTACGGTATCAGCCACTCGCGGCTTTTGCCTACAGGAGACTACGCCAAGTTCTTTGTCTCCATGGTCCCCTTTACTTGTCACGGGGCGGTGCAATCTCCGTGGCTCGGCCCGTGCATATAATGTTTATTTCCAAAGACCACCGTTTTGAAGAAGCACTCACAAGCGGTACATTAACAGCACCCAGCGCTTCTTTTATTCTGAAATTTAAAACGGCTTACTCGTTTCTGAGTATAACAACCCCTTGATCACAGGCAATTCTGCATGGAGGAGCAAAGATTCAAAGGGGGCATCGTAGGTAATATATATATATATATATATATTACCTACTGGCAGTCGCCAGTAGGTAGTTATAGTTAGGACCTAGTTACCATAGGAAAAACGCAACATTCCATTACCAATAACTTTGGCGCCGATTGACGAACCTTTGCGATTTTTTTAAAAACTTATGGCCCGCTTCGGTCCGCTCCTGTCTTGAAAGTTTTGGGGTGATTTGGCAAGCGGGGGCCATGAAAAAAGGGGATCCCAAAATGTGTTTTCTCCATGCAATTTTCTGTAGGAAACTTTAGACACGGCTACAGCTCATATAGCTGAACAGAATTACACCAAATTTGGCAGAAAGGTAGCCCTTGATTCAGAAAGAGCGCTTTTTGTTAAATGGTGTAAATCCATTCAGTAGTTTTTTTAAAAATAATGGAAAAAGAAATATATATATCTGGGTGAAGCCTAACCACACATCGCATCGTGAGATCTGATTGGCTGTCAGCACTTCATCCAAGAAGTATTGGCAGCTATCATGGGACCAATATACATGATAACACCTCATTAAAAAGCATTGCAGTTAATAGAAGGTTTTAAGACTTTAGTTACATTATAAATCATTTGTTGATGGTACCATACTCATTTTAGGAATTGTCTAGTGTTCTAAGGTGATTTTACCATCTGAAAAAGCCTTCTGCTGGGATATCATGAATCATGTTTGAGAGAAAATTATTTTCTCATGCTTTTTCCACAGAGGTTTGGAAGGTGATCTCTAAGCTAAACTGAGAGCATATTTCTGTAAATTCACATTATCTTTCTCACTCATGTGAGAATGAAGTCTGACATTCTCAGTAAAACATGTACATCCAACAAAGGCAGAGACTGTCAGTTAATTCCTTTGTGTTCTACTGCAGCTTCCCAGAGTGTTCTAAAGAACAACTAGAGCGCTAACAGTCCTACTTATGACAAGCGCATTGCACACCTGAAGCCATCTTGATTGGAATAGAGTGGTAACTCTTAAAACATTTAATTTAAAAAGGAAAAAAATGAGAGGGTTCATTTTGCCAGAGAAAGTATGATTAGTGCTGCAGAAAGAAAAATTAGGGCACATTTTGAGTGACTTCTCAAATCCTCTTCTATTTCATAAAAAAAGTTTTGACATGCAGAATGAAACATGTACTTTCAATACCAGCAGCAGATATCCCTGGTGAGCAGTAGCTTTACTACAGTAATCTAATAAGCAACTAGAGAGCCAACATTCAGAATTTATGGCAAATGTGTGTCATATCTGAATACCTTCTTGATGAAATCAAAGTAAAAAACGGAAAGCATTTTCTACTGAGGAGACTGCAGTAAATGAGGAAATTGGGAAAATTTGTAACAAATAAATCTCCCAAGATGGCCACCAGAGAGAAAAGAGCCCAAATGTAGCACAAATATCACCCAGATGTAGACCACATGTAGCCCAATGACAGAAGTGTGCAAAACACTTTTTATTTGTTGTGTTTTTGCAGTTTTATATAGTGCAGACTTGTCAGGTATTGGAGTGCTTTACATGAGCATTGGTTACATCACACAAGAACAAATTCATTTTGGTTTTAGACATGGGGAGATTAAGTGATTTGACCAGAATCACAGAATGTCGAGCTGAAGCAGAAACTCCAACCTGGTTCCCCAGTTGCAAAGTCTGCAGCTCTGGAAGTAACACCACATCCTCTCCCCTAAGTCCAACATTTAATCAAGTGGTCAACTGGATAAAAAACATAAAGACACAAATAATTTTAAAGTGCTTTGTCGCTATTTGAAAACTCAGAAAATCCGTCCTCATTTTAGTTTTATAGAGCACTATCCATATAATTGTGATGCAAATAGGACCCTCTCATATTTGTCATTCTTAAAGGAAATGATCTAGGTATTACAGTTTTGATTACATCAAGATGACGTCAGGCGTTCCACACTTTTGTAATAAATATAGAATGTTAGCAATCTAGTTGTTCATTAGGATACTGTTGAGAAGCAGAGGTCTGGGGCACGGACTCTGAAAATTAAAGGCAGGTAGGATGGTACAGAGGCAACATTATGACCACACTGGGCAGGCAGGAAGGGCAGTGGCATAACAACAGACAATTGAGGGCAGTGGAAAGGGGGGCAGGGGCAACAAACCAACAATACAGGACTGGCAAGAGAGGCTGTGGCAATATTGTATACCATAGTGGGCAGAAGGAAGAGGCAGTGGCAGTACAACCATACATGCCAACAGACCTGATTCAGCCAGGAAACGCCCAATGTTTTTAAGCCCAAATGGGCTTTATTTGATCTGTCTCCTGTCTACAATCTCCTCTTTTCAATGTAAGTCAAAAGGGAAAATCAATACCTCCGTTTCTTTCAAAATCTCCCTCTTACTAAGTTAAAAATGTTAGCAAGTATGGTACATTGGATCATGGAAGGCAGGAGGAATTGGGGTAGGGACATGGACTCGGATAACAGAGGATAGGAGGGGCATGGAGTGGTGCACCAAACTGACCCTACAGGGCAGGCATTAGGGTTTGCAGCAGTACATGACATCACACAGGGCATGCTGGACGGGAGTGCAGCACAACAATCCATAGAAAGCAATAGGGAGGGTAGAGGATCATGCACATGGACAACAGAGAACAGATGAGAAAGAGGCGATGTTAGCTAGCTGACCATAATGGACAGACAGGAGAGAAAGCTGCAGCATAACGAACCATAAAGGGCAGGAGGCATGGATCAGGGGCTTTACAATGGAACAGACAAGCCAGGGGGGAAGGAAAAGGGGTCTGCACATGGAATCAGAGGGCTGGGGGCAAGGGGGCAGGCCAGGAGCAGCAAGATGACTGTGGAGGTCAGGCAGGATGGGCACTAGAAGCAAGACGCACCATGGAGAGCAACAGTGAGACTATAATGACATATACACAGACCATGGAGGGAAGGTGGGAGGGGGTCAGGAGCAGCAAGCTGACCACACAGGGAAGGTGAGAGGGCCCGTGGTAGCACAGAAGCCCATGCATAGCAAGCAGGAGGGTTAGTGGCAGCACCATGGCTATGATGGGCAAGAAGGAGGGTGCAGGGGCATGCACAAAGGACAATGGAGGATAGAAGGGAGGCTTAAGTCTGAGAAAAATTCCCTTTGGGATATTCTATTGTCATACAATGTGTCCAATCATACCACAGTATTCAACATTACTGCAAAACATACATTGGGTCAGTACCATCAACATCAGAAAGTCAACAATTAGACAGGACTTATTTTCCGTGTGGAAAAAGTTTTTTTATTAAGCTTATTCATATAAAATCATTAAAAAATATTTTGCTAAAAATACCACAACAATATACACATTAAAAACATCTGTAAAAACCAAGTCATAAAAATACAAAGAAATTATTAACCACCTTCACATTAGTATGACATTGTTTACTTATATCAAAAGATAATGTGAAAATGCATTCAGTAGTTTGTGAGCAAAAGACAGCGACGCGTTTTGGAGGATTGTGTTGATCCACCTCCTTCTTCAGGCTTGCTACACATCTATTTCAACACTGCACATCTATATAAATATACATACAAAAACATTTTATTTATATTAACAGCAATATACATTACACATAATTCTTTTAATTTAATTTTAGAGGTTTTCGGTAGATTTGTAGACTTAGTTAGACTAACAGATGCTGTACTAATATTTGAGTTTACTGGTGTTGTTAACAAAGAGATCCAACTCAAGGAACTCCAGATTCATTCTAACCACACATCCAATCATTGGTTTTTCTTTTATTGTGAAAGCTTAGTATAGATTCCCAAATTTATATAAACTAAGCATCCAACTCAGTGTTAATTAATACTAATGAGTTGTTATGTCTGATAAGGTACACACTTATTTGTGGGACACATGTGGAAACAAGGGGATTTAGCAACCTCCTTCATTTGTACAAACACATAAAGTGCCAATGATACCCACCATAGTCAGCACAGGATGCCCAAAATAATCCTCAAGGGATATCTTCCTGATATTCAATATGGTGAACTTATTACCTCCAATAGATATTTGGAGAGCACTTCTTTCAATTGCCTGTATATAAAGTATATAAGATCGGAGTAAAACATCTCAAATTTTGTCGGGAAATGATCAATCTGCTAATCTACATTCTCCTTATTAGAATTACATACCCGGGCCAATAGACCTTAAGCGTACTAGGAATATGGGATTTTTCAATTTCCACCAGTAGAAGGCGAACAATCCTAAAACAAAGTTTACACCCTTATTAGTAAGGCGGTGTAAATGCATAGCCATAAATCTTATATTATTTATTCTACATTTGAATTACCTGTGAATATAAGATTCCACGTCTTCTTTTAATTTTTCTTGTATGTGTAGTTCATTCTTTTAAATTTTTGTCCTATTTATATCCACCTCAAGTCTGGAGATCCAACCTAAAAACAATGGTGTTCATGTGTTTAAAGGAACTGATCACAATTATTTTATATCAAGATGTTTAACAAAATATTAAAAGATTCTAAATAATATGAATGCTCATTTGGCCTTTGTTCAAATGTTCGTATTTCTTAAGTCAACCTACACTAAAAAAGTTTTTTTCATATATGGGAAACCTACTAAGAACTATAAGTATGACCAAAATGTTCATTCATATGCAGATTTCTCCTATGTATTGCCCATGCTTGTGGATGGATTACATCATATATTTTTATATAGGGAACTTCTTGTTTATCATATACTGTTTATGGCAGAGCTCTAACATCTCTCCTATCTTAGGTTAAGCACTCAATCTATCTGTTAAAACAATCTGGGCATACTGACTTACCCGCAAATGAGCGCTGCATGTACCTTGTCTACGAATATGCACTCTATTTTTTATGTCAGTAATACAAAATGCTCTACCCCAATTTTATACTTGACTAATGTTTAATTTTTAATTTTTAAACCCCACATGCTCGCGCTTTTGAATATGCCGTCCTCTAATCTTCCCCGATTCTGAAAGATTGGCACATACCAAAATACTGCAGGATTATTAAACACAAAGCAAATAGCCCAACATCCTCCAACGGTTATACTAATCCACGCCATCCTCGGCTATTTTTGTTTGTGACAAAGGTCTCTTACTGCTGAAATGCCATTATTCATTCAAGAGCCCGCCTCGCAAAGAACTTCTATCGTGCCATTATTTCTCCATCCAACTTACCGGAATTAAAAAATCTCCTGGATCATCCACCAAACAACGTTAGCGGACACACGTATTCCTGGGCTCTTATATACGATTGTTAATTAACAGGAACACACAACACCGATGACGGACACACCTATGTTTATGATGAAGGTTCCGCCGCCATTTTGAAATGGTGTTATATATCCAGTCTATTCATGGTATCCGATTTACCTATTTCAAGTGTTAGTGTTATAATGAAGAATTCTACCATGATAACTATTTAGGCTTATAATTAAAATACTTGTTATTTCTTATACTTAAACCAAAAAGTTATTAACGGTAGAGGCAGTAATTTAGGCAACATCGTTGATGGACTAACCTAAACTTTTAGTTACGAATGCGCCGCCATTTTGAATTGGTGTTTCAGTCTCGGAAACTTATTATTTAAAAAACGGAGTACATTCATCTGGGTATATTTATCACTATCGGAAATCCACAGTAAGATTTATTTATTTATTGCTGTGATTTCTAGAGTGCTCATTCCATCTGTCCGGTGCATCAACATGCTTGCAGCAGATTTAATATATTACATCACCAATATCACTATTATTTAGGATTCTGCCAATATTTTTATGTATTTAGTCTCAAAGTAATTCTTAAACTTCGAACTGCATTAATCTAGATATTATTATCACTATGTGAAATTTCGTAACAAAGTTTATTTATTCATTATATAGATCCTGTGAGTACTGGAATGCTCACTCTATCTGCGGCATCAATATAGTTGCTGCATATATAATATATATATTTCTTCATTTCTATATATCATCTAAGCCAACAAGCTTCTTTTCTTTAGGTTCATTTATCCTAACATGTATCTGAGAAATGATGTAGTGCGTATCAACAACTCAAATTATATCTCCAATTCCACATGGTTGCCAATATCACCTTATAAGTTTCTCCCATTCCTCTCTTGAGTTTAACCCTTGTCTTACAGTGTTGAAGATTGAAATATACCATTGCTCGCGCCTTTTGCGTTTGTCTTCCATATTACCACCTCTTTTGTTTAAAGTCTCCTTCTCTAAGATAAACCACTGAAAGTCAGATTCTTTATGTCCTTTCTCTACAAAATGTGCTGCCAAGGGTGCAGTCAAGTTTTTAGTTGTTATTGCTGATTTATGTTCAGCCAGTCTAGTTCTTAATTCACGACTGGTTTCCAACACGTAGGCTAATCCACACGGGCAAGGCAGGAAGTATATAATGTTACTACTACTGCAGTTGTTCAATGTATGTGTCTCTATTGTACTGCCATTATGTTGCAGTGTTTTCAATTTGATACACTGGCTGCACATCATACAATTCCCACATGGGACATTAGCTTTCGCAATAGTATGCTCCAAGGTTCTTTGTCTCATTTGTGGCACGTCCCTAAATGTGTGTACCAACTGACTCCGTGAGTTATTATTTTTTTTAAAAGCAAAGAGAGGTCTTTCTAATTTTGCATCTTCCCCATCGTTCAAAATGTTCCAGTTTTTATTGACTATATTTTTAAGTTTACTGCTTATAGAGCTAAATTGGCTCACAAAGACAATTCGCTGTTGTTCCTTTAATTTCTTAGGCTTATTTAACATTGCATCACGATCATAAAAGCGTGCCCGCTTGAATGAATGGGATATTAACTTTTTGGGATATCCTCTCTCCTTCAATTTAGCTTTCAATACGTCAGAATGATTATAACAATTTTGCAAATCTGTACAGTTCCTCCTTAACCGGAGGATCTGGCTGAAGGGTATATTATCTTTTTGTGCTTTTGGATGAAAGCTTGAAAAATGAAGCAATGTATTTTTTGCCATAGGTTTCGTCAATAACTCAACTGCCAACTTTCCTTCTACATATTTAATGGTTACATCAAGATAATCAACACTTATGTTGCTCTGATGAGCAGTAAACTTAAGGTTGCTATCCCCTAGATTTAGCCAAGTTAAAAAATCACTGAGGAGATTGATTGGTCCATCCCAAATGAAAAAGACATTGTCAATGAATCGATTCCATTCCACCACATTTTCATAAAAGGGGGCCAATTCATTATAGATATGCAGATCTTCAAATTCGCCCACATAATGGCAGGCCAGGCTGGGGGCACAAGTGGCCCCCATACTGGTCCCCTTCTTATGACAATAAAGTAGATTTTTAAATAAAAAGATGTTGCTCTTCAACACCATATCCATACATAATATTATGAATTCCTTACTTACACCTTCTAGGGTAAGGTTCTTCAGAATTCTACCAATTACCTCAACTGCTGTATGCTGGGGAATGTTTGTATACAGAGACTCAATTTCTAGTGTAACCAGACACTGAGTCTCTCCTGCAAAAGGTTTACCCTCAAGCATACCAATGGTATGGGAAGAATCCCTTACATTTGATCTCAATTTGAGTACCTATGGATTTAAAAAGAACTCAACGTACTTAATTAAGGGCTCTAAAAGTGACCCCAAGCAACTTACAATCGGTCGCATGGGGGGATTATTAGCATCCTTATGGACTTTAGGAAGTATCTACAGCGCGGGAATTTTTGGGTTCTTATTATTAAGAAACTTCCACTCTGCTTCACAGATCAAATTATTTTCCTTGGATGTCAACAGAAGAGCATTACATTTCCTGGTTAGGACAGTTAATTCATTGCTGCTCACCTTTTCATCCATTTCATAATGTTCCTGTATTCCCAACATTTCTAACATCTTATTATCATAATCAGGTGTATTAAACACCACCACCTGTTAGATCCCCAACCGGCCCAAGCACTGCAGGGACGTAGCATGCACCAGTCCCCTTCTCCTGCCCACGGGACACCCACAGGAAAAACACTGTGGGTACACCTATGGACCAGAAAAGAGGGTGGTTATGTGAGGAGACACCAAGTCTACCACCCTTGTAGGCACCAGGACACTGCTCCCTCGTTCTTTACGCTTCTGCACCTGCAGCACAAGTAGAGAAAAACAACACCTTTCATATATTCAGGACACCACTATAACCAACCCCCAATGACCATGCCTTGTCCACCATGTAGCCCTCCTCACCTGTGTCTCTGGCAGGCTTGGCCTCGTAAAGATGCTGGGTACAGTACAAAAATAAACGTTGTATTCCTGTCTCTGCTAGAGTGACTGTTGCAGAGGAAATGAGGGAGCGTGAGCAATTTCACTGGTGCTAAAAATAAGAAGGACAGGGAAAAAGGTCTGAGGAGGCACACAGCCAATACCAAAAAACCCAGTTTGTCAAATGATAATAACGAAGGGGCAGTGAGCAGGGAACCCTCCGATGCGCTAACCGATCGGCGCTTAGAGAAAAACAAAACCGCCGCGGAGTGACCCAAAACGTCACTTCCGCAAACAACAAGGCGGATAGCACTGTGTTCGGTGCGCGTATGAAATCGCGTAGAAACGCTGGACTTTAGCGTACTACTAACGAACACGCTGGAGTGTCCAGGAGCCCCCGGTTCACTCTAAACAAAAAACAAAACAAAAACCCCCAGTGACAAAAAGAAATAAAAGAGGAAAAGAAAGGGATTACTGGGATACCGCTAAACACCTAAAAAGGGGAGGAAAGACGGGAAAGGAACAAGAACAATGCTCAAAAAGAAGCAGTAACCCTCCTCACGAGCCCGTGAGAGGGTAAAGGTCAGCAACAAGGGAAAAGACCACAGGGAGGGAACTCAGCTCTGCAGCCTCCAGCAACCAACAACCAGGAAGGGAATCCAAACACTGGCAATATCGAGCAATGAGCTAAAGGTAGGACTGGCTATTTATCTCCCTAACCCTGGTCATATGATAGCAAGGCATGGTCACAGAGATAGGACTAGCTCGATTCCTAACAGTACCCCCCCCCGACAATCCTCCCCACCGGTCTGGGCTTAGAGGGGTGCGATCTATGGAATGCCCGAACCAACCGCGGGGCGTGAACCTCCCCAGCAGGCTCCCAGGACCTGTCGTCTTTAGTGTACCCCTTCCAGTCCACTAAGTAGTATAAACGTCCATCAATCATGACCGCAGGAGGGGTTGGTAGCACCTGATCGGTTGGCACATAGGGGTTGAGCAGTGAAGTATGGAAAACAGGGTGCACACTATACTCCTGTGGTAACTTAAGCTTCATTGCTACCGGATTGATAACCTGGAGGATGGGATAAGGACCCACAAACCTGGGCTGCAGTTTACGTGGTCCCTGTAACCTCAAGTTGCGGGAAGACAGCCACACTAGATCCCCAGTTTTGTAGGCAGGAGCAGGGACACGGTGTTTATCCGCTTGTGTCTTCATAGCCTCCTTTGCCTCCAGAAGACTATTTCTAGCCAAGGTCCAGACTTCCCCCAATTGCCTACATATACTGTCAATGGCTGGCACGCGACCCGTGGGTTGTATCGCCATCGCCCTTGGATGGTACCCCAGGGAACAGAAAAAAGGGGACATGCCCAAGGCGGAGTGCACACTGTTGTTATAGGCAAACTCCGCGATGGGCAGGGCAGTGACCCAATCGCACGACAAGGACGCTATCAGACACCGTAAGTATTGCTCTATCGTCTGATTAGTGCGCTCAGTCTGACCATCAGACTGGGGGTGGTAAGCTGAAGAGAGACAGATCTTGGTCTTAAGCACCTGACATAACTCAGTCCAGAAGTGTGAAACGAACTGGGCCCCTCTATCGGATACAATCACCTCCGGTAACCCATGCAAACGCACAATTGAGGACATGAACACCACTGCCATCTCCTTTGCGGTAGGAATCTTGGGAAACGGGATAAAGTGGGCCATCTTGGTAAACAAATCTACCACCACCAATACTGTAGTGAGACCTGTGACAGTAGGTAGATCGGTTACAAAATCCATGCTCAAAGAATGCCATGGACCAGGAAGAACAGCCAAAGGCTGTAAAAGTCCCGAGGGTTTACAATGCGAGGGCTTGCTCGTTACACACACTGGACACGCACTTACATAACCCTGAACATCTCTTGACATGGACTCCCACCAAAACCACCTCATGCACAGGTCCTTAGTCTTTCGTATACCCGGGTGAGCTGCCAAGGTAGAGGAATGACACCACCCCAACACCTCCTCCCTCAGCGCAGGGGGAATAAACAACTTGCCCTCCTTATACAACAGACCATCCTTCATCTCAATTTGTGACAGGGATAACCAAGGGGCCAGATCCAAGTGACTTAATCGGTCTTTCACTAGAGCAGGAAAGTCTTCCAGTGTCAATGCCCCTATGATTCTCTCCGGATCTATCATGGTCCTACTTGCACTCACGGAACATTCGTCCTTCATGTCCACATGTATTCTAGAGAGCGCATCAGATTTCACTTGTTGTGCTGCAGGTCGATATGTTATAATGAAATCGAATTCATTAAAAAACAAAACCCATCTCATCTGACGCGGTGTTAATGCCCTTGCAGAACGAAAGAATTCTAAATTCTTATGATCGGTGTAGATGGTGATTACATGACGAGCACCCCATAAGTAATGGCGCCATTCCTCAAACGCTAGTTTGACCGCCAGCAGTTCTCTCTCTGCCACCGTATAATTGCGTTCCGCTGGCAATAGAGTTTTGGAAAAGAAAGCAATCGGATGCATATGGCCAGTGGCTTCGTCTCTCTGCGACAAAACACCTCCTACCGCGCACAAGGACGCATCTGTTTCAACAAAATACGGCAGGGCAGGATCAGGGTGCACCAATACAGGGGCAGACACAAACTGTTTCAACAACATCTGAAAAGCCTCCTGAGTTTCACCAGTCCAAACAAAAGGAACGCCCTTTCTCAAGAGGCGAGTCATTGGGGCCACTATCTCGGAGAAATGGAGGATGAATCGCCGATAAAAATTAGCGAAACCTAGGAGCATCTGTATTTGTTTTACATTCGTCGGCACTGGCCAGGACACAATAGCCTGAATCTTTTTTGGATCCATACAAATGCCTGACGCAGAAATGACAAATCCCAAGAACTCCACTTCAGAAGCCCCAAACTGACATTTCTCTAACTTGGCGTACAAATTATGTTCCTGTAATGTCCGTAACACCTGCCTCACATGCTCTGTATGATCAAGACCTTTTTCCGAATAAATGAGAATGTCATCCAAATACACTATAACGGTTTGATCCAAGTATTTACCAAGTACTTCATTAATGAAGAACTGAAACGCCGCGGGCGCGTTGCACAGACCAAACGGCATTACAGTGTTTTCGAACAATCCATACTTCGTCTTAAAAGCCGTCTTCCACTCATCCCCTGGCCGGACTCTGATAAGATGATATGCGCCCCGCAAGTCCAGTTTAGTGAACACTGTAGCCTTGCGGAGTTGGTCCAGTAACACGGAGATGAGTGGAAGAGGGTAACGGTTCTTAACCGTGGCGGAATTCAAGGTGCGGTAGTCCACACACGCCCTCAAGGACCCCTCTTTCTTCGGTATAAAAAAGATAGCCGATGACACGGGCGAAGAGGAAGGGCGTATGTACCCCAATGACAACATCTCATCTATATAGGTCTTCAGATGAGCCTCTTCTGGTTCAGATAATGCGTAAACCCAACTACATGGCAACGGGGCACCCGGTATGAGGTCGATCTTACAATCATATGACCTGTGGGGAGGGAGTCCTTGGGCACACTCTTTGTCAAACACCTCCTCATAGGCCGCATACTGTGGAGGGATTCTACACGTCTCGGTGGCCGCACAGGACAAAGGGTTAATCTGCTCCGCCGCCACTACATAACAGTTCTTTAAGCAGTGTACCGAGTCTAGGGTGACCAATCTTTGTACCCAGTCAATCCTGGGGTTGTGCGTTTGTAACCACGGGACCCCCAGAACCAAGCCAAACGAGGGGGCATCAATCAAATCGAAGACCACGGATTCCACATGCCCATTGTCACACACTAAACCCAAGGGCTCGGTCTGTCTAGTGATACACCCCGATGTCAACTCAGTTCCATCAATGGCCCTTACTGGTTCCGGTTGTTCCTTTAGCTGACAAGGAACCATCAACTTATCCGCCATCGATATATCCATGAAATTCCCAGTGGCCCCAGAATCAAGTAACACAGACACCGGGACACGGCTCTGCGCAGATATCAATAGCTGAGCGTTAATCACAAAATGCCTAGGGGCCTGATCAATCGCCCCCACCACCTCGTATTGTACTGTCTTGTCCTTCTCCATTATCCGTTCTTTTTGTATGCATGCCACCTTCTTCCCAAACCCTGCTCCAGAAGGTTTCACGGGACAATCACGTGCAAAATGCCCCCCTTGTCCGCAATACAAGCACAAATTTTTCTCTCTCCTTCTCTTCTTTTCCTCAGATGTCAAAGGACCTCGTACTCCACCTATCTCCATAGGCTCGGGTGTGGCCTTACTCTCACCTCCCGCCTTTACCTCTGGTCTCACATAACCACCTCTTGAGTACTGAAATCGGCCACGTTCACCTCGCCGTTCTGTCACCCTATGGTTAAGTTTCACTACCAAGTCTATAAATGCCGCAGAGTCTTCTGGAGGATCCACCACGTGAGACACTATGTCCTTCAATTCTTCGTTTAACCCTTGATAGAAAAGGGACGTCCTCTTTTCAGTCGGCCAATGCGTCTCAGAGACCAAGCGATTAAAGTTGGCTATATAAGACAACAAGTCCTGCCTGCCCTGCCGCAATTTCAACAGTTCGGCGTCACTGGCCTGCATGAACGCATGTTTGGCAAATAGACTATGCATTAAAACTTTAAACGCCTGGTAGTTGTACAACACCCGGTCGTTATTTTCCACTAACGGAATCGCCCATTGGGCCGCGTTACCAGCCAGATATGACAATATGAAAGCAATTTTAGCGGAGTCGTCAGGAAAGGCATTAGTTCTGCACATAAAGTGCAGTTGACACTGGTTCATGAAGGTGCCAAATTTGTCACTGTCTCCTGTGAATCTCTCAGGGGGGGCCAAGGGCACTGCCACAGGAGTGGAGACAGTTACCGCTATTGGTGAACCGCCGCTAGCTGTACTAGATCCCGCTCCTCCAGTATACTGGAAGGTAGCTGGCTGAATCACGGGAGTAGTGCCCCTCTGCTGTGACTGTTCTCGGGCTCTTACTGCTACTAACTCCTGCTTCAGCCCTACATTCTCCTGCTGCAACTCTTGCACCTGTGCCTGCAGGGTATGAACGGCTCCCATAATATCCTGCATAGAAGGGCCCCCCGTACCACCTCCCAGCGGATTCCCATCCTCATCCATGCCAGCCCGGGCAGTGCTATATTAACGTGGGCTCGATATTCTGTTAGATCCCCAACCGGCCCAAGCACTGCAGGGACGTAGCATGCACCAGTCCCCTTCTCCTGCCCACGGGACACCCACAGGAAAAACACTGTGGGTACACCTATGGACCAGAAAAGAGGGTGGTTATGTGAGGAGACACCAAGTCTACCACCCTTGTAGGCACCAGGACACTGCTCCCTCGTTCTTTACGATTCTGCACCTGCAGCACAAGTAGAGAAAAACAACACCTTTCATATATTCAGGACACCACTATAACCAACCCCCAATGACCATGCCTTGTCCACCATGTAGCCCTCCTCACCTGTGTCTCTGGCAGGCTTGGCCTCGTAAAGATGCTGGGTACAGTACAAAAATAAACGTTGTATTCCTGTCTCTGCTAGAGTGACTGTTGCAGAGGAAATGAGGGAGCGTGAGCAATTTCACTGGTGCTAAAAATAAGAAGGACGGGGAAAAAGGTCTGAGGAGGCACACAGCCAATACCAAAAAACCCCGTTTGTCAAATGATAATAACGAAGGGGCAGTGAGCAGGGAACCCTCCGATGCGCTAACCGATCGGCGCTTAGAGAAAAACAAAACCGCCGCGGAGTGACCCAAAACGTCACTTCCGCAAACAACAAGGCGGATAGCACTGTGTTCGGTGCGCGAATGAAATCGCGTAGAAACGCTGGACTTTAGCGTACTACTAACGAACACGCTGGAGTGTCCGGGAGCCCCCGGTTCACTCTAAACAAAAAACAAAACAAAAACCCCCAGTGACAAAAAGAAATAAAAGAGGAAAAGAAAGGGATTACCAGGATACCACTAAACACCTAAAAAGGGGAGGAAAGACGGGGAAGGAACAAGAACAATGCTCAAAAAGAAGCAGTAACCCTCCTCACGAGCCCGTGAGAGGGTAAAGGTCAGCAACAAGGGAAAAGACCACAGGGAGGGAACTCAGCTCTGCAGCCTCCAGCAACCAACAACCAGGAAGGGAATCCAAACACTGGCAATATCGAGCAATGAGCTAAAGGTAGGACTGGCTATTTATCTCCCTAACCCTGGTCATATGATAGCAAGGCATGGTCACAGAGATAGGACTAGCTCGATTCCTAACACCACCCCGCCGCCTTTATCGGCGGGTTTTATAGTAATTGACAGATCTTCTTTGAGTGTGCTAATTGCAATCCTCTGTTCTTTGTTCAAATTAAAATCAAACGTATGTTCTTGTTTAATAATATTTTGGACTTCAATTTCTACAACCTTTTCAAATGTATCTACATTTTTTCCTACTTGAGCAATTGAAGGCGCAAACGTAGATTTAGGTTTAAAACCTGTAATATTATTAGAATCATTGAATGACCTATCTTCAAAAAACCTCCTAAGTCAAATTTTTCTAAAGAACATTCTCATATCTCTCTGTAATTGAAATTTGTTTATCTTGGCCGTGGGTACAAAGCTGAAGCCTCTCCCTAATATCTCATTCTCATTTTTATTGAGGGCTCTATTGGACAGATTTATGATAGGGATTTTATCTAACGCCAGTAGCTCTGTTTCCTGGTCCGCATGTATTCTTGGGGTGGTTGGTTTCGAGCTGGTTGGCCTCTCATCTGATTCCCATTGTATCGTCCCCTCCTGTTCTTTTGCTCTAAAAAATCCCCATTATTGTCACTAGTACCTCTCCCCATCTGTTCTCCTCTTGCAACAGGTTCATCCTCTCCACTTGAACCCGAAGTATCGGAGAAAGTTACCTCCTTTCTACCTACCCTTATGTATCTGGGTCTTTTGGAGTTACCTCCCAATCCTTGTTCATTTCTTTGTTCATAGTAATGTTCCCTAAGATAGGGGTATGCCAATTCTGCACTGAACCTACTTATGTCCTTTTTAATTTATTTGTCTTCTTGTTTATAAGGTAATCCCTATACCCATGCACATCCTTATTAATCTCTTCTAATTTTAATTTAGCATCATCAAGTGCTTGTTTATCTTTTAGTTCTGCCTCCAATTTTTCTCTGGCTTCTTTTTCTAAAATGATTACCTCCTGTGCAGTCTCAAATATCAAGAGCATCCAATCGCGACTGCAGCGGTTGGATATTTGTGACCAGACTTCCAGAAGTTTCTTGTGTTCAATAAATATTCCTGGTTCATTACGAACCTGTAAACCAATAGGTATCACCCCAGATTTCACATAATCAATAAGGAAATCTGCATGGGCCTCTGTTCTAACTAGTTTTTTACGGAGATTTAATAAAGTTCCCCATTTTTCACCCTTACCGGTGATCACTGTAAATTTATTTCCTTTTCTTGTGTTCATCATTTTATTAAACTGGTCATCGTTAAAACCAAAGGTCTTGAACTGATCCATTTTGGTTTGTTCGCAATAGCATGTATTCTATATATCATAAAAAGGGGGCCACAGCCAGAACTCTCTCGGTCACAGGGACTGTACTTGAGATCTCAATAATAAGAGAGGGGTCCAACAACCCAAAGGGAGTGGACACCACAAAGACGCTTAAGTCTGAGAAAAATTCCCTTTGGGATATTTTATTGTCATACAATGTGTCCAATCATACCTCAGTATTCAACAACGCTCCAAAACATACATTGGGTCAGTACCATCAACACCAGAAAGTCAACAATTAGACAGGACTTTTTTTCCGTGAGGAAAACGTTTTTTTTATTAAGCTTATTCACATAAAATCAAAAAAATATCTTGCTAAAAATAGCACAACAATATACACATTAAAAACATCTGTAAAAACCAAGTCACAAAAATACAAAGAAATTAATAACCACCTTCACATTAGTATGACATTGTTTACTTATAGAAAAAGATAATATGCAAAAACATTCAGTAGGTTGTGAGCAAAAGACAGCGACGTGTTTCTGAGGATTGTGTTGATCAACCTCCTTCTTCAGGCTTGCTACACATCTATTTCAACACTGCACATCTATATAAATATGCATACAAAAACATTTTATTTATATTATTTAACAACAGCAATATACATTACACATAATTCTTTTAATTTAATTTTAGAGGTTTTCGGTAGATTTGTAGACTTAGTTAGACTAACAGGTGCTGTACTAATATTTGAGTTTACTGGTGTTGCTAACAAAGAGTCCCAACTCAAGGAACTCCAGATTCATTCTAACCACACATCCAATCATTGGTTTTTCTTTTATTGTGAAAGCTTAGTATAGATTCCCAAACCTATATAAACTAAGCATCCAACTCAGTGTTAATTAATACTAATGAGTTGTTATGTCTGATAAGGTGCACACACACTTATTTGTGGGACAAGTGTGGAAACAGGGGGATTTAGCAACCTCCTTCATTTGTACAAACACATAAAGTGCCAATGATACCCAGGGAGGGTCAGGACCTCTGCACAGACAAGAGAGTTCAGGGGAAGGGGCCTCACAACAGACCACGCGGGGCA
This sequence comes from Lissotriton vulgaris, assembly GCF_964263255.1. Taxonomy (NCBI): domain Eukaryota; kingdom Metazoa; phylum Chordata; class Amphibia; order Caudata; family Salamandridae; genus Lissotriton; species Lissotriton vulgaris. The sequence continues at coordinate 1,399,060,766 of NC_141695.1, forward strand.
GGCAGGAGAAACAGTTGCAGCACAACAGACCAGGGAGGGCAGAAGTGCGTGGCAGTAAAATGGACCATGGAGGACAGGAGGAAGGGGATAGGGGCATGGAATGTGGACAGGCAGGGTGGAGGTGGAAGGGACAGGTTACAGTCATCTGACAATGCTAGGCAGGTAGGAGGGGAGGGGCCACTCAATAGAACACTCAGAGTAGATAGGAGTGGCAGGTCCATGGAACATGGTGGGCAAAAAGGATGGAGCAGGGACATGCACACAGACATCGGAGGACAGGGGGAAGAGAATAGGGGCAGCAAGCTAAGCACAGAGGCTAAGCAGGAAGTCAATGATGGGGAATAGAATTGGGCAATGGAGGGCAGGAGGAGAGGACTGCTACATCATGCTAAATGGAGGGCAGTGGCAGTACATCAGACCATGCAGGGCAGGAGGGAGGAGGCTAGACCATGGATTCAGACAACAGAGGATAGGGAGGATGTGGATGGGGCAGCGAGCTAACTGTTCAGAGAAGGCAGGAAAGCCAGTGGCAGGACAACGGCCACACAGGGCTGTAATAAGGGAGCAGGGACATGGACTTGGACAATGGATGGCTAGAAGGAGGGAAGGCAGGAGCAGCAAGCTTGGGTGGGGCCAGCACAATGCCAGGCCCTGCTTTCAGCCCCCCACCATCCATTGTGATATGCATCTTACTTAATGTTAAAAAAACCTAGAAATTTGCTGAAAAAAGCAAAGATTACATTACAGGGATGGTATAGTTAGACTCAGATTTCACTCATGCACAACCAGTAAAATTCAGCAGGTATAGTTACCTAAGCTAACTATAACTTACGCCCCTGCAATGTACAGCTAAGGACCTCTGGTATTACATCATTCATGAAATGGTCAGTTACATCACTCATGACATCACTCATGACATCTCAAATGAGCTGTGAATGGAATGGAACTACAATCGCTAGAACTTTTTTAGGGATAGTGTGTATATTAACACCCTTTTTTTCTTTTCTTTTGTGTAAGAACTATTATAATACGCAACATTCCCAGATTAATATGGCCGATAGCCTTTCACTTTAAAGTAATTTGTAGTCCATTGTTTATGTTGATGTTTGCAATCCTAAGTGTGTTTATTATGAATAAGTCACGTTGACAAAAAATACAGGTCTGGCGGGCACAGGGCAAGATATGCTGAAATGACATTGTGTGCATATTAACACTTGTTATCTTTTCTTTATTGTATCAATTCCTGAATTTTCACATCGTGACAAGGCCAATATGGCCGCCAGCTTTTTGGAATAAAGTAATATGTAGTCCTTTGTTAATGTTGGCAACTTTATGCATTTGTACATTTAAATAAGGATGCTACAATGACGTCTTGTATGGTTATAAAGGTTCGGACGAGCCAAAACGCGTGGATCACGTCCTTTGCAGATTAAATACTTCCAAACTACAACCTCAGTGCTGATTCCTTCCTCATAAGAGTGAGAGGAGATTAAATACATATATATAAAATTCAGTGTAAAAAACACAAGTTTCAGGGACATTACAGTCAGAAATTAGCATTTAAAAAACCTCAGAAATTCACTGAAAAAAACACAGGTTTTATGGACACCATAGTTGGACGTTTCACTCATACAAAACAAGAGAAATTTGTCCGTTATAATTAGTTGTGCTAACTATAATTCGCACCCCTGCAATGCACTGCAGATTGAAGTCACATATTACATCACTCATGACATAGTCAGTGACATCACTGATGATATTACTGATGACATCTCAAATGACATCACTGATGACAGTATCCATGTGATCATCTGATGCACCTCCTCACACCCTAAAATACAGACTACCATTCTCGAAACCATAGACACACCAATACTAGTACAGCTACAATATTCTGTGCACTATGCATGCAGACCTCTAACCAGCTACATACTATTGATACGCTCTTCTAAATACCCAGTTTGTACCTATGCAGTCTAGGAATCCTTCTTTCTGTCCCATACACTTCTCCATTTACCCATCCAGCACAATCTACGTATCCTATCACTCCACCAATACCATAGCACTTATAAATTCAGCACACACTTTCTTTACAACACTGAAATTACTCCAGTTATTAGTTGCATTCTTAAGAAATGGCGTAGTCACTAACACAAGTGCAGGTACAATATTTTGTACACTATGCATGCACACCACTAACCAGCTACAAACTATTAATACGCTCTTCTAAATACCCAGTTAGTACTTATGCAGTGTAGGAATCCTCCTGTCTGTCCCATGCATTTCTCCAATCACCCATCCAGCACTATCTACTTATCCCATTACTCCACCAATACCTAAGCACTTATTAATTCTTGTACTTATATTCTTATTCAGCATTTCAAAACACCATAAAAGTACAGTATAAAAAAAGAATACAAACATTTTAAAAAGAAACATCCACTAAAATACAGTGCCACCCATTTGTCAAGCCATATGTAAAAACACAATTTTCCTATCTGCCTTACAATCTAAATAATTATGGTGTCACTCCACAAATTCCTATGATAGCCCTTAATTTAACTGAGGTTCTTAAAAAGTTTATCACACAGGGTATAGTCAGGGGATCTCCGGCCATTTGTAAAAATACGAGAGCTTCTTTCACAAGTCTAAGGTTGGCCTTTTTAAACAAATCTATTAAAAACGATGCATAGGCATTTGATAAAATGGGCATATTAAATCAAAATGAAAGGTATCCTGCGGAGATCGATGATCGGAGCCGCAGGGACCCTTTGATTCAACTGACATAGTGAAACCCGCAGGCTCAGCTAATAAATGATGAAAAAGGTTGAGCCCATAACGTGTTAATAAAAATTTGTCCTGAGGATTATGTACAAGGGCGAGGTAGGGCTCCAAACCTCTACAGGACCTCACCACAGCATGTGCCTGAACTGTCTGTTTATTTCTCACTTCCACGTCACGTGCTATGGCGTTACATTTAAAGAGCATCTCCTTTACTTTAGCTTGGTCCCATTTGGTAATACGTGATGGTGTTAAAAAAAGATCTACACACCCTATACTCTCTAAGCCATCCTTCACATATTTAAGCCAGGGGATGGACATTCCTTTCTCCCTCCCCGGGCAGTCTGTAATTATCTGTTGAGTCAGACTGGCTTCTTGGTTGACCCAGATCTTTAACCAAGAGGCAAGATGCCTACTTCTCACCCTGTCCTCTAGGTACTCGCTGCCCAATTCCTCATGTACAATATGGGATGATACGCATTGGGGGACTTTAAGGAGCCTTCTCAGGTATTTATTTTCCTCTATTTGTAGTTTGGGTACCTCCGCCATCCCCCATAGTTCTGACCCATATGCTTCTTTAGCGCAGGTGATCGAGTTATACAAAGTCAGCATCTGCTCCAGGGACTATCGTTCCAGTCTGAGACCAAAGTTCATTATAGCCCCTGAGCTTGATACTAACTTGTTACAGCGCTCCTCGATCAATGGTTTAAAACTCAAACCCCTATCAAATAAAATGCCCAAATATAAAAAGGTCTGTACCTTTGCCAGGCTTGTTGAACCTATTTTATAGTTAAAATGTTTCCCTAAATGTTTGGGTCCTACCTCCATGACATATGATTTAGTCAGGTTCGCAGATAAATCTAAACTGTTCATAAACTCCACAAACCCATCTATCAGACGTTGCACTCCCACTGGGGTGTGTGCCAGCAGGACCACATTGTCTGCGTAGAGCAGGACAGGGACTGATCTGCTTCCTATTCTTGGTGAGTCCACTTTTAAATTAGTTAAAACATTTTCTAGGCAGTTAATGTAGATAGAGAACAGGAGGGGAGCCAGAATGCATCCTTGCCTGACCCCACTAGTACACTTAAAAGACTTTGTGTGCCCTCCTTCCAGATTATACCTCACTTTTGCAGTTGTATTCTTATGAATGGCTCACACGATATTAATGAGACCAGCATCAACCCCTAGATTGGACATTATGGCCCACAGCTTTTCCCTATTCACACAATCAAATGCTGCTGCCAGATCCATGAAAGCTAAGTATACCTTTTCCTTGTTAGCTACTGTGTATTTTGTTACCAATAGGTATAGATTTAAACATTGGTCTGTCGTGGATCTGCCGGCCCGGAAACCATACTGGACGTCAGTGAGGACATGGTGTTCTTCTTCCCAGCTTATAAGATGATTCAGGATAACCCATTACTTTAGCTGATACAGCTATCAGAAAAATAGGCCTATAACACTGGAGGCTATCCCTACTACCCTTTTTAAAAATAGGCACTATTGTGGCCGTTGACCATGAGAGGGGTAGGCCAGAAGCTATGGCCGCATTAATCACTCTAGTTAACACTGGTCCCCACAATTCCACATCGCTTAGAAAGAGGTCCGGTGGAATCCCGTCCGGGCCTGGGGCTTTATTTTGAGTTGAGGCCCTTAATGCCCACGACAATCTCTTTTAATTTGAGTACTGGCACCTCTGACCCACTCTCATTGATTTCCTCGTACTCCCCAGTGTCCGGGGTCCCTCTGTTGTAAAGACCACTGAAGTGTTCCGCCCACCGCTCAGGGAGCACATTGGACGCTAACTGAGGACTATTTCCATCTTGGAAACAAGGTCTATTAATTATCAACCAAAAGGTGGAGATATCTCTTCTTTCTGCTGCCCCTCTTAAGTCTTGCCACGTTTGAGTTTGGAGCGTGTTCTTCCGGCGCCTTACTGCCTGTTTATAGAGTAGTCTACAGTGTATGACCCTTAAACCATCTCTAGGCTTATGTTTGAGGGCTGCTCTTAAATTCTTTTGTGCTAGGGAAGACCCTCTATCAAACCATTTGGGCTTAGTTGTTATTTTTCCTCTCCATGTCGTACACATTAGGCTATCTACTAGCCGTCCTATCTCTTCAAACGCCTCGACCAAAGGGGGCCCATTAATCTCTAGGTTTAAGCACACCTCAAGGTGCTGTTTCCCCTCTTCCAAAAGTGTTTTATAAAAATTATCTCCATCCAGTTTGGCCCATTTTAGGTGGCGTCCCTGGTCCGTAACTGTCTCCCTAACATCTTCTATTCTCCTCCTTGTTTCTCTACTAACCAGTGACACTGCCACTGTCACTGTTAGAGGATTATATTCGCTAAAACCACTACAATCAATGTTAAATCCCAAAATTCGTTGTTTTAACAAGTGGAATACAATCACAAAATCAATGTAGGAACAATGTCCTCTTCCTTTAAAAGTAGGGTTGACCTGTCTGTTAGGTTTAATAGACAACAGATCCATTGAATGTTCCATTCCATGGTTTTCCATCATCCTACTTAGTTCCCTCCCTGCTACCATATGGTCGAAGTGGGCTCCCTCTTCTATGTTACAAGATTTCCAATTTTCCGTAAAAGGTATCAAATTTGAGCACATGTGGCAATTAAAATCCCCTGCTATTAAAATCAATGGGGCCGTGGAGTCTTTTACCCTCTCTCTCTGTGTCCATAGTCTTTCTTCCAGCTCTCCCACTCTACGTCCTCCCACGTTAAAGAAATTGACTATAATGAAGTTAAGATCCTTGGTTTTGTACTGCACCTCTAGCATGCAGTCTGATTTCCAATGTAGGTCCCGCCAGGTCCCGTCCAGACTCAGATGGACCCATAAAAGGAGACCCCCCTTAGCTCTACTTGCCGTTGATCTATCAGCTGGGACTCCAAACGCTTTATATCCTACTAAATTGAAATTAGTCGGTTCAAGTTCCCAGGTTTCTTGGGCACAAATTACATTGAATTTATTTACGTATTCCAGCCACTCAGTATTTTGAAATTTGGCTGAAAGCCCACCACATTCCAGGATAGTAGTTCTAGAGTGCTCCAATGGGTCTTGGGGAAGGATCCAGGGGACAGAGAGAACCCATTAGATGTATTAGTATTAACATCCGTGGCTATAGATCGAGATACGTTACATAGTGCCACATATTTCTTATTTGAGTGTACTTCCTTTATGATCCCCCTCCTTGTGTGCTTAGTTGTGGGTCACTTTCCTTGACTGTCATCTCCTTGGGTAGTCAGTCTACTTCGCTGAAATGTCTGCCCCAGCTCAAGGGTGCATATTTATTGGATAGCGGAAGAACACCTCCTCCCCGTATTTGGGCTGTCAAACTCTCATGTATATGTGACACCTGGGTGCAGTTGACCGAGTTCTCATTCCTAGCTCTGTATGTCCATCCCCTTCCTCTATGTGGTTGCGGTGTCCACCCCCCACAGTCTTCCCGGTGCCCTCCTGTGGTCCCATTGTGTTCAGACTTATAGAAGTAACTCAAATCTTGCGCCTCGATGTTTGATCGCATGCCTTTATGTTGGGCACTGGTGACATGCTGTACTGCCCTAGGGTCATTGAAATTTACCATAATACAGTCCCCTGCTATGTTTTTCCGCTTGTGTCCCTCCCAGCTCACTCTCCTTACAAACAAAACCTTACATTGAGCTTCTCGGGCAGAGGCCTATTACAATTTAACCAGTGAATTGTTTTGTTTTTCAATTGATCGTAGGATTCCTTAACTTCTATTCACTTATTAATTCACTATACACTCTGTTTGTAATACTGTAATTATTCTAGTTACTAGTCATTAACTTATGGAATGGCCTAGCTGCTAACATAAGTACAGCTATAATATTTTGTGCACTATCCAAGCAGACCTCTAACTAGCTACATACTATTGATACACTCTTCTAAATACCCAGTTAGTACTCATGTAGTGTAGGAATCGTCCAGTCTGTCCCATGCACTTCTTTAATCACTTATCTACCACTATCTACTTATCCTATCATTCCATCAATACGTAAGCACTTATAAATTAAGTGTTCACTCTGTTTGCAGAACTGTCATCATTCCAGTTACTAGTGGTATTCTTATAAAATGCAACTGTAGAGGGAGCGCAATTACACTCCTTTCCAAGCGCACAGCCTTTTCCGAAATTCTCACGATCAAAAGGTTATCCATTTTCACTTTGAAAGTCATTCAAACTGCTCCAAAATGTTGTATTCATTTGTTTATTGTTCTTAAACGTGACACACGTAGGATGAAATGTTTTCATTACAACTTCTCATGCAACAGATATGCCCATCCAGGCCTTTGTCTGAGCACGCTTGAATCCATTAAACATCCTCAGCCTTGTAAGATCTAATACCCAATGCATTTCAAGCCTTTTGTGTCCCTTCGTCAGGGGTTTACTACAAATAAATGAACGTTGCCATTAGATTACATTATTTAAAACATCTCCACATCTTTAAAAAAATAGCAATTCATACAAAAAAACGATCAAAGTTACACTAGCGTTTTCCCTCTGAAAATATGT